>NW_026695207.1:6160000-6872500 GCF_021218885.2 Marmota monax
AACTTTTGATTTTACTCAATTACCTCTCAGAGAGAGACAGAGGGGAGATTTTCAAGTTCTGGGCCAGTTATTAAGTCATGTGTACAGTCTGACCATGTACTTGTTATGTTTTAAAGGAGGGACTATGTAGTATCTGTGGGTCCCTGTCATCGCAGCTTCTGCTGTCACATGTGTGTTTCTTACAGTAAAAATGGACTGTATTTTAGTTCCGACTTAATGGAACCCCTTCCCCTTCGGAGGTGTAAAATCCTCATATCCAAGCGCAGAGGATGCATGCAACAGACTGTCTGGCTTACTGTGCATCTGTCACGTGTGGTTCAGTCAAGCTAGCATAGAAAAGGGCTCTGTGCACTTGAACTTGGGTAGTGACATACATGTCTAGGAAAATCTGGATAAATGTTGTTAATAATACTGATCAGGTATGTCTTGCTTCCCCTCCATTCCTACGGATCTACTGTTTACTTTTGTAGGTGGCTACTGTTTTCTTGAAGGGGATTTAACAGCATCAGTTGAATAATTCTAGGAAATAGTAGTGTGCACTCAATGCTAATTGTTACTTAATTTCAGTGCACTTGGACACTCTATTCATAATATATTCCTAGTAAAATGGAAATGCCAAAAGATGTATCACTTTTATTTGAATTCAACATGCAGTGTACATTTCAGTTAATTTCTTTAGGTTTTCAGACAGGGATATAACATCTAATTTATGTGCAATATATATATATATTTTTTTTTAAGAATGTTTTATTTTACATACCACAAGCAAAAATGTCTATATGTACTATTTAAATGTTTTAGATAATATATTCCTTCTTTATAATGCTAAATCTATGTAAGTACCATATTTTTATAGTGACTGGTTTCGTTTTAGAATTAGCAGCTGCTTCATGAAGTTTGTTATTCAATGTCAGTGTTTGGCTGTGAGTAGAAATAGGTAAAAGTGGCATGGCGCTTACTCTGTATGATCCTATTGACTGTCAAGGTGGAGCGGTAGGTGGTACAGTTAGGCAGTTTGCAATAGTTTTACTTGGGTACAATGAGCACTGTGCATCTGTATTATATAGACAGATGGGTCTGTCAGTATAATTGCATTGCTGTGTCTGGTGCTTCCTTCTATAAACTTTTGTAATAAAAAACTTTAATATTCTAAGAAATGCAACTGAGAATGAATGATTAAATAATAATTAATGGGTATTTTCAGTGAGTGCCTTTCAAAGTATGGCTTTTTCTCAGTGGCACTGAATATGTGATTTGTTGCTGATTTTCTGGAGACAAACAGCCAATGAAGCAAGCACAGCAGACCTTTCACAGACACACGCCCAACTAGGAATTGCAGTGGTCCCAAGCTATTGTACATTGTCCCCAGTGCCTTGACCCTAAAGTTACATTGTCCATTTCCACATCTCCAAGAAGGGTCATCACAGGTGACCCAGAGAATAAATAACATTTCTTCCTTTTGCATTTCAAGTCTTCTGAATCACATTGCAGAAAATGTCCTGAAACTCAAGACATGAATTTCAGAGTCTGAATTTTGAGAATGTAATGTTAAATCTGGAAGGATTGAGGCACAAATGTTGTGCCACAAGCAATAGACTGGGGACTTCTGACCAAAGAGGGGTCTAAACTGAATTTGGCCTCTCATTCCAAACAAGAAGCATGAACAAATCTTAACTCATAGATAGAAGGTCGGCAGATAGAGGGAATTTGGGTAGGTCAAAGTAAAGATAGTAGGAGATATAAAGCATAACAGACCTCAAAGGAGGAGAAATACAACCCCAGACATCATAAACAAAATTGGGCTTCAAAGTGAGCATGTGAGTATGGCAGTGTGTGTAGAACTGAAGCAGATGTCACTAAGTTCAGATATAGCCTGGTCCTAGACCCAGACTTTGGGCTTTGGCATGTCCATTGGCATAGGAAAGAAAGCCAAGCAGAGCAGGAAGAGTCTAGCAGAACTTGGCATAAAACTGGGACTCTGAAAGAGCCAGTGGTTACATGAGCAGGGTTGGGTCTCATAAGCACTTCCAACTCACTCAGGAAACCAGCAAAGAACCTGTCATCCACTCAGGGCATTACTTAGAACCTTCTCCCCTTCCAGAGAAAAAGTCCCAGGTTGACATGATGAGTAGAGGGGGACATGGTTAAAATTCAAAATATACTTACTCTGAAAGATTCCCCATTTGACAAAAGTAAAGACATGTTTCCACTCTGCCAGATCTCTTAGAGTCCCAGATAAATACACAGTGCCTATGAGCATATTTCCACATTCCAAGATATCCAAAGTTAACACAGAAAAAAGGTGTTACGAGTAGAGATGAAAATAAACTCACAACACAAATATAAAACAGAAAAGGATGCCTGAATATTGTAAGATATCGCTGCAAAAGTAATTGAAATTGGTAATAAAGAATTTAAGAGAAATAAAGACTTAAAATAAATAATCAAAATTATTACAGATATAAGAAAAAGTGAGATGATTTAGAAAAACCACCAAAGAGAAAAAGTTTGTAAAAGAAATAGACTTCTAGAAATAAAAAAGTTATAACAACTGATAATAAAAACACAATAAAAAATATAGATTTGAGGGCTGGGATGTGGCTCAAGTGGTAGCACACTTGCCTGGCATGCGCAGGGCGCTGGGCTTGATCCTCAGCACCACATTCAAATAAAAAATAAAGATGTGTCCACTGAAAACTGAAAAATAAATATTAAAAAATTCTCTCTCTCTCCCTTTAATATATATATATATATATATATATATATATATATATATATTTGAATTAAGTCAGTTCCTGAGTGAATAAAAGAAAAAAGAAATCTGTCCCTAATTGGTCAGCTATCAAAGAGAGGGCAAGTATTCTCTTGAAGAAAAGAGCATATTTAGAAACACCAAAATGTTTTACTTAATATTTTTCCTATTTGCTCAAAAATTACCAAACTTTAAAGAACAAAAAATTATGAGAAACAATCAAGAGAAAACAATTAGAATAGACTCATGAGCAATTGACCTTTTAACACTGTCAAAATTTAAAATAACTGTAAGTACTATATTTGAGAAATTTTTAAAAGATTAACAAATTGGAAATTTGAATACATGATTAGAATGTGAAAAATAAGAATGAATATAACTGGAAATCCTATAAATAAAAGTAAAATGTCAGAAACAGGATGGGGAATACTTAAAATGGGAGCATGTGAACTAAATAGAAAAACAGAAATAATAAGCAATACAGGAAGTTTGGATGGGTACAAACAAAAGCCTAGATAAAAAGCAGTGACAAGAATCAGCACTTCTGTAATGGAAGAGTGAGAACACAAGCAGAGAAACAAGAAACGATGGGGTAAAACAAGTATTTGCCAAGATGAAGGTTGAAATTTTGTTTGAACTTCTTAAAAACATGACCGATGTGATGAAAAATTTTAAAGACCAAAAGCAGGATAAACACCATGAAAAGCACACCTAGGAATATCATAGGAACGCTGTCAAGAACTGAACTGAAAGAGAAATAGCTTGTCGTAACTTACTGTTTCTATGAAAGTAACAATGAAACTGACAGCTGACTGCCCAAGAGAAATGATGGAAGATCAGAGACTATGGAATTGTACAATTAGGTACGCCAAAAATAAACAATAGAAGAGTTGAAGTCTATACCCACCAAAGATCTTCACAAAATTAAAGTAAAATAAATTTACAGATCACTAAAATAGAGAACTTAACACTACTAGATCCAGTGAAAATGCATATATTCAAGAGAATATTTTTGGATAAAACAAATATGCTCCAATGGAGAATAGAGAACTAAGAAGGAATATGAGCAAAAGAAAAGACTTACATGTGACTTAATACAGATTCACATTATTTAGAGAATGAAAAGTATTAATAGCTTTAACATATAGTAGGAAATACCAAAAATAGAAAATTTTAAAATCTTATCAGGAATAAAATAGCCAAAAGATGAATAAGAGAAAATTACTGAATTGGAAAATAGATGATGGGATTGCTCAGAGGACAACCCCCAAAAAAATAAATAGATGGAATAAATTTTATAGTAGCTCAATTCACAATAACTAAACTATGGAACCAACCTAGGTGCCTTCAACAGATAAATGGATAAAGAAACTGTGTTTTATATACACAATGGAATATTACTTATCTATAAATAAGAATAAAATTATGGTATTTGCAGATAAATGGATGGAACTGGAGAAGATCATGCTAAGTGAAATAGACAAATCCCAAAGAACCAAAGGTCAAATGTTTTCTCCCTGATATGCAGATGCTAACCCACAATAAGATGTGAGGGATGACTTGAGAACAATAGAGGTACTTTGGATTAGACAGAGGAGAGTGAAGGAAGGGGAGAGGGTAGGGGAGTAGGTATGATAGTAGAATGAATCAGACATTATGACCCATTGTGCATATGTGATTACACAACCAGTGTAACTCTACATCATACACAACCAGAAGAATGAGAAGTTATATAAGATGTGTATAAATGCATTCTACTGTCATGTATAACTAATTAGAACAAATAAAAATTGAGACAGAAAAACTTAAATTTAAAAAATTGTTGGAGCAGGAAGATGGCGGCGTAGGGAGTGCATCACCCCCGTGTACCGCGTCACTGTGCAGGAGAATGACGAGTTAGAACGGCTAAAATCTATCTTGTTAGGAATTTCCAGCAAAATTGGGGTGCTCCAAAACCTAGAGGAAGGATTTCCATCGCACGAGGATCAGCTACAGGGGCTAAAACGCGAGGGATTTTTCCGCACAGAGGGTCACGCTGCTTATTCAGCAAATCGCCCCGCGGCTAGAGTCTGCGGCGCGCGCTGGGAAACAACGAGATAGCAACGCAAAGATACAGCGCTGCGGATTCTACGGGCTTCTGCGGGCTTCTGCCAGCTGTGCAATCACCGTGCTCAGTGCTGAATTCTGGGTTTGAGATGGGGGAAGGAAGCGGTCCAATTCGGTTCTCCACACTGGTCAGACCACAGAGGAAGCCAGCGGCCACCATCTTGGAGAGCTGACGTCGCCATCCCTGTTTTCGACTGATTGCAGCTCATTCAGCCATAGAACAGGTAATTTCAGGCTGCCATTCGCCTGCGTCTCGCAGACAAATTACTCAGGCTCAGTGCTAAAGAACCCACGGAAACTACTTCTTGGAGCCTACTCCTATCAGAACATACACCAAGCCCGGAGCGGCCGAATTCCGGCTCCCGGAACTGCTCTGGCCCAGGGCTAAAGAACCCGCGGAAACTGCTTCTCGGTCCGGGTCCTGCTGAATACTGTGGAGGTAAATACCAACCGAGCCTTCATAGGCAGTGGCAACAGGATTGAGACGGGGCTTGTGAGGGCCGGTCAGGACTCACCCGTTGCTTTGGTCACCCGGCAAAGGGAACGAAATGCTGCCATTTGCATGGGACACAAACATGGCAGAGATCTGATGTCATCAGAAAGCGGCAGAGGAGAGAACTTCAGCAATACCAGCGGCGACAGAAACAGTTGGTCTCCTGGTAAAGAAAGTGAGTCACAAACACCCGAGTCTCTCTCACTTTGTCATCAAGCCAGAGGGGCAGAGCAGAGCCGCCGCCTGCACCCGTAACAGGCCCAGCAGCCCGCCGGCATGGCAGTCACGTCACCCCAATTGGAGTAGGGGCAGAGCAGAGCGGCCACCCGTGCCCGCAAGGTAGGCAGACCTGCGACCGACTGGCAGATCAGGCCCAGTGGCCTGCCGGCGTGGTACACACGGCACCCCATTTGGAGTAGGGGCAGAGCAGAGCCGCCACCCGCGCCCGCAAGGTAGGCAGACCTGCGACCGACCAGCAGGACAGGCCCAGAGGTCCGCAGGTGTGGTAGACACATCACACCAATTGGAGGATGGGCAGAGCAGAGCCGCCGCCAGCGCCTGCAAGGTAGGCAGACCTGCAACCGAGCAGCGGATCAAGCCCAGCGGCCTGCCGGCATGGTACACACGTCACCCCAATTGGAGTAGCGGCAGAGCAGAGCCTTCGCCCGCGCCCGGAACAGGCCCAGCGACCTGCCGGCATGGTAGACACGTCACCCCAATTGGAGTAGGGGCAGAGCAGAGCCGCCGCCCGCGCCTGCAAGGTAGGCACACCTGCGACCGACCAGGAGAACAGGCCCAGCGGCCCATCAGCGTGGTAGACAGATCACCCCAATTGGAGGAGGAGCACAGCTGCCACCCGACCCTGCAAGGGAGAATTTTCAACTATACAAGAGCAATATAAATATATAGGGGGAAAATTTCAAAAACACAACAGTTTCACCAAGCAGAAAGAAACACGAGCAGTATGAAAAGACAAGGAAAGAAAGGACCACAAGCAAAGCAGTTCAACTCATCTTTAGAAAAGGTAATAGCTGCAGCAGATGGAATGTCAGATAAAGAATTCAGGATATACATGCTTCAGATGATCTGGAGTCTCAAGGAAGACATTAGACAGCAAAATCAGACAATGAAAGATCACTTTGACAATGAATTACATAAACAAATCCAGGAAGCAAAAGATCAACTATACAGGGAGATAGAGGTTATAAAAAAGAAAACCAAACAGAAATCCTAGAAATGCAGGAAGCAATAAACCAACTTAAAAACTCAATTGAGAATACTAGCAGCAGAGTAGAACACTTACAAGATAGAACATCAGACAATGAAGACAAAGTATTTCAACTTGAAAAGAACATAGACAGCTCAGCAAGACTGTTAAGAAACCATGAGCAGAACATCCAAGAAATATGGGATAACATAAAGAGACCAAACTTAAGAGTCATTGGGATACAGGAAGTTATAGAGGTCCAAACCAAAGGAATGAGCAATCTATTCAATGAAATAATACGAGAAAGCTTCCCAGACTTGAAGAATGTGACAGAATTCCAAATCCTAGAAGCCTACAGGACGCTGAATGTGCAAAATCATAAGAGATCCACACCTAGACACATTATAATGAAGATGCCCAACATACAGAATAAGGAGAGAATTTTAAAAGCTACAAGACAAAGGAAGCAGATTACATTTAGGGGTAAACCAATCAGGATAACAGCTGATCTTTCAACACAGACTCTGAAAGCTAGAAGATCCTGGAATAACATATTTCAAACACAGAAAGAAAATGGGTTCCAACCAAGAATTGTGTATCCAGCGAAATTAAGCTTCAGGATGGAAGATGAAATTAAAACCTTCCACGATAAACAAAAGTTAAAAGAATTTGCAGCTAGAAAACCATCTCTTCAAAACATCCTTGGCAAAACATTACAGGAAGAGGAAATGGAAAATAACAATGAAAACCAACAGTGGGAGGTAGGACAGTAAAGGGGGGAAAATAATCAAAGAGGAAAACAAACCATGTTTAGTAACAGAAATAAACAAATATGGCTGGAAGAACAACCCATATCTCAATAATAACCCTAAATGTTAATGGCTTAAACTCACCAATTAAGAGACACAGGCTAGTAGAATGGATCACAAAACAAGACCCAACAATATGCTGCCTACAGGAGACGCATTTGATAGGAAAAGACATACATAGACTGAAGGTGAATGGTTGGGAAAAATCATATCACTCATATGGACTTTGGAAACAAGCAGGAGTGTCCATACTCATATCAAATAAAATAGATTTCAAGCCAAAGTTAATCAAAAGGGATAAAGAGGGACACTACATACTGCTCAAGGGAACCATACACCAACAAGACATAACAATCATAAATATGTTATAATCATAAACAATCATAAATATATCCCCAAACAATGGTACCGCTATGTACATCAAACAAACTCTTCTCAAGTTCAAGAGTCTAATAGACCACCATACAATAATCATGGGAGACTTCAACACATCTCTCTCAACACTGGACAGATCTTCCAAACAAAAGTTGAATAAGGAAACTATAGAACTCAATAACACAATTAATAACCTAGACTTAATTGACATATATAGAATATATCACCCAACATCAAGCAGTTACACTTTTTTCTCAGCAGCACTTGGATCCTTCTCAAAAATAGATCATATATTATGTCACAGGGCAACTCTTAGACAATATAAAGGAGTAGAGATAATACCATGCATCTTATCTGATCATAATGGAATGAAACTGAAAATCAACAATAAAAGAAGGAAGGAAAAATCATGCATCACTTGGAGAATGAACAATAGGTTACTGAATGATCAATGGGTTATAGAAGACATCAAGGAGGAAATTAAAAAATTCTTAGAGATAAATGAAAACACAGACACAACATATCGGAATCTATGGGACACATTGAAAGCAGTTCTAAGAGGAAAATTCATTGCTTGGAGTTCATTCCTTAAAAAAAGAAAAAAACCAACAAATAAATGATCTCATACTTCATCTCAAAATCCTAGAAAAAGAAGAGCAAAACAACAGCAAAAGAAGTAGAAGGAAAGAAATAATTAAAATCAGAGCTGAAATTAATGAAATCGAAACAAAAGAAACAATTGAAAAAATTGACAAAACTAAAAGTTGGTTCTTTGAAAAAATAAATAAAATCAACAGACCCTTAGCCATGCTAACGAAGAGAAGAAGAGAGAGAACTCAAATTACTAGCATACGGGATGAAAGAGGCAATATCACAACAGACACTTCAGAAATACAGAAGATAATCAAAAATTATTTTGAATCCTTATACTCCAATAAATTAGAAGATAGTGAAGGCATAGATAAATTTCTTAAGTCATATGATCTGCCCAGATTGAGTCAGGAGGATATAGACAACCTAAACAGACCAATATCAATTGAGGAAATAGAAGAAACCATCAAAAGACTACCAACTAAGAAAAGCCCAGGACCGGATGGGTATACAGCAGAGTTTTACAAAACCTTTAAAGAAGAACTAATACCAATACTTTTCAAGCTACTTCAGGAAATAGACAAAGAGGGAGAACTTCCAAATTCATTCTACGAGGCCAACATCACCCTGATTCCTAAACCAGACAAAGACACTTCAAAGAAAGAAAACTACAGACCAATATCTCTAATGAACCTAGATGCAAAAATCCTCAATAAAATTCTGGCGAATCGGATACAAAAACATATCAAAAAAATTGTGCACCATGATCAAGTAGGATTCATCCCTAGGATGCAAGGCTGGTTCAATATACGGAAATCAATAAATGTTATTCACCACATCAATAGACTTAAAAACAAGAACCATATGATCATCTCGACAGATGCGGAAAAAGCATTTGACAAAGTACAGCATCCCTTTATGTTCAAAACTCTAGAAAAACTAGGGATAACAGGAACATACCTCAATATTGTAAAAGCAATCTATGCTAAGCCTCAGGCTAGCATCATTCTGAATGGAGAAAAATTGAAGGCATTCCCTCTAAAATCTGGAACAAGACAGGGATGCCCTCTCTCACCACTTCTGTTCAACATAGTTCTCGAAACACTGGCCAGAGCAATTAGACAGACGAAAGAAATTAAAGGCATAAAAATAGGAAAAGAAGAACTTAAATTATCACTATTTGCAGTTGACATGATTCTATACCTAGCAGACCCAAAAGGGTCTACAAAGAAACTGTTAGAGCTAATAAATGAATTCAGCAAAGTGGCAGGATATAAAATCAACACGCATAAATCAAAGGCATTCCTGTATATCAGTGACAAATCCTCTGAAATGGAAATGAGGACAACCACTCCATTCACAATATCTTCAAAAAAAATAAAATACTTGGGAATCAACCTAACAAAAGAGGTGAAAGACTTATACAATGAAAACTACAGAACCCTAAAGAGAGAAATAGAAGAAGATCTTAGAAGATGAAAAAATATACCCTGTTCATGGATAGACAGAACTAACATCATCAAAATGGCGATATTACCAAAAGTTCTCTATAGGTTTAATGCAATGCCAATCAAAATCCCAATGGCATTTCTTGTAGAAATAGAGAAAGCAATCATGAAATTCATATGGAAAAATAAAAGACCAGAATAGCAAAAACAATGCTAAGCAGGAAGTGTGAATCAGGCGGTATAGGGATACCAGACTTCAAACTATACTACAGAGCAATAGTAACAAAAACAGCATGGTACTGGTACCAAAACAGGCGGGTGGACCAATGGTACAGAATAGAGGACACAGAAACCAATCCACAAAACTACAACTATCTTATATTTGATAAAGGGGCTAAAAGCATGCAATGGAGGAAGGATAGCATCTTCAACAAATGGTGCTGGGAAAACTGGAAATCCATATGCAACAAAATGAAACTGAATCCCTTTCTCTCACCATGCACAAAAGTTAACTCAAAATGGATCAAGGAGCTTGATATCAAATCAGAGACATGGCGTCTGATAGAAGAAAAAGTTGGCTCTGATCTACATACTGTGGGGTCGGGCTCCAAATTCCTCAATAGGACACCCATAGCACAAGAGTTAATAACTAGATTCAACAAATGGGACTTACTCAAACTAAAAAGTTTTTTTCTCAGCAAGAGAAACAATAAGAGAGGTAAATAGGGAGCCTACATCCTGGGAACAAATCTTTACTCCTCACACTTCAGATAGAGCCCTAATATCCAGAGTATACAAAGAACTCAAAAAATTAGACAATAAGATAACAAATAACCCAATCAACAAATGGGCCAAGGACCTGAACAGACACTTCTCAGAGGAGGACATACAATCAACAAGTACATGAAAAAATGCTCACCATCTCTAGCAATCAGAGCAATGCAAATCAAAACCACCCTAAGATACCATCTCACTCCAGTAAGATTGGCAGCCATTATGAAGTCGAACAACAAGTGCTGGCGAGGATGTGGGGAAAAGGGTACACTTGTACATTGCTGGTGGGACTGCAGATTGGTGCAGCCAATTTGGAAAGCAGTATGGAGATTTCTTGGAAAGCTGGGAATGGAACCACCATTTGACCCAGCTATTCCCCTTCTAGGTCTATTCCCTAAAGACCTAAAAAGAGCATGCTACAGGGACACTGCTACATTGATGTTCATAGCAGCACAATTCACAATAGCAAGACTGTGGAACCAACCTAGATGCCCTTCAATAGACGAATGGATAAAAAAAAATGTGGCATTTATACACAATGGAGTATTACTCTGCATTAAAAAATGACAAAATCATAGAATTTGCAGGGAAATGGATGGCATTAGAGCAGATTATGCTAAGTGAAGCTAGCCAATCCCTAAAAAACAAATGCCAAATGTCTTCTTTGATATAAGGAGAGTAACTCAGAACAGAGTAGGGACGAAGAGCATGAGAAGAAGATTAACATTAAACAGGGATGAGAGGTGGGAGGGAAAGGGAGAGAGAAGGGAAATTGCATGGAAATGGAAGGAGACCCTCAGGGTTATACAAAAGTACATACAAGAGGAAGTGAGGGGAAAGGGAAAAATAATACAAGGGGGAGAAATGAATGACAGTAGAGGGGGTAGAGAGAGAAGAGGGGAGGGGAGGGGAGGGGAGGGGGGATAGTAGAGGATAGGAAAGGCAGCAAAATACAACAGACACTAGTATGGCAATATGTAAAACAGTGGATGTGTAACCGATGTGATTCTGCAATCTGTATACGGGGTAAAAATGGGAGTTCATAACCCACTTGAATCAAAGTGTGAAATATGATATATCAAGAACTATGTAATGTTTTGAACAACCAACAAGAAAAATTTAAAAAAATAATTAAAAAAAATAAAAAATAAATAAAAAATTAAAAAATAAATAGATGAAGTATATGATATATTGGGAGATGGAATGATATTGTGAAAAAACAAAACCAAACTAGAAGTAATAAACTATTTTTAAATAGAAAACAATTTTTAAAAATCTTATATAAGAATATGGTATAATTAAATTCATACATATATATTTGACTTGAAAATCAAATAAGTAAAATACGTGCCTCTCTAAAGAATCCTTCAATACCTCTTACATGAAGTTTCGTCAGATCTCATCAGCAATGTTGTCTGGGCCTGGGCCTCTTGATTGTCTCTGTTTAATGTTCCAGTTTCTAGATTAGGGTGTGTTAAATCTCTTTTGTAAGTTAGTTTTGATTCATCTCTGTTTTTTACAAAATCATCAAATTTTTAGTCCTTTATTTTTAGATAGCATAAAGTATCATCAAAAAATGAATTCCAAGAGAGAGGTTTTCAGAGAAAAATAAAGACTGAGATTACTTCCAGTGTCACCATAGCTAGAAGAAGGAGGAAGGTCACACCTTAATTTTTAAAAATCCATCACAGGGATGTGGCTCACTGGAAGAGCACTGATCTTCATGGGTGCTGTCGAGGGGAGGCATCTGTGTAAGAACTCCAACACAAACAAGGAATATGATAAGAAACTGTTTGTTAAAGAAAATACTGGTAAAAACATAGATAAATTTGAAAATAATTACTATAAATAAGCCATTTATTAAAATAAGTTAAAATATAATATGGAAACTTTATATTGTACAAAATAACATTGAAGAGGAAATTGTCAGTGTTAATTCTTAAGATTTTGTTGGCAAAAAAGACGATTAAGTTAATGATAAACATCACATAAATCACTATTTAATCGTTTAATATATTAAATAAGCACATTGATTTATTTCTCTTAAAGAGACACAAAATCTAAAAATTGACAGTAATGGGGGAATGCATAAATAACCCTAATTTAATGCAATGAAAACAATTAGACAATAAAGAAGAAAAGAGAATACATGGTAAATTAAAATTCTTACATAAGGTGACTGGAAAAGTCTAATTATATTAGAAATTAAAAGAAATCTATAACTAATAGACTTTCTTAGTCAAAGATACAGATAACTGGAAAGAAACAAGAAATACATCAGTATTCCTATCAAAAGAGATACCCAAGACCTCTGAATTTGCAGAAATGCTGAAATTAAAAGAGGTACACAAAGAAAATGCTAATGAGGAATAGCTGGGTCAAATGGTGGTTCCATTCCCAGATTTCCAAGGAATCTCCATACTGCTTTCCAGATTGGCTGCACCAATTTGCAGTCCCACCAGCAGTGTATGAATGTGCCTTTTCCCCACATCCTCACCAACACTTATTGTTTGTCTCATAATAGCTGCCATTCTGACTGGAGTGAGATGATAACTTAGAGTGGTTTTGATCTGCATTTCTCTGATTGCTAGAGATGGTGAGCATTTTTTCATATATTTGTTGATTGATTGTATGTCCTCTTCTGAGAAGTGTCTCTTCAGGTCCTTGGCCCATTTGTTGATTGGGTTATTTTTTTTTTTGTCCGTGCTTAGCTTTTTGAGTTCGTTATGTGCCCTAGAGATTAGTGCTCTATCTGATGTGTGAGGGGTATAGATTTGCTCCCAGGATGTAGGCTCTCTATTCACCTCACAGATTGTTTCTTTTGCTGAGAAGAAATGTTTTAGTTTGATTTCATTCCATTTATTGATTCTTGGTTTTAATTCTTGCACTATAGGAGTCTTATTAAGGAAGTTGGGGCCTAATCCCACATATTGAAGAATAGGGCCTGCTTTTTCTTCTATTAGATGCAGAGTATGTGGTTTAATTCCTAGGTTCTTGACCCATTTTGAGTTAAGTTTTGTGCATGGTGAAAGATAGGGGTTTAATTTCATGTGGTTGCATATGGATTTCCAGTTTTCCCAGCACCATTTGTTGAAGATGCTATCTTTTCTCCAGTGCATGTTTTTGGCACCTTTGTCTAATATAATTGTAATTTTGTGGCTTAGTTTCTGTGTCCTCTATTCTGTACCATTGGTCTACCAGTCTGTTTGGGGGCCAATACCACACTGTTTTTGTTACTATTGCTCTGTAGTGTCGTTTAAGATCAGGTATAGGGATCCCACCTGCTTCACTCTTCCTGCTAAGGATTGCTTTAGCTATTCTGGGTCTCTTATTTTTCCAGATGAATTTCATGATTGCTTTTTCTATTTCTATGAGGAATGCCATTGGGATTTTGATAGGAATTTCATTAAATCTATATAGTGCTTTTGGTAGTATGGTCATTTTGATAATATTAATTCTGCCCATCCACAAGCAAGGTAGACCTTTCCATCTTCTAAGGTCTTCTTTGATTTTTTTCTTTAGGGTTCTGTAGTTTTCATTGTATAGATCTTTCACCTTTTTTGTTAAGTTGATTCCCAAGTATCTTTTTTTTTTTTTTGAGACTATTGTTAATGGGGTAGTTTTCCTCATTTCCTTCTCAGAGGCTTTGTCATTGATATACAGAAATGCTTTTGATTTTGTATCCTGCTACTTTGCTGAATTCATTTACTAGTTTTAGAAGTTTTCTAGTGGAGTTTTTTGGGTCTTCTAGGTATAGAATCATATCGTCAGCAAATAGTGCTAACTTAAGTTCTGCTTTTCCTATACATATCCCTTTGATTTCAGCTAACATTCTCCTCTGACTATACCCAAAAGACTTAAAAGCATCATACTACCAGGGACACAGCCACATCAATGTTTATAGCAGCACAATTCACAATAGCTAAACTGTGGAGCCAACCTAGATGCCCTTCAGTGGATGAATGGATAAAAACAATGTGGCATATATACACAGTGGAATATTACTCAGCAATAAAAGAGAATAAAATCATGGCATTTGCAGGTAAATGGATGGCGTTGGAGAAGATAATGCTAAGATAAGTTAGCTAATCTCAGAAAAACAAATGCCGAATGTTTTCTCTGATATAAGGACCCTGATTCATAGCGGGGTCAGTTGGGAGGAAGAGCGTGGGAGGAATAGACGAACTCTAGATTAAATAGGGCAGAGGGGTGGGAGGGAAAGGGAGGAGGTAGGAGATTAGCAAGGGCGGTGGAATGTGATAGTCATCATTATACAAAGTACATGTATGAAGACTCAAATCAGATATCAACATACTTTATATACAGAGATATGAAAAATTTTGCTCTATATGTGTAATAAGAATTGTAATGCATGTCATGTATTTAAAAAATAAAATTAATAAAACTAAAAAAAAAAGAAAAGAAAATGCTAACGAATAGAAGAAGATGGATTAGTGATGTCAACGCCAAAATAAACTTTTTAAGAAACAAGTCATATGGAAAAATTGAGTGTGTCTTAATGAAAAGGGAAGGACATGCCAAGAAACTGTGAAACCCTGTTCATACAGGTGCAGCAACTGTAGACCTGGAACAGCAACCACACGGCAACACACACCCAACCCCACGGCAAAACACACACCCAACCACACGGCAACACACACCCAACCGCATGGCAACACACACACCCAAACACACAGCAACACACACCCAACCGCATGGCAACACACACAACCTCCCGGCAACACACACGCCCAACTGCATGGCAACACACACACCCAACCGCAAGGCAACACACACAACACAGACTCACAAGGAAAAGGACAGATGCCTTGTCTGCCCACTTAGATAAAAGTACTCTAAAAATTAATAAAAGGGATAAATTAGTTACAACAAAACAGTTTGACTAATAAATTATCAAGCATGATCAAATAAATATTCATAAAAATCTGAACCCAGTGAGTTAAAACTTCTCACTTCACTTTCAATCTATACAACTTTTAAAATTTAACATGCAGTAGTATTCAAAAGGCCTTAAAAATCAAAAATTTGTAATATGGTTGACATGTATCTATTTAAAACAAAATATTATTAGAAACTAACAAAATAATAACCAACACTAACTGAATTATTCAGATATTTATTTTATTGCTTTTCATTTTCTGCAATGCTGGGGAACCAAACCATCCCCAGCCCTCATTCATACACTTAAGATTGGGGACCAATACTTTGTGACTTAAAGAAGAAATTGTAATTGTAATGAAATACTCGCAGGTGCCCAGACATAAAATAAGTCGAAAAATCATTGTATTCCCTGTACTACAAAAGGTGAAGAGTGAATACTAACCAAAGTTTTAGAACAATATGGCAAAAACACATGAACTTCCAAAAAGAATCCTGGGAAAAATAAGTCAACAAAGAAGAGTAGAGCTTGAACAAGATCATTCTTTCCATTCAGAATTTGTAATAATATAAAACTATTTAAAATGATGATGAAGAAAACTGCATATCTAAATTACATGTCAATACAAAATAGATTATATAATAAATAGAATAAGTATTTTTAAAATAACACAAAATGAAGTTCATGCTATTTTATGATGTTAGATATAAAAGCCAGAAAACAAATATACAAAAAATAATACCTAATTTTTTGTAAGCCTTTTAATGTACGTACATTGATTTCAACAATTACATTCGTGAACTTATTTAGTTGTCATGGTTCCACGGGGGGATAAATCCTTTAATGTCCATTTTGCGTATAAGACAACTAAAGCCCCGAATGGGTCAATATTTTGTCAATATTTTTGTTGTTTGAATTCATTATCAATTATTCCACTGCTTGGATAATTCTTCAGTATTTACACTTGTATTATATATGTGATTTGTCACACACACACACACATACACACAAACACATACACACACTTAAAGTCCTAAATAAATCCTTGTGAACAAATCTATCAAGACAGATGAAAACCACAGAATGGAGAAGCATTTATTAAACAAGGTAAAAACACATGTAAGTCATGAAAGAAGTGTTTGCTAAATCTGGCTCAATTATCATTTAATACTTTTGTATGACCAAAGAGTAAAGAAACATATTAAGAGAGTTATTTTTTAACAAAAAAGAGAACTGTATCCATAAAACACTAAAACACCTACAAATTATAACTGGTAAGTACAAGAAATCACAAGTGAGCAAAGCTTGTGCTCATAGGCGTGAGCAGATGCTCAGTCTCACTAGCCAATGCAAAGCCAACCGAGTGTGCTGCAAATTCCAGGAGTGTGAAGGAAGACATCAGTAACACCTAGTTCACCAAGCAGCAGAAGAGCTGGATGGATGCAGGTGGAGGGCACATTCACGCTGAAGAACATGAGACGGCACAGACAGAAGCAGCATGAGCAGACCCTGCGATCCACAGTGATCCTGACCTTAGGAGCACGCTTTACCTCAGTGCTTTCAGACTTCCACCAGGGGGACTGTGCCTGGCCTGTGGTAGGGCACTTGCCTAGAGGCATGAGGCCTGCCTTGGATCCCCAAATTCAAACTTTTATCTGTATTGTGTTCCCATTAACAGATTTGCAAACTGTACTACAATTTTTTTTTTTTTAATTTTAAGCCATCTACACAGTACCATTCTGTTGTAATATAAATAATAATTTTGGGCGGGGGTTGCCAGGGATTGAACTCAGGGGCACTCAACCACTGAGCCACACCCCCAACCCTATTTTTTATTTTATTTATAGACAGGGTCTCACTGAGTTACTTAGTCCTCACTTAGTTGCTGAGGCTGGCTTTGAACTCATGATCCTCCTTCCTCAGCCTCCCAAGCCACTGGGATTACAGACGTGCTCTACCATACCTGGCATAAATAATAATTTTTGAAAAGTAAAATTGTTAATTTATTTTTAAGTATATCTAATGGACCAGGAATCTCATATGAAGCCAAATGTTGTCCATTATAAAATATAGGAACAATATTTTAAATCTCATGTTACATCATCTTATCCCTTGACTTTATATTTCTATTCCACTTCTCCTAAATAAATCACGCTACCTATTTATCTTGTTACAATTTATCACTATTATTTTAAAGTGCACATTTTAAATACCTGGTGCTTGTTGTCAAGGTGGTAAGTTACAGTGCCCAGCAACCCTTTGGCCAAACAGACGACAATGTTCAATAAATAGGAGCTGCTCAGCTCCAACATATGATGGTGTTGTTGATCAGAGGACAACGTGGGGACGCTGATTTCCCGTCCTAGACGTCATGTCGAGGGTGCTGCTGAGACTCCACCAGGTGGAGGGGTCAGAGTTGATGTTCATGGCAGGAAATGAAGAAGACAAAGAGAGGCAATAAAGACAGACAGTGCATAGAAATGCTGACCTTTTTCAGAACATGTATTTTTAAAATTTTGAAATAAGTAGGGAAAAAAAGAAAACTCAAACTGACAGACGTGCGGATTCTAAAACGACAAGCTCTACCTCATGACCTTGATGGCTTCCTGCATCTTCCGCTGTGCGTTCATGGACACCTGTCTTGTCTACTCAGGCTGCTCTTGACTGCGTGACTTAAGCAACAAGTGCGCACTCATCATAGTTCTGGAGAGACGCCAGCCCAGGTCATGGTGCTGGGGTGTCCCGTGCCTGGGGAGGCCCATTTGTGGACTTTAGACACCCCCTTCTTGCTAAATGCTCACATCACAGGGAGACTCTTTGGTCCCTGTTCTCATAAGGGCACTAATTCTATCCTGGGAGCCCACCTACAGATCCTCCTTACACCTGATTATCTCCCAAAAGTCCCACCTAGAAACCATCACATTGGGGTTAAGGTTTCAGCAAATACAGTCTGGGAGTATTTATTCCACAGCACGGCCTAAAGGAGCATTGCATGCTTGACAATAGCAGGGGCGCAGGAGATGAAGGTCGTGAAGTAACTACCATCATGCCTGCTGCTTGTGTTTACTTCAGGAAAATCCAAACACGACAGTACACCCACTTCCTGATTTAACCTTTGGTAGAAGACAGTGAAAAACTAAAGGTAAACGCAGGTGCCATAATGACATTTGATTAATAACAAGAGTGGATATACAGCAATACATACCCACTTTGTTTAATAGTCTGCCATCTAGGTTTGCATCAGGTGCACTCTGTGGGATTCCCATGTTGGTGAAATCTTTCCTCCGAATGCAATCTGAAAGCTAGGCAACACAGACTATATTTCTAAGTGCTCCTTGGTTTGCTTCCCTGTTTTCCTAGGGAATTTTAAATGACAGAAAAATTGTTCACATAACAATTGAGGATGGGGAGTAATTGCAACTTTATTTGTAAAGTGGGAGATTGGAAATTGTAGTAGGGAGCTAAAATAGCAGGAAAAGAATAAAACACGGATAGATACATACAATATATAGAAAAAAACAAGATGGTGGATTTAAATATTGTCTTATCAAAAACTATATTAAATATAAATGGTCCAAAACTCTAAATGAAAGACAGGGATTGTAAGAGTGACTAAAAGGTACCAGTCAAATAAGTTATGTCTACAAGAAACTCACTTTAAATAAGACATGTGCTACTTAAAAGGACGGAAAAGTACATCTCATTTTAACACGTGCAAGAGAGCTACAGTGGTTGTATCTGCAGCTAACAAAGTAGATGTGAGAGAATAAATAGTAACAAAAATAAAAAGTGACATTTCAGGAGGGGAGGGGGCATGGGGGCTGGAAAGATGGTGGAACAAGATGGACATCACTACCCATGGTACATGTGTGACTGCACATATGGTGCAACACTACATCATTTACAACCAGAGAAATGAAAAGTTGTGCTGCAATTGTGTACAATGAATCAAAATGCATTCTGCTGTCCTATATACCTAATTAGAATAAATAAATACATAAACTAAAAAAGTGACATTTCACTATGACAGAGAACAAATCATCAAGAAGATGAGAGAATCCTAAATTGCATGTACCCTAATAGTCAAAACACATGAGCCCCTGACAGAGCTGAAGGGAGAAAACAGTGAACCTGTAGGTTTGTGGATTCCCATAGACATCGTTCAGTGACTAACAGACAAATGAGTGGCCAACCCATGGGCTCCCCTGATGTCTGGGCCCCTCCTTCTCTGCAGGTCCATGTGGGGCATCCACCAGGGCAGACGGTATTCTGCACCACTAAAGCACAACACCTGTGCTCTGCAGTCTGCACAAGTTGACTTCCAAGTAGGGAACAGACGTCCAGCTCGGCCTCCTCTGCTCTCAGTGACCCTTGGCTCTGGCTCACTGTCCTGCTCGCACTTCTCTGGCAGGAGGGCTTGTCCCCATGCTGAGCCTCATGCCCTCGTCCCAGCACGCCCCAGTACCAGCTGCCTGTCTTCGCTCAAGGGCTGCCTTCTCCAGTCCTCTCAAGCCACAGCAGAGGTGAGGCCACTTCCTCCTAGACGGTGCCATCCCGTTTCCTCTCCAGGCAGGAGAAAGGCAGAGCAGAAGATTCCCTGAAGCCCTGTAGATGCCACTGGTCATTCTTGAAGACAGGACCCTGGGGACTTAATCGTGTCCCCAGCTGCCCACCTCTGCTCACCACCTCAACACCACTACATCAAAACATGACTTTTGGAGAGACACACTCGACCCTGCCTGTTCACAGGGCTGAGAAGGCCATGCACCACCAAGAACGTGTGAGCCCTTTCCTCTGGCCTGGCCTGGGCACAGCACGGGATGTGGCCAATCAGTGTGTCCCAGACTTCAGGGGACTGTGAGCCTTACTGCCCTTGGTGAGGAGCTCAAAGTCCCCAGGTTAGGGCCATGCTGTCACTTCCTGTGGAGAAAGACCACATGGTCACACACCAGGTCCCCTCCCTGACTCCTGGGCCAGCAATGTGAGAACAGCCACTTGCTGAACAACCAGTTGGTCTGCTCTAAGGTTAGCTCTGCTTACATCCTACACAAAGATGCAGCAATTTAACTTGTTACTGAGGCATGTAACAATTTTATCTAAAAACAGAAACAAGGCACCATCTTTAAAAGTATAAAGATGGATTTTTCATCAAGAACAAGATCTGTTATATCAGTTGTCAAGATTTAAACATGTGTATGCAAACTTCAGTTGTGTGAATCCTGTATCAAGCTCAATTCTGAAAAAACTGCTACGTTATCCTTTCATCTCCTTTCACTGTTTCTGAGTCTCTGTTAATTTAATCATGTTTGATACTCAACCTGTTGATACATGGTTTAGCCTCCTCCACAAGTGGTGCTGGAAAATCTGGATATCCACATTGAAGGAGGAATCTAGGCTGCTGGAGCTCACACTGCACCACCCTAACTCAGAAGGGATCGAGGACTTTAAAAATACTAGAAGGAGACGTCAGGAAACACCCAAGGGCACTGGTGGGGTCTGATGTCCTGCAGAGGACTCCAGCAGCCCAGGAGACAGAGTGGGAACTGACCGGTGGGACTGTACCACATTGAAAAGATCGAGAAGAGACAACCTAAAGAACAGGAGGAAACCTGGCCAGCTGACCATCTGTCAGAGGACCCATATCCAGGATGTATCAAGAACTGAAAAAACCTCACTCGAAGACAAACCAGCTGGACTGGGCAGACTCTTCCCAAGAGGTACAGACGGAGTGTGGAGCATGCTCTGTGTCTTTACATCAGGAAACTGTGAGCCAAACCAGGTCGAAATCCATCTCACCCCAGTCCGATTGCCATCGTCAAACAGAGCATGTCACCAGGATGTGGAGGGAGAGGGACACTTGCCCGCTGCTGGTGGCATGCTAGTCGGAACAGAGTGTTCAGGGTCCTGGAGACCCACACAGAACCAACACGTGACACGGGTCTAGCCTTCCTAGCCAAAACCCAAACACAACTTTATAAACCAGGAAAATAATAGAAATGATAAAAGTCCAAAGCCATTAAGAACAAAATAATGGCATTAGTGATGTGGTGATGGAGAGTAGAGGGACGGTGCTGAGGAGTGCACACCATGCGGCCTCCTCTCCTGGTGTACGGAGGCCACCTCTCCTGTCAGGGCCTCCAAGGCCCCACCTCCGTTCCTCCTCCAGTGTCCTTTACTGCAGGGACAGTCCTGGGCAGGCATCGCGTGGTCTGTCATGCCCACCCTGGCCTGCACTGTGGGCTCGGCCTCCTCCTGGAAGTCCACCTTCTGTGACGGTCAGTGGCAGGTAACATGCCACCAGAGGTGGTCCAGGAGAGCAGCTGGGCCGCCATGAGCCACCTCTGGGGCCTTTGCAGGAACAGCCAGCTCTGTGCGTCCCTCTGTGTGAGAAAGAGCCATCTCTGTGCTGGACAAGGATTCTCCTCCGTGTTGTTGGTGACCATTCATGGAGATCCACCAAGACTGGGTTTCTACTCTCGAGTATGTTGATGTGTCCTCTTTTGTACCTGCTTGACTGCGGTAGTGGTATGATAAAAATAAATAAGTGTAAATATATATATTTATATATAATGAAAGCCTCCAGGAAGCCATAGCCTGACCTGGGGAAGAAGTAATTGGCTGGGTTTGCTGAGTAAAAAGGCAGAATTTGACTTCTTAACAAACAGAGAGTATTAGGTAATGAAAACTATTAAAAGGGAAGAAAGTGGACACACTCTGCAATTTTACATGACATAAAAGTACCCTTTAGAGAGAGAGGATCCTGAGCTGTTATCACATCCAAGCAAAGAGCAGGACTAATAACAGTAAAACGTGTGTGAAGACCCACAAGGAATGGAAATGGCACTCCACAACAGTCCTGCCGACATTATTTAACAGGGCAAGAAACTGTTTAATTTAAAAATTCATGCACCATGTCATCCTACATAATCAGACCAACTTGCTCTGCTGCAAGTTCAAGATCTGATCTGTATTCAGTTCTGGTCCAACCCACCAAGACCCATACTGCTGAGACTCATTGTAGCTTTCTGAAGTTACTTTTTTTTAAAGTAGATGGCTACTTCCTTCCTCTTTACAGCATTATAATTAAATCGCCTAAACACACCACTTTATTACGTAGAGAAATCAAGAGCAATACTGAAGAATTAAGTTATTTTATTTTTAAAGAGACCAACGAATTTCCACACTACCAAATGAAGAAAGAACATCCATGTCGAATCACCAGGTAACAGCGGGTGGGCTTTAGCGGGAAGAGCATCGCCCCACGTCGGTGGGTGTGCGTGGCACGTGGACACAGTGAGACACGGAACACACAGAGACCTAGGCCTCCCCTTGGGCTGCACTAATTGAAACCTGGTTCTTGAGATCCAATGTCTGTGTGTGCTTGGTGCTGGGAAGGCAGGGCCCGTGTGCTGCCACCCTCGCCTGGCTTCCCGATCTTACTCCACAGGGACACAACGGCTTCTTTCCAAATTTGGTGCTTCATGTATCCTTCCACTTTGGGCCCTGGGGGCTTCATAGACAGGGACAAAGCAGGAGTTCAGTTCAGAAGGCAATGGTGACAGACCAGTGCCCCCACGCTCTCCTGGAGCCCCTGATTTTCAACCTGAGGAGTGACCACTGACCGGAAAATCTCCCAGTTCCTGGTTAGCAGGTCACCGCACCAGCAGCAAATGGACAGATCCAGGTCCTCGTGGAACGTGGCCTGTGGGGCCGGGTGCCAAGGCCTCTGCAGACCCCTCCTGCCGGAAATCTCACAGTTTAACTAGTGGGGAGGAGGGCTGCGTGCCATGGTGCTACCTCAGCAGAACTGCCCGGGCCAGCGGGGGCGGACACACTGCTGCCACGGCCCTCGGAGCCTGCCCCCCGCGCCCCGACTCGCTGGGCAGATGGTGCGAGGGCGCTGTCCTGTTTGCTCCATCAGGTCCGCGGGAAGACGTGTGGAAACCCGCAAGCTCATGTATTATCCACGGGTGAGGAGCTGGCCGCTCACAGCTCTGCCAGAGGAGCCCGGCTTCTGTAAACACCAGAAGACCTGTGTAAACGCCATTTTCTTGACATAAATAACAGAAACACCTGGACGGGGAGGAAGTCGGGCTACCTGGGTAGATGGATATCCTGCCCGACAAGAGGTGGATATTTACAACCTTATTGCACCTGACCTGCACCTGATGGCAGAGTGCAGGTCAGCGGAACAGGACAGGACTCCTACAGCATCTGCCCATCCTGGAAACCTGTCTTCTAAAGCAAAAACAGGGCTTGTGGTCCACTGAGAACATGGTGCTCTGCTTCAAAGTGACAGTGAGGTGCCACCACATAGAAGGACTCGCCAGTTTCAAACATGTAAACACTGTCCAGAGAAACCATTGGTTTTTAACAGTTCTTGCCATCCCTGTTTGGATGTGGGGTGAGCGAGCCTTGTATGGCCTTCCAAGCCAAAGGATGTAAATTTATCTAACACACAGCTAGAGAAAGCAAGTCACGTTTGACACATTGTGAACTGTCCAAGCTTCTCTGGACATCTCTCGGTGGGTGCCAGCCTTGTCCCATGTCTCTGCTCCACTCTGGAGCTGACAGGCTGGCCTTCCTGACCCTCCCCCCATGATTCTTTAGCACCACAGGGGGCTTTGCTCCAGTTAGTAAATCTCCCTCCCTGGGAGCCCACAGGAGTTTCCCTGCTGTGGCCACCCTCACCCTGTCACATGGCGTGGCTTCCTGGAGGATGCTGCCCACCCGGATTTGTTTGTGTCTCAGCTACCTGGACAGAAAACTTTAGAAGAATCACTGTTCTGCAACAAGCAAAGCAGGAGGGAAACTGTGGCCCCATCCTCCCCCACACCAGAAAAGCTGGGTGGGAGGCTAGACTACCCACCTCAGGAGGCCGCAGCAGGGCCTCCAGGGTGGGATCCGGGCAGGGCCTCCGTTCCTGCTGCAATAACCCCCACCTCCCTGCAGCCAGAGGAGACCCAGACAGAGCTGGCCCTGTCGCTCTGACCCCCATCTGGCAGGACCAAGGGAAGCCTCCCCTCCTTTGCCACAGCGGTCTCAGGAGAGCCACCGGGAAGCAGGTTGAGGATGCAGAGTCTTATACAGAGGGCCTGTGTTCAGTCAACCCTTACTCATCACATCAGACGTCAGAAAGACTCCAAACTCTGTGAGTAGAGCCCAATTCCAAGATGGCAGAGATGTTAGAATTCTCTGATGACGTTTTCAAAACAAAGCTCCTCCTATAAGCCTTGCAAACTTCTTAAATAAATGGAAAAACCAGAAAGTTTTAACAGGGAAATAAAAAAAAAAACTAGAAGCACATGCAAATTTCATAATAAATGAAATTATAATATAACAGAAAAGTGAAAATCAGAATATTAGAGAAAGCGAAAAGAATTCGTGAATTAGAAGGAATCAATCACCCAACCTGAGTAACGGAGCAGAAACTGAAATATAAGAAGCCCCTCGGACATGTGAGTTCCATGAAGTGCATCATGTTGGCCTCCACAAAGCCCAGCAAGGACAGGGGAGCAGAAGTGAAAAGGAACTTCAGTGAGTCCCAGGAGAAATGGCTCGAATATGGAAGAACACGTAAACCTGTAGTTTCATGAGATTCATGCCGTATAGACCTGTGGACATGTGCACCAAGACATGTTGCTGAGGACTAAGTGTTCGGTTTCCCCAAATTCATGTTTTGAAGCCTTGACCCCAATGGACAGTATTTGGAGATGGGACCTTGAGGAGTGAATCGGGTTGGTTTGAAGTCATGAGAGTGGAACCCTCAAGACGGGATTGATGCATTGATAGATGGGAGAGACTACAGGGGTCTCTCTGGGCGCTCACACCACGGACAGCCTGTGTGAGGGCAAGATCAGGAAGGTGCCATCAGCAGGACTGAACCAGCTTTATCTTGGACTTCCCACAATCCAGAGCTGGGTGATTCAATTTCCATTACTATTTGTTGTTGTAGCACATTGACTAAGACACACTGATGATCAAACTAGTGGGAACTAAGCAGAGAGACTGAATGACGCTTCACCTGCAGAAGGAAAACTCACATGATAGAGGATTTCCCACCAGAAACTATGGAGACCAGAAAGAAGCAGCAACATTTTCAGTTGGTTAAAATAAAAGAACTGACCTACCCAGTTAAAGTGCCCCTGGGGCATGACAGAGAGCCAACAGCCCTTCTCAGTTCAAGGAAAACAAAGAAAACTTGTTGAAAATCCCTACCATAAAAACATAGTTAAAATTCCTTAAGTGAAAATAAATAATAAAATAAAGAATCTTGGAACTTCAAGAAGGAAGAAAGAACAATGGAAAAATGAATAATTCAATTCATTTTCTTTCTCCTCAGGTTTTCTAAATTATATTTAAGGATTCAATTTAAATTTAAATAGAGGAAGTGGAAACAAATTTTGTTATAAATAAGGAAGTGTAACAGGACACAGGAAGGGAAAATGTCCATGCTGCATTCAAACTAACAGTAATAAACTGATAAATTACACACACACACACACACACACACACACACTCACATCTCTAGCAAGCAACACTATGCAAAGTTTATAGAGATACACGCAAAAATTACTATGGATTAATTAAAATATATCTCTAGAAAGTATTAAATAACCCACAGAAAGAAATGGCAAAGAAAACAGAGAAAATTAAAAATAGAATATAATCAAAATAAAACAAAAGGCTGATTTAAACCCTAGCATATTAATAATTATATTAAATATAATTTAAACCAATTAAAAGACATAAATTAGCAAAGTGTATTAAAAACAAAAAAGCCACACAAATATGACCCAACTGTACGTGGTCTACAAGAAACTCCCATCCTAACAATATAGATAAAAATGAGAAAGAGAGAGAGAGAGGAGAAAGAGAGAGAGAGAGAGAGGGGTAATGTAAATCATCAAAGGTGGGTGAGTGTGAGTGCCATGAGCACCATATGAATATCAGATAGAATGGGTCAGAGCAAAGAAAACCAACAGGGACAGATAGAAATTTATATACTGATGGCCCAAAGGTCAACTCATCAAAAAGTCCTAGCAATCCTAAGTGTGTCTACATTAAACAACAAAGCTGAAAAATATGGAAACTAAAATCTGATAGAACTGAGAGGAGTAAGCAATTCACAGTCACTATTAGAAACATAAAAAAAATTCCTCCTTGGAGATGATAATACAATTAAAAAATTAATACAGAAAGTAAACAATAACACAAGAAATGATTGACACCATTAACCAACAGGGCTAAGTGCGCATTTCCGGAGTATTTACCCATCTACAGCAGGACACCTTCTTTTTAGGTACCTACAAAACATACACACGTATATGGGCTGTAGCCTGGGTCATGAATCAAATTTTATGGAGCTAAAATAAAATAGAATATGTTCTTCAATTACAATGAAATCAAACTAGAAACCAGTAACTGACCTAGAGCAAGAAATTCTACCAACACTAAACAAGAAATTCTCCCAACTAACCTACATAATTCTAAATAATCTATCAGTTAAAAAGGAAGGCTTGAGGGAAATTTAAAAAGTATGCTGAACCAAATGAAAAGGAAGATAAAATACATTAAAATTTATGAGACGTGGGAAAAGCAGTAAGTAGAAGAAAAATCATAGGACTAAAGATAATACGGAAAAGAGAGAGTTTCAGATCAATAACCTCATCTTCAAAAATTCCTAAGAGGAAAATAAAATTAACCACATATATGAATAGAGTTTTTGATAAACCCCTAAATTGACTCACACAAATATACCAAACTGAATTTTAGAAAAATACAAAATTAATTAAATGGAACAAAGAAAAAAATTACATGGTTCTAAAAAAGCCTTAGTATAGTGGCACCTGCCTTCAATCTAGCTACTTGGGAGTCTAAATCAAGAAGATTGTGAGTTTGAGAATCTGGGTGACTTAGTGAGACCCTGTCTCAAAAATAAATAAATAAAATAAAAAAGAAAGAAAGAAAAGATTAAAAGGGCTATAGATGTAGCTCAGTGGTATAATGCCCCAATTTCAATCCTTAGTAATGAAAACAAAGAAAAAAGGAGAAGAAGAAGATGCTATAGACTCAGAAAATATATGTAAACTATGAATTTAACAAGTGACAAACACATGGAATATATAAAGCACTCTCAAAGTTTATCATGTACAAATCAATGTAATTACAGAATGGGCAAAAGATAAGAAAACATTTCATTTATGAGGATACAGAAATGTTAAGTAAATGTAAATTTTAAAATGTTCATCATTTTAAATCATCACCATGAGACATCACTAAACTCTACTGGATGGCTAAAATTTTTAGAAAAAGAAAAATACTAACAACACCAAATTCTGATGATAATATAGAGAATTTACACCACTCATGCTTTTCAATGGGTGAAATGATACCGACAGTGTGAAAAACATTTTGTCAGTGCCTTTAAAAACTGCATATGTAAATACCACACTACAGAGCAATGGTGATCCCAGACATGTGTCCCAGAACACTGAAAGTTTATGTTCAAACAAAAACCTACACACTAGTGTTCATGGTAGCCTTATTATTTATAATTAAAAACTGGGACTAAATATACCAGACAGATCCAACGCAATAATACTGGGTGATTTCAACACACCCTTCTTACAAATAGAGAGGTCATCCAGACATAAAATCGGTTAAGATACTTCTAACCAAAACCGTTCTGTAAATCAAATGGATTTAGCAGACAGACATTTACAGAACATTTTACCAAAAACAGCTGAATTCACTTTCTTCCCAGCAACTCATGGAATCTTATCCAAAAGACACCATAGTCTCTAGGTCACAATGAAAGTCTTAACAAGTATAAATAAAATTGATAAAATCCCAATCATCTTATCAGATAACAAAATAAAATTAGAAATTAACAACAAGAAAAATTATAGAAGCCACATAAACATATAGAGATCAAGCAACACTCTATTAAGTGAAGTCTGGATTGTAGACAAATAAGAGGAAAAATTTAATATTCTGAGAATCAAATCAGAATAGTGACACAATACACCAAAATCTCTTGGACACAAGAAGGCTGTACTAAGAGGAAAGTTTATAGCATTAAGTGCCAATACTTCAAAAAAAAAGAAAAAGAAAGAAAGAAAAAATAAAAGATTCCAAGTAACAATCTAATTCTACATCTAACAGCCCTTGAAAAACAGGGAAAAAACTAATTCCAAAACAGTAGGAGACAGAAGATAATTAGGAGCAGAGCTGAAATTAAGAATAAAATAACAATACACAGGATCAATGAGACACAGTTGGTCCTTTGAAAAGATAAACAAGATTGATAAACCCTTAGTCAAACTAACCAAAAGAAAGAGAGAGCAGACCCAAATCAGCAAAATTAGAGATGAACAAGGAGAAATCACCAGACACTTATGAAATCCAGAGGATCATAGGAGCTATTTGAAACCTTATTTCCAAAAGAATCAGAAAAATCTAAATACTATGAACAAACTTTTACGTATAAAATACCCAGATTGAACCAAGAGGATTTAGAAAACCTAAACAGACCAGTATCAAAGAATTAAATTGAAGACAAAAATCCTTTCAACAAGGAACAAACTGGGACCAGATGGATTCTCAGCTGAGTTCTACAATACCTTTAAAGAAGATCTAAAGCCTATGTTTCTCAAATTATTCCAAATTCATTCTGTGGAGCTGGTGAAACAAACAAACAAACAAAAATCATACATCAAGGACAGAAAACTACAGACCAATATCCCTGATGAACATAGATGTAAAACCTCTCAATAATTTGTACTGGCAAACTGCATCTAAAAACACAAGATGAAGATTATAAACCATCATCAAGTTATTTTCTTCCCAGGATTTCCAGCTCATTTAATATACAAAAATCAATAATAATAATTCATCATGCAAATAGAATCAAGGGATAAAAATCACCTGATCATTTCAACAGATGCAGAGAAAGCCACAGACAAAATAGAGCACACTTTCACGTTGAAAACCGAAAAACACTAGGGACAGAAGGAA
This sequence comes from Marmota monax, assembly GCF_021218885.2. Taxonomy (NCBI): domain Eukaryota; kingdom Metazoa; phylum Chordata; class Mammalia; order Rodentia; family Sciuridae; genus Marmota; species Marmota monax. Next base: position 6,189,475 of record NW_026695207.1, read on the forward strand.
CTTACCTCACCTTTATAAAGGCAAAACTAAAAGCATTTTCTCTAAAATCAGGAACAAGACAATGATGTCCACTCTCACCACTCCTACTCATTATAGTTCTTGAAACTACAACCAGAGCAATTAGCATGGGAAGAAAAATTAAAGGAGCACAAATAGGAAATAAGAAGGTAATTACATAATTCTACATTTAGAAGACCCAAAAGACTCCTCCAGAAGACACTTAGAGAAGATAGACAAATTCTGCAAAGTTGCTGGATATAAGATTAATACATGAAAATCCATAGCTTTCCTATATTCCAATAATAAAGCCACTGAGAAAGAAGTCAAAACCACTTCATTCAAACAGCCTCAAAAATAAAATACTTGGGAATAAGTCTAACTAAAGAAGTCTGAGACATCTAAAATAAAAATAGAACATTAAAGAAAGAAGTTGAAGAAGACATTAGAACATGGAAAGCCCTACCATGTTCATGGATAGATTGAAAAAATATTGTTAAAATGACCATATTATGTAAAGCAATCACAGATGTAAACCATTCCCATCAAAATACCTAGGACACAGAACTCCAGAAAAATAGCCCTAAAATGTATATGAAAAAATAAAAGACTCTTTATAGTCAAAGCTATACTGACCAAAAAGAGTGGATTTGGAGACATCATAATATCTGATCTCAAATTACACTACAGAGCTAGAGTAGCAAAAACAGCATGGTATTGGCATAAAAAACAGATGGGAAGACCAATGGAGTAGCCAGGAGACTTGGAGACCAATAAACCTGATTATAGCCTTCTGGTCCTTGACAAAGCTGCCAAAAGCATGAGTTAGAGCAGCGATAGCATTTTGTTAAACAAAAGGTACGGGGAAAACTGAATAGCCAATCATAGAAGAATAAAACTGAATCCTTATCTCACCCTAACAAAAGCCAACTCCAAGTGGATCTAGACCTAGGAATTAAACAGAAACTGTGAAATTGCGAGAAGAAAACACAGAGGCAGCACCCCTACATATTGCTGTGGGCACTGGCTTTCTTATTAAGACCCTAAAGCTCAAGATAAAAATCAAGAATCAATAATTGGTATGGCTTCAAATTTAAAAGCTTCTGCACATAAAAAGAAATAACTAAGATTATAAAGAGAGAAGCTACAGAATGGGAGAATATCTTTGCCATCTATTCTCCCAATCTTGGAATAAAACCCAGATTATATCAAGAGCTCAAATAAATAATAACATGATCAATAAGTGGGAAGAGGAACTAAACAGATATTTCTCAAAAGAAGAAATACAAATGACCAACAAATATATGAAAAAAAGCATTTAACGTCTTTACCAACCAGGAAGATGCAAACCAAAACTATACTGAGATTTTACTCACTCCAGTTAGAATGACAATCATCATTAACATCAGTAACAACAATTTCTAGCAAGGATGTGGGGAATAGATAACTCTGCAAACAGAACTGCAAATTAGTACAACCACTTTGGAAAACAGTACAGAGATTCCTCAAAAGAGTAGGAATGGAACCACCATATGACCCAGCTATTCACTCCTTGGTATTCATCCAAAAGATCTAAAATAAGAATGCTACAGGGATAGATGCATGCCCATATTTATAGCAGCCCAATCCACAGTAGCCGAATTCTGTAAGGAGTTTAGGTGCCCATTAATAGACCAATGGTCAGAGAAGCTTGGTATATAGACACAACGAGTGCTACCTGGCCATAAAGAAGAAGGAGATCGTGGCATTTGCTGGGAATTCATGGATTTGGAGAACATCGTGCTGAGAGAAATAAACCAAACTCAGAAAGTCAGGGGCTGGATGTCTGATCACATATGTGGAAGGTAAAGGGAACAAAGGAATAATTAAAGGTGTGTCTCATGGAAACAGGAGGGAGAAGCGCAGACAGTAGCAGAGGACCGAGGTGAGAGAGAGGGGAGCCAGGGGAGCTCTGGGGAATGGCGCTCTCCAGAGTCCGCCGTGGGCACGCAGAAATGAATCACCGTGCATTCCAAGTTTATTTCTAATTATAGTGCTCCAATTAGAAAGCAATCAATCAATTAATAAATAGAAGGAAAAAGCAATAGAGTAAAGGAAGAGATCAGTGGGGAGGAGGGGAGAGATGGGGTAGGGCTGGGGACTGAAAGGGAGAAAACCGTTGCATACACTTGTGAACTTACCCCAATGAATCCGCTATTACATATGACTGCTGCTCACTAAAAGTAAGAAAAAATAAAAACAGAAAACTGGGTACCACCATGTGTTATTCAATAAGTGATGATTTTAAAGTTCACGGGGCTGGGGTGTAACTCAGCGGTAGAGCACTCACACAGCACCAGGAAAGCCCTGGGATCCTCCCTCAGCACCGCAAATAAATAACTATAAAAATGAAAGTCGTGGCGGATTCATGCCATGAACCACGACTCTGCAGTGACATGGGACCTTGGTACCTGCGACGTCCAGGGGAACTGCCACAGGAGGACGCCCAATGAGAAGGAGCCTGCCCGAGACCTGAGGTCGGGCGTGAGGCGAGCACAGGGAGAGCGGGGTGGGCGCAGGTTGCCCCGAGTGCAGGCGCCCAGCAGCTGTGGAGGGAGGTGCCCAGGACACTGCATGCTCTTCCACCCTCTGGCCCCTCAGCCCCTTCCTCCGTCACAGAGCCTGATGGCCCCAGCAGGGCCCCCCTGTGCTGCATCCCTCTCCTTCCGCTGTCCACCTTGAGAGTGTGGAGGCTTGCACACTCGGGGGAACTGCCTGAGTCTGGGTCCTGAATGGTGGTCAAGACTCTGACCTCTTCATCTGCGGGGGCCCTGCTTCCCAAGGTGTGGAGGGAAGACGGTGGTCAAGCAGGGCCTGCAGGGTCACTTCATACTGAACTGGCGGATGACCGCACGACCCTTATCTCAGTCTTCACCGAGACGCGATGTTCTTGTATAGATTTGTGTTTCCTGATCAGCTGCTGATGTTTTATATATCAGAATCTCGGTGCCTATTACCGACTTAGAGTCAAACTTGATTCTTTTTTTTTTTAAAGAGAGAGAGAGAGAGAATTTTTTTTTTTTAATATTTATTTTTTAGTTTTCCGCGGACACAACATCTTTGTTTGTATGTGGTGCTGAGGATCGAACCTGGGCTGCACGCCTGCCAGGTGAGAGCGCTACCCCTTGAGCCACATCCCCAGCCCAAAACTTGATTCTTAACATTCATTACCATGGGCGGCATATGCACGTAGCTGTCTTGGTCAGCTCTTCATGGCTGTGACTAGACAGCACAACTGGGTGACTTATAAAGAATAGGAGTCTACTGGGCTCTTGGTTCTGAGGCTGAAATTCTGAGAGCATGGCACTGGCATCTGCTCGGCATTCAGTGAAGGTCCCTGCTGTGTGGGGGGACTGACTGATGGCAAGCCACCAGAGAGGCTCAGGTCTCCTTTTCTTTACAGCCCACTAATGGCAGCAGGGGGTCGCACCCTCATGAGCTCACCTACCCTGATTGCCTCCCAGGAGCCACATCCGAGTACATCACATATGACTGTGGGACCCAGTTCCCAGCAGGTGGCCTTTTGAGGGACATATTCAACCATCACAGCCTTGGTATGATGGCAGTGATAGCACTGTAGCAGGACGGGGCAGGACGGGGCTGCTAGGACTGCAGACTCACTGTGAGGTCCTACACTGGGCCTCACACAGCCCCTGCTACTGCGAGTCCTCATTGGCCAGGGCAGCCCTCCAGGTCCACGTTGCTGACTTAGAACAGAACGTCTCTGGGGTTAGCACTTGGCTACACCTGAAGACACAAGTTGAGACCAATGCTGGATGTTGTGTGTAGCACCTGCCACTTTAAAACTTTTACTTCAGTTGGTTTTGAGATTTTCTAAATAAATGGTTTCCTTCTTCTGACATGAGCCTTCCTCTCAACTGGACAGACTAGTAACTGCTCAGAGCTCCCTGCACCCCTGGAACTCATGGGAGGCTGTCAGCCCTGCACAAGCTGAACAAGGTGTCTCATGTCCACACTGAAATCGCTCCTGGACTGGTTTGGATGGTCTCAGCTTGCCATACCCCTGGGGGTGATCCCGACCCTTTGTGACCTCACTTTTGTTCTGGAATGAGAGGGTGGGTATCAGGCTGCTGCTGGAGTCTCCCAGAAAGCATCACCACTGATTTTGAGGGTCACTTAACCTTTCAAATTCTTTAAAATTGTTTTCATTGCTTTATGATTTACACAGAATTAAGATCCACATTCCTATAGAGTTTTTGGATATGTATACACTTGTGCAATTACCGTCACCACATTCAACATGTGTAATACAGGGCTGGGGGTGTGGTCAAGCGGTAGTGCACTCACCTGGCATGTGCAGGGCGCTGGGTTCGATCCTCAGCACCACATAAAAATAAAATAAAAATGTGTGTCCACCGAAAACTAAAAAATAAATATTAAAAAATGCTCTCTCTCTCAAAAAAAAAAGATGGATAATATTGAATACATCTGTGGGGTGAGGAGTTCACAGAGCCAAGTGAGCATGGGCTGAAACCGCTGAAATTGTGAGTCAAATCAAATATATTTTCCTGCTGGGTGTGGAGGCACACGTATGTATTCCCAGCTATTTGGGAGGCTGAGGCAGGAGAACTGCAACTTCAAGGCCAGCCTAAGCAACTTAGACACTATTTTAAAGTTTAAAAGATTTTAAAGGGCTTGGGATGTGACTTATTGATGGACTACCCTGTATCCAGTACCACAGGGATAAGTAGACAAACCAGCCTCTCTTCCTATGCTGTTTTGTAGGTGTTTTGTCACAGTGTCAGAAAGCTGATAGCACAGAAAACTGGTATTGAGAAGTGGAAATGTTGCAGTGACTGTATGTGACCATGTGGCTCAAAACCCCTCAGAATTCATTTGTGGGAAGAATTTGGAGAGATTTAGAGAAGGAAACTAGAAAATTATTTGAAGTCTGTAAATATAATCTAATTGGTCATTCTAGTGGGAACTCAGAAGACCAGAATAGAAATAAGAATAAAAAAGACTGTGCACATGAGGTTCTGAGGGAGACGAAGACTGCACTGGGAACTGGACTAGAGGCCACCCTGTTACATTCTGGCAGAGAACTTATCTGTATTCTGTCGGTGCCCTAAGGCTTTGTAGGAGGCTACACTTAGAGGTGACTGTCAATTAATATGACAGAGGAAATTCAAGGTAGCCTAGCATTTGGGATGTGTGTGTATATTACTGTTTGCTTTTAGCCAGATGTATAGTATAAAATCAAGAACAAAAAAGCAAAGCAGAAGGAAGGCTTGGTGGTGCACAGCAAGAACCCCAGCATCTCAGGGGACTGAGGCAGGAAGACAGCAAGTCCAAGGATTGCCTCAGCAACTTAGTGAGACAGACCCTTAGGAAGGTAGCGAGACTATGCCTCAAATTAAACATAAAAAAGGGACGGAGTATGTCTCTCAGTGATGGAGTGCCCCTGAGTTCAATTCCCAGTAATATACACACAAAAGAAAGAAAAAAAAAAAGAGGAGGGAGAGGAGGGAGGGGTAGGAGGGAGAAACAAAGAATGAAAGGAAGAAGAAAAGGCAAAAAGGAGAGCAGAAAGATTTTAAAACTAATAGTTTTTCCGAAAGAGGAACGCATATAAATTTGCAGCCAAAAAGAGCATGACTGCTAAAGAGATTAGTGCCAATAAAAAGAAGCCAAGTACTTTGCATCCAGACAAGTGAGAGACGCCTTGAGGGCCCTTCAGGAATCGGCAAGACCCCCCATCTCAGGCTGTGGCCCCTCTGTCTGAGAAGAGCTCTGGAGCACCTTCTCAGACAGCTATGCCCAGGGAACTGTCCCTGATTTGTCTCAGCGTTCAGGCACCCAGGCACTCAGGGCCAGTGGAAGACTTTGGCATCATCAACACGGCGTTGGCTGTGCAGGCAGGAGATGTGGGATCATGGAGGCGTCACCAAAAGTCCACGGGAAATCCTGGGGCCAGATGGCATGTGGCAGGATCAGAATCCCAGCAAGGAGTCCCTGATAGGGCACTGTGTCAGACGGTGAGGGTGAAGGTGAATCAGCAGTGGAGTCTCCAGGAAGCTGGAGATGCCCGGAATCATGAGACATCTCTGAGGGCAGCAGCAGGCAGCCAGCAGAGCCAACCCAAGGGGCTGGCCACATGTGCTGCATCTGGCAGAAGTCCAGGGGTGGGGCTCCCCAGCCCCTGAGCTCACTCCACACCACAGTGTGCCCAGGTGCTGGACTGGGAGCCACGGGATTTAAAGTCTGCTCTGCTGAGTTTTATTCTTGTTTTGCTCTGATTCTTTCTTATCCATTTTTCTTTTCCTCCCTTTTGGAATAAGAATATCTCATCTATACCGTTATATCTTAGAAGATGTAATTTAAAAAAAAATTTACAAGTGCTCATATTTAAGAGTTTGCCTTGAGTCCCTAAGAGGCTGATGGATTCTGACTTCTCAGCCTGCTGGAATGGATAAGATTCGAAGGACCCTTGGAAATGAACTAAACGCTTCTGACATTGTGAGATGGACTGGGCCTTTTGGGTCCTGGGGCATAATGTCATGGCTTGGATCTCAACTTACCCCAAAATCCGTACACTGAAGGTTTGGTCCCCAGCCGGTGGTACATTGGAAAGATAAAACCTTTAGGAGGCAGAGCCTAGTGGAAGGAAGTTAGGTCACTAGGGACATTACTTCAAAGGGAACATTGGGACCCCAACCCTTCCTGTCTCTGTTTCCTGGACGGCATGAGATGAGCATCTCTACACCACCACACACCCCTCACCATGGTACGCTGCTAAACCACAGGCCCAAGGCAACGGAGCAGATGACCATGGACTGAAGCCCAAGAATGTATGAGCCAAAAGAGTTATTTTCTCCTCCAGATTGATTTTCTCTGGTATTTTGTCACAGCAGGGGAAAGCTGACCTTCACAAGCTGCAAGCAGGCCAAGTGCCTGGTGACAAGGAACCAACAAGTGGTATGGACTGTCGTGTCCAGTCTGCAGAAGGCGTTCTGACTCTGGCTACCACACAGACCAACTCTGCGGATGTGGTGCTAGTTCAATGGGCTGGCCCCAAAGGACCAACACGGAGTGGTTTGATTAATAGGAGGCAGCCAGAGAAGCCACAGGGGCAGAGACAGAGCATGGGGTACCAAGGCCTGGGGGAGGGGGGCACCAGAGTCTCAGCTTTCCCAGACCAAGAGTTCTGGAAATGGGTGGCAGCGATGTTTGCCAAACCCCTGGCTGTGCTTAGGCCACCAGATTGTCCAGGCAAATGTGGCTGTGACAGTAAGTATCAGGCCAAGTATCAAAGTAAGTGACAGGGTCATTTAGAAAGATATTGAGAGGCAGAATGGGTGGCAAAAGAGGCAGAAAATGGACTCTGGGTCTATTCAAACAACCCAATTATGGTCCAAACACAAAATAAAAATCTGCTAAACCCCATACAGGTACTACATATGGTTAATCAGCTACAAAAATCTTTTCATCAGTGTTTCATGTGTTAACCTAATATTGATTTTCCTATTCGCCTCTGTTTAAAATAGGACATAAGTAAATTATTTGAGTGTATGCATTGGCATTGAATTAGTCTTTATCCTTAGGATTGGAAAAAGCACTTTAAAACCATTAGTGAACCTGGACGAGGCTCCGGTGGCCTGGGTGTGGCCCCAAAGCACAATACCCTCTTCCTGTGCAAGGGAAGAGTCTGCAGGCCCCATGATTCCTCTAAGCCTGGAAAAGCCCAGCCACAAGCATGAAGAATGAGCGAGGCTCCGGTGGGTTTCCCTGGGGCCTCCAAGCCCACAGCTGTCAGCCTGGTAAGCTCTGGCCATATTTCTCCTGGTTTTGAGATGAGGAAGAGGAACTAAGGTCCCGACTGGGAAAAGGTCTCCACGCTTCCCCATCTGTCAGCCCCAGGCCGGCTGTGTTGACGGGACGTGGCCAGACCCTCTCTAATGTACTGGAAAGCCTTCCGCACGCCTCGCTGTTCTGCATGGCTCAGCACCGCTCCGGCCGGAGCCCTGGCCCCAGAAGAACAATATGGCCTTCTCCGGGCAGGGCCCTGTGGGCTGGTCCTGGACGGGTCATGTTATGTTTCCAGGACGGATGCGTCAATGCCTGTTTTGTGTGCCGTTGCAGCAGGACAGACCACTGAACTAATGGCCGGGCCCCGGGAGCCTCCCATCCATCAAGTGTCCTGACAGGCCCTACCCAGCGCCACCCAGATGGCCCTGCCTCTCCTGCAAGACCTGGCTGTGATTATTTTAAAGTGTCTCCTCCCGTGCCTTCCTTCCTAAACTAGAGGAGTGCTCCCCAGCGCTCAAGACATCATGTTGAGAAGTCAGAGGGAGGAGGGGGCTGGAGCCGTCTCCAGGGTCCACCGAGCACACATTCCTGACATGGGAACTGTGTGTCCTGGGCAAGAGAAGACCCGCTGCACAGGGAGAGGAATTCACAGCCACCAGGGAGAAGAGCTTCTGAGCGACACAGCTTTGGAGGCATGAAAACACACAAGTAGGAAAGGAAATTCAAGCATTAGCCCTTCCATCTATCAGAGTGAAGCCCTCACATCTGTCAGAGTTTAGTGCAGAAAGCCCAGGATCTGGGGCCGTGAACATGTCAGTCTGTGCAGGTGCCTTTGTGGTGGGAAGGACCCAGGCGTTTGCTGCCCACGGTGGAGTCCTGGGCCCATGGTCCCAGGTGGCGTTCCCTACGAGAGCACCTGACAGTGCCACTCTGGGCCTTTTTGGCAGGGGGTGCTACAGGCATCTTGTGGGTAGCAGTCAGCGGCGGTGCTAGTGTCCTGCGGTACTCAGGAGGCCCCGGGACAGAATGCTGAGCCCAGAGCAAGCCGTGGCTGGAGGAAGAAATGTGCTTGAAATGAGTCGTTGGAGATTTTCATTTCAAGCAGCCAACATGTTTTCCTCTTTGGTGTTTAGCCTCTGATCAGGCAAAGCTTCAAATATTTTCTTACCAGGAAAGTAATCAAGTTTTTAAAAGGTGAAAAAACAAATCTCCTCAGAACCTCCTGCAACCTCAAACAGACTCGGAGTGCTGCAAAGGAAGGATCGCAGTTCAGAGCAGCTGCTCCCGTCCTGGCGTCAGAAAGGCTCCTGTGGGGAAGCCCAAGTGCAGACGCCTGCAGGTGCGGAGAGACCTTGCCTCCAGAAGGAAACCCGGGCGCACCAGGGTCTCCTCCGCCTCAGGAGCGTAGCCCCCATTTCCTGGGGTGCAGGATCTCTCTTCAGCCTGCAGAAGATGGGCCGAACCGCAGTCCACGGAAGGCTGACACGCGGCATGGCACGTCTTGCTGTTTTAGACGCGGGTCTCAGCACCTGGCTCCCGCACAGACGGACCCGAGCACCACTGATGCCCTTCCACAGCTGAGAATGGTTCGGTGGAAACAGCAGCACCTCCCTCTGGACAACCACGACATAGAAAGCAGACTCACTCGGGGCTGGGCGTCACTGACAGTGCTGTGGCTGGACAGGGCCCCATTCACACACGGGAATAGCAGAAGCTCTGGGCCTGGGTCAACCCCTGGTCCTCCTGGCTGCTTCTCGGAGCATCTTCAACACAGGTCTCCAGCAAAGGGACCCTGCCTGGATGTGAGAGAGCAGAGATGAGCTTCATTAGTCAGCCTCCTAGGTGTGGGGGAGGCACTCCGAGGGTTGTACCTGTTACAGAGATGTTTCTACAGACTGTGGTTTAGTGAACAGAAAAGTGTGTGTGCCAGATAGATAGAGAGAAGATAGATAGATGGATGGATGGATGGATGGATAGATAGATAGAGATAGAGGATAGAAGGTAGATGGATAGATAGATGGATAGATAGATAAAGATAGATAGATAAAGATGATAGAAGATAGATATATCTACATATCTACATACATAGAGATATGTAGAGATATAGATATATAGAATCACTTAACAGATATCTACTGAACACCTACTATTTTAGGCTGAGTTCTAGGGATATGGTGATGACCAAAACCAGCCATGACCCTGCCTTCATGGAGCTGATGTTCCAATGAAACTGCAAAACACACTTGGAGATGACTGTCACACTCAGTTAGAAAGCTCTGTGACATTATCAGGAAACCTGCTGAGACCTGACCCTTGCCTGAGTTCCAGAAGAATCTGTCCGATGGGTTTTGTTGAATACCCTGGCAGAGGGGGCGGTTGGGCTTAGCTGTGCTCCCTTGGGAGATTGGAGGCATGAAGCTGGTCTTTCCTGTCTTCTGAATCCGCCTGGCAGACAGGCTCCTGCCCTCTGCAATCCCCACCCACCGTGTGGATCAGGACAGACCCCTGAGGGCCTTGAGCTGTGGGCCATGTGTGATGCAGATGGTCGGCACAGATCGCGATGGAGGAGTGCTCAGCCTGGGGGTCAGCTGGAGTCCAGGGGACATGAGCAGGGGAGGACAGAGCAAGTTCAGAATGGAGGCTTTTCAGATTGAGCCTGGGGTGGGGGTCTTTGCTGCTGGGGGTTGTAGGCTGGGAGAAAGTGGAGAAGGCTGGGGGTGCTAGGCAGAGCCACACCTGAGGGACCCCCTAGGGGCACCTTGCTGCATGAGCCCAAGAGCCTGGTTTCCAGAGCCTCACAACCAGTTCAGTTGGCTCAGCCACCCTCCCCTCAGCTTCAACTGTGGCCAGGCCTTACACAGAGGTGAGCGATCTCAGTCTGTGGTGTGTGTCTTGAAAGGCCTTATTCTCTGCATCTGATGGTGGAGACATATGTTCTGATCCCTCTGGGGACTCTACAAGTGTTTTCTGGCATGGTAGAAGATTTCCTCATCAGAATTGATTTTCTGCAATCCCTCTTTCCCTTGGGCAGGGGCTTGTCCTGTTTCAGAAACGCATAGCCAGTGCAAAAAATGCTGTTACTTATGTAACTGACTGGATCTCATTGATGGGCCTCCTGGTCGGTTCTCTGTGGCTATAATAAAGTATCTGAGGCTGATCTCTTTATATAGAAGAGGGGTTGCTGTATCTCAACATTTTGGAGGCTAACTCACCAACCAGCTCTCTCCTGTTGTGACACATTAATCCTTCTGGAGGGAACAGTGTCCCTGGTGACCCAACGACCTTCTACTAGTCCCCACCTCTTAAAATCCACCCTTCACCACCACAATACAGGACCACTCTTCCATTACAAGGACCATTAAGGGTATATCCATCCATACCCAAACCACAGCAAAGGGCTGTAAATTCTAAATAACCTTCCCTGGAGTCTGGATTCTGCAAAATTTTTGAGACTTTTGGAGATCTTTTCTAAAACGTTTTTTTGTTGTTGTTGTTGTTAAACCTCAAAATTCAATTAGCTAGACATTGATGTTTTCAAAAGCAACATCAAAGTCAGTTGCTACAATCAGTGACTCAGGAGGCTGGGGATGGAGGATCACATGTTTCAGGCCTCCCTCTGCAACTTAGCAAGGCCTTAAGCAACTGAGAGAGAACTTGTCTCAAAATTTTTAAAATTTAGAAAAAGGGCTGGGGATGTGGCTTAGTGGTCAAGAGCCCCTGGGCTCAATGCCAGCACACACACACTAAAAATTCAATGAGGTACAACTTAGACATTTGCCCATGATAAGGGCACAGCTAGAGAGGCCGTACGATCCCTGCACTCAGGTAACTTAGAACATTCCCTCACCCCTCCCACAGTCCCTGGTGCCCTTGGGTCAGTTCTGGCCCCAGCCCAGCTGACCACCGACCTGTCATTTTTAAAACACAGACGTACGTACACGCCATCAGGAACCTCGGGGCTGTAGCTCAGAGGCCCTCTATTGCACCATTTCTTCACAATTTAAAGTGACAGTTCATATGTTCACCAAAAGGCACCAGATCCAACATGGTTTGAGGGCTGCAGGACCCAACAAGGGGGAAGGAGCCATAAGAAGAGGAACCTGCACCCCCAGGGAGAGGCCATGGGCACGCTGTGTCCCCACTTGTCCTGTGGCTGTCACCACATCCTGGACCACCCTGAGCTTTGATTTTACTGTTCATCAACTCAGGACATTTGGTAAGCCAGGTGCTTGTCAGATCCTGGGGACTGGCTTCACATGATCTTAAAGACCGAAGTGCTTCTAAAGCCACACCCACCTGCCCTTAAAATGCCTCAAGAGAAATGAACAGAAGCTGAATTTCGGATGGGACAATAGTATATTTTGAATGAAATATTGAATAGAAAACTAAAATAGAAGCATAGGACTGAAGAGAAAGGAAACGTCAATCTCACAGAAGACCCTGGAGGTAATTCTCCATATTGTTTCTAGAGCAGACCATATGGACTGGACATGCGAGTTCGCTCTCATCTGCACGACATGGAGAAGTTGGTAACATGCAAGTCGTAGGGTCCTGAAGGGCCCCAGTGTCCACTGTGCACAGTAGGAATAACATCACTATGCACAATAGGAATGCACAGGACACATATGCATGGATTCACAGTGCAGTTAAAGGCAAATGAGGTCACAGCAAAGTGATGTGACCAAAGTGTGGTCTCCCTTGGTGGCTCTGCTCACCCTCTCTATCCACCCACTGCAAGCTGAGTCCTGGGAGGTGGACAATCCCCAAGAAGCAGGGAGTGACCCACCACTACGCCCTGCGTCCAGCACACCCCGTGGTCCCCTCTGGACAAGTAGCTGGCACGTGAGTTGCTCTGACCTGCCGTCATGTGACAGCCACACATCTTGGGCTGCGTACCCCAGCAGGGCCATTAATGCCAATGAATCTCTCACGTCCCTTCCTGTACCTTTTGAGGGAAGTTGGAGGACAGAAAAAAAAATCTCCTTTCAGCTAAACTGAATTGCTTACAGGCTAGAATTATTTAATGTGGTTAAAAAAGGGTAAACAAGATGTACAAAATAGGGGCCTAATTGTATGTGGTGTAGTTTCCCTTATAACTGCTTGTAAGTGACGAAAAGTGACCAAATGGACTTTGTAAAGTGGCTCCATGGTCATGACGGCCAGAACCTTCAGAAGAGTTGAGAAAGCACAGTCCAGGTGAGCTCGACCCTGTCAACTAAAGGGCGATTTGCGAAGTCCAAGGCCAAGTGTCAATGAAACCCCCAGAGCCAGGGCCAGTCAGCACTGAGATGACCCCTTCCTGTCTCAGGAAGGCTGCTCTGGCCTCTCCTCTCTGAGCACCCAGACACCCCCTTAGTTGCTAGTGGAACAGGAAGAAATGGGTGCAAGCAGGTGCTCCCGTCACCAGGGCACCTTCAAAGCTGTGGGAAGGAGTCCCCTGCTGCCCCTTCCTGGGAATTCTCCCCTGAAAGTTCATTTTACCTCACGGTCCAACCAGAAATGTGTTTTCCCAGCCTCACAGGGTGTCCCGTGGTCAAGCACCGAAAGCCAGTCGTCAACGCTCAGTCAGGAGGTCCTCAGTACTACCAGGCCATTGTCCTCTCTTCTGCCCAGAGCCTTCTCTCACCCTCACACACTCACAGGTGGGCACGGGTCTCTGTGGCCATTATGCCTCCAAGGAGGACATGAGCGTCTAGGTCACAGGCCCCAGCTGCACTGGCCTCTGTGCCTGGGCCGGGCTCTAAGAGGGAGCATGAAAGGACAGGTGGTGGGACAATGACTGCTGGACCTTTCTGGAGAACGAGGTTCAGGCCAAGGGGACAGTAGGAGACCTCAGGCCGGGTGCAGCGGAGGGGCTCCAGGAAGCCCGTGCTCCCGAGCACCCAACACAAAAGGTTGGACACACTCAGATCCTCAGAGAGGTGAGGTCTTGGGGGAAACTGCTGCTCCCCAAAAACTGGAGAGATGGCAGGCAGATACAGAGTCACATGGATAGGAAGAGACCCCCAAGTTTAAAGAGCAGCCCCAGCACAGGAGGGAAAGCTGAACCCATAAAGATGAACTGGGTGCTCAGCACACCCAACTCTGAGAGCTCAGCACTGCAGGGGCTGAGACGTGGCCAGTGTATCCCCTACTTCCTTGACTGTTACCCATCAAAGCCCAGCCAGGTCCTCACAGTGAAGATCAAAGAAAAACCCCTAGTGCCCAGCAGAGGGATGGACAAGGATCTCTTCCAACATGCACATAGAATACCTGTTCTCAATAAGCCTGATCTCAGAGGAAGTGCCCACCACAGTCTGCCCTGTGGAGTTCTTCAGAGCCCTCCCACCGCAGATGCTTCCCTTCCTGACCCCGTGTGCTTACGGGCAGGGGAAGAGATGGTGTCCGCCCAGGGGTCACCAGAGCTGCTCCAGCTGCCACTGTGAGGTGCTGCCCCAGTCCCCTGGCCAGGTTCACAGTCGTGTGGCTTCCAGCTGGGTGAACAGGTGCTGCCCTAGGTCCACATGGGCACTGCCCTCAACAGCACTCTCAGAAACCCAGGAAAGAGAATGGCCACCCTGCCCCAGGGTTGGCTCAGCTCAGCCAGCAGCCACCACAGCTTGGGGCCTAGTTCTGCCCACTGTCACTGAAGATCTTGGGTTTTGGACTCATCCCAAACCTCCTGGCACCAGAGCCAAGAACCTCAACAAAGCAACATGAAACCAGTGCAGACCACACACACCTCGGGCCTCCTGCAGGACTGCGTCCACCTGCCATGTAGACACAGGCAAGGCCCACAGCAGGCTGCCAGGAGGACAGGATCCAGCTCCAGAGCTACCCGTCAGAGCCTCCAGCTTCCAAGGCTGACGTGGACCCTCCCAACACCCAGCAGCTCCAGTCACCAAGGCTTTAGAGGAGGGTCCCAGAGCTAGCACCCTCTGTTCCCAGGGCTGGCATGGAACAGGGACCCACCTGTACCCAAGGTGAGATTTAAAAAAGCATGGAAGCCTCTTATGTTAAAAAAGTGGGATTCACAAAGTGCTCCACGTGTAAAACCATAATCAGAAATACGCAGCCCCACAACAAGCAGAGGTGCACCTGGGCACTGCCTCACCCTCTGGCTGCCCATCCCATGTCCCTATGAACCCACACCTGAGCCTGGTAAGCCCTGACCTGGGATGGCAGTGAGGGAGAGATGGACACCGTGTTCACTCTGAGGAATAGGTTTAGGAAACTTCTGGAACAGTGTCCAAGGAATAAGGGGTGGGAGGTTGCTCCAATGGTGCATCACAGATTAGCTGAAGGAGAGAGTCAAAGCAAATTGAGAAGCTTTGAAGGTCAAAGTCGGTTTGCACTGCACCGTCTCAGGGCTGAGATGAGGGTCAGCAGCCTTGCAACGCCAGGCCATCCCTGGAGCCCTCTGCTTCTTAGAAGCTCCTTGGGCCTATCCAGGGACGAGGGCTACTGGGGACCAGACCCCACCCAAGACAGAGCTGAAGACCCCTTGGGGCATGTCTATCGCCTGAGGGCCACTACCATGTCCTCAGACTCAGAAATGGCTCTGTGGACACAGTCTGCTAACGAAACTCTCCACTTTGGGACTCTGAGGGCTGCCACTGGGGGTGTCTAGCCCTGGTATAAGTGCAGAGGACAGTGAGTCTCACTCCATGGGTCATGCAGATTATGGGCAGACAGGCCAGGCCAGGCCTGGCCCCAAGAGTATGGAAGCAAGCCATTGCTGTGGGCACCATTGACCCTGCAGGGCCCTGGCAGATGCAGGCTGTGCATAGGGTCCACCCAAGCTGCCTGGACAGCACCTCGCTTCTTGGCCCCAGAATACAGATTTCTCACTGGCACAATTGTGTTTAGCAGTCGCCCCGCAGGGCGGGCAACCTGGTCAAGCAGCACAGTTGTGTACCCTAAGTGTTCAGCGGTCACCCACCCCCAGGGCAGTGCAATTGCATACCCTAAATGTCCAGCAGTCGCCCCCCAGGGCGGGCAACCTGGTTGAGCAGCAGTTCCCTCAGGGCTGCCCCACCCCAGCTGCTGACTGTGCCAGTTGGGCAGCTGAGGCTCATCCTTGCCTCGGGCTGCAAGGCACAGGAACCCCTGCACTACAGACTTGGGGTGTGCACGTGTGCACTGTTCAGGGCCTCTGATTTCATCAGAATCTAGAGTCGCCCACAGTCCAAAAGGAGCCGCTCTCTCTGGGCTCCTCTGGGCTGCAGCCAGTTGGTGTCTATTTGCATTTCTGTGGTTCACATGGACCAGGTGGTGCCACTCCCTTCGTGCTGATGGGGGAGAGCATCCCAGACCCTCACTGTCACCCACGACTATGATCTCAACTCCTCTGGCCTCCCAGCCTGGTGCTCAGCCGACCCCAATCCCTGGTGCCACCTGCTTCCTTAGTTCAGAGTGTCTCCTCGGCTCGCCAGGCTGGTGAACCCCCACCCTCAGCCTCACCCGCTGGCAGCTTCTCCGTGTCTCCCTTCCTGGCGCTGTGCTTCTGCTCTCGAACCCACCGCTCTCCTGCCTCCAGTCACAGGGCTGCAGTGCCGGGTTTACCCTGCAAGCCAGGTGTCCAGAGGAACAGAGGCCGACTCTGCCAGAGTTAGGAAGGGGCCCACTCTTCCTGGAAGCTGGAAACAGGAATGGCGGGGATCCGGGAGAGGCTCAGGGACACAGATGTGGCAGTCTCAGGTCCTTGAGTCAGGAAGGAACCAAGAGGGAGTCTCTGTGTGGCGGTCCGAAGGCCAGGAAACTTCTTGCTCTCCACTGGTCAGGTGAGGCCCGCACACACTTTCCTGCCTAGTAGCTGCGGTGTCTGCCACGTCTCCAAAGCCCTCCACAGCAGCCTCTAGTCTAACTCAGACCACTCGACTGAGCATTCAGCTCAGCCAAGGTCACACGGGATACTAACATCACACACTCTCAAGGAAACCGAGAGCCCCAGGATGGCAGTAGTGCTCCCGGTGCTTTGTATTTGTGGTGCTTAACACAATCTCTGGCACACAGTCAACAAGTGTTACACAGAGAACAAGACGGAGATTCAGAGCCATGGGTGTGGTGGCATATGCTTGTAATCCCAGTAACTCAGGAGACTGAGACAGGAGGATCGAAAGTTTGAGGCCAGTCTCAGCAATTGTGTGAGGTTCTAATCATCTTAGTGAGACCCCATCTCAAAAAAAATAAGGGTTGGGGATGTGGCTCAGAGGTTAAGTGCCCCTGGATTGAAGGTTCAATTCTCAGTACCAAAAAAGAAAGAAAATAAATGAATAAATAAATTCCGGCACCAAAATCACTCCAAGGTAGCACTCATGTTTTCGAATGTAAACACTGAATATAAGCACAAGCAGTTTACCTGTCATGTGTGAAGCCTTCTGGAACTTTCATGCATGGGGATCCCATATCCCACTTTGGTCCACAGAACGTATTTCCTCAGAGTCTCCAAAGCAGAGAGGCAACAAGTGTGGCTGGAGGAGAACTGCAGGGTGTCACTGGCCATGTGAGAGCAGGGACCACGGCCACCGCCCCCGAGCGGCTGTCAGCAGCCAGGGCTGCTCTTTGCCCCTGATTTAGAGCTTCTACTTGGACTTCTGTCCACATCCATCTAGGGCAATAAATGGCTGTGGCGCAGATTCCAATATATAATCCACATGGAAGGATTAATGCTCATTCGGAAAGTGTAAATCACCCCACCATGCAGGGGTTAGCACTCTTATCTACTCCTGGGGACGTCTCAGGCAAGACTGCAAGGTGGAAGGAGTGGAGGACTGTACCTGAACACACACACATTCAACAGATGGTGTTGATGGATACTCCACATAGACATCATTTTTTTTTTGCCATCCTGAGGATCGAACACCCCCCCCAAATAATAACACTATGAAAAAAAAAAACCAACAAGATTTATCATATTAGTGGGCACATGGAGCTATGCAAAGAGGATCCCAAGAGGGATCCCTCAAAATAAAAGTGATTTCAATTGTCTTATCACGTTGCTTCTTGTGTCTCACATTTCCCACAAAACCTAGCCCAACACACGCTTGTCCATCCTTCACTTTGTGAGTATAATGAAGAACATCACTGAGTCAAACATTTTTTCAGTAAAGAAAAAGGATCAGAATCTCAATTCATGAACACATTTTCACAACGAATGTATCGCAAATATATTTCATGTGTATATGTGTGTATGTACTCACACTATATTTATATATTGGTTTGCATTATATATATATGTATTTACACATTTGTAGTGTGTGTGTGTGTAGGTGTATGTGGAGAGGGAGAAGAAGACGGACTGAGTTCTAATTCAAGAGCTAATCTGCTGATTTACAGTTTATTTAGGTGATACCATTTTAAAGTGCGCTTCCATCACTCCCATAGCTTACTGTAACAAAGTGTCTCATGAAGCCGTACTGATGGCTGACCTGTTCTCTTTCCCTAATGTGTAAGGCTTTGGTCTGAAGAAGTATGTGTGGAACAGATAAAGGCATCAAGAACAGCAGACAGGATCTTTCTGAAACGCTGGACATGTGACCAGAACCTGCCCTCCTGAGAAGGCTCTGGGGTGGCTCTTCTACAAGGCGCTGAGACACACCTCCTCCTTCTCCACCCCCCAGAGCATCTTGTGTTACATCCAATTTTCACTCCTTTACTCTTCCAGAATAACTAACTTAACATACTGAAGATGCCCATCTTAGAAATATGAAGCCTGTTTGAAATATTTTAGAAAAATTAAAGGCATGAAGACATTCCCCATGTTTTCCGATGCTCTCCAGATGTTCCACAGAACACGTGCCAGTTTCCCCACAACCAGGAGTTCTTCCTTCCACAGCTGGGCTTCCTCTTGGTGACTCTGGGTTTCCTCTTGGTCTCTGTGGGGTCCTGCCTACAAGTGGTCAGCCCCAAGCTGGGGCCTTGGCTAGGGGTCGCTCCCCTCTCTGGCAGAGTGGCAGGAGGAATGGGGGCTGACTCTGGCCCACCTTCCTGTCTGGACAGCCATGACCTCCAGCAGCCCTGGACACTCCTGCTCTGTGTTCACTCTGGTGATGAGTGTTCCTGACGGGGGAGCTCTCTGCAGCCCCGCGGGCCCTTCTCGGCAGCAGGGCTCCCTTTGCTTGCCTGTTGGGACAGACTAGTTCTAAAGCTCCGAACTACGTCCGGCCCCTGGCGAGTCAGTTCTGGGGTGCGGGTGCTGCTGGGGGTCTCTTGTCTTGGCTCTGTGAAGCGACGTCCTCGCCTGCGAAGGGCCGAGGTGCTGTGACTAACGATGCCCTCTGTCCAGCTTTCCCTAGTCCAGCTGTCCCCCAGCCTCTGCCTCTGTGTTCTGACCTGTTGCTGCTCTTCATGATGAGAATCAAGACTTTCCAGGAGAAGCAAGAACACGACTTCCCAACTCCTTGGCCTTAATCTCAAAGTAATATATTTACTAAAAATGTCGGAATCTCTCAACCAAAAGTCCCATGATGGCATCTGCAGCTGTGCTGGGTTGCCCAGGGCCTGCATGTCCGGCAACCTGACTCTGATAGGGTCTGTCTGTCCATCATGATGCCTGCACATTTCTAAGAAGAAAAAAAATCAAAGAATCAGAAATTTCTTCAAATTTAGGAGCAGGAGATGATTTATTAACAAATACCAGGGGGAAAGTGGTGTTGCTTTTCATCTCCTTCTAACATTAAAGCGGCTGTCAGAGGAGTGGTGGGAGCTGTTTTCCCCTCTGTCATGGACCACCTCTCTGCACCCCATGAGGACAGAAGCATGATGTGGCCTGGGCCCACAGAAAGCTCTGCTCCATCTCTTACACCTGCTAGGTATCCTGCATTCACTCAAGAAGGTTCCAGGGCTAAATGGCCAGAGAGGCCCTAGTGAAGGGGCCTAGCAGAACTCAGCTGCAGCACGGGTCACTGGGAGCCTCTGCTGCAGGGCAGACCGTGGGGCTTTGCAAGTCCGCTGAAGGCCAAGTGCCCACCGAGTGGGTTTGGCTAAGTTGCTCGCAGAGCTGCAGGGATCGCCCTGTGCCCTCCCGCCTGCTTACCTCCACTCTCCTGCTTACCTCCTCCAGGCTAAGTGGTTCTGAGAGCTTTCTGTTTGGGAGTCTTCATGCATATTTACACATCTATTTAAAAATATTAATATTTAAAATGTAATTAAAAGATCCAAACCCATTTTAATGTTAGAAGGAGATGAAGAGCAACGCCCGTCGGCGTCATTCGGATTCTGCAGAGAAGCTCTGGCTGGCGTGATCCGGTAATACCGAGGAGCAGTCTCCATGCGCCCGTTTCATTATTAGGCAGGTCAGTGGGATGATGGGCATGAGGTCTGGATGCAGCTTGGCACTTGGTGCTCCAGGCACACATGGTACAGAGCTGGTGACAGCAGGGAGGGGGGAGCATGAGAGTCGATGGCCAGCAGGACCCGAGGCTGTGGCCTGGGAAGGAGTGGCCCTGCTGGCAGCAGCAGGGAAGGAGGGCTCTCTGGTTAGAGGAGAGCCCTCCTGCTCTGAAGACTGCGGAGCGGCCTGTTGGAGGCAGGCGGGAAGCACTTGCCCATTTCGCTGACATCAGCTGACTGGTGTGGAAGGAAGTCTGGCTTTCTCTCCTCTCCCACCACAGGTTCTAAGTTGACCCACCACTAGGTCTCTGTCCACAGGAGGCTTCTGTGGCATGTTCAGAGCAACCAGCCTGAGAAGGACAGAAGTCACTTCATGGGGGTCTCGGGGTGGGTTGAGTGGTCGCGGCTGAACTTACCTGTACATAGGACTGAACTCATGCAGGGCCCACAACCCAATGCCATCAGGAAAAGTGGAGATGACACAGAGGCCAAGCCACACCCACTGTCCAAGTCTGCCTGCTGAGCCTGGCACCCTGCAGGCAGGGCTCCACAGGCGCTCATGGAATTTCCCCCAAACTCTAGGCCACTGTTTTGCTTTTTACCATTTAGCCAAGCCACGGGCAAAAGGGATTCTGCAAAGAACTTTAAAAAGTCAACAAGAAACATATACAACATATTAGGAAAAGAACGAGCAAACCATGTGAACTCAGGGTTCACAGAAAAAAAAAAACCCAGAACTCAGTGGACATGTGATTAAGAGGCTCGAGTTACTCATAATTAGAGAATGCAACCAAGATCCCCAGTTTTCCATTTGACAACAACCGCACAGAGACATTTTAAAACCCATTGTTGACCACAGCATAGAAAAGGCATGCTCCTTGGCCAGGCACAGTGGCGCACACCTGTAGTCCCAGCGGCTCAGGAGGCTGAGGCAGGAGGATCACGAGTTCAAAGCCAGCCTCAGCAATTTAGTGAGGCACTAAGCAACTCAGTGAGACCCTGTCTCTAATAAAATACAAAATAGGGCTGGGATGTGGCTCAGTGGCCGAGTGACCCTGGGTTCAATCCCTGGTTACACTCCCCCCCACAAAAAAAAAATAAAATAAAAAGAAAAGCTGTGCTTCTGTACATGGCCTGCTGCCTGTAAATTGGATCCATCTCTCAGGGAGAATATGGTAATGGAAAGCAACTTTAATTCTACAACATGCTGATGGTATTGGTGTAATTCTGCTATGAGAAATTTCCTCTAAAGCCATACAAAAGCAGTAACTATTAGAAGAGTCATGGGCTAGGGTTGTGGCTCAGTGGCAGAGCGCTTGCCTAGCATGTGTGGGTACTGGGTTCGATTCTCAACACCATATATAAATAAATGAATAAAATAAAGGTATATATATATATATACATATATATATATATATATATATATATATGGAAAATCACAGCAGCATAATTTTAATCAGAAAAAAAGAAATTAAACCAGAAATGCCACTGGTGGGGATGGGTGAACGACACCAGGGGGTCACTGGAGGATGAGAAGACTCACCTGCCCAGGAGACGACCTCCCCACTAACTGCTGATTCAGCTGCCTCTCAAAGTGGACCAGAGGTAGACCCAGGGGGAGACACTGTTTCTCTGAAAATAAACTGTTACAGGGTGATTCTCTCTGGAGAGAGAGAGGAGGGAGCTGGCAAGAAAACTCTGTGAACTATTCTCATTTTAATCATGTGGATTCTTTTTGTTTTTCTGTTTTTCTTTTTCTTTTTCTGTTTTTGGTGAACTGATTGAAAATGCAAATCAGGGGCTGGGGTTTTGCTCTCTCGCAGCACATATGAGGCACTGGGTTCTATCCTTAGCATCACATAAAAATAAATAAATAAAATAAAGGTATATCAAAAGAAAATGCAAATCAAACAGGGAAGGAGGAGGAAGAGTCCCTGTTGGATGAAAAGCGGGTCCTGCACCCATGTTTCCCAAAGGGGTTTCCTCAGGGTAGGTCAGTTGTAAGGCAGAGGACCTCAGGCTTTGAAGTGAGCTTCCACTTGCACCACCGGGGTCTGGAGGCAAGGGGAGTATCTGCCTTTCCACAACCCAAGGGAGATGTGTCACTTTCCCTCTGAGGGGCGCTCCCAGCAAACGACTGCCAGCAGACTAGGACAGGCACCTGCAAAACGGCAACCCCAGTTTTTACGTCCCCCAGGCAGGACAGAGTGTGGCTCCAGCTCCTATCTGCAGTAAGCACAGAGAAAGTGGCCTGGGAGTTCCATGGACAGTATGCTTATCTGGAGAAAGACCTTCCCGAGGGTTGCGGTTCCCAGGCGCCAGGCCACCCTGGGGTCCTGGACCTCTGGCCCTATGTTCTGTGCTTGGAGCTGGCTGTTCCATATCACTACTGATGTTCATGTGAAGCACCAGATCACTGTCTCCCTCACAGGAAAAAGCAGCCTGCCACCACCCTGAAGAACAAGGGTGCTCTGGTGCCTGGGTTTTTAAATTAACTTTGAATTACATATTGATTCCAGCCATATGAAATTTAGCAAACAGTGCATTACATTTAAATAAATTATAATAATCAAGCTCCTGTGTTTGAGTTAAAGCTTTTTATTGCATGATTTGACCAAATACTATAAAAACCTCATTAATTTGTGTGCCACTAATTTGTAATTTGTGATGAAGCAAAACCAGGATGACTGGGTGGGGGTGGGGTGGCAGAGGGAGCTTGCTTGCAAATCCCTTGCAGGCAAGAGCTGGCCAGAACTGTAAACAAGGTGCCCCACTCTGATCTAAATACTTAAGAAAATAAACTTTACAAATACCTTTTAGAAGCATCATTTACATGCATACAATTTATATGCTAATTACAAATCATTCCAGTCTCTGTCCATTCACTAAAATGATTCCCTTGAGAATTCAACAGGGCTTTCTTTTTCTTTTCTTTTCCTTTTTCTTCCCCTTTTCTTCTTTTGTCTGCTCAAATTAAGTTGCTATTATACTGGAAAGTTACAAAATACATGTCCACTCACAATTTTCATAATTTAAATGGAATTTGTCAAATTAGTTTAAATGAGTAAAATTTCCGTGTTTTCCTAAGTATCACTTTTACTTTTTTCCTTTGCATTCTAATGTAATCCCGAAATGCTGGGAATGTGCCCCTAAGTCAGAAATCCTGGCTGGGTTGTAGGACTAGATAAAAGGTAGAGGGGAGGAGATACCAACTCTGGGGTCCCCGAAATTCAATTTTATGAGCAGTGTTTGAGTCTAGGGTGTGTGTGTGTGTGTGTGTGTGTAAAATACAGTTAATAAATGTTTAGTTTGGATACTAGGGGAAATTTCCAAATTATTTATCATCTGAAGTCATAATCCACATTCAAATGGAAGATTTTTCTCTCAAACCCAGGGCTATGATGCTCATTGTGCCAGAAAAAATTGTATCAAATATTTAGGTCTTAGCTGCACATATAAGTAGATTTCCCAAGTATTGACAAAACAATAGAAATGTAGATCTACATGACCTCTCCAACCACCCGGCCTCCAGAGACATTGGAAGCCACTGTGCTCTGGCAGGACTGGGCCAGGGAGGAGGGAAGCACCCAGGGAGCTGCCTGTGCCCAAACCACCCTGGCCATGCCTAGTTGGCCAGCTCTTCTATCCCCAATTTATTTACTTTACTAATTGGGTTACAAAATAAAATTAACACCACCCACAACAAACACCCTCCCTGAAGCCCTGCAGATCACATCCTGCATCCAGGAGCACAGCTTTAGCTGCTGATGTAACTGCACAAGCGCACATGATCACGAGAGAGACTCACTCGGGTGCTGAGACCTAGCAAATGCCATGGAATTTCAGTCTCACACAATGTAATTATTCTTATGTGAAATATAATTAATGAAGAAAATGCCTCAGATGTGTGGGCTAGGAAGGCAAATATAACCATCCTTTATTGTGCCTTCAAGGTTAGAGTTATTACAGCACTTATAATTTTATTATAATGACCCATAATGAGGCTGCACACATGTGATCTGGTCGACATGCTTCTGAGGACGGAGGCTCTCCGGATGCCTCATTAAGTATTTTAGTATGTATTTATGTGATTTTTGCTCTGCCTCCCAGTTTTGGTGGCAACACGGCCCATGTACAGGCATATGTACATATTTTAATAAAAATACTACCATTAGAGATCATAAAATGATTACAATGAATAGATATTAAGATGTCACAGCTGTATAACCCATTGCTTTTATGGACTCCCATCCTGAATTGTTTTATGGCCGATCATAAACCTATTAAACCACCTGTAATAAAGGATTGTAATTAGTGATAAAGCCTTGTTGCTCAGTGAGCCAGGACAGTCATACTTACTTTGAGTTTTATTGAAAGTAATCAAGACGAAACCTTCAGCAATGTCAAAGAGCAGTCTGAGAACAGGCTGCGTCTTCCATTTAACCTGCCCTGGGACTCTTCTTCCAGCTTTGTTTGGCTGGTGAGGAGGAAAGGTTGGTTTGTTTTGCTTTGTGTTGTTTATTTTGTTTGCAAACATGAGGTGCAGGAAGCAGCATTCCAAGGGAAGATACGCTGGCCAGTGGGTCCCTTGATGGTTTGGCCCTGCTGTGGGGGCTGTCCTTGCGCTGCACAGTCAGCATGCAGGATGCAGCAGCCCTGCACTTGCTGGCCTGCAGCCAGGTGACTGGGAAGGAGATGTCCCCAGAACCTGGCTTTGGTGGATCTGGCCAAGTGGGCAACCAGGAGCCTGGAAAAAACAAGACAAAGCACGTGAGCTTTCCGCTATTGGATGAAATTAGCTTTTCCTTAGACAGCCTCGGTTGAATGTGAACGTCACCGGAGGCACAAAGGCCCATGCTACCCAGCATGCTGTGGCCTCTTTGTGTGGGTGTGTCTGCCCCCGCGGGATGATGAGTCGGCCAGCAGGCTCCGGAGGTTCTTCTTGATGTTCTCATGTCAAAGACGATGTTTCCAGCTCCCTCACATGAACTCTCCCATCCCAACCTCAAAATTCAGGGTGGAACAGTTTTATCAGGGCTGAGAGCCTGGGATATGTCTTCCCAAGGCCTCAGAAAGGGTGCTTTTGTGGGGATGGCGAAGAGGACGCATCGCCAGGGCAATGGGGTCTGCTGCATCTGCAGCTCCGCTCTCTCAGCAGATGAAGAGCGTCCCGGGCCCCTTTGGGTCTGCTTCGTGCAGAGGAAGGCTAGTGTGTCTTGGAGAGTTTCCCATTTCCCAAGTGAACTGGAGACAGTAACCACTGGGTAATTCACTCTGGGCCTAACCAACCCAGGACCATATCAGAGCGAGGACCAGTGCAGGGTCCTCTGGTTTCTCTTGCTCTTCACTCCTTCTCACTGGGCTATCCACCCGGGAACTGGCTTCTCACAGCACTGAACAGGGCAATAGAGAAACTGCGGTAGCAGATAATCAGCTTCCCTTCAATGCAAAGCACATACCTCAGTGGTTGACACAGCTGAAGGCCACCTTGTTCGTCAGAGCAGCAGCAGCTTTGGACCCCTATCTTCCTCAGGGAGCTCAGGGGCCCTGCACATACATGGCCAGCAGCAAGGGAGGCAGATATGTTGAGCAGGATTTAAGGCAAGAGATGCTGAGTAATTAATCCAACACTAACCAGAGGAGTCAAAATTAAATAGAATGTTAAGTGTCCAGGCAGTCACAAGAGCACCCAGATCTCCCTCTAAAGTCAAGGTGGCTGAACAGAGCAGCAGAGATGTGTGCATGTTGTCCCCTTACTGAGAGTCTCCTGGTTCAGTCCACCCTATCACACGGTGTGCGCTTTCTCTTTGCACAAGAGCTGCATAACTAGAGGGTTAGCATAGTTCCAGGGAGATTATAAATAGAATTAAAATATACCACCCCACTCCATGTCAGACTGGCCACCAACTTCCATCCCTGGGGATCTGCATGGAATCTGGGGCACTGAGGACTGACGGCGTTAGCTAGAAAATCGGAAACACGGCTTGTCCATTTTATTTCTCATCCCAAGCGTATCCTGAGTTGTGTGGCTAAATGGGAAAGCGCTAGCAATTGGTCAGGTTTTAAGCTACAGAAAGAAAGTTAAGCTTCTGCACCGCCTGGCCGAGATACCCGCTGTAAGCTGACAAGTAATTAAACGGGCCTATCTATAACAACTGTGCTCTCTGACTCCGTGAAACTTGGATGTAAACCAAAGGCAAGCAGGGCCAAAAAAAAAAGAAGAAGAAGCTGGAGCGAGCAGAGGGGAGCCTTGGAGCCTGGGTCCCCCAGCACCTCAGGGCTGCCTGCTGCAGAGTCTCCTGGACTTGGGCTCCTCCAGGTTTGCAGCTAGATGGCAAGGGCATGGCTCCTTCCACCATTGGCAGTGGGGAAGGGTGAGTCCCACTGGAGACTGAGCCACGTGTGCTTCGTGACTCCCTAGAGTCTTGGCTCTTTCCTGACAGCAAAGTCCTGGACACCTTCCCCAGAAACAAGGTCAGGTGGGTGCACCCAGCAGACGTCAGGGCTGAGGCCCAGACCCTTCCCGGTGGTCTTCTTGGGGCTGATGCCTTCCTTACCGTGTTCTGAACACAACCTCCCCCTCTCTCTTTGCCTCACATGATCTTCACCCAGACACAGCCCACACTTTGCAGGGATCTTGTGTGGGGCCATATTCCTTGTGTACAGGTAGGAGAGCCAGGGCACTGGCACCTTCGAGTGGCACCAAATCATTTTTTACAACCACAGCCCAGGGTACTTTGTGTACAGGAAATTAATTGGTTTAATGCATTTGAAACTAATGCTTCGGGCCAGTTATCTCTGGACTGAGATGGCTTTTTGTTTCCAAAATGAGCAGAGGTTGGGTCCTTCTGTGTGCCCAGCCCTGAGATGAGGGACCAAGGTTGGGTCCAGGGGTAGATGGGGGTAGGCTGCTTGGGTGAAGATCCCATTCATGAGCACAGTGACTCCCTGACCCCACTGTTTGCCTGAAAGTAGACACCCATGTTCCCCAACTTCACCGTGGAAAAAGTGTTTGCAGTAGGATTTGAAACTTCTCTGTGAAAAGTATAAACATCAGAGAGGAACTACTTGTTCTCCCTTAAAATCAAAATCCCCCCAAAGATGGAAGAATGAACAGACATTTGTTGGGGGTCTAATTGCAAAAACATCTAATGTTTTCTTTTCAAACCTGTTAATGCTTTCTCCGTCCTTCCTGTTCAATGGACTTTAAGCTGTGTCAATTTCCAAGCAGTTAAAGTTGGAATTACTTGCCAGTCTCCAAAATGCAGAGCCCCGTCCAAGACACATCCAACACATCCACACATTCTGTTTAATTTTCTCCTAATGAAAAGTGTGACAAGCAAATAATTAACCTGAAAAGCGGACATAAATCAGAGTGGATAGTCACAGAACAGATCGCTTTTTAAGACTGCGTTTTAAAAGATATGCTTCAGAGAACGCCCACTTGAGTCTTTTAAATTACCTGGCTCCCACTGTATGCGGCTCCTGTGTCAGGCCGCTCATTCCATGTCATCAAATGGGAGGGTTGATGTGCCTCAGCATAACAAATTACTGGTGTTGGATTTATTTCAGTGAACTCCCTTCTTGTGCCTTCCAGAGAGTGAGCCCTGGGTTTCTCAACATGATGGAAACAACCAGATCCTAGGGACATTAGAGCCACAGCAAAGGGGAACAGTGACCAGCCGCAGTGACATTGTCTTTTGAACAACAAGTCAATGCAGACAGAAGTAAATGACAGTTAATTACAAATTACATTCTGGTTGGGGCTGAGCGGCTTCTTGCCTTGAATAACGATCAGGCCCTGGGGCACGCACCTGCCTGCAGAGGACCTTACTTGGCCAGGCTGGGTGCCGCACAAGTTTCAAAACAAGCTGCTAAACACGAAAGCTTATTGGATTACAGAGATTTAGGAAAAAAGCATTCAGGTCTCCTGTGGCCACTGCAGGAGGAGGGCGGAGGGGGAGGGATCTCCGGAGGACTGGTCGCTGCCCCCACAGGGCTCAGAATGCAGCTCATGCTGGGGTGGAAGATTGGACGGGTCTTCAAAGGCTGGCGAATGTGTTCCAGGTGCCTTAGGAAAGCCGAGGTGCTGGTGACTCCAGGGGCTTCCCAAGCGGGAGAGGCACCTCCTTCACTGGTGCTGCGTGGGATGTTCAGCTCACTGGATACGAAAATGCTGGAGTGTGTATTTTTATTTTTAATCAGAAAAAGATTTTCATCATCGCCTGCAGACACTTTGATTTACTAATAATGTTTTACAGTTTTTTTTTAGTTTAAACAGTGAATTTATTATGTTTTTAAGTCAAATTTCAAGTTAATACATTTGCAAAAATAAGACAATGTCCAAAATAATTAATGTCATAGCTGGTGTATTGAAAAGACCTTGGTTTTTTGTAATTCACTAAAGTAATTTCTATTCATTTAGTTGAGCTAAATGCTTATTGTTAAAGACAAAAGACCCAACAGTTTGACATTGAGCTCATTATGTACATTGGAAACAGTGGGCAACCCAAGGCCACACGGAGGGCCACAAAGCCCAGGACTGGGGGGCGGGGAGGGCTTCCAGGGATTGAAATGCAGACCACACCATCTCTGAGATTCTTCATTTAGACTGATTAAAACTTCAAAACAAAGCTCTTTGGAAACAGCAGTAGAACATTGGGGGTGGGGGCAATCAGTAAACTCTGGGAACTTTAATGGGTCTCTCTCCCTCCTTGCTAAGAGGGTTCTAACAGCCCAGATTACACTTCCAAGCTGATTTGTAAAATCCTTTAAATTTTTAAAGAAAGTATTTGGAAACATGCAGAAAATGTGCTTTTCGGAAGGGTGTGCTGTTGGAAAGCTGACCACACCTCCCTTCCCTAAGCAGCTTCAAGGAGGTCAGATAACAGAGCCTTCTTGTGTACTGTCAGCAACCTGTGTCTGTGCTTTCAGCTGGGGCACAGCGCAGGACCAGCCACGGAAAGAAGTTCCCCTTTTCTGTAAGGAACAGGGTTCCTCATTACAGCCCACACTCTGACTGACGGGGACAATAAGAAATATTTGGCCCACAAGACATACTGCTCTGCTTCCTCAGTGACTTGAGCTTCTCAGGGGACACAAATCATTTGCATATGAGCTTTCCAGAGACCAAAAAAAAAAAAAAAAAAAAGATTAGGTCTCACAGAGATAACACTAAAATCAAAACATTTCTTTTCATCCAAAAAGAATATCTGGGGGTGCCAGGGGTGTGGCTCAGTGGTAGAGTGCTTGCTTGGCAAGTATGAGGTCCTGAGTTCAATTCCCAGCACCATTATAAAACAAAACAAAACTATTTTTTATGCTTTAATCATGAAACTGAACCAAGAACGCTTTGGGGGAGAGGCTGTTCAGCATGTGTAGGTCACCAGGGGTTCCTCTAAAGGCCACATGCCGCACAATTTGAATGCCACATTTAAACTTAGTTGGAAAATAGCTTCCTTCTCTGTGCATGGGCGGGAAGCTGGGGTCCGGCTTATCAGTGCTAGGGTGATGCTGACCACAGTGACAGTGACACTTGAGATCCATCATGTCAGCTGTGGGAAGGGATCCTGCAGGGCCCAGGCAGGAAGCAGGAACACTTAACCCTCCCAGCCCCAGTCCCAGGCTGCATTTCACACTGCTCTGTCAAGTGTGGGCAGCCTACAGAATGACTGCCGTCGGACGAGCACGCACCGGGCTGCCGGAAACACTATTAAACTGTATCATGAGGGGAGTGTTAGACAAGGCCTTGAGCATGTGCCTTGTTGATCCCTTATGAGGCCTTCAGTAGGCCCGTGGCTGCTGGCGAGGCTCCGGCCTACACGGGAGGGCAGGGACTCACCCACCTGGCCAGTGGACTCCTCTTGGAAAAACTACCCAGAGGGACTCTGAACCAGATCTGATTGACAAGGCGGCGCCTCTCAGAATGTCTCAGCCAGGACCCTGCAGGTCGGCCCCCATGCTGTGTGGGCGGTTTGATATTAGGAGGGCAAATGCAGCCGTGCTGCGGGTTCTGTGTACATCCTCAACAGACAGGGGCAGGTGCCAGCGCAGCAAACACAGACGGAGGCCATGTACCATTTTATCACACCATCTACTGAACACTGCATTGTGTGCACGGCAGTGGTGAAAACAAGTGTAAATGACATCTCAGGGTGCTCTTTTGAACTCCTAAGATTCCAAGTCTGATTGTGGTCCCACTGACACACATAAAAGTTGTGTTTCTCTGTTCACCGAGTATTTTTTAGGAGCTGAAATTCAGTTTTACTTTTCACTTCATCTCAGTTGTGTTTATTTCTACCTTCTCTTTTGTGAAGTCACAACAAGCTTTTCTCGGGTTAAAAGTCGGTTGAATAGTAATATGCTTCTTTCATGTATATGCAAGACAAAGATCTTTTCACACCTTGATGAAATGAGCATAAATTTAAATGCTAATGAATTGCCTGTGACTGGTTGGGAATACCAGAACTGCATTCACACAAGTGGAGGTCCCCGGGAAGCACAGGGCTCTGGAGGAGGCTCGGGGACACGGATGGATGCTAGTTTCCGCACCCCGAGATGGCTCAACCAGCCATACCTGACGGTGGTGAGGAGGCAGAAAGTCTTCCTCAAGAAAACTTCGAAAATGAGAAATTGAGGCCAGTCAAAGGCAAACCCAACCCTGGGGCATGAAATCCTCCCTCGGGCAGCTCTTTGGGAGTGACAGCCACTGTGGCCACTACCTGAGGACCTGCTCCATGCCAGGCTGAGCTAAGGCATTCTTGGCACAGCGTGTCCTGGCAGCATGACAGTTAAGTTGTAAAGTGCTAGGGACTATCAAGGCCACCGTGGCTGGCCCAGGTGCCTCCGTAGACAGAGGAGGATGTAAGGCTGGAGAAGCCTCAGGACCTGCTGGCCTCAGTGTCTCCACGTCTGTCCAGAGAGAGCAGGAAGATCACCACCGCAGCCTCTGAGCCAGGGATTTCCCAGGTGCCTGCACCTGCCCAGGCTTCCTGGTGGCACTAGTGAAAGAAAGTGGCGAGGACTGATCACACCCGCCCCTGGGGTAAGAAGCAGGTTCAGTCAGGAGCCTGACGGGGCTGCTCCAGGGCAGCAGTGAGGAGGCAGAGCAGCGGGTCCCCTTGAACGTCCCCTGTCCAGGCTAGAATCCTGGTTAGCCTTGACTGACCCAGGCGGCAGCCCCTGATCTGTGGAAGGCAAGTTTCTTGGGAACAGAGACAGGCAGTTTTCCTGTCTCAGACGGTGAACAGGGGAACCGTCATGTCCCTTTGTCTTCTCAAGGAGAGAACAGGGAAACCAGTGTGTCCCCATCTCAGGGGCCGGTAAGTTGTCTCCCATCTCTCAGTGAGAGAACGGGGAGAGACCGGCCCGTCTCCAGGCTGGTAGGTTTTGTCTCGGGCTACTTTGTATTTCTTGGGAATAAGAACAGGATTCATAAAGTGGGGGTGGGGTAAAGGAAGAAGGCTGCAGTGTGCCACCCATTACTGTCTCTTCTCATGTTCAAGTTTAATATTCTTTTCAGCCACATGCACCTGCCATGAATTTTATAAATTTCAGAATATTTGGAAATAAAATTCCAGCAAAAATGTTTTAAATTTCACAATTGTAGGAAAGAAAAAAATTAAATTAGATTTTATACAAAATGATCTTAGGAAAAAAAGTGAGCCATTGACCTGAAAGAATATTGTAAATATTTTCCAATGTTTTATTAAATTCTTAGCCATTACTCTTGGTGTAGTGGGAATCAAGAGCTTATAGTACTTGATAATGTGTTGATGTCAATTTGCTGTCTCCCTATTTTTTTCTAAACTGGAACTAGTCAAAATGCAGGAGAAACTTAGTGTTGGAGGAATAAGTTCCACTGGACAGGTGAGTTCTGAAAATCCTTCATTAACTTGTAAGGGAGCAAGCAGGTGCACGTGAGGCAGGGGCTGGTTCTGCAGGAGGCCCCCCGAGGCCTGTGAGTGTGAGGCTTGGCCTCCTAGGGGCACTGCTGGAAGGTGGTGGGACCCAGGAGGTGGCTCCCAGGGGAGGTTGTTAGATTTGGGGGGTGCTCTTCACAGGGATTATGGAACCCCAGACTCTTTCTCTTTCTCTTTGCTTTCCGCCCCTTAAGGTAAGTGAATTGCTGGGCCCTGTGCTCAGCTGCCCTGTGGTCCAGAGCAGTGAGGCCCGGAGCAAGTGGGTCATTGATCTTGGGCTGGAGGCTCCAGCACCTGAGCTGAGCCGACCTCTTCTCTTCTAAGCTCCTGCCGCGGGCGCCTCACTGCACTGGCCAGCTGGGCAGCACAGTAGGCGAGGAGGGAAGAAGGGCAGGGGCAAGTGAACCCTGCCTCAGCTGGGCAGAGGCAGATGGTCCCCAACAAGACCTGTGACGCTGGTGTCCCTGTGACTGTAGAGGGGGGTGGTTGGGAACAGAGCTGGAGCTTTCCCTTGACTGTGGCCTGGGAACTCTGCAAGGCCCCCGACTTGGTTGAAGGGCCCTCCCCAGCCACACTGTGCCTGTGCCTCTGGGGCAGAGACGGGCTGCCCACAGGAGGGCACATCCATGAGGTCCAGAGGCTTCTGCTTGTCCTTTATGAAGGTGGATGGTTGAAGGAGGTCTTCACCGCTAGACATCCTCAAAGGTCACCCGTAACCTGACACTCTTAAGAATCTCCATTTTAAAAAGGAAAAAAAAAAAAAAAACATGTCTCTGTGCCGGGCACACAGAGCCACTCTTGGAGAGGGCTGGGACCTATTTTTATAAGGAGAGTAGCTTTGATCTAGAGGAGTCGAGATTATTCTACTTGGGGGCAGAAAATGGCTAAGTGTCATCCGTGGCTCTGCTGGACACTGCAGCGTTGAAGTGACCCTGGCCTCCACAGAGCACTTTCACCGTCTGCATCGCACTTGCATTTCCCTACAGAACATCTCCCCTCCTCCATCACCACATCATACACCACGCCACGACAACGTCGAAAACACAAAACCAAACTTGTTGTAAAGATGTGGAAGTGGGCAAAGCCCTGCCCACCACAGGGTCGCTGCAGAGGTCAGCGGGTCTGAAGGAGCGCTGGTGCACCAGGCAGGCCAGGCTTTGCCGCAGGTGCCTTCCCTGAGAACACGCGCCCACGCCAGACGTCACTGGCAAGTTCGGATTTTGATGTCCCCAGGCCCACAGGCTGAAGGTCAGTCTCCAGCCTACAGTGCTCTGGGGAGATGGCCAACCTTAGGCACGTGGGCCTGGTGGAGGAAGGGGACGGTGGCACTCAGTGCCTCCAGTGTCTCTTTGCTTCCCGGCTACTGTGAGGTGAAAGGCCACCTCTGCCTGGGGCTCCTCTGTGCCACTGTGCTCACCACAGGCCCAGAGGAGATGGGACAAGTCTCTGAAACTGAACCAACACAAGCCTTTCCACTTGAGCAGAGGCCAGTGGAGTAATGGAAGGCTGACCAACGCGGTCATCTTTTTTGACCGTCTTTAGGAGCAACATTCACTAGCATAGCACCAGACACTGGCTCAGGAAAGGCCCCATGCATGCTCCCGGTGGGCCTCCCACATAACAAGGTGACAAGGTTCTCTGTGTCCTCTCCCTACACGGTCCTCGCAGTGCCACCTGCCGCCCATCCCCCCTCTGATAGCCCTGTGCACACGTACGCCCTGCAGACACTGGACGCCAGACTCCTGAGAGCGGTAAGTGAGGTGCCAGGTGCCAGTCATCTCTCAGGACAAAACATCAGTGGGAAAGGAGCAGTCCCGGAAGTGGGGACCCGCAGAAGAGGAGGCCAGTGGGCCTGGGGAGCCCCGTCTCTGCCTGGAAACCAGGTGGAAGTTGTGGAGGTCTGCCCATGTTCACCTAACCCGGGAAGCCCCTCTCCCCGCACTGAGTAAATGTCCTTGAAGAGCTGGCCTCAGCTGGTGACCTTGTGATTGTGACTGGGCGGGATCTCGTGGTCTGGAAAAGGGCTGAGCATGAGCCCAGCTTTGTCTCCAGGCTGGGCTTCCAGAGGGTTAATGAGGAAAGTACTGGAGCCTGGGGGCAGAGTGTGCCCCGGCATGTGATAGGCAGCCGTGGGACTTGGCAGCCAAGAAGAGCTGCACAGACCCTTGCTTGTGGCCATCCCCACAGGTGTGGACATGAGAGCTTGGGCTGGTGCCAAACCAGGTCCTGTCCATCAGAGGACAACGTAGGTGTGTCAGAAATCTCAGGGGGCCCGTGTCAGGTCACCTGAATTTCACCTTGCAGGTACGTGCTGGTGGCACCTGTCTGTGATGACAGTGCTTCTGAGCCGGGGAGGAATCGTGGGGTGCCAGGGCCACAGGGCGCTCGGCACACTCCTCCCAGGAGCCCAGCAGCAGCGCCGTGGAGATGCACACACTCCATCAAGTGAGCAAGTGGGTGGGGGCAGAGTCTAGGGTGGTGTCCTGGGCGTGGAGGAGCCGGGCAGGGTCTGTGGTGCCACCGTGCAGCTGGGTGGACTTCACAGCATGGAAACTGGCCTGGAGGTCACGGCTGGCAGGATCCCACAGACACAAAGCCCTTGAAAATTTACATCTGACCCTGCCTGGGTCAGAGGTCTCCAGGACTGTTGGGGCAGCAAGGAGGAGGTGAGGAGGCCCATAGGAGTCGCCTGGTCCCGCCTGACCACAGGTCCTTCTCCACGGGGAAGCAGGTGAGAAGACCCTGCTGCTTTGTCCACTCGATCGCTCTTGGAAGAGCTCTCTTGAAGGCCATGCTTGCTCTTCAGCCTCCTTGTCCCACAAACTCCCTTGAGGGCTTAGACTAATGCCTGGGCATTCCATGGAGCGAGGCCAGGCGGACACTTGGGCCGCTGTCCAGCCCCTCATCCACTGGGCACTGGAAGGCGGACGGTCTGGGGCAGGGTGGAGGAAGACCTGCGCTGTGCTGCTCCAGGTCAGCTTCCGGTTTCACCTCTGGCCTCATCCTTAAGAAAGTCCAGGACTTTTGTGGTTCCTGGTGTCATCTGTAAGCTAACTAGCTGGGCGAGAGGTGTCCCATTGTCCCAGTCTGCTTCTGGGCTGATTCCCGGGCTCTTCCGACTCTAGGGAAAAACACGCTTGGTTTGGGTGTTGTGGTCAGGCACACAGGAATAAGCCTGTGTTCGTCCTGTCTGTGTACGGTCAGGCTGATGTCCAGTTTGCTCAGAGTGGACCTCTCTGCTTTGGGAATCCTCTCCCTGACGTGTCCCCAGCTTTGCCACTGAGTCTGCAGGTGCACTTCCCATTACCTGCCCGACAGCTCCTTCAGCCGCTTTCCCTTTGAACTCAGCACCCCAGGGCCGGCTGCTCGGCTCCATCGAGACTGGACCACGGTTGGAACCCTACATGTGTCCCTGGTCAGTTTCTTTGGGGGAAGGTATCTGAGCACCGACTCTCTCAGAGCAGGAAGCAGAGTGCAATGCATCAAATGTGGAACCCAACAGTGGGAATTGGTGATACTCACGCAGCAAGGCTCCCCTGGGGGACAGTCCGGCCACCGCTCCCAAGTCCGTCCTTGGAAAGCCCTCCTGCATACATTTATACTCCCATGGGGATTTCATTACTCAGACTCTTCCCATCAACCCTCAGAATCATCAGTAACTAAATCTCACCAGAACACATGGGTCCTTCAAGTGCTTGGTTCTGCTGTGCATGACTGAGGGCGGGGAGCCGAGACCGCAGGGGTGAGTGCCACCAGGAGCCACTAGGAGCCATCAGGAACCTCAGCAGCACTCTAGATTTGGAGGGTCTCCAGCTAAGAGTCCTCAGCTGGGAAGGCACAAGCTGAAGATGGCCACGCTCCAGGCCCTCGGAGGCAGGACACACGCACAGGTGTGACCTAGGAGGGGAGCCCGTGACCCCTGACCTTGTAGTGGAGCAAGACAGGCTGCAGGAAAACCTGAACCAGATATCAAATCAGGTAAGGCTCTGTGATTAAGTAACCAATCCGATACCACGTGGCCCAGGAGAGGGTCTCGCTGCGAGTGGCCACGGGAGGCAATGTTTGAGTCTTGGAGAAGAGCCCTGTGACCATGGCAAAGGTCCCTCAGCAGGAATGAGCTGGTAGAACATCATGGGGCCAGCATGGCCAGGGGGAGGGACAGGGGAGAGGGCAGGGCCAGATGGGAAGGGCCTTGCAGACCTGTGGGAATTCGATCCCAAGTCCTGGGGGGGAAGGGGCATTGTGGTGTGACTCATGCCTTTAAGATGGCTCTCTGCCTGCCCCGTGGAATGGGCTGTGGCTGGGAGTAGGAGCAGTGAAGGAGCAGTGGGCTGTCACCACCCAGAGGGACACTGGGAGGACCTGGGACATGTACTAGCACCTCCTCTCTGGAAGTAGGTCCCGCAGGATCCCTGCAGAGGCTGGAGGACAGGGTGGGGCAGGTAAGAAAGACTGAAGGATGCAGCCTAAATGGACTCTTTGGGACACAGTGGCACATACTCCAGGACCTCCCCAGAAGTGAACTCCACAGATTGATCACAATGATGATCAGCAGATGGGAGTCAGGCTCCAGAGAGAGAGGGGACCTACTTGTTTGCCACCTGAAAGTAAGAAAATCCGTGTCTGCCTGAAGCCACAGGATGGTGCATCTGCAGAGCTGACCTGTCCCAAGACCTGGGCTCTAAGAACAGGATCCCTTTCCCCAGAACTGCACAGTTCTCCCTGCAACCTGTCCAGCTGCAACCCGGGCACCTTCTTCCATGGGCAGTTGAACTGGGGGAATCTGTATCAGCAGGGAAAGGGACACGGCTGAGACCTGCGTCCTCGCACCTGCTCTGTAGGCCAATGCCCAGAGACCCTTGTACATAAGACCCATGCCATATCCCCAAGCTCCTGAAGCCTATCGAGGAGCAGCCAACATCTGGGACCTGTTGGACCCCTAGGAACAGCACATCGTGAGCACATTGTGAGCACCCATGAGCACCCACATGGAGCCTCAGCCTGCCCCAAAGGTGGTCTCTGATGGATGGACGTTTTAACCTCTACTGTGTTTGCAATGAGAAGATGGTCCGAGTGGCCCACTCCCTGATGAGGGTCCAGGTGCTGCTTCGTGCTTCATCTGAAGCTCCATGACTTTGTAAAATACCCCAGAGGAATGTGGTCTGGTTGGTACAAACCCAGGACAAACCTGGTGTGACATGGTTCCAAGGTGGCACTAGGAGGGCAGGCTGAACAGAGGGCCTGTGGATGCTGTTCCACCACACCTGGCTTGTCACTGATGTCCATCAGCTGTGTTAGGGGACAGGAACCTAATATTGATTCAGAGCTCGGGTGGGGAAGGGACTGATGCCCTTGGAGAAGAGAAACTGCATTCTGAACACAAGTTTACCAGGATGCCCCAGAATCAAGAACTCTGCTCAGAGCCCCTGCTGGTCCTGACACCCAATGCAGTTCCAACTGCGGTCAGACACACACCTTCCGGGCTGCTGGTGGCAGGTGAGGACACACACATATCACCTTCTTCAAGTTGCCTTTTCTGCCTCAGGGACCCCTGGCCCTGTGGAGGACTGTGTGTGAGGCATGCTGCAGCCAGGGGCCCAGGTGGTGGCTGACCAGCGCCGCAGGAGCAGGGCTGGGCTTCATGGGGGCCTTGCCGGCCGCACAGACAGCAGCTTCCCCGGGCTGTGAGGGAGCTCTGTCCACACTGAGGTGTGTTTGAATGAGGAGGCGATTCTTCATTCAGAAGCAGCCCTTCACAGGGCACATCGGGTGACAGCCTCAGTGGAGAGACAGTCAACCACCTGGGAAGGTTCAGAGGACTCCAGAGAAAGGAGGGGGAGGAGTCAGCGCCTGTGGCTTCTGCCCAGCACCCAGCCTCCAGCTAGGAGCTAATGGCTGGCCACTTAGCTTCCAGGGGCCTGCCAATCTTTTGTCACCTCTGTTGCCCCATATCAAACTTTCCGGAAACAAAGCCCAAGAAAGCAGATAATCAATAAGGAGATCAGGAGATGTTATCCTAAGAGAAACAGGGCTCTCTGCTTTGTTTGTGGAAGGGTGCTTCCCTGGCTGCTTGTCAGAGAGGACTGGGATGTGCACAGCATGATTGAGTGCACAGAGATAAGGCCCAGAGGACAGGGAGGGGGAGGGGGAGGACAGGGGAGAGGGGAGGGGAGGGGAAGGACAGGGGAGAGGGAGGGGAGGGAGAGGGAGGGGAAGAAAGGGGCCAAGAGAGCAAAGGGGAGGGCAGGGCAGGGAAGGGGGGAGGGAAGCCTAGAAGAGGGGCGGGAGGGGGAGGGAGCAGGGAGGGTAGAAGGGAGGCCAGGAAAGGAGAGAAGGAGGGCAGGGAGCAGGGAGCGGGAAAGGGTGGAAGGCAGGGAAGGGGGGAGGAAGGCGAGCTGGAGGTAGGGGAGAGGATGGAGAGGGCCCCAGAGAGAAGCTGAGGAGGGGCTGAGCAGGAGGAGGGGAGGAGCTGGGGGGAAGCCCACAACCTCCAGGGGCAATGGCAGCCCTTCCCTTTCCCACCCTCCCCATGGCAGCTGGGTGCCCCCCAGGCCCCACAGGTCTTCTAGGACAGAGTCCCAGAGGCATTGCCCCTCCTGCTGACAGTGGGTGGCACCTCGCGCGGGCACATACACACAGTCACCTTTTGCACAGCCCTGGGCAAGCTGCAGCAGCCTGGTGTGTGGTAAGGACCTCCACACGTTTCCTGTGAATGGGCACCTGCCCTCCTCTGCGGTCCTCAGGCCTCCTGTGGGGCCTGGACAGGCCTGCTCCTCTGTGCAGGGCCTCAGCCATCTCACTCCACAGGTCTCTGCAGAGGCACACCTCCCTGCAGGAGGGCGCCCTGGGGGATGGCGTGGACACACTGCACTCAGGGCACTCCTGTGGTGTCAGGTGCTGGCTCCTCCTCCCATGGTCTAGGCACACACCTCTGTGCCTCCTGGGACATGGGCACCAGCCCTGGCACCTGCGGACGTGGCCTTCTAAGAAAGGGCTCCATGAGAATCTGCAACCTGTGGCGGGGGCTGGGGGTGCGGCTGCAGGCACAGGTGCCACCCAGGTGTGTTGTCAACAGCCTCCCAGCCTTGGGAGCAGCGATGCAGCAGTCCTGTCATGCCACAGAAGAAACTGGAGTGCTTGCACGTTCCCAAGATCATCATGGAGTTCCCAGGAAACAGTGCTCACAGAAGGGGAAACCGCTCACCAGTATGTGTTTTCTGTTTAAAAAACAAAACAAAAAACTATTGTGCCCAATTACCCATGTGCATTTCTCCCAAACAAATTTTTAAAAAATGAGCACAGTCAAACACATTTCCCATTGACATTTACCCCATGAGCGACAGATTTCAGTTGACCTTTAGGAGGAAATATTTTATTTTTGAAACAATCATGAATTTTGACCCTTGAAGAATTTATTAGTGCAATGAGCCCAGTAGCAAGCCATCGCCGCAGAACTCAGGAGGGATGATCCCAAGGCTCTGGCCTTCCTCCTGGTGGCACCTCTCATCTGAGGTGGACCTCTTTGTCCAGCTTCTGCTGAGGCTCCCACAATGGCAGGAGACCTGGTGGCTGCAGAACCTCTCCTTCCAATGGCATAGGATGTCCAGGGTGGGTTAGGGCTGGTTTTGGGGGGACAGCTGAAGTGTTGTGGATGTGGGCCAGCAGGAGGGGCAGTGGGGCTGGGGGTGTGGAGGAACCGGGCTGGGGCCAGAGACTGCTCGGTTCCTCGAATTTCCCAACTGCCAGCGGGTCCCAGTTGTGCTTCTGAGCAAGGAAAGAGGTTCCTCGAATTTCCCAACTGCCAGCGGGTCCCAGTTGTGCTTCTGAGCAAGGAAAGACATGCAGTCTGTCTCTGACCCTTCTGAGTATCTCTGAAGACAGTGTTGTCCCTTTAAGCTGAAGGGTTGATTTGAAGAAGAGTTTGTGCCCCGGGGAAGAGCCCTGTCGGCCTTTTAGCACATTACAATTCCAAAGGCAATCACAAAAGCAGATAGGCAAGCTGGAGTTAATGAGATTCCTCACCAAAAACACTAATCTGGGTTAAAACTAAAAGAATGCTGATAAGGATATTGCCGCTCATGCTGAGAACAAGAAAGGTGCTCTGCTAAGATCCACTGTGCATATTAGGAGGGACCTCTAATAGCATTTAAAAAGAACCCAGAGAATGGACGTGGGAGACAAAGCCTCTTAGAGGGGCGACTGATGCAGAATAAAACATAGCATTTAAACTTTTTTTTTTTTTAAATAGCGTTCCAGGTACAAATCAACTAATATTAGCAGAAGTTTAACATCACTTTAAAAGGGAAGATTGACCCACTGCGCAAGTACAGAGTGAGGTGTGCAGCCGTACACTGATTATCTCTGTTCCCCTCAGGCAAATACCTCTCTCTTAAGCATGTGCACTGCAACATTTTGTTTTATTACCTTGTGAGATAAGTGGGGAAAAGAGCCTTCTCTACCTGGGGAATTAAAATATTCAGCTTTGTCGTATCAGGGTCTGTTCTCAATTTCACGCAGGGCGCATAATTATAACAGTGTTTAAATTGAGCCCAGAAGA
This sequence comes from Marmota monax, assembly GCF_021218885.2. Lineage (NCBI taxonomy): Eukaryota > Metazoa > Chordata > Mammalia > Rodentia > Sciuridae > Marmota > Marmota monax. Next base: position 6,230,071 of record NW_026695207.1, read on the forward strand.
AAGATGGGTTCAAGTGCAAATTAATTTCAGATTATCACAACAAAGGCAATCATATCTCAACAAGCGTGCCAGCAAAACACTTCGCAAAGGTCCCCAGGCCCCTCCCCTCCCCGACTTACAACAAAGACCTTTCAGCTCAAATTAAGCTAATGATCTCAAACAGCCCTTCTGCCCACCTTTTTGGGATTTCACTATTTGCACAGTTCAGTAGGTAAACCTGCGGAAGAGACAAAAAGAAGGAGGGGGACCCGGCTGGGGGGGGGGGGTGGCCCGGAAAGGTCAGGGCTCCTATCCATCAAGTGACAAAATAAACAGCCAGCAGCCTGGCCCCTGAACAGCCTCAGACAGGCTTCCCTGGTGTAGCCGGTGGACCCTGCGGACAGGCGGCCAGTGCGGTTGGCTCCTCCACCAGGCCACGGAGCCCTGCGCCCTGCTCCATCCTGTGGGAGCCTGCCGGGGAGGAGGGGAGTGGGGCTGAGAAAATTCCAGTCAAGCCTCATTACTTCCTCATTACCTCTGCAAAAGTGGAGGGAGAGAAATTTCCATCTGGGGAGCGGAGGCTGGGATGTCATTGTGGCTTCTGTCTGGTTACTGCACAGTCGACCGTGGCGCGAGGCCGCTGTGGGACTCGAGTTTTCTTCCCGTTACCCGCTTGCAATGATCCACTCATTAAGGTTTTTAAGGCAAATTACCGTCGCTTATCATTATGTCAGTCGGTGGGGCGGGCTCCCTGCCTCCGCCTGCCCGGTGGACGGGGAGACGGGGAGATAGGGGCAGCGCAGAGGAGAGTTCAGGATTCCGCAGTAATTGCATTTCCTTGTTTTTATTTGGCTGTTTGCAGAAGGCAAACACAGAGGCACACGCAAAGGGCGGACAGCCACCCCAACACCCTCACTGGCCAACACCCTCACTGCCTGGGTCCGGACCCCTTCCTTCCATAGGCAAGTTTATTGCTGTGTTCATTTGAGAGGACCTTAGTCCAGGAGGCTGGTCAGCCTCCATTTGTCCACTTGTCCCTTCTTTCTGACCTAAAGAATGGTTTTCCTTCTGCCTCCCTGGTGAGCCCCAGCAGGGCCGAGGATGGCATTCCTGGGCCCACCCCATCACCTCTGCGGAAACCAAGGCTTGGGTGGAACTTAGGATGCAGCCTGATGACAGGAGGGGACTTGAACAATGACAGTCACAAAGGCACATTCTAAAATAGGATGGGATCAAAGGGCCTGGGAGGCCAGTGGGAGCTGGGGCAGCTCAGGAGGGCGTCTCCACAGGGAGCCTCCCTGTTCCCTCCAGGAATAGTTTTGGTGACAGTGTGAGCTGCTGCAGACTGTGAATGCCCACACCTCCCTCTGCCCGGGCCTTCCACTGGAATCGGCCCCCAGCTCTGGTGGTTTAAAACAAATCATTTCTAGCACAAGAAGGGGGTCCGGGCTTTGGTGCTGACTTGGAGCAGCGTTTTGTGGACGACGCTGTGTTCTGGGTGCAGCGTCTCTCTGCAGCTGGTGCTGCTCCACATGGACCAAAATGCCCACATGATGCTCCCCATGCCACCTTCAGGGTCGCTCCCTGGGTGCCCCAGGACTCTGGAGAAGGTGGAGGCCCTGGCATGGCACAGTCAGGATCACCCCCATTCTCCCCAGTGCCTGCCAGCAGGAGGGGTGGGTCAGACCTTGACTAGAATCTAAAGGACGGTGACACAATGTTAAACACAAAGGAGACCCAAACAGGAAGTCCGCAGCCAGAAGGAACTTAAGGGGATGAGCCGCCCAGGGCTCACACAAGTACTGACCACACAGAGACGGACATCCTTCCAGGGGAGAGAGTGTTATGGTCAGCTGGACAAGGACAGATTTCCAGAGTGGAGCTGAGAATTTGAGTGCTCTTCTGTGGCCTAGAGTGTCCCCCGACCCTTCCCCATCCCACACTCCCTTTTTCTACCAAGTACTTTTTTTTTTTAATAAATATGGGCCAGCATTAAAAACCAAGGATATCCACAGGACCATCCCCAGGTGTCCTCCCCTTGTCACCTGCACCAGCCTGACCTTGGCTCCAGGGACTGAAAGGGAGCTCAGGGTGCAAGCTGGCCCTGAGGGACCCGGATGGCTCTGGGAGGCACTGCAGGCACACTCCTAGCCCACCCCCGAGCCCTGGCACCTCACCCCACGCAGGCCCTGGGTCAGAGATGGCCTCCACACTGTGGCCCGGGGCCTGACCACCTGTGGGGGGCAGGCGGTGGAGAGTCCAGTCATGGTGTGATGGGAAGGAGGAGCCAACTCCCGTCTCCTGCTCCAGCCCAGTGAGATCTTCACATGGACCCAGGTTTCTGTCCTCCCCCACGGGAGCCAGGAAGATGTCAGGGGCTGTGAGAGACCTGCCCTGGGGTGTGTGATCTCCTCGGCTCCTGTCCTTGGGAGTTGGCTACCCAGGACCCTACCTTTCCTTTTCTATGCCCCAAGGTCATGGTTTGGGCAAGGGCACAGAGGGGAGGGAGTTGGGTAGAATAGGAAGACTGTCCCTGACTTCCTGTCTTGGCCTGGGGGCAGGCCATAATCACTCCACTGGACCTGTCCCGGGGGCTGCCCTTGTGGACTTTCCAGCAGCCAGGGACTCAATGGGAGGCCAAGGGGAGAGGGAAGTGGCAGCTGAGCCCCCACCTCCACCTTGGGCTGGGGCCTGCAGTGCTGCACACACATAGCCCCTGGACCCACCCGTCCTTTCTGTGACCCCAGACCCACAGAGTGAGGTGGTCCTGGCCCAGTCTTGGTGCATGGCAGGCAGGAGAGGATGGGACTTGGCTGAAGACCCCAGGAAGAGGTGGTGGTGGCCTTGGGGCCTGGCCAAGGAGCCCCTGGGGACTGGGCTGCCCCAGGCAGGCCCAGGAAAACAGCCCTCCCTGTGGCTACACCTGCCCCTGGCCCTCCCCCCTCATTCATGTGGAGTCAGAGATAGCTGAGGCTACAGACCTCCCCAATCCCCAGCCCACCGCAGACAGCCCGGAATGTGACAATGGGACCCTCAGACAGGCAGAGGGGCTCAGGGTGCTGAGCGGGGAGCAGCTGGCTGCAGCCCAGGGACCACTCTGGACCTGAATGGTCCCAGTGGCAGTGACAGGAGCTGTAGGGTCCTTGGGGAGGCCTCCCCCAGGGCAGGTCCCTTAATGAGGACCTCAATGGCCTGTACCACCGTGGAAAGGGGGTGTGTGCAGTTTCAGTTACTCGTTGAGTTTTTCAGAAATGCCACCAGTGCTATGGCTCTGGTATTTATTTCTTCCCCCCAGAATCACATGCTGAAACCGTCACTCCTGAGCCAGGTGCTGGAAGGAGGGCCTGAAATGTGAGTGGGTTCTGACCCGGAGCCTCAGGAGGGGATCAGTGTCCTTATGCACAGGCCAGACACCAGCCACAGCTGATTCTGCTACGGGGGGAGGCGGGGGAGGCGGAGGAGGCAGAGGATCGCTGTCATCTAGGAAACAGGTCAACAGACATCAAATCTGCTGGTACCTTGATTGGGACTGTCCAGCCCCAGAAGGGCGAGAAGCACATTTCTTCTGCTTCTCAGCCCCCAGGATATGACAGTCATAGCAGCCCACCTGGACTGATACGGGGTGATGGGTCACTTGCTCTCAGGACTGTGGAGGAGCCAGTGATGGTGCTCGCTCAATCCCTGAAGGAGTGTAAGGCACTGGGTAGGTGTCCAGGAGGCGGCCTCCTGCTGTGTGGAAGGAGGTTCCAGGAGCTCAGGCTGCTTCCACTCTGGATCTCCCCCTTGTATTCTGCCTCTAGTGCAAACTTCGGCAAAGCTGGTGACAGTGCCCCTCCTAAAGGCAGTCTGAAGGGCATGGGTAAGATGACTAGGGCAGAGTGCCCTCGGGCAGGCACAGCATCTCCTGAGGTCCTGTCAAGGACTTGGCTTCGTGCCCCCTCAGGGCAGACCCAGGAACCCTGCTTCACCCCCACTCTGCCTGATGTGGGATCCTTGCCTCTGGGCCCCTCCTCCCCACCAGCCTAGGACCACTCCAGGCCTGATGTCCTCAGACTGACCATGTCCTCAAGGGTCCCGGGTCAGCCTCGCTCCCAGGGTAGATGTATTCTGCTGAAAGCCCACAGGGCCAGGCAGCCAGGGACTCCCCAAGCCCCTCTCAGAAGGAGCAAAGGGAATTGAGCCCCAGCATGGGAGAGGCCCCACCTGGCCCCTGGCAAATGGCCCATCATCATCAAGGTCACAGCCCGTCATGGACACCACCACCCGTAGCTAGCTCCCAAACTGGACTTGAAACATGTGTTACATTAAGGAAAATCCAGCAGTTTTAAAGCATGATTTGGACACCGATCCCCCACTCCCTCTTTTAGGAGCTCTTTTCTGTCTTAAGAGCAGCTGTATTATGACCTGCCGAGGGAGTCCAGCCCAGTTAACCTCACTAGCAGCCATAGGTAGTCCAACTACCAGCCCAGTCAAGCTAACCAGCAGCCAGTTAGCTAAGGATCTGGGGCCCGCAGGTTGAGAAGACTTTACTTGGTGTCTCCAAGCATCTCACTCTCGACAGCATGAGGAAGAACCGGCTGGTGAGGCCAATCCTGAGACTCCTGCTGCTTTTTCCAGGAGCTGCTGGTCCTACCTTGGTCTCCTGTGGCTGGGCTGTGATGCCTGCTCTTGGCCTCCTCTCCAGGCCCAGGAGCTCCTCCAGGGCAGGGCTCTGCCGGGCACTTGGCTCTGCTTTCAGGGAGCTTGCCTTGTCCATGTGCCCCCAGCATAGGGGTGTACCTCCCTCTTGGAAACCAACTACCATATCTGTGTGACCTGGAGCTCCCTGGAGCTGGGATGGAGGTGTCCTAGAGATGGGGCTCCTCGACTCTGCAAAGGTTCAGCTGGCAGCCCCTCCCTGCCAGGAGTGTCTTGGGCTGGAGGCAGCATCTGTATGTGGACCCTGCTGTGGGCACCCCTGTGGTCCCCTGAACATGGACAAGGAGGTACTCACTGCAGCACTGGGGCAATCAGTGAGTGTCAGCTTGCCAGGTGGGGCCACTCTGTGTCTCCAAGAAGAAAGCTGGGACCTCTCTCAGACAGCAGTGACCAGGGATCAACATGCAGAAAACTCAGAGTGGACAGGAAATGAGCAATCCAAGATGAACAGGTTGTTCATGGTTTAGCAGTAAAGGATGCAAAATAGGGTAATGTGTTTTCCTAAGATTTATCATCTCATTTTCCAGAGTTCTCAAATCAGGATTTTCCCCAGGGAAAGCAGGTCCAAAGCTGTATGAATCTCATGCAAGTGAAACCAGGCTACTGGTGGGAATCTGTCAGCTATCATCCATCCATCCATCCATCCATCCATCCATCCATCCATCCAGTCTATCATCTATTTATCTATCATCTATTATCTATCCAGTCTATGTACCGATCTAGCATCTATCTGTGACTTATCTAGCATCTCTCTGTTGCCTATCCAATTTGCATATCTATCATCTATTTACCATCTAGCTCTCTCTTACCTATTTATATGTCATCTTTGTATTTATGGGGAGATGCAGAGACACAGAGAGAGGAAGAAACACGAGAGGGAGAAATGAGAGAAAAAATGAGACTGAGAAAGAGGAAAAAAGGAAAGGGGAGAAAAAAAAGAAAGAGACAGAGACAGAGACAGAAAGAGAGAAAAAGTTTGCTAGATAAATTGAGCTATTTTACAAAGCCAGTGAGCCAAGCATGGGCATACCTGCCTCTGCTACCGCATCACTCAGCATCACCAAGATTCTCCTTTGTAAAACAGCTAATGTTCAGCACTAGAAAATAGCAAATTTCCAGTTTCAAAGTTCTCTTTATTTAGGTGCTGGGGATTGAATCCAGGGCCTCTTCCACTGAGCCACATCCTCAGCTCTTTTGATTCTTCATTTTGAATCAGGGTCTGGCTAAGCTGCTCAGGCTGGCCTCGAACTTGTCATCCTCCTGCTCAGGCTCCCAGTCGCTGGGATGACAGTGCTGTGCCACACCTGGCTCTCACATCTCTACATGAAATGGATCTTTTCTTTCTCTCTTTGGTGCTCAGTGGTGAGGTCTTCCCCAATCTCGCCCACCTCCCACAGGCCCCCTCCATCCCCCCTCCATCCTCTAAACTTCGTTCTCAGCGGGAATTTTGTTTTCACTCCCTGGGGCTGCCTCCTGTTCTCACTGTGGCACGAATGTTCTCAGGTACCCCGGGCAAGAGGGTCAGTCTGCTCTGAGATCAGGGTGTGCCCCTGACCCTGCAGTGGCTCTGTGGTACCAACCACCAAATGCCTTCAGAGTTGCAACTGAGTTTAATCTGGGAAGACATTTGACCTTTGAGGCATTTGGGGGTTGTGGATCAGGCGGTTTGGGGCCCACTCCAGAATGGCCATGAGTCTCTTTGCGGTTATTAATCAGGACCAATTGAGATGCAAAGTATACATTCGGACTTTGTGTGTTTTATCTAATCATTTGTATTAGATTTGCTACAAGATATATGACTGTGTCTTACAGTCTTCTTGATTAATTGTCAACATGAAGATTAATGACAACTGCCGAGTAGATTTGTACATAGCAATTAATCAGCATTTTGCTCCATGTCTTTAAAAATGTTCTCCTTAGTTTATTGGAAGTGAGTGTTGCAGGACACACCTCTTGACATACTGTCAGAGCTAAGTTCTCAAAGCAGAATGTAAATGTCATGAAGGCCAAAAGCCAGGACTGCCCACAGGCTCCCTGGTCATGCTACGGGGCTGTCACCTGGCGGCTTGAGTGCATAAAGCACTTGGCAACAGGTGACATGCTAGGTCTGTGCTCAGAGAGGTACACATGGAGCTGAAGGAAATTCCAGGCACGTTTCCTAGGGGTGGGAAGATGCACGCAGAGGGCAGACTTCACAAGCACTGAGAAATCCCAGGGAAAACCAACTCAGACGGTCAGTGCCGACGGGCTCATTTGACAAAGGTAGACTGCGGCCTTCTTTGCGGTTTATCACATTTCACCTTGCAGACAGAATAGGCCTCCTATTTTCTTGGGGTCTGAAGAGAAGGGAGCTGGTCCCAGGGAGGAGGAAGCCCCAGGATTCCAACGCAGCCACTGTGGGTGGCTAAGCAGACAGAGTGGGCAGGGGATCATGTCCTCAGCGGAGGAAGAGATGAAGGGGAAGTGAGCACCTGGTGGAGGTGCTCAGCCCAGCGGCCAGGGAGGGGCAGAAGCAAGGACAAAAGCGGGGGCCACAGAGCAGCCGTGTGGGCAGCTAGGAGGTGGCAGGCGCAGGTGCAGGGAGACAGTGGAGGCCCGCCACTCTCTCAGCCACAGAACTCTGGCCTGGATACGCATGCTGAAAGGCAGGCCAGGCCTTAGGACGGCTGCCGCAGAAGGCACCACAGCCACACAGCGGACTGTCAAAGGCCTTTGTTTTCAAATCCAGAAGCACGGGGCTTTATTTAGATGTATTCTCCTGATGAATATCCCGAGTTAGTACAGATTAAAAGACAGACACCTTGCACAAGTAGAACGCAGGGCCCTCAGGCTGGCTGGTGGTGTTGACTCCGAGGCCTGTTTCCATGGGGAGCTGTGCTTCCTTTACCACTCTGACCCTGTGCCGGCACCATGCTCCCCCACTAAATCACTCCTCTGAGCCTCACCAGGACAGCTGGAAGCAGGGCACCAGTGCACTGACCGCCATCCACCCAGGGCAAGTCCATTCCCTCTCCTGTGCAGGGGGGAAACCTGTGAGACAGGAACTCTGACCACTCTAGACCAGGACAGCCGAGCATGAACCCAGGGACGTGTGTCCCTGAGGATGACAGCTTGCACATAGCTGAAGCCACAGGTGCAGGCTGAAGACGTCACTGTCCCGAGTCTGGCTCCTCACTAAGGGGTGCTGGTGCACGGCCCATGGGACGCTCCCTTCCTGGTCTCCGCTCACCACGTCTGGTTCTGTCAGGCCCACACCCCACACGTCAGTGGCACCTTTTCTCCCCAGGCTCCTGGAGCCTGCTCATCCCAAGACCAGGAACAGAATGCACAGGGTTTAAGGAAAATGAAGGACAGAAAGTGAACGATTCCTTCTGGGGTCCCCCAGGCCTGGTGTGAGCCCTGTGCTACGTGACTCTGGGAGCATCTCACTCAGAGACAGACCCCGAGGGGTTATTTGCAAAGGGAAAGGCAGTGAGCACGGGGGCGGGCACTGCTCCAGGACCTAAGAGTCCAGGGGAGGTGAAGGTGGCACAGGGCACAAGACTGAAGGGGGGAGCCGGCAGCTGGGAGAGGAGCACCGAGGAAAGAAGAGAAGATGCCGCAGCAGCAGAGGCCCCGGGCCGGGCTGGCTGGCCCCTGGCCTCGGAGCCCCTCTGTAGGCTGGCTGGGCAGCACTGGAAGAGCCGGGCTGCAGCTCAGGGGCAAAGTGTCCGCCTAGCATGGGTTAGGCCCTGGGTTTGGTCTCCAGCCCAGCGTGCATGCACACGTACACAGACTCAAATTCTGTTCTACTCTTCAGAGCCAGTGTGGGGTGCTCACCCCAGCTCCTTAGGAGGCTCTCAGAGCCTCACCCAGGGCTCTACCTCTTGGTGAATGAGGATGTGCAGAAGATGGCCACCATCCACACTCACGTCTTCATGACAATGCTGTGCCTCCACAACACCAGAATTCACCCCAATACCTCACACATGGCGCCCGGACCCACACGAGCCTGTTCTTTCAAGGAGGGGTCTCAGCGGTTGGGACTTCCCACATGGAGGGTGTTAGCCCTCTGCCCAGTGCAGACCGACAGCCATGCCCAGCAGCCAGCCCTGCCAGCTGGCTGAGGGATCAGGACCGACCGAGGTCTTAAGTGCAGGTGCGTGCACATGGCGACCTGTTTTAATTTTATGGTAACGCCTTCCACGGCAGCAGTCCTAAGCCTGGCTTGCATTTCAGCATACGCTTCCCCAGTTCTGTGGGTGAAAGCGTGGCTTGACGTCTCCAGCAGCCAACTCTGCCAGCTGGCCCTGAGGGATCAGGGCCCACCAGAGTGGAGCTCATCATGTCTGTGGCACTGCTCAGCACTGTGCCTCTGACCCAGAGCTCTCTGCAACTGGGCCTTGCCAAGTGTGTGCCATCCACATCTCTAAAATGTCCAGCGTGCAAGTGTGGTGGCACACACCTGTGATCACAGCGACTCAGGAGGCTGAGGCAAGAGCATCACAAATTCAAGGCCAGCCTCAGCAACTGAGCCAGGCCCTGAGCGACTTAGTGAGACCCTGCCTCAAAATAAAAAGTAAAAAGGACTGGGGATGTGGCTCAGTGGTTAATCATTTCTGGGTTCAATCCCTGGTACCAGAAAGGGGGGAAAAAAAAAGACAATTGCATTCTCTTAAGGCTTTAACCAGAATAATAATGTGTGCTAAGGAGGAATTTTGCATTTTGATGTTTGAAATGGATAATCCAAGCTTAATTTTATAGGGAAGCAACATTTTTATCAAAGTTTCAATCACCTTGGAAGAATTTGATAGCTCCCAGTTGGGCCTAAAGAGCAACTCTGTATGGAGGAACATTATTAGAGGGATTTTCTGTTGTTCATGGGATGTTGGACACACCTGAGGTCAATAGTTTCTGTGAAAATTCTTATGACTTGTGTGAATTCCCCAGGGGCATCATATTTGAGTGGAGTAATCAGGCATGTCCAGGCAGTGGGACAGTGTTCTGGCTTTTTTAGTGACACTGAGGTTGGCTTGTGAGCTTCAGGGAATGGGGACAGAGCCCATGAGGATCCACAACCAATGCCTGACTCACCTACACCCCCAGCACAGGGAGAGCATCGGACGAGATGGGGGCTGAGCAAACATGAAGCCCCTCAGAAGCAGCGTGGTGAGGACCTTGGGGGCCTTAAGACCTGCATGAGCCTACACTGAACCTCTCAGTGAGAGACTGAAGCGCTGGGCTAAGTCCAGCAACGCTGCACCAGAGACAATCACTGCAGCGTCTTAGCCCACTGCCACACCTAAATGGCCAACCAGCAGAGAAACTTCCACACATTTGTGTAGTTACAGGGATGCACATTTTACAAGAAATAGAAAAGTTGAATGACCTTGGAAAAATTTTTATGCTCTCTCTCTATTTTTTTTATGAAAAAACAAGGCATGGAAATATATATGCAATACTATTCCAAGCATGTGAAACATGGTGTGAACTACAGAGCAACTGTGGGGAGAGGGAAGGAGCAAGCCAGCTTCTCTGTGGATGTGCAATTACAAAGTGCATTTTTATTTTCATACCTCTTATTTTTTTCCGACTGCACTGAGGTGGTAGACGGGTAGCCACAGATGTGGATGCACTCATGGGTGGTGATGGACAAAACTATGCCTTGCCCCCAGCCCAGCACCCAGGAAGACAGCCTTGGTAGGAAATAGGATCCTTGCAGGTGGAGGTGGTCAGACGAGTTCTCCTGATGAACCCTAATGCAACCCGGCTGTGTCCCTATAAAGGGGAGAATTTGGACACAGACATGCACACGCAGAAGAAAGTCCATACAGAGATAAAGGAAGACAGTTGTTTCTGTAAAACAAGAACCAGGAAGATTCCCAGCCACGTCCAGAAGCCTCGTGCCCTGCCCACGCCTTGACCCAATGCTTCAGCCCCTGGGAGCAGAGAGAGAACCAGTCCCTTCGCTCTCAGCATCAGATAGCAGACCTGGGAGCTAAGAACGCACAGGTACAGACAGTGTGGATGTGGGTGTGACACGTGGAGAGGCCATCGTGAGGTGGGTGGAGTGCAGAGCAGGAGAAGGAGAGGCCATGGTGAGAAAGGAACCTGGAGGACTGGCGCTGCACGGGGCGCTGCCTCCTGGGGTTTCTTATGATTCCACTTCCCTGGCCTTTTGCTGTCCTAAGTGACACCATCCAAACGTCATGGGCTCTCCCTGGTGATGTGGGCTCCTGCCTGGCCAAGAGCCACCCGAGCTGTGGATCCCTCACACTGGTGATCTGGAGCAGAACTTCTGGTCAGAGACTTCAGCAGCTTCTGCTACGGTCTGAGGTCCTTCCTGTGGTCTGACATCCTTTCAGGTGTAGTCTGATGTCCTTCCTGATGTGGTCTGAGGTCCCTCCTCGTATAGTCTGAGGTCCTCCCTGATACAGTCTGAGGTCCTTCCTGATGTAATTGAGGTCCTTCCTGATGTGGTCTGAGGTCCTCCCTAGTGTAGTCTGAGGTCCTTCTTGATATAGTCTGATGTCTTTTCTGGTGTAGTCTGATGTCCTTCCTCCTGTGGCCTGAGGTCCTTCCTGGTGTCATGTGAGGTCCTTCCTGAGTACTCTGAGGTCCTTCCTGGTATAGTCTGAGGTCCTCCCTTATGCAGTCTGAGGTCCTTCCTGGTACAGTCTGAGGTCCTTCCTGGTGCAGTCTGAGGTCCTCCCTGGTGTAGTCTGAGGTCCTGCCTGCTGTGGTCTGTGGTCCTCCCTTATGCAGTCTGAGGTCCTCCCTTATGCAGTCTGAGGTCCTCCCCGGTACAGTCTGAGGTCCTTCCTGGTGCACTCTGAGGTCCTGCCTGCTGTGGTCTGAGGTCCTCCCTGGTGCAGTTTGAGGTCCTGCCTGCTGTGGTCTGTGGTCCTCCCTTATGCAGTCTGAGGTCCTCCCTGGTACAGTCTGAGGTCCTCCCTTATGCAGTCTGAGGTCCTCCCCGGTACAGTCTGAGGTCCTTCCTGGTGCACTCTGAGGTCCTGCCTGCTGTGGTCTGAGATCCTCCCTGGTGCAGTCTGAGGTCCTCCCTGGTACAGTCTGAGGTCCTTCCTGGTGCAGTCTGAGGTCCTTCCTGGTGCACTCTGAGGTCCTTCCTGGTGCAGTCTGAGGTCCTTCCTGGTGCACCCTGAGATCCTGCCTGCTGTGGTCTGAGGTCATTCCTGGTGCACTCTGAGGTCCTTCCTGGTGTCATGTGAGGTCTTTCCTGGTGCACTCTGAGGTCCTTCCTGGTGCACTCTGAGGTCCTTCCTGGTGCACTCTGAGGTCCTCCCTTATGCAGTCTGAGGTCCTCCCTGGTACAGTCTGAGGTCCTTCCTGGTGCACTCTGAGGTCCTGCCTGCTGTGGTCTGAGGTCCTGCCTGCTGTGGTCTGAGATCCTTCCTGGTGCAGTCTGAGGTCCTTCCTGGTGCACCCTGAGGTCCTGCCTGCTGTGGTCTGAGGTCCTTCCTGCTGTGGTCTGAGGTTCTTCCTGGTGCACTCTGAGGTCCTTCCTGGTGTCATGTGAAGTCCTTCCTGGTGCACTCTGAGATCCTTCCTGGTGCACTCTGAGGTCCTCCCTTATGCAGTCTGAGGTCCTCCCTTATGCAGTCTGAGGTCCTCCCTGGTACAGTCTGAGGTCCTTCCTGGTGCACTCTGAGGTCCTGCCTGCTGTGGTCTGAGGTCCTGCCTGCTGTGGTCTGAGGTCCTTCCTGGTACAGTCTGAGGTCCTTCCTGGTGCACCCTGAGGTCCTGCCTGCTGTGGTCTGCGTTCATTCTGCTGTGCTACATGGGACATTCCCTGTGGAGGTCTCCTGCAGGAGGAGGTGCAGTCTAAGGATGTCTTCATCACTGGAGTTCAACTTCTTGGCTTCCCCATTGATACTTCACTGGGAAGTCTGCTGATGTCAGCAGAGGTCACAGGCCATAATTTGGACTGGTGATGGCTGTTGTTGCCCACGTCCTCTGTGGAGGCTGCCCTCCTCCTGGAAATGCTGGGGACCCGCTGCTCCATTTTCTTACATGCACATGGACAACAGCAAGTCTGTAGGCAGCAGCAGGAGGTGGGCACCTCTTCCCTCCTCCCTCCTCAGAACACCACAGAGCACAGGCGAGGGCTTCTTCCTTTGCTATTTATGACATTTGAGATCGTTAGGAAATGCTGTGCTCTACTCCTAACTGACATTTTGAGAAAGTAAAGCATCCCACTTTTACAGGGGGCCCCAAGGCTTGTGACTGCCTCCCAGGGTCAGCCTAATGAGCCACTGGCATGGCACCCGGCCCTTGCCAGTCAGTTCTCTGCCACGGTAGAGAAACAGATTTTCCCATTTCCCCCTGTTCTTTGAACTCGCATGATGAGATGATCCTTTCTGTTGCATTTATGTGTTTTAATTAATGTCATTTCATTTGTACTCATACCCTGAGGCTGCTTTAGCAGTAAACTATGATTTTACAAATTGGGGCAAAAGTTCTCCTTCACAGTATGTATTTAGCCACAGAGTGCTTTATTTCAATGGAGATATTCAATTTTGAAGGATTCGAAGCCGCCATGATGTGACAATCTTCAGCACTGGTCTCTGCAATGACCATCAGAGTTCCTAGAGGTGCTCTGCAGCTGTGAGCATTGCAGACGGTCTCCGGGCCACATGGACACTGTGCCCCTTCCCACCTTGAGCTATCATAATTACCTCTTCCTGCTCTGAGAGGGAGCCCACCCTGCACGAGTACTGCCAGAGGAGGCTGCTGTCCACAGCTGTGCGGCCCTTCCTCACTTCACACTCTGCCCTGAGGGCCCCCAGATAACCGAGTGTGATGTTGTGAGCAGTGATAAACAGAGGGGCAGACGGCCTTCCCAGAATAGGATCAGGCTCCGGGTTCCCAGCCATGAGTCACTCTAGGCAGAATCTACTGCAAAAGTGGGTGATCTCTCTTGCCACCTCACCTGTCACGGACTGCTGAGAGAGCCTGGCCTGCTTCCTCCAGAGATACCACGCAGCCCACGAGGTCTGTGCAGCAGCAGCCAGTCACTTTAAGAAGGAGTGGAGAGATCTCAGCACAGCCCTCTCTGGGGTGACCCTTGGAACCCAGGTCACCATGTCCCACGGAAAAGGGAAGCTGATGGGTGGAGAAGCCTCCCTGACCTGGTTCTGCACCAACACGGATCTAAGCGTCCACTTCAAGTCGACACTGACCCTGGTGAGGCCGTCAGCAGCTCACGAGGACCAGATGCATGCAGTGTTGGGACCACCAGAGCAGAACTCTGCCTCTCCTGCCTTGTGGGGAGTAGCGACTCCTTTAAACATCAGCATGTTCTGTGGACACAAAGCTGGTGGCCACTGGAGAACCAGGAGACTGGATATCCCCAGGCTCCCAAGAGCTTCAAAGCTCCCACCCAGCTATGCTCGATGGTGCTGGGGCCACCGACTTCCTTCTCTGTCTCCTGGTGAAAGAACCAAGTGCCAGTGCATTTTGTTAAGAATGAAATGCACAGCGCCTTTGAATACATGGGGCCTCCACAGCCATTTAGGGGTCCGTCCATCAGCTTCTTTCCAAACTTCCCAGAGGAATCCAGACCAGCCCAGGTTTCCGTCCACCACAAAGCTTCCTCTGCACCCTGGGTGTCAGTGAGAACAGTGACAGGTCTCCTGGGATGAGCCACTTGGGTCCCATCCCAGCACACTTCAGCACGTCCCCTCCCGAGTCTATCAGGGGGTGTCACCCAGCTCAGGAACAGGCAGGAATGTTCCTTCACTCTACAGTGTGGGTTCAGCCCCCACTTTTTGGTCTTCAGTAACTAAAATCCAGCTCTTCCATCCATGTATAGCAATGTGAACGGGAAAATTCACCTCTATCCATACGGGTGTTTCATAGCCTTAAAAGATCTGCCATAGAATTGAAATACTTGAAGAAAAAGTTGAATGAATTTTTTGTAACTGAAAGAGGAGGTTCCCATGAGGAGCCTCGTGGCATGTCGGGACCCCGACAACAAGATTGTAACGTAATCCTGATGTGCTTCTGTCCTTCTAAGAATTACCTTTTTGAATAGAGTGGTGCAGCTAGAAATTTGTTTCTAAGAAAAAACAATAAATGGTGAGTTTTAAGAAGTGAAGATAAGAAAATCCAATCTGTGGACCTCTAATGCCCAGAATGAGGACAAGAGATGTGGAAGTACAGTCAGGAGGGTCACGAGGACCTCGGTTTCCCTACACACTCCTCTATATTCTTCTAGTAAGTGGAAAGCTCACCATATTTAACCAACTCTGTTTCCATGACAAAAGATCATGATATTGATGTTCTGGGCCACATAGTGGGCTGGGAGGACCCGGGCATGCAGGAAGGGTCCAGGGTAGCACTGGTGAAGGAGGCGAATCTAGGTTAGACCCTCAGGATAAGGACTAACATGGTGTCCAACTTGGCATGTGGGAGGACTTCTTAGATAACACTGGAAAGTCAGAAGATATAAATAAAAAGACAGGTATGATTAACTGTAAGAAAGGAAGTAGCATAATCTCCATAAACAAATTCAACAGTGGTTTTAGTCCAGAAAGACGGGGTCATGCTACAGCATCAAATGATACCCAGATCTCAGTGGTTGTAAGAAAACATGATTTTTTTTTTCTTATTTATGTCCATCCAGGGTGGCTGGGGATGTCACCGACTCAAATGCTCTGATCATTTGGCAGGGAAGAAACAGCCAACCACTCATTGCTTCTGAAGTCTCTGTAAAGACCATGTCCACGTGACAGGGGGATCCACACTCCAGTTTTCTCACCGGGTCAGTGTGTGATTACGTCTGATGAAGAGAGCGTGTGGACGCACAGTCTTGCTCTGAGCTCGAAAGGGGAGCACCGGGATGGTAATGGATACAGATCACACCCGTGCTCCCCTGGTCTCCAAAGAGTTTTGGACTGTTTTCCTCTCATAAAAATATTCTCAGGCTTTCAGTCTCTTCTGGAATCCAGGATTGACATCAAGCCAAAAGTCGAAGGTCACTGTAGGTGGCAGCTTCAGCATCAGACCACTGGGCCTCACCAGCATCCCCAAGACACACCCTGTGTGCCATGGCGGGACCATGGAGCACTGAAAGGATGACAGGAATAGATGCTTCTACTTGGACAGGGAAGGGAGGGAGAGAGCCAATGCTGGACCCGAGGAATTTTGGAATTTCTTCTTGACTGATGTCTTTGGAGATCTTTTCCTGCAGGGCAAAGACCCTGCGTGGCAGCTGACCTTGGATCAGGTCCTGTTTCTGCTCACTGTCGGTACATTATTCCCTAGAATTTGGGTTCCGATTCACTGAAGCTATTCCTTCTTCATTTTACCCTTGACCACGTGAGGGACTTGACTTCTTGGCCTCTGGCTGTTCTCCAACCCCACTTCCTGCCCATGGACAGTTAGGGGTCTAGATGTTGCTGTCAATCTCTGTCCACCCTGGGGGGGTTCCTTTTACAATACAGGTGTTTCACTTGTTGATTTCTCTCTCTCTCTCTCTCTCTCTCTCTCTCTCTCTCTCTCTCTCTCTCTTCTGGTCAGTTCCAAGTGCTAAGAGCCGCACTGATGACTGATGGTTCCATCTAGGAGTAATTTCTGTATCTGCTCACTTTCCCTCTCTGCCTCAACTCTGGAGAGATTTGGGGTTCCTAGAGTTTATCAAGCTTGGTGAGAGCCACACATACAGTATCTTTTTAACTTTGGTATTTTTTCCCAATGTAATTATATTTATTTTAAATTATTTATTTTTCCTCTACTCTGAAAACCCAAATCCATTTAGGGCTTTCTAGAATGGATATTCTTGTCTTGTTTTTTCCCAGAAAGCAAAGTTCTAGTTCAGGTTGGTTGCTTTGAGATTTTCTTAGTTTTATCCCTGTTTTTTTGTGGGTGAGAAGGCAATCACTGTTTCTCATGCTAAAAGACTCTGCAACTGCAAGCTCAATTTCCTTCTCTTGAACCATGTGTTACAGACTGCATATTTGCATATTTGTACCCCCAGAACTTGCATGTTGCAATCCAGACCCCCCAATGTGATGTCATCGAGAGGTGGGGCCCTTGTGACGTGATTACATCATGAAGGGGGCTTAGTGTGCACTCACAGAGCCGACCCCAGGGAGCTCTCACACTCCTTTTCTATCCTGTGAGATTATGGCGCAAGTGGGTGGTGTGTAAGCCGGAAGAGGACCTTCCCTGCAACCCACCCATGCTATTACCCTGATCTCAGAGTTCCAGAATTCAGAACTGTAAGAGACTAGTGTTGTTTACAAGTCCCTGAGTCTACGTGCAGCCTTTCTTACAGCAGAAAGAAGTAAAACCCATCATAGCCATTTGTAGATATCAGTTCAGTGGTGTCAAGAGCATTCCACCCAATCTGCAAAATTGACTTACACCATCAGACCTCCACCTACTCCAGTTCCCTTTCTCAGCCCCTGGCACTCACCATTTGCTTTCTGCCTCCATGATTTTGACTATTTAGGTACCTCCCACATGTGAGAGAATCTGTATTTCCCTTCTGTGTTGCTATTGTTTCATTTTAGCAGTACTAAGAACTGAACCCAGGGCCTTGCACTTTCTAAGCAAGTCCTGCATCACTGAGCTACATCCCAATCTCTGTATTTGATTTTTTGTGAGTAGCTTACTTCACTTAGCCTAAGATGTATAAGGTTTGTCTATGTGTAGAATGCGTCAGAATGTCCTTCCTTTGTAGAGTCACATAATACTTCATTGTATGTCATACCACATTCTGTCTATCTGTCAGTACTTATTTTTGTCCTTGTGATAATGCTTCTAAGGACCTGGCACACATGAATCTGCTTGTGACCCTGATGACAATTCTTTAGTTGTACCAAAAGTGTAATGACTGGATCATTGCTCTTCTATTGCAAGATCATTTGCCTATTCAGGTTTCCTTGAAGTTCTACAGTAGTTTTAGGATAGACATGTTCTATTTCTGCGAAAAACCAACAACTAAAAAAACAAAAACAAACAAAGAAACCAAACCCCCAAGCCACTGGAATTTTTATAGAAAGAGTCTAAATTTGTGGGATACTTTGAGTAGAATTAACATTTTCAGCATATTAAATTATGTAATCCCTGCGCATGAGATATCTTACCATTTATCTGTGTCTTCTATAATTCCTTTCAGTAAAGTGTAGTTTTCACTGTTCAATTCTTTCAGTCACCCTGGTTATAGTTTATTCCTAAGTGTTGTATTCTGCTTTGTGTCACTATGAAAAAAATACCTGACAAGAACAAATTAGAATAAAAAGTTTATTTGAGGCTCAAGATTTCAGAGTTCAGTCCATAGATGGCTGAGTCCATTGCTCTAGGCCTGAAATGAGGCCATCCAACTAGGATGGACGGATTAGGTCATAGCTTTCACGTTTCGATCATTTTACCTCTGAATATTCCTGCATTAACACGAGATTTCAGAGGGCATCTCATACCAAAACCATAACGCCAAGCATTTCATTCTTTCTAACCATAACATCAAGTATTTTATTCTGCCCATACATGTGTGTGTGTGTGTGTGTGTGTAAGGTTGGGGGGGAGAGAGAGAGGGAGGGAGGAAGGGAGGATGGAAC
Organism: Marmota monax; assembly: GCF_021218885.2. NCBI lineage: Eukaryota > Metazoa > Chordata > Mammalia > Rodentia > Sciuridae > Marmota > Marmota monax. Next base: position 6,248,313 of record NW_026695207.1, read on the forward strand.
CCAAGGGCACTCTATCATTGAGCTGCCTGACTAGTCCATTTCATTTGTTCTGAGACAGGGTCTTACTAAATTGCTGAGGGTATCGCCAAGTTGCTGAGGCTAACCTTGAACCAGCTGTCCTCCTGGTTCAGCCTCCTGAGTCACCAGGATTACAGGAACGTATCATCATACCCAGCTTTTACTCTTTTCAATGCCATGGTGCACATAACTGTTTCCTTATTTTCCTCTTTGGATTCTTCATTTTGAATTTGTGTTTTGAGTATGGATCTGTTGTTGTGCAGTTTTGCAGAATACATTTATCAGGTCTTTATTTAACAGGTATTTTGGGTGGAATCGCTTTGGTTTTCTAAATGTAAGATAACATAGCCTTCAGACCACAAGGCACAGCCCTTCTTTATTTCAATTTTGGTTCCTTAACTTTCTTCTTGCCTAGCTGTTCTAGTACCATGCTGAGCAAAGTGGCAAGCGCGGCCATTCTCGTTCCTCACGTCAGGGAAAAGCTCCAGCCTCCTGCCTTGGAGAATGTAGCTATGGGCTTTCCATAAATGGCCACAGCTTCTTTTTGTTTTTTTGTGGTGCTGGGGATTGAACCCAGGGCCCTGTGCATGCCAGGCAAGCCCCCTACTTGGGAAGCTGTACCCCCAGGCCAGGCCACAGCTTCTCATGTTTTGCGACAATTTCCTTCTATTCCTAATTTGTTGAGTGTTTCATCCATCAACAAAGGGTGCTAGATTTGCCCGATGCTTCCCCAGCCTCGGAAGGACCACGTGGCAGCACATGGCGTTGGCTGGTCTGCGTGTGTGGAGCCGACCTTGCCTTCTGGGGACAAATCCCCTCTGCTCCTTGTTTCCCTCTATGTGCTGTTGTTTGCCAGTTTGTGGAGGACTTTCCTGTCAATATTCTCCAGAAATATCCATCTGCGGTTTCTTGAAGTGTCTTTATTTTTCTACGTTATCTGTGTAACACTGACCCAAGAGATGTGTTTGTTTTCCTTCAGTTTCATGGAAGAGATTAAGGAGAATTTTGCTGGTTCCTCTCTAAACATTCTGGAATCCACTGCAGCCACCTGGTCCTTGCTTTTCTTCTTGGGTTTTCTATGGTTCATCTCCCGCTGACGTGGGTCTGCTCAGGTCTCTTCATGGGTGGGCCTTGTTTGGGGCATGTTTCTGGGGATAGGTCCATGTTTTACATCAGCCACTGCCTACGGTTTCTCCTACAGGGCTTTTCTGTTCTGTAAATTGGGTTACGATTTCCCCTCTGTCACTTCTGGATTTAGTTATATGAGGCGTCTTTCTTTTTCCCTGGCTGATGTATGTAAAGCTTTGCCAATTTTTTCATCTTTTTCAAGCACCTCCTCTTGCTTTCATTAATTCTTCCTGTTTTCCTATTTTCTATTTGTTTGTGTCTGCTCTGGTCCCCATCAGCTCACTTTCCTTCTCATTCCTGTCGGGACAGGGGTCAGTTCTCTCCTGAGCTCATCTCTTTCCTGTAGTATCTTCCAGAAGCAGGCGGTTGCTATTGAGAGGCACGGACTCTTCCTGTTTTCTGTCTTGCTCTTCTAGGGCCTGTGTTGGCCGTTCCCTCCGGGGTTTCCAATGGTGGTAATTTCTAAATGTTTATCACCTTGGTTTCAGAACACAGAGGAGGGCAGAGTCATCACGTGGTAATAGGTTCACAGCCAGAAAGATGTCTACCCTGTCCCTCTCCTCTCCGCCTCATTGTGTCCCTCTCCACCACATTTCACTGGCCAGAGTGAGTTGGACGCACTCTTGTGTGTGTGTGTGCGCGTGTGTGTGTGTGTGTGTGTGTGTGCACGTGTGTGTGTGGGGGGGGACTGGAGGAACCAGGAGCAGGGGGCTTCACAAGCACCACCCAGTGGGTGGACAGTGGAGGGGGACAGAGCACAGCACAGAAGGAGCGCTACTCTCAATTTTACAGGGAACAGAGAGATCTTAGAGACATAAAAGGAGGAGGCAGCGAGGAGAAAAACTGGCAAAAGTCATAACAGCTTGACTCAGGAAGAAGCCAGGCAGAGTCTGGAGGCCTGCAGACGGTGCTCAGGCCCTCGTGGTCAAGGGTTACCGTGAGGCACCAGGTGGGCAACTGCCTGGGAACTGGACAAGGCAAACAGGAAGGCGCGGCAGGACGCGGGCACGGGACGCCCTCGGGAAGCTCCCGGGCAGGCGCAGGCTCCAGGAGCACACGGTCCGGGGCAGCAGAGCCGCTCCTGAGGACGCAGAAGTCTGAGCCCAGTCGTGCCTGGACGTCAGTAAGGAGATGAGCACTGGGTTCCTAGGAGTCTGACCCTCGGAGCAAAGTGAGCACCAAGGAGCTGGGGAACCCTGGGCCATGACCATGTCCATGCCTCAACACACCAGGCTTCACAGCTGTGCCAGGTGACAACACCCCCAGGTGTCATTATCCAGGAAGCCAAGGGACACAGGCTCTGCAGCCGCCATCTCTGCTGTGTGTGTGAGTGCAAAGCCAAGGGCCCCGGGTGGCTGTGGCAGGTCCCCTGGGACAGCTACTTGGGAGGAAGGTGAGGCGGGAAAGGGGTGCAGTGGGGACAACCGGAGAGGAAGGACAGCCGTGAAGCAGCCCCGTGGCCAGCACAGCGTCTGCAGAAGGGTGTGCGCTGAGCGTCCCTTCCCAGCCGGCGCCCCTCACCCTCTGGAGAACTGAGCTGGGCACACCTGTGCTGGCCAGGAAGCCCTTCCAACGTCCAGCCTGTCCTCTGTAGACCGCCCCGTCCTGGTCCTCCCTATCGTGGTGGGACCCCCAGGACTGTGGATGGTGCGTGCTGGGGGGACGCAGGCAGAGCACTCCACGTGGCACCTGCCACAGGGCTGCGTGGCACCTGGGGAGAACGCGCCGGTGCTCACGGGAGGGGACGGCGCTGTGCGAGAAGTCGACTCTGCTAACTGGGCCTCATTTCATGAGATGGGCCTCAGAAACAGTCATAGTGACTGTTTCAGTCAGCTTTTTCACCCCTGTGACCAAAAAGCGTGACAAGAACAATGTAGAGGAGGCAACATTTAGTTAGGGGCTCACAGTTTCAGAGGTGTCAGTCCACAGATGGCTGACTCCATTCATTGGGCCTTGAGGGGAGGCAGGACCTGATGGCAGAGGGGTGTGCAGAGGAGATCAGCTCAGGACATGATACCAGGAAGCAGAGAGGCAGCGCTCGGCCCAACAAGGACAAAATGTCAACCTCAAAGACATCCCCACTGCCCCCTCCTCCAGCCACACCAGCCTGCCATACCCTGAGAGTCCCTGTCCGGGCGTGAACGCACTGACGGACCCTCTCACCTCAGTCATCTCTCCTCTGAAGTTTCCTGCATCGTCTCACACATGAGCATTTGGGAGACAATCCACATCTAAACCATGATAGTGGCAGCCTGTGCAGCCGTATCTCACACACAGCCACAAGTCCTCCCACGTGCCGTCTCTCGTCACATGCCGTTCTTCCCCCAAATGTCTAGAATTTCAAATCTGATTGATCCATTGCTGATATGATCCATTTTTGTGTCACCTCTGAACTCTGAGAAAGTAGAGAAATAAGCCCGAGCTTCTGCCATGGAGCCCAGACGGAGGCTGGATGGTTCAGGAGGAGTTGGGAGCCAAGTGAGAGCCCCCGTTCAGTGACTTAGACCCAGGTCCCCTGGCTCCAGGCTCTGCCCGCGTGGATGTGGCCACCTGATTCTACTGAGGTGCCTGCCATCGATCAGCAGTGGAAAACAGAATCAATTGTCCCGTGGTCAGCTGAGCCAGGCAGCGTGGACTGCGTGCTGTCAGTCACATGGACATGGAGTGAGTCCGCTTAGATTTGTTTGTCTACTGAGATGCCTATTATTTAAATAATGCTGAGCAATATCCATCTCCCTTCACGTGGAGCGAGTATATACTGCTTTCTTGTCAATACGGGACTGAATTATTATTTCATCCTGTGTAGTAAACCATCTTTCCAGCTGCCACAGACGTGGGAGGGGATAATTCATAACAGTGACCCGAGGTGCGGAGCCCTGCAGCCATCCATTAAAGGGGTGGGATCAAATCCGACACCACCCCCCACTCACCCCCACCTCCCAGCAGAAGGAGCCCAGCTCTCCACAGGGGAACCCAGGTCCAGAGGTCCCGAAGGTGTTTGTCTCCCCAGGTGTCCCTCACCACCATCACAGACACAGGAGGCTGGTTCTGGGCTCCACGGCAGATAGGGAGCCCACCCACCTCTCCTGGGTCAGCATGAAGAACTTGGCCTCTCAACACCACTGTTGGGGAGATGGGGTCAACCAATGACCCACAGACAGACACTGGCGATGGGCAAGCACCATGACATGAAGGTGACCACAGGGTTCATCTTGTCTTCTTTCTGTCTCCTTCCCCGCATCCCTGTCCACCCCATAGAACTCTCCGCCCTCCATGGACACCAGAGGTCACACCTGCATTGTGACAGGTGAACTTTGCTGGGTGTCCAGCTGCTACTCAAACACCAGTCTAGGGGTTGCTTTTGAGTGAGGATGGCTCAAGTCAGAAGACTTTGAATAAAGAGATGGCCTCTGGCAAGTGGGTGGGTCTCATGGGATCAGTGGAAGGCCCTGAGGCAGAGTGGGGTTTGCTGAGAGGAAGGGTTCCTGCCCCCAGGGAAGGGGTCCTCTCCCTCCAGGGGAGCCAGTGCAGGGTCCAGACTGCAGCAGACACTGCGTCCTGCGTCCGGCCTGCGTCCGGCCTGCACCAAGGATCAGTCACACCTGCTCCTTAACAGCCAAAGCCAGGTCCTGGGGGTCTGTCCGTCTGTCTGTCTGTGTCTCTGGCTCCATCTGCCTAACTGTTCCCAGCACAGAGCCTCCCACAGGCAGGGGCAGGAACGCTGGCTGGGGTCCCTCCCACACTCACCCACCTGCCTCCTCTCCTGCTGGTCTTGGGAGTCCCACCGTCCTGCCCACCACTGTGCAGTCGTAGGACATTATTGGACAGCGGCCCGGGGTGGACCAGCGGGGCCTGGCCAGTGCAGGGCTCACGGCCCTGACCACTCCCTGCAGAGTTGCAGCTGGGACTCAGCACTGCCTGGAGGGCCGCGCTGTGAGCTCCGCTGGTGACGCCTCTTTCTCCCACTCCCACGCCCCGCCCCCCGGAGGGCACCCAGAAGGCCGTGTGAGGTGTTGGGCCAGGTGGAGTCTGTCAACAGGTGGCCTGGAGCAAGTCTAGGAAGGAGAGAGGATAGTTCAACTGCCTTCTCTGTCAGACCTAACGACGTGTCTCAAGCCTCTCCTGGCCCAGGGCTCCCAGGCTGCAGCCCAGGGTCCCATCACCATGTCCCTGACCTGTTGTGCCCAGTCCCCAGCACAGTGGGAGCTCTGGGCCCACAGAGGTCCCGGCAGCCCACCTCGGGGGCTCGGGCCTGGAGAGTGTGCCCCGTCATGGGCCAGGTCAGGGAAGCCAGGAGGAACGTTCCCCTCTGTCCTCACCCACGGCAGCTCTGAGGTGATGTCCCCTGACCAGTCCGTGGGTGACGGGCGTTTTCTGGCAAGGCCGGGCCAGCTCAGACGCTCCGCTTCCTCCTGCTTGATGGTGCCCGAGCTCCCAACCCGCTGCCTGCTGGTCCGGCCCCACCAGTGCCCAGGTGCCTGGGTGGAGGGAACGTCCACCTGCCCGTCTGACGAGCAGGCTTCACACATGGACTTGGGGCAGGAGCAGGGTCCCATCTGACTCCAGGAAGCAGTGGAGGTGGTGATCTGAAGTCAGAGGGCTGTGCCCTGGAATCCATGCCCACCCGTGGCCAGGGAGAGCCTGCAGCAGGAGGCCCTCAGCCCAGCTGCGGGGACCGTTGAGCAGATGGATGTCCCCAAGGATTCCCTGTTAGGGTGGGAGATGGCCTTGGAGACTTCCTGCACACTGATCACGGGCTCCTGGAACCCATGTCCTCAGTGACCTCGTGACCTCCTTTCCTGGTGACACAGACCTGGCCATGCCCTCTTCAGGCCCCTGAGCCGCACTACGCTGGCCCTGAGCACAGGCCTTCCCTCTCCTGCCCGGCCTCCTTCCCAGAGGCCTCTCCCTCTCTCTGCCTCCTTCCTGGACAGGCCCCTGAGCCCCCCTCTGGCCTCCTCCCTGCTGCGAGCTGGCGTGGAGTGGTCTGGGCACCAGTGGCCTAAGCAGGCCCTTCCAGCAGCACTGGATGTCTACCTGATGGCCCTGGGCTCTCCTCTTCCTGTGCAAGCGAGAAGACGCAGGAGGGACGGGACAGGAGGAGGGCCGCGGGGCCCGTGTGGAGCCTGGGCGAGCTGAAGGAGCCCTCTAGAAGACCGCCCTCGGGTCACACTCTCCTCGAAATGCCGAGTTTTCATTTCTCAGGTTTTCTCACTGAAGGGTGTCGGCTCCCCTAAATCTGCTTCACTGGCGCAGCTCTGTTTTAGCACACTGCTCTGGTGGGCCTTGGCACAGGGAGCGTCCTGCCCTCGGGCACCTGCCCATCGCCTCCCTGCACCACTGTTTTTTGCTTATTTGTGGGAGGGGCCTCCAAATCTCCAACACGCAATAAGGTCTTAGAACCCACCGTCCTCACAGGTCCCAGCTGAGACTGAGTTGTGCTGAGGTGGCCACAGTCATCTTTGGCCTCTCCCTCCCTTCTGCCCTGTTTCCGCCCAGATAACAGGGTCTACTAAGGGCTTGACTCTCATCAGGTCGCACCTGTGAAAGCTGAAGGCAGCGTCTCCCTGCGTGTCTGGCTGATCTCCCGGCACACTCTTCTCCAGGCTCATCCACCGATCACATGTGGCAGGCTCTCCTTCCTTTTCAAGGCTGAATAGTATTCTACATGTAAGGAATCTCATCCAAGTCTCACTGCACATGTGAGGACTGTACGTGAAGCAGTCGCTCATACCTGCAGTGTGATAGACCCTGGGTGGACCCCGCATCAGGCCACAGGGACATGAGTATAGCAGGTTCTGCAAAGAGCTGACTCCTTTCCCTTGGGGACACCCAGGGGTGACAGCTGGTCAGTGGAAGTTCTGGTTTCACTGGGGAAAAGTGACTCTGCTTTCTGTAAGAGCTGCACCACTCTGTGCCCCCAGGGGCCTTTCCTCTGTCCTCCCTCCTGCCCAGCGTCTCTCGGCCTGGCTCACAGGACACTGCTCTGTCACAGCAGCTCTGGGGAGAGGACCAGGCCAAGGAACACTGTTTCTGAGATGATGTCAGACTGGGCACAAAGGGGCTGCCATTCGGTCATCCACCAACCCAGGAAGGAGGACCCACAGGGCTCTCGTGCTTCCAGAGAACGTGGTCCTGGCTCATGTCACGGGGGTGCCAATCCCCCCCAAGCCTGCGGTTGGAGTTTCCACACAGGCCCTGCAGATCCCCAGAGTGGCCCGGCGTGGCACAGGGCCAGGGCCTCCGGCTGGCAGCCTGTGCCGGGTGCCGCCTGCACAGGGGCAGGGAGTCCACACACTGCTGCTGGACATCAGAGGAGCCGTGAATACCCACTGCAGACGCTGGCACCTCGGGAAGGATGGGGCACTCCCTTTGCTCCCCTGCCCGGTCCCCTCAGGCCCCTCCTCAAGGTTCCCTGTACCTGGCCCACCCAGCCCTCGGCTGCCCGGGTCCCCCGCCTCCTGCTTTTAGCTCGATGTGGTTCTGCAGTTTCCAGTGGAGGCAGAGATGAAGAACCTGGGCATGGCGCGGCACCAGCAGGACCCTCACCAGAGACCGCCCACCGCCCCAGGCAGGCTCCGCCAGCTCCTCACAAGCATGTGCCCCTCACTCAGGCAGGATTTCCCCTCGCCACCTGGGAGGGCAGGAAAGAAAAGCGTCTTCCTGACCAAAGGGGAGGACTGGAGGCAGAGGACAACAGGCGTGGAAGTTGGACATAGTCAATGACAGAAAGTGCCAGAAGGCGGCAGGTGGACAGCCCCCTGGGGCTGGGCTGGGTGGGAGGAGGTGGGGTCTGAGGACAGGCTCTCTGCAGTTACGCCCACTGCCCACCAGGTGGCGGTGTCCTCCCAGGACAGTTTGGTTGCCGTCCACAGTGGGAGGGGTGCAGCCCCCTCCGGCGGCCCCTGGGCAGCTTGTGGTGGGTAGCTAGAATACGGGGTGATTCTAGCCGGAGGGTTATTAGGGAGTGTCTGAGACTTTCCTCTGGTCCTATTTAGACAATGTCTCAGGTTTGAAGATAAACATTCATAACAGGAAAACTTCAGATTTAATAAAGTGTCGGGTTGAAATTCCCAATGTAAGTGCGGCCACTTGCTCAATTAGAGATGGAATCAGCATCCAGGTGATGAAATAGGACCAGGAGTTGACCCCTGCTGTTGGCACCAGCTCTCACCACTCCAGGCTTGGTCACATTGTTAAACGGAGTTTAGAAAAAGGAGGACACTAAACCTCTGACACTAACGTAGTCAAGAAACCAGAGGAGAAATCGGGAACTGACGGATGACGGATGGGTTGACTGTTCACACACTTGGGTAAGAGCCGTTCTCCCCAACGTCTGCAGGAAAGGGAGTCCTGGCCACGGCTGTCGGCACCACCAGACACAGCCACCTATGGACCCAAGCTCCTCCTCATCCTTCCAGGAGCAAACACGGGTCATTCTGAAAGGCCGTGCTGCCTGAGTCACCTGAAGTGGCGCCTCAGTTTGGAGGGTGCTGGGGCTCAGGACATGATCCCCAGAGGATGGCGTTTGACATGCTGAGCGCTTTGGAGGCGGCTTGGATGGAGGGTGCCCTGGCCTCTTCTGGACACTCTCCAGGTGCAGGATGGTTTATCTGAAGTCCTCCTATTGGAGGGAAGGTAGTGATGGTTCTGAACTCTGCCTGAGAAATCAGGGGATGGGAGGGCGAAACCAAACCAGCCCAGGGAGACTAACTCCTGGGAAGAGTGACCGGCCCCACGTGTGTCCTGTGGTGCCCGTCCCCTCTCCTGAGGCCTGTGGCCACCCGTGAGGCTACCCCCACATGATGAGACAACCTTGGTCCCACTGTGGTCCTGCTGCACCCTCACAGTGGCTAGGTGGTCTCCTGGCATCTCTACACATTTGCTCAATTGGACAAGGGCTTGCGGTCAGTTTCCTTCCAAGGAGGTTTCTTCCATCTTGAGACGCCAGACCTGTGAGCTTTATGGGATCCTTTGCATCATGCTCCCCCAGGGGCCTTCCACAAGGAGGCTGGGGCTGGGTGCCCGCCCCAGGTTCCTGTGTCCAGTCTATTACAGAGGAAGGTCCTTCAGCTGAGGCTCAGTGCTCCACAGCAGCCTGAAGGTGCCACACCTGCAGACAGCATTCACTGGCCACCTGTTCCCAGCAGTGGGCTCACCTTGAGGCCCTGTGGTTGAGCTGGGGTCCGAGGAAATGTCCCTGGAAAATGACGACAAAGATGGAGTTGAGCTGAGACGGAGTTTGCCTCAACTCTCTCCAGGTGACCCTCCGCCAGGATTCGTGGCCACAGCAGTGGAAGCCAACTAACTCAGACAGAAAGGAAACCAGAAGGAGGAGGCTGCCAGAACGTTGGGGGACCGTGACAAGCAAGGACGGGACAGGGAGTTTGTCCAGCACTGCTGACCACGGCTCAGGGTCGCCTTCTGTGAGAGTCCTCTGTAGCCCCCAGGGCACACCCTCAGGTGCCAAGCAGCAGACACCTCCTTCTCACTGCACGGTCTGGAGCAGGAGTGCCTCATGCCAAGCCCTGCGTGCCCTTTGGCTGCTGCTGGGGAGGAGCATGCTGTGTCCTCGCACTGCACACCTCAAGGGGCCCCATGCACAGGACAAGGGCCCTGGTGAGGTGATAGGAAGGAGCAAAAGACAAACATTTCCTGAGATAATTTCACTTTGTGGGGATTTGAAAACACCTCACACCACAGTTTGGATGGGGACCATCCTCAGAGGCTCAGGTGCGGAAGGCCTGGTCCCCAGGGCACCAAGGCCCAGAGCTGGGGCTATGGGGAAGTGAGGAGATCACAGAAGGAGTGGCCCCACCAGTGGACTGATCCTTTCATGACTGAATGGACCACTGGGGGATGGTAGAAACTGCAGGCAGGTGGGGCCTGGCTGGAGGAAGCAGGTCAACGGGAGCATGCTCCAGAAGAGCCATCTAGTCGCTGCCTCCTTTCTCTGGCTCTCCTGCTTTCTGGCTCACAGGAGTGGAGTTGCTTTCCTCCACCAAGCTCTCCCCCTGTGATGTTCTGCCTCACCCTAGGCACAGAATCAACGGAAGAGAGTCACCATGGAGTGAACCTCTGAAATTGTAAGCGAAAATAAATCTTTCCCATTTAAGTTGACTTTCTCGGGCATTTTGTCGCAGCAATGGAAAGCTAGTACTCTGGCAGGAAAGACTGGCTGAGAAGAACTGAGCTCTCACAGTAAACTGTGTCACGCCCCTGGCACACGCACTGGGTGTTCAGGTGTCCAGCAACCACCCAGGACACTCTGGTAAACCAGCTGCCTCTCTGACAAGCCCGCTGAGCACAGATCGGAACCGGAAGATGGTAGGCTGTCTAACAGTGTGTTTTAGCTACCAGAGAGCAAGGAAGGGCGGGGGCTGCAGAGGGCAAGACGGCTCCCAGGGTGGTGGGGCCAAGAATGCCACTGGCCAAGAGACAGATTTAAAATGCAGAACAGGCCGCCGACCCAGGCTTAGACACCATGTGCTGTGTGATGAGTGCGCTCCTTGCAAACCAAACAGAAGGGAGGGAAGCAGGTCGGGGGGCAGAGTTCCTTGGGGGCCTGGGGACAGATGCCTGCCAGGCCTGCCTGCGTGACCAGGGTTGGGATGAGCCTTTCGCACAAGAGACCCAGGCGTGATCGAGGGGCCTGTGTGTGGAGCCGCCCATCCGGCAAGAGGCCAACACGGGTGCTCCACTGGGGGATGAGGAGCAGGCCCAGGGGACGGGGAAGCCTTGACCATGGGGAAGTTTCCCCGAAACTCTGGATTTGGACAGAGTGTTCTTTCTTGGTGACACAGATTTTAGGAACTGCTGCTGGATACATGTTCCCCCATGTGTGAGGAGTGTGGACTTACCTGGCATTCACTGTGCGGCCTAGACACAGTCAGGACACGCCAGGCCCTCACAGCTCTCCACGCAGGGTCAAGTTTACAACCCACAGGGGCCTCATGAGCTCGGAGATCCGAGGGTCACAGAAGAGGCTCTGTAGGAAAGGCATGGGCTCTGGGCCTGGAGGGGACACCACTGGCCTGGAGTACAGATTCTTCTTAGGGACAGCAAGTCCAGAAGGGGACCAGGACACTGCAGGCGGCTTCCTGACATGGCTGGAGGGGTGTCGCAGCAGGAGGCTGCAGGCTGGGGATGGAGAAGGGAGGCCACACTTCCCTACAGCAGGACACGGGTGTCAAAGTGAGGATGGACGGAAGCAGCCCCAGTGACAACGTGCCTCGAGATCTGGGGAATGCGCTCCTCACTCATGGGCCTCTGTCTCCACATCTGCAAAATGCAGACCTTGGGACAGATGCCAGAGCTCTTTACAGTTCTGCATTATTGAGTCGTCCTCAAGAAAGTCGCTTGGGGCTAGCCTCGGTGATGCAATCCATCTTCCCGCCTAACCAACCAAGTGGCACCTAGGTAAGCTGCAGCACGAGAGTTTTCCCATGCTGTGAACTCAGTGAGGGCACCTAGGACAGCTGTGGCTCTCCTTCTGTCTGAGGTGCCTGTGCACACAGACACACATGACCATCTACCTCTATGTCTACCATCCATCAATTATTGATATCTCAGCCTATCCCATCAATCATCTACTCATTCATCTATCAATAATCCATCTGTCATCTATTCATCCATTCATCAGTCACCTATCAGTCATCCATCAATCAACTGTCTATTATCTTTATCTATTTATCTCCACCTACCAACTTAAGCACTGGGCCAACAGAAGGGTAGCCCTGATGCAGGAAGAGAACCTCAGTAGGTTTCCATGCACTTGCCCAAACTGAAATTTATGGGGAAAATGAAGTAATCACAAATAAAAAAGGAAGGTCAACACCACTGAATCAGATCCCAGGAGGTTTCTATGAGATGAAAACATCCACAGAGAGCCTCCGCTCTAGGTTACATAGTTAGAAAGAACTGTCAATGAGTCCCACTCCTTCTAGCCTCAATTTACCATCTGGCGGGGAGCCGGGGCTGCTCCCACTGCCAGGCACCCAGCCCACACACTCACGCCTAACCCTAGGAGGGCAGTCTACTGCGGTCTCAAAGGTGGACGGATCAACACCATCCGTTTCTCTAGAACTCGGAATCTATCAGGAAAGCGCATGGAGGTCGGCAAGGAGACATCACTCCCATTTCTGATGCCGTTGGTTTAGCTAAGGGCCCTGGGTGAACAGCCCAAGGGGTTTACCAGTGTTTCTCCCTCAGGTCTACTAAGCACACCCCTCAGGTGTGCTCACAGACCTACGGCCACATGGCAAAGAGATAGAGACCAACTAACCTGCAGCTCAGAAAGGGGCCAGAGTGGGGAGCTGGCAAACCACGGGACCCTCCCCCAAGCTCACCAGCAAGTCAAATCCCCTGCCCTGGGAAGGAGTAAGCCAGGGCTGGCGAGGGGCAGGGGAATTGCTCTTTTGGAAACAACAGCCAGAAGATGAGGTTCTCACATCTCCTGTCTTTCAAAGGATGAGCTTTGCAGATGGAATAATAAGCTTCAGTGTCGCCGAGAAGGTTTAAAGACCTCCAGCGGAGTGCCAATGCACAGGAAGTGCTGAGACACACTAGCCATCATGTGACCATGGGCACTCTTCAAGAGACCCTGATGTCATTGTGCTGCTCCTAGCCCGCGGACTTCCACCTATCGGTGATCCTAAAGAGCAGACACCATGTCCGTTTGTCTGACATTTCTAAGGTCAGAATTCATGCGAATTAAGTGGATGCTATGCAGGAATCTTTTAATGACTGACATGAGGAGGTATGAAATTGTACGGTGACACGTGTTACCATTTTTTAGGATGGTTTCAGAATCTGGTTTCACTTTATGGACCATCCCCAGGAAATCAGATTTGCCCAGGTAGACAGCTAACAGGAAAACGTGCCGTGGGCTGAGTTTTACCGGGAAAACTGCAGATCAAGTAATATCTGTGACCTATGCATGCTTTTTCCTTCTTCCTTTCTGTTCCAGAAGTGTTATTAGGGAAAAACTTTCATTGAGTTTCAAGAGATTTTATCCTTCACTTTCTTAAAAATGAGAAAAAATGAGAACAGCACTAGTCTTCATTGCATTACTAGAATAGCCCCTGTCCCCTACAGATTGGGGGCTTTGGGGATCATCAAAAGTGGGTTTCCCAGGACGTCTCTCCAGGGCGTGTCAGCCTGGCCTCAGTGAAACCTCTTAAACATGTGCCGCACTCCACCCCTGAAGGAATGAGGCTTTGGGCGTTAGTCTCAGGCACATTGTCAGTGGCGCCGAATGACATGGGAACAGCTCCAGCAGGGGAGGGCATTGCCTGATTAGGAGTGACCAAATGCAAGAGGGGACTGGGCAGTTCGGGAAAGGAAGGCAAGGGCTGCAGGCCTGTGCTCTCTCCACCTGCCGGAGCCCAGAGTCGCGGCCAGGGGCAAAGGCTCCTTCCTCCTGCACTTTCCTTGTGACCCACGTCTCCATATATATTTAATATCCTTGTGTGGCCAAAATCATGCCAGAAATGTGGACTTTTCCTTTCCTTCATTAGAAAAGCAGAGAAAATGATTGAATAACAAAGTAGTTAAACAAAAATTTAAATTGGCTCACTGCCACTGCGAGGACAATCTGCCATTTTTCAGAAGCAGGATCCCCCAGCCCAGACACCCACATCTGGATCCTTCCTTTCAGTCCCAGAGCCTCACAGCCGTGGGCAGCCAGAGGCCTGCGAGTCACCCTGAAGGTCTCCGCTCCTTCAGTGTTCGTCCCCACCCAGCGTCACCGGAAGCAGCTGCCGTCAGAGATCTCAAACAGGGCTCGGGGACACAGCTGACCTACTCCCCACGCTGAGGCCGCGTCCTGGAGCCTCAGCCCCAGGAAGCATCTGCGCAGGCAGCCAGGCAGACCCCCGCCCAGTGACCCCCACGCCCTGCCCCTTTTTCCACAAATCCCCTCTTGTCCTTGTGTACTTAGAAGTGTGCCCTTTCACACAGAGGCCTGTTCCCCAGCTGCATGGGTTCCTAGACAGAATGTGCTCGGCTCTCGTTACCCTTAACAAGACCCGGTCCAAGCACCTACTGAACCATCAGTGTTTCTGACTTGCTCTGTGTGCGTCTCTCTTGCTCTCTCATGCACACACGTGCGCGCGCACACACACACACGCACGCATGCACACACACACGCACACACACGCACACACGCACACAGGATGGAATCACAATGGCCTGATAATGGATCCCACCAGCACCCACTTCCATGTGGCACCAGGGAGCCTGTGCCCGGCTGAGGGGCACCTCCCTCTTGGCTTCCAGGATAGGGGAGTGGGCCGAGGCCCGGCGGAAGACCATGGGGGTGGGTGCAGTGGCCGTCTTTGTGTTTTGCGTGTGCTCTGTCCTGCCTTCTGTTAGTGTGTCTAAGTGGCAGGAGGAAGATGGCACAGCAGGAGGTGGCTCTTTCTGAGCAGGACAGTTCACACACAGGCAGCCCAGGGGCACCCTGCTCCTCCAGGTAGCTCCTCTGCCAGGCCCCCACCAGAGCAGAGTGAGCTGAAGGTGCTCCCTTCCTCAGTGTAACCTCTGGTGACCATCCTGGTCACCCTGGTTTGGCCCATCTGCTTAAGTCCCACAGCAGGGAGACCTGTCCTTGATGTCCCAATCCTCTGGGCCTTCCACTCCTCTGCTGCCTGGCCTGCTGCCCTTCATCACCCTCTGCAAGGCCTCCCATACCTTGTCCACCCTCAGGTGGTGCCTGGACCTTGAGATGTCACCAAGCATTTTTTGAAAGAATCACTGATTCCTTCCATGGGCCAAAGAGCTCTTTGATAGACAGCATTCTACTATTTTCTTCTATTCAATTTACTACTTTGAACTATGTTAACTTAGAGAAGAAAGTTCTAGAAACAATACAGGGAATCTGGTGTTCCTCTGATCTGGGGCTTCACCAGGTAGAGGTCTGCATAGCCACAGTGAGGCTCAGGCTCAGGGCCAGGCTTACAGTGACCAACCCACCATCTGCAGTGGGCTGGACCCAGGCAGGCATCGCTTGCAGGACAGAGCAGTGCCGCAGACCCCGCCCCGCCCCCCCACTCCTGCCGGAAGCTCACACTGTGCTTCTCATCTTGAAAATACCAGGGGACATTCTGCACTCCGTTGACCAGGGCTGCTCAGCTAGTCAGGAATAAGAAAGGCTGGGGCGTCAGTCTGCCAGGCCACAGGGTGCGTCTTCTCGCAGTCCTCAGCCTGGAGCCAGGCCCAGCTGTGGCAGGCTGCTCCTCTGAGGCCACTCCCTGCCCACAGATGTGCCTTCTCCCTGTGTCCCCACCGCAGCTCTGCGTGAGCCGTGGTCTCTCATGAGGACTCCAGTCTTAGGAGCCAGGGTCTTCCCT
Organism: Marmota monax; assembly: GCF_021218885.2. Classification (NCBI taxonomy): domain Eukaryota; kingdom Metazoa; phylum Chordata; class Mammalia; order Rodentia; family Sciuridae; genus Marmota; species Marmota monax. The sequence continues at coordinate 6,263,810 of NW_026695207.1, forward strand.
GCCGGTGTCTCCTTGATCTGATCACCTCTGGAAGGACCTTCTTAGGTCCTGGGGGTCAGGGCTTCGGCACACAGGTTTGGCAGAACTCAGTTCTCCATGGACGACACCTGGGTGGTCTTGGGATCCTGGGCTGGACCTGGGAGCAGAGAAAGACATCAGGTGAAAGAGTGTGAAATCCAAATTCTCATCATTTAGAGAAGTGACACTGTGACATTGTGTGCCATACCCCCTTGAAGACATTCCCAAAGAAGAATGGGCCTCATCTGACAGGTGACATTCTAGACCTGCGAACCTCACCCGTTCAAGATGACGGACTGTTGAAAACATTCATGAAGAAAACGGTTTCAAAGGAGAAGTGAAAATTACAGATATTTAGAGACACTTGGTGATGTTCTGATAATGAACCATTGAAAGGGGATTTACTACCATAAACAGGAATATGTTGTTAGGACTTAAAAGGAAGATAAAATACATTCTACGTCTCACCTTCTAGAAGGGAGGAGAAAAACGAGGAGAGAGGAAAATGGCCTGTATGAAGAACAGCCACCAGGGCCAAGCACTGGCAAGGCCGCGGGAAAGCAGAGACCTTGGATGGAGGGTTACCAAGAAAACACGTGGGAGGATCGCAAGGTCCTCCCAAAGCACAAAAAGCAGCTGTGTCCGACCAGCTCCACCAACTATGAGTAGGGAGATCACTTTATGCAAATTTGAAATAATTCTTTTTAAATTATGAAAATAAAATATTTGGTGCTGTGGGTCTAAGGCCCCAGCCTGCGAGGCCAGCTCTCCACCACCTCATCCCCAGCCCTGGCGTCTGGGAACTATGGTCGTCCACTGAAACTGAAACCCAAGAAGATTAGCAACAGAGGTAGAGACAGGACACACTGATTCTACACCACACGATCTTTGCAAAGCCTTATATCATTGTCTTCAGACTTTTGATTCTTCTTCTATTTTACTTTTATGTAAAACATGGAATTGTAATATTCAGCAATTTTTAATATTGTAATATTAAAACTATGACGTATGAAATATTACATAAAATCCATCGGAATACTATCACACTGTATTTCACCAGGATCCCATTTTTTAATATCTAAGCTATTTCTAATTTGTCACCATTATAACTTTACTAAAATGAAATCCTTCAGTGAAAACTTTTCCACACTTATCCAGTGATTTCGGGAGGAAGTTTCTTAAATGTGGAGTCACTATTGGGCAAGCAAAATCACGAGGCTTTGCAAAAACATGGCCAGATGACTTTTCAGGAAACTCTTACCAACGTTCACTCTCCCCGAGTGTGAGAAAGTGATTTCCCTCTCACAACCCGTTGCCACACTATAAGATCATTTCTTATCCCTCTGCTCAGCACATGGGGACATGCTACTTCTGCTTAGATGCACATGGACTTGAATCTGATCATGAGGGCGATACCCTTATTTACAGGTTTCACGGACATTTCTGTTGCTTCTTTGTATGTTGTGCATGCCCTCTGTCTACACATCAGGACGTTCGCTTTTCCATATTTAGGCCTGGGTCATTTCCATAGCGAGGGTATTAGCTCTTGGAACACCCTAGTGTGCAAACTCGTGCTTCCCCTGGTTTGTCAAGTGAGTTGAGTCAGCTCAACATTTCCAGCTCATAGAGAGCAGGAGCTCTCCTTAGTCTCCGTAAAACACGTGGAAAATCCAGGGACCTCTAAGCTGCTGCCAGCCCAACCTTGTAGCATCTCAGAGAAGCGCGATGTGCTAACCCTGGGCTTTGGGAGAGAAAGAGCCGCAGCTGAGGGGCTGAGGACCCGGGGTTCAGTGCTGGCATCCTACTTCCCACTAAAGAGGGTGCAAATAACAGACCTACTCTACGTTCCTCCTCTCCTGCCCTCGTGCTTCTCCTGTGGGCGTGTAAACAGCACACACCCTCTCCCGGAATGTCGTGGCCATGGACTGGGCTAGGAGGCGGGAGCCCACGTGAAGTGGGGTCTGCAATCCATCTCCCCAGGCACCCCTTCCTGAACTCACCCGAGGACAGTAAAGCCATGCTGCAAAAACCACACCCCAAAGCCACAGGGAGGCCACCATGGAGAGGCTGGGAATGCTTTCCTCCAGAGACCCCTGGCTAGCAGCACTATGAGGAGGTGGCTTAGAATTGTGGCACCCTGGCTGGAGGTTGGGGGCACACCTCGGATGGCCTGGGGAGCTGTGGGCTCCTGGCCTTACTGTCCAGGGCTGTCCCAGGGCTGCCATCCCAGGGAGCCGAGGTCTCCTGCTGCCGCAGTGCGGGCCGCTGCGGGGAAGCTCTGGGGACGCTGATGTAAGAGTCTGGATGCTAATTGTCAGGGAAGGAAACAGGACGCGCACGCTCAGAACCAAAGAGCCATGGAGAATTGGACATTAGAAAGTGATCAAAAAGACCTGCCTTGTGATGGAGTGTGTTTCCTCCCAATAACAGAAGGGCAGACTCCCCCGTGTCCCAGGCAAGTCTAGACGAAAGGAGGCAGTGCTCTCTGGGCCCGGGGAGCCTGTGTGCAGGTGTCACTTCGTATTAGCATTCCAGCCCGGTCGGCGAGCCAGGGACGAGGGGTGTGTGAGCGAGGGCTGCAGCCCCCCAGGGCAGCCTGCTGCAACCTCCCAGCCCAGCTCCTGGAGGAGCCAGCACTGGACAGAACAGACCTCCACCCACCCTTCCTGTCCACACGCTCCCAGAGCTGGGTTGGCTGGGTTTCTGAATATTTGTGACTTTAGGAGGTATGATCTGTGTGTCCCCAGGAGGGAGCTGAGTACCGTTACTGCTGCAGTTCAGGCTGCTTGACCTGTGCCCTCTCTCGCTTTTCTCTGGTTGGTTGTCTTTGTGGCGATACAAGGACACTGGTAGGCAGGTGTGTCCTTTCCCTGAAGGTCTGGGGAGCCCGCCTGGGGTCTGACCAGCTTTCCGGCCATCTACCCTCTGTAGAGGGTCTTAGGTGTGTACTGCGGCTGTCGCTTATTGGCCTCGTTAGTGCCCAAGGCTGTCCTACTGCAGCACACCCGTGGCCCACAGTCTGTGCCCTAGGTTCCGATGGGGCTCCCCAACACGGCCCTGCACCTGCTGCCCTCCCACCTGCGGGAGTGAGGGCCCCTAGGATCACATGAGATGAGTCAGATTCACATGCCACAGGCCTTCACTTGGGGGCAGATGTGGTGGCTCCAGTGGGAAAGTCTAGACTTCAGCTGGGTGCCCCAGGGCCACTCTGGCCTTCTGCTGCTGGGCCGAGCAGCAGGCCTGGTGCACCTCTGGTGCAGGAACATCTGCACTCATGCATTTCACTTGGGCTCCATGATCCCCGCGTAGCCAGGGAGGTGTGTGACCAGCACCACATGCATGGGGTCCTTGCAATCCAGCTCTCCAGGGCAGCCTGAACACCAAATGAACATGGGAGGTGGCGGCTGGCCCGCTCAGGCCAGGAGGGCTGGGCCAGTGGGGCCTGGTGCAGGGAGGGACCTGGGGCGTCCTGAAGAGCTAGAAGGGAGGCTCTGCCCTGCTGCTGCCTCAGGGCCTCCCACCCCACCTGGGGGAGCCACGCGGCTATTGGAGCAGACCGTGGGGCCTAGCCGGCTGCTCCTGCTTCCCGGCACTGTGAGGAGACCCCTGCATGTGAGGGCTGTGTTTGGAGCACCGTGGGCACTCTCTGCCCTGCCCTGTGACTTGCTCGCCCCACAGACAGCACTTCTCTGGCCTCTGAGGACAATCAGCGTCTCTCAGAAATGCCTCTGGGGAACACTCCTTCCTTGGTGGGTCCAGACACTGGGCATCAGTGTATTTTCTAACTGAACCTTTTGAATAAAAGGAGTCTTGCCCCAAAGTCACACTTACTAAGAGGGTCAAGCAGTTGTAGAAAGCACCTTCCAGAAGGCCAAGACCACACTTGCTTTGACAAGGCAGCAGGCCTGGGGCCTCCTCACCCTGTGAGCACCTGCCCACCACCTGTGGGGTGGGGGCTGCAGGGGCTCCTGTCCCATCCCATCATCATTCCCAGGGTGGTGGAGGAGACCCACACAGCAACAGAGTAGCAACCATTAGTGCAGGCTGGCAGGGGCAACTCTGCAGCCTGTGACAGAGGACACTGTCATGGTGTAACCCATTACTGTGGTGCAAAGATAATCCTGGTGCAAGTAAAATGATTCCACAAAGAGCCGACCCTCATGCCACCATCTGCAGAGCCGGCCCTGTTCCAGGAACCCCTTCTTTCTGCAGAGAGATGGTGGCTGGACTTCCACTGGTCTCAAGGTGGGGTTGTCAACTCCCTGACACAACACAGGGGCAGGGACACCCTTGGATTCCCATCCCGGCTGATTCCCTGAGCCCAGGGTGCTCCAGGAACAGCCTGTCGGGGGACTGGCTTGAGTGGTCCTCGGGCAGGGCAATGAGAGCCTATTTCCTGTGCGGTGCGGGGTAATGAGGGCGGCAGGGTCCACGCGCGCTCCAAGCTGCAAGGGAGGAAACGGGAGCGCCCAGGGCGGCTCGTGGTAATTAATCATTGTTCCCGACGCCTGTCAGCCTCCTTTCTGTGCTGACACTGCTGTCAATTACGGCCAGCCCTCCACCATCTGTAATTGTTTAAAATATCGTCCAGTACCGGGACCCGCGCTTGAACACTTAGGCCTCATTTACACCTCCGAGAGAACTGCCCGGCACACCTCCGGCCGGGACTGTGAGCGGGTGTCCACCTCCCAAAGTGAGCATTCTGCAAAACCTCTAGGCCCAGGGAAAAAAAAAAAAACAACAAAAACAACCAGTAGCATTGCCTTGATTTTGAGTCCAAATCCCAGCAGCAGGTCTCAGTTTGGGTCAAGAGTTAACCAAAGGGCTGGAGCTGGGGCTCGGTGGCAGAGCACTTGCCCAGCTCAGGTGAGGCACTGGGTCCGATCCTCGGTACCACATAAAAATAAATATATAAGCAAACAAACAAAATAAGGGTTAATTCTTAAAAAAAAAAGGAGTTAAGCCAAAGCAAGAGAGGGTTGTTGCATATCAGTGCAGGAGTCTCAAATTAAACCCAGCATTGCCAGGCGGAAAGGACTCTCCTGCCTTCAAAATCCCCCAGGAAAATACTGCACTCAGCCTTGTCCACTCCGCTCGGTGCCATGTGCCTTTTCTATCAGAAACATGGCACCTGGGCACGCTGCTCGCTGTGCGCCTCTTTGTGAGGAGCCCTGAGAAGGACATCGTGCTTGCTGGAGCCACCCAGGGAAAGGAGCAAGTTTGTTACCACTCAAGGTCGCCTCTTCTGACCTTTCCCCTGTACGTGTGTAGATGGGTTTTATTTATTTGATTGGTTGATGAAATTAATAGGAAATTTCTTAAGGGAAGTTTCACAATACATCAAAAGGAAAAGGGACCCATATTATTTTCTAGATGAGATCTAGACAGTAAGTGCCAAGACTGCCCCTCGGGCTGGGGAGTCTCCTTGCCTCCCTCATCCTCCCCTAGGTCTCCCTGGACTTGGGGACAGGCTCTTGACAGAGTCTAGAAGGGAAGCGAATCAATATCTCTGCTGTAGTTTGGATTCTGATTGACCCCAAAGGCCCGTAGCTGCAGACTCAGTCTACCCCATTCCACAGCCATCCCACCTTTGTAATAAGGAAGAGCTTTGTCTCTTTCTAAAAGTGGAGGCAGAGGGAAATCTTATCATCATCATCATCATCAGTACAATAATGATTGGCTGCTTAATTGAAGTCTGGTTTTCTGGAAAGAGGTGACTTTAGAGACAATAGGCAGGGTGTTTTGTTCTCCCATCTGAATATCCCTGGAGGCCACTGCAGAGAAAGCCCATGTGTAGGAATGCCACACAAATGCCACATCTTAACTGCACGTAGCTGCACCCACCGTCAGGTGAGGGCACGGGGTGGTGCTGTGCTGGGAACCCCTCCACCTCCCTGCGCTGTGTCGGAAATGCTGCCTGGGTCCCTCCTGTCTGGGCCCACTTCCAGAAGCATTTCAGCACTCCAGGCCCCAGGGTCCTTTGGAGCCAAGGAGAGGGAGGGTTGGCGCATTCTGTCATAACCCAGGAGACGCCCTTCAGGGTCACTGTGGCAGCTGCTCATACAGGGTAATGGGGTCTCCTGGGAGCTGCGTTTCTAGGGAGCACTTGGGGAGTTGGAGCACGGCCAGGCAAGGTGCCTAAAATGGGTGTGAGGACAAGTACCCTGTCCCCCTTGGCAGAGCCAAGGTCTCTAGGACTGCTGACACCCACCACCGCTGCTTGGGCCAGCTCTCTGGGCAAAGCCTCACCACAGAGCATGAGGACTCTGGGCTTGGGCCAGCTGCTCAGAACCTGTGTAGCATGCATCTCTCAGGGGTCAATCGGTGGGCAGGTCCACCCTGGGTGGATAACCAGATTCCTGATGCCAACCTCTGGCCAGCACAGAGCAGGGGTTCCACAGATTGTGGCAAGGCATGAGCCCTCTGTGCCCAGAGACTCTTCCCAATCTCTAGCAAACCCTCAACCCCACCACGCAGCCTGCACAAAGCAGGCCCTCTGTGGCTCACATGGGAAGACCATCTTCAAGAGAGGCCCTGGAATAATGGCCTGCGATACTGTAACTCAGGACTCCCATCATGGTGTCCAGGCCTCCTGGCGGCAGACGCCCTTCTCCAAGTCGTTCCGTGGCTGAACCTTTGGGCGGGAATTATGAGTGCAATTGTGGATGGGTCGAAATCATTCATAGCAACACATGCCTGATGGGCAGGCTTATAACTGATCATTGAGATCAATTGCTTCCCCCACGTATTCAGAGCATTTCCTTTTGCAGATGAAAAGCACACACTCTGAATCGTGGCTAGACATGGAATACAGCATTCAAGTTTCCTTGATGGACTACAGATCCCTTCTGTCCATGATGTGAAGCACAGGTGCCACTCGCCAGCCAAGAGTCCTCGTCACCCAGTAGACTCAGAGTGTGCATTCCTAAATGTTGGTACAGATGGAGCCCACACATGTGTAAACTGGCCACAGCAAAGGGGCATAGTTAATCTCCATTCCTCTAAATGTGTGAGTGCCACAGCTTTCCTTGGCCCTTGGAGGCAGAGCTGGGTCCCCGTGGCCTGCCCCTCAAGCCAGCTTGCTCTCTGAGTGTTTGTGGTGGGATCCATGCTGCACTGACTGCTTATTCTGCTCTTTATAGAAGGTCGGAGCCAATGCCCTTGGCTTCAAGACCCACTAGGAAGTCTTTTTATTTTCTGTTCCTCCTCCACCTCCCTGGTACCTTCTAATCCCACCCCTCAGCATGGGAGGAGGAGGCTTCTCCAAGCACACCTGCACAGCCCATCTATCAGTCCATCAGTGTGTGCATGCGATTCCTGTGCGTATGTGTGTATTAGGGCTTGCACATGTGGACATATGTGTATGTGCAGGTACGTGTGTAGGTATACATGCACTTATGTGTCTCTGTCGACACATGTATAGATGAACCTGTGTATGTTTGTGTGTGTGTATGTGCATGTATATGTGCATGTATGTGTTAGTGCACAGGCATACGTGTGTGCATATATGTATGTGTGTATTGCTCTTTAGACATTGTATCTTTTTAAAGATAAGCTATTTCTAAAGATAAGCTATTTCTAAAGATAATCGTATTTAATATGTGTGAAAATACTTTAAAAAGATGTTTCTAAAAGAAGTGATTGCTTACAACAACCAATACTGTCAACGTACACCTTTAAAAATAAAATGTTTTCTAAAAGCAGCGATTGTGTACAAAACTGTCAATGTACACCTTTGCTTATAACATTAAAAATATGTAGTATTCAACCAACTTCTGGTGTGGTGGCATCGTTCACGGACTTACAGTCACTTATATCAGACTTAGGAGAGTGTGGATGAGGCAGGCCAGCCCTGGGGGGGCTGGTGAGAAGGTGAGTCCAGCAATGGATGCCAAGAGGGAAGGTCTGGGATGTGGAACCTCTGTACATGGCTACCGTTGAACAAATGCAGCTGGGAAATCCCAGAGAGTGAGCACCCGAGAGACACAGCCCTCCTCCACCTGATACGTGTAGGAAATGAGGACAAGGAAGCACCTGGAAGGGCCCCACGGGGCCGGAGCTGCAGGTCCTCTGCCTCCCGTCTGTCTGCAGACTGGCCAGAAAGTGCTCGTGAGATCTGAGGGTGGGTGTGCTCACCTGCTGCATGCCCATTAGCCCAGACCCACCCCATGGAAATGCCTCCAGGATGAGGGCTGATGTTGGAGCCCTTGATCTGGGGAGATGGCGGCCAGATGGGAAGCAGAGTGGTGGAGATGACGCGTGCACTACCTCCATGCCATTCAGCTCTCCCTGCAGTGCTCCAAGAGAGGGAGATTCGTCGCCTGCTGGCATGGGGGAGCTCGCCTGGGAGATGTCAGAGACGGGCAGGAGCAAGCATGAGGATCCTGTCCATCAGGAGGTCATGCTGGTGCAGGGGGCGCAGTGCCTAAGGAAGAGATTTCAGGCGCAAGCCCACCGGCTGATCTGCTCACTGCTTGGATGCAGAGGAAGAGTGAAGAGTTTGAAAAACCTCCCGCTGTTTCTTAGCCTCGTCTCCTTAGATCTGCATGCAAACTTATTTCCTCCGTCCTCAGTCTTAGCCTACGTGGAGTCCATGAGGTTTATAGGATGAGGTAAAACACACTTAAATTATGTATTTTTAAAGATCCCACCCATACTAGATGCTTGGGTCTGGAGGTAAAGACAAGGTCCGTGTAGATGCATCTGTGCCAGATGGGCACCCCTCAAGCAGACCATGTGAACCCTTGTGCACCGTGGCCCCAGGTGCCGCAGCCTGCCCACTGCTAAGAGCCAAGTATATGATGCATGGCATTTTTGGTCGAAAGGTGACACCAGCTAGCCATTGAGATGATATGATTATGTTAAGATTTGCATTCATATGGATATTGGACTCCTGCTGTTCACCTAGGCCGGCTGCGGGACTCCTGGAGAGTTCCCATTGGTTGGGGAAGTACAGTAGGAGGGAGTTCCGGGGGAGGTGCGCTCTCTGCGGTTCCGGGAGGAGGCCGCGTGGGTGGATCGAAAATCTTGCCAGGCGTGTACCGGACATTGGCGGCAGTTTCAAAAAATAAAGTTTGTTCCTGCTTGAGTGGCTCGTGATTTTGTGCCCAGCCAGACTGCAGCAGCCCACCATGCGCCATTTGGGCATGATGTCTGAGTCCTGCACAGGCCTTCTGAGAGGGCTGGCCATCATGCTGGGCACACATGGAAGCTGCTGCATTCGGGGATGTGACCACAGTGGAATCCCACCCAGGCGTGGAGATGCACCTGCTGGGCTGACCCTCAAGACAGTGGTCTCCATGGAAGCTCTACTCAACCGTATGTGGCCTCTGTCCTTGTCCCCACTGTCTGTTACAGGGTGACCAGGGACTCCCCAGTCAAACATCAGAAAGAGAAAGAAGAAATGACTCTCCATGGAGAACTCTAATTTAAGGTGTTTCTGTTGAAACTAGGCAGAAGTTTGCTATCACTCTGCTTCATGGCCTTGGAGTTCTCTGAAAGAAACCCGAGGGTCTTTGCTAGTGCTGCTGGGAGCTGGCCTTCTAGTTTAAACCTGGCAACAGCAATCTAAATGCACTAGGATACGCAGGAGCATGTGGTCTCTCGATGGTGGTAGCTGGTTGTGCATGAAAATATTGTAATTAAGCCAGAAAAAGTAGCCAGCCAGTTATCTGAATTTGTTGCATTCACTAGACATCTTTTGGGCAGCAAAGAAACCGATTGCTAAACTCACCGAAATTGAGATTTAAGACCTGTTATTAATGCAGCATAAAAAGCTGACCTTAGAAAGTGATCCCTTTTCTTCTGAGCTTCTAAGGTTTAGTGGCCACTTCTGGCTTTTAAGATCAGACGCAAAGACTCAGTTCACAGAACACAAACCATTGTCACAATGGAGAACTGGGTGCCCATGACACTGTGCCCAGTTCCTGTAGAACTGACTCTGAATACTGCCTGGTCTTCACCTGCAGTACCATCACCCCATAATCTGTCACCAGGGCCACTGCACGTGGGCACCCAGTGAGGGCCTGGTTCCTGGGTGACCACCAAAGGGCCAGAGACGTGCCTGTCTGGGAGCCAGGTGTTGACTGCATCTGCACACTAGGTGACCTTGTGAACTCTAATGGGAGAGGCTCCTTCTGAGTTGATCCAAGGCCTGTGTCCCTGAGGTGCCAGCCCAGAACACCTGAGCATCTGGCTCTCTGCATCCTTTGTGCCACTCTGTCTGGGGTCTATGGGGGGGGACTTCTATGTGGAGAAAAGGACCAGGTGTGAGGGCCTCCTCAGCACTTTGGGCTGCACCCTTCTCAAGACAGACACAGCCCTGGTGAGCAAGGGCTGTGTCCAGATCTGTCCTGCCGATGGACGTCACTGACTAGCCTGGCTCTCTGCCCCTCTGCAGACGGTGGGCTCCACTTCCAGTGCCCTTTAAGAACAGCAGCCAGGGAGGTAGCCATTCCCCTATGAGGACCCGAGGATGTGGGAGCTCCCAAGTTGTCTGTTCAGATCTAAAGATAATGTAGGCAGTTAAAAATGGAGCCAAACTCGAAAACTAGCAAGGCAAATTTTTTTCCCAACTAAATCCCACTTTTAATACATGAGATTTCAGACCTGGGTACCTGCAGGCACTGTAAAACTGCAGCACATGGCCTGTTACTCTTTTGACAGCCACTTCCCAAGGGACCTGGCTCCCTGTGCTGTCACTACAGTGTTGGCACAGTGACTCCAACAGAGGGGGGGGGGAGGACCTCTGTCACCAGATCCCACAGAGCTAGAGCTACCTGCCCATCCCAGGAGCCTCTCTGAGGTGTAAACTCCCCCCTCCCCCAGTCTTCCCAGAGAGAGGGCACAGCAACCCCATCTCCCGCCACTCTCCCTGCAGAGGATCTGCCTCTGTGTGTGTGTGTGTGTGTGTGTGTGTGTGTGTGTGTACGCACGCACACCTCCACCATTCCCTAAAACCCGCCCAGTGGTCGGGTTGTGGATCTGCACAGAGCTGGCTTCTGCGACCCGACCCATCAGGATGGGGAAGCTCCTCTGGCCTCAGCAGCCTTCTGCCTCCGTCCCACTGGGGATGGGTGCCAGGCTACCTGAGGAGCTGTGTGCAGAGGCTGGTCCTCACTCAGGCCCCAGAGTCCCTGGCTAAATGTTACCTACCCTCAGGTGCATGGAACGGGAACTGGGTGGACTGTGAGAGGGATTTGCTGTGGGAGATTCAGACACAGTGCATTCATTTAAACGAACAGCTTTCTATTAAATGTCCTTGGACAGCGCCCTGTGCCAGGAAAGGGCATCGTGCTGAGTCCTGGGCAGTCTGCACCTGGGAATCTCAGAACACAGGCCACAGCCTCTGATGGCTGTGTGTGTGCAAGAGCAGGGCCCAGACCCCGGGGAGACGCGGGTGTGTTTGTGTACATGAGAGAAAAAGGAAAAGCCGAGAGAACACCCAGCTGGATGAGGGCTCACTGGCCAGGCAAGCGTTTGCAGAGGAGTCTCTGGGGTAGCACGGAAACAAGGAAATGCAGCAAAGCAAGCCCCGGGATTGCATGCAGTATGCTCCCGGACGGCAAGACACCCTGACAGAAGCCACACTCAGGCCGTTAAAACGCATCACTGAGGCACGAAAACATAAATTATTTCCTCCTTCAGCTCACGGTAGATTTATTTAAGTGCAATGGCAAACCAAAGTACACAAGTACACATTTAATATTCCTCTACACAGGATTAGCTCTGTGTGTGTGTGTGTGTGTGTGTGTGTGTGTGGCCCATGTGCAGTGTATGTCCACCAGGATGTAGAGCTGGAGAGAGATCTCCTAACCTGGTGACCTCTGCCAGTCCCAAGGATTCCTATGGAAACTGTGTGCCTGGTAATTATTCTCCCGACCCTATTAGCATAATGATAGCCTACTTCCCTGGTGCTGCATTTTTATCCACAATCTCCCAGAGGTCTTTAAGCTTGTTAATAATCATTACAGATAGCCAATGAAGTGAATCGTGGCTAAAATGAACTCACCTGAACTAAAGAGATTAACCCTACTCAAGCCTGAAGTGCCCCATAAGTATTCATCAAAAGTCTCTTCCTATCAGCAAATAAAAAATAAAGAGTTACAGGGAAATCACCCGGCGCACGAACACACGGCTGTCTTCCGTGAGTGGCTTCCTCCAAGTGGCTCCATCTTTATTCCACCTGCTGACACTCTTCAGCCTCTGCTGCAGGCCCAGCCCTGCAGACGTGCTGGGGCGTGTCCTGATGCCTCTTCGTTTCCCAAGATGCTGGGTTGCAGCCGTCCGCCAAGAGGGCCCAGCGTGGACCAGCATTGCATGGCGCAGGGACACTGAGTGTCCTGGAGACTCAGCACCCTTGGCCCTTCCCTCCCGTCCTTCCCTTCCGCAATTCTAACCTGGCTCACCCTGGTCTGTTCTCTGTCACGCTGAGCCTCCATCCTAGGCAGCGTCTGCATGCTGCTGCCCGCGGAGGACTGTGCGCGGGACTGTGGCCTGGTGCACGAGCCTGGACCACGTGGCCCTGGGATCCGCTTGGACCCCCGAGCACTGCTGCCAACAAGCTGCTTTCCAGGCTGTCCCACTCACGTAGATCTGCTCAAGTTCTGGTCCTTTGTTGATTCTGAACCCCCCAATAATAAATTCCTTTTCAAATGTGCAAGACACCACAGTGTCTGTGTTTACTGGGAGGTGTTTGTGGCAGGACATTTAGACCACACCAAGGAGCAAGAAGAGTGAAAGAGGGAGGAAGAAAAGGAAAAGAGACGAGAGGCCCCTGGGAAGCGCGGTCCACCTTCCATGGCTCCTGCCCACCCCCACCAGAGCCTCTGGAGTAGGGGTGCTGGAGCGACTGACCCTCCTCTGGGAAGCCTCTTAGGAGAAGGCCAATCCGACAGTGCCACCGGGCTGCGAGCATCTGACCAGGCGACTGCAGCCTGGGCCAGTGGTGTGCCACCGCCTCCTTCTCAGCCCACAGACCCACTCCCACTGCTGTTCACCACCTGTGGCTCCTTTCTGCTGCCCTCCCTAACCGGCTGCCCCGGGGGACTCTTCTGGTGTGTGTCCTGCTATCCTGATGCTCCCCAGACACAGTCCCTGCCCATCAGATTCACTCCCAGTGCCTCCCAATGCTTGGCACCTGGGCACCAGGGTCCCTCTGAGGGCCACACCTGTCTAGGGCCATCTGCTGCTCTCCCACCCTCAATCTCCCTCTGAACAGTGCCCACTCGGGTCAGCGCTCCTCCAGGCATGAGCTTAGCTCTCAGCACTCTCTCAGAGCAGCACAGGAGCCGAGCTCAGTCTGCCACTACCTGGGCCTTTACAGCCAGGGACGGTGCTCACGATGCCACCCAGATGGCGCTTCCCTGGCAGCCCCCTTAAGGCAACACGCTGCCTAGCATTGCCCATGCTGTCCCCTGTCACCCAGTTGCTGCCACACCACTGTCTTCTCTGCTTCTCCGAGCAGACCCCAGGTCACTCCCACAGGAAGTGTCCTCTCTCCCCTGGCCCTCCCTCTGGAGGTCTCCAGAACACACGGCTGCCAGTGGCTACAGTGCCGCAAGAGTCTGTCAAACAAGCGAAATTGCCAAAATGCAGAGGAAACCTGCAGCTGAACGGTGGCCCCTTCCCTTCCCCTTCCATTTCCCCTCTGGGCAGCAGGGGCTGGGAGTTCGCTTCAGGGCCGCGTGAGGCCGTTCAGTCTTGAGAGCCCTGGGAGTTGAAGGGCCTTCTCCTGGATTTCATCTTCTCCACTTCTAAGTCTCCAACCAAGTGTGGCAGTGCAGACATCCTGGGAGGAACCATCGGAAGACAAGGGCCAGACGTTCATCCTCAAACTCTGGGGCGAGGATAAAAGGTGGCCACACGGTGGAGCGGGAAGGAAACCCAGGAGCCATTTACACATTCAGCTCTCCCTGATCCTTGATGTGCACACCGCCGCTTCATCCTCATCACCAAGCCGGAAGATGAGGACCGCAGGGCCGTGTCCTGCAGACGCTCCCTCAGTACTGCGAGATGTTCTGGCGGTGCCCACAGAGCTGCCCGAAAGTCCACACCGCTCTTGGCAAAGTGGAGCTGTTTTCAGATAAGCCCTTCTGGCAACTCTTAACTGTGCTTTTCAGCTTTCAAATTAAAATCCTACTGTTCTTAAGTTCTTCCCTCTAAAACAGGACTCCTGGTGTTTGCATACCCCTTGGACTGGAACCCGCCTCTTGCCAAAACTGCGGTCTCTGTTTCCTCCTTTTAGGTTTCGTTGTTCCCCACTGGGAAGCAAGGGCTCAGACGTACATATGCAATAAACTCAGACATGTTGACCCACGGTGCGGTGAGAGGAGGAGGGACAGAGTCATCATAGAAGAGCAGCTCGTGCACTGCGGCAGCCCGAGCTGTATTTAACCCCACATTTCCAAACACGTCACATGGACAGATTTCTCCGCACCGGGAAGCAGTGTCAAAACACTGGAAACCTGTCTCAGCTGCCGCTGTAAAAACAGCTTCAGCCTAGTTATAAAACCGTCCGAACTCCATTAAAGCTTCCATTATTTCCTCAAGTTTTTGTTTTATTGTATGACCTTTTGTGAGCAAAACAACAGGCTTCCAAAAACATCCTGTGGGGCACACATGGTGGCCACACAGGAAACTCCCACAGATCCTTCCAGAACAGCCTGAGCCCATGGCAGCTCTGTCCCATAGGCCTTATTTTTCAAGCCAGAAAATGCGTTCCTAGCCAGGGAGCCTGACAAAAGAGGCAGGTCAGGCAGGGTGGCCCCTGCTCTCCTCTGACAAAGGGCGCAAGAGTGTGCGGCATCAGCTGCAGCGACGGCGGAGCTGAGAAGCAGGGCTGAGCCACGCACTGCACCGGCCCGAGTGCGAGAAGTGGAGCTTGGCTGTGAGAGGTAGCGCCAGGTGTCACTGTCCAATCCATCCTCTGTGTGCTCTGATGTGGACCAGCCAATGGCAGGCTGAGATACTTGGGAAAAAACGGTCTCTAGTGAACTTGTGCAGACCTATTTTCTTCTCATTTCCCCTTAAATAATACAGTTTAGCAATTATGTCCAGAGTATTAAGTACAGCAATCAACCCAGAGATGAGTCAAAATATGCAGGGGGACTGTGCATGGTATGTCCCTCACCCTCGTGCTGTCTGTCTCAGGGAACTTGGACATCTGCAGAGTTTGACACCTGAGGGGGATCTTGGAAAAATTCTACTTTGTAGGGATGAACGTAGGTCATCAGGTTCTCCAGAGAACCAAATCAGCAGGGGGCACATCACTTCTACGTCTGTGTCTATGTCTCCTTTGATCCATACACGTCCATGTTCAAACCCATGGGCACATCTACACCCCGATGTGTATCCATATCCATCTTCGTATTTGTTTTCGTCTATACATCTACACTCATATCCATATTCATAGCCTATCAATACACTAATACATATCTACATCTACACCCACATGCACACACATGTCCATGTTATGTATCCATATCAACATCCATGACCATGTTCACATCCATATTCACATCTAAATGATATCGATATCATTTATACACAAATACACATGTATATCTATGTTCACGTCTATACCTACATGCACACACATATCCATATATGTCTCCATATTTAGATATACATCTATAATCATATCTGCATCAGTAGCCATATCCATGTGTGCACCCATGTCCGTCTCCATGTCTACATCCGTGTCTCTATCACTATCCACACCTAATCTCCATGTACGTCCAGGTTTGTATCAATAGCCACACCTACCTTCATATTCGTTTCCATCTATACATCTACACTCACATAAAGATCCGTATCTATGTCCATGTTTGTATCAATATCCACACCTACATGTACATTCTTATCTGTATCCACATGCACATTGACCCCCATACCCACACCCATATCCACCCTTCCTCCAGAGAGCAGGGGGCCGGGGGCGCTGCCAGAACTCAACACTGTGGGCGCCGTGAGCTTCTGCTGAAAGCTCTGTTTATGACTTAGATGGCGGCATTTAGGGTGGAAATCCATGGGTTTCTTAAGCTTCTCAACCTGATTCTTCCTCCGCTCTGTCATTTTCTTATCTCAGTGAGGCAGCTATTATTTGTCACAAGAAACAGAGAAAAATAGAAGGTGGCAAACTTCAAGAACTCACCCAGGAAAGCAAAGCCAGACGTGTTGGGGTCAAGACGTTGAGCTTGGTCCTGAGTCTTTCTCCTGGGTCACGTGTATCCATGGGTCACATGGAGCAGTGTCCCGTTCCCAGGGAGCCCCTGATACTGTTGTCTCCTCACTCACAGCCAGCCCAGTTTGTCCTACCCTGCACACGTGATGGACTCTAACGGCTCCACGCCTGTCCCTTCCTTTCTGGACAGCCTATTGGCAGCACAGGGCACCATGAGGCCTGCGAGGTGCTCCTATGGAACTGCACCCTCTCCAAAGTTCCCAAATGAACCCAGCAGCTACAAGAGGCAGGGACTACTAGTGTCCCTTCCATGGGCAATGAGACGGTGGCACAGGAGGGCCACAGTGAAGGGCAGGGTGAGGATCTGGTCTGGGGCCACCCAGCCCGCTCTGCTCTGGCCCACATCAACTTGCAGCTCACACAAGTGCTCAGTCCCCTGTGGCAATGTCCACTGGCCCAGGGCATGTCCTAGATGTCCACCTGGTCTCCTCGCCCAGGCATGAGTTGAGGCTTGGCCACAGGGGCACACAGTCTGCCTAGCAGCTGGAGCGAGCTGATGTGTCTCCCCAGAGTGGAGGAAGCAGCACCATCCTGGGAAGGCAATGCTACCCACCAGAAGCTTCTCCCCCTGCCCTCCTCCTTCTCTCCTCCGCTCTGACCTTTCAGGTAAGCCAGGCCAAGGTCATTCATGCATGCCAAGGCCACCAGCTCTGCACAGATGGGACACCCCCAAGCCTTCCTTCCAAGACCCAACAGACTTCTGCACCACACCTGGCACTGCCTGTCTCCCCACTTCTGCCCAATGCAGAAGGCTTCTTCTTGTCCACTGCACCCAGCAGGCAGAGGGACTGTGTACACAGACACCCTGACCACAGTGACTCATCCCATCCTTACGAGGGTGCTACGGGCTCCCTGCCGGGCACAGGTGGTTCTAGGCACCTGCACGTCCATTCTTCAGGAGAAGACCACGTGAATGCATCTGCTTCAGGAGGAAAACAACCCCCAACGTTCCCCCTGAACCACAGATGCTCAGTTGTCATCACAATGAAGTGTTTGCACCAGCTCTGCTGACATCCAACTGGATGGCACCTGCCTGGCCTGGGCTCTGGGTCACCTCCAGCGTGTGTGAAGCTGGCTCTGCTTGCCAGCACGGGGGACAGGTGTGGGTGACATTTGGGAAAATCTGTTTTCCAACTCCCTGTCTCCCAGCAGCCCTGACAGATAAGGCCTCGTGTCTGGTGTCAGCTATTCAGCGACTGCCACTTCAGAGCACATTCTTCCAGGGCCAGGGCTTATCTCCTCTCAGAGTCCCAGGAGGGGCGGTGCCAGTGCTCAGAGTGGGGTGCGAAGGCCCGTGTGTGGTGCCAGGCTGGGGCTGCAGACGGGGACTGCACATCTCCAGCATCACCCTTCAAGCCTTGGCACAGCCACTGGAACGAGAGCCTTTTAACTGAGGTGCACCCTCGTGGGAGGGGTGCAGGGAGAGAGACCCCGTGAGAACATTCCAGCCAGCAGAGACACTCCACCATGAGAGCCCAGGCATCATCACCTCCTGGGAGGGCCCACATGTCCCTCGGGGGTAGTGGGTGCTCCTCCTTCATCACAGAAGACCAAACAAGGAACACGGGGCAGTGGGAGAGGCTGAGTGACGTGATGAGGAGACCTTGACAGTGGGCGTGGCCAGAGAGCCACCCAAGCTATGGCGGGACTCCCGACCTTCAGACCTTCAGAACCTTCAGAAGAGCAGCTTCTTGGCCATTCGGCTGGTGCTCTCAAGGCCAATCCTGGCTGTTGGACCTGACTTGATTCAGGTGGAGCAGGCAGCCTTCAGAGCTTTCCACCTGAGCGGACCCTGGCTGCAGGAAGCAATCGAAAGCCTTGTGTGCAGAATAGGTTGGTGGGGGGATTGATGGCAAGACCCTCTGGATTTGAAGAAGTGCATCCTAGCCACCCACTCTGTGTCACAGCCAACTCTTTGTAGGCTATAAGGCAAATCCTGAGCCTGCGTCACCTGGGGCAGTCTCTGAAAACAATCCACTCTAAGCCTGTGTGGGAGAAGCCTGCCAAAGAGAAGCACAGCACGGATGGAGGCAGGTGGGGCCGGACATGGACGTTAAGCATGTGACGCAGGGCAGGCGCTTCTGTTGGCCTGACAGTCACGGTGACCAACGTCCAGGTGAATTTGGAAAAGTCGAGGTATTGGGATGGTGAGGTGTGATTGCATGTTGGGGAAGAGGACAAGGGAGGTCACTTTTCCTCTGCTGTGGCAAGGGGCATATGCTGGGTGCACATAGATCTGAACCTGTGGGGTGGCCCCTGTTTCAGAATCAGCACTGGCCAGTGTATGCACACAGTGTGGGGCTACTCCTAGGTTCTAGAGCCATCAAAAGCACAGCAGGGAAAAGACCAGGCTAAGAGAGCTACATCCTGGAGAGGAGACTGTGTGTGTGTGAAGCCAGGAAGGGGGCCTCTGGGGCCACATGAACCCTGAGGTGAGACCACCTGGCCCCGACAGGAAGCATCAGAGCCCAGGTCCAGAGAGGGAGATGGGCTCGTGGGGTCTGCGGTCAGAGGAGCTTCAGGGAGCGCCTCATGCACTACTACAAGGAGGGGTCACCTGGGTCAGCCAGCCTACATTCCTGAGCAGGGGGCCATTCATAGTGGTGGCCTGGTGGGAGGAAGGAGCAGGCCTGGGGCTCACGTACTGACCACGTGGCCACAGTGCTCTCTGTGCTCACCTGTTTGCTCTAAAGTACAAATCCTGGTCTCCCAGTGGACCATTTGGGGAGGAGGCCACACACACAAGCATGGACCCTCCAAGCTCCCTCAACCACACAAGGACCAAGTGTCTGCAGGAAGAACATCTGAAGGTTGTGACGCCTGGAAGTCAGTGGCTTGTCCATCAGAAAGACACGGCCAAAAGGGAAAGGAGGGGCTGCCTGGGGACCCGCTGAGCCCCTCAGAGCCCATGGCCAGGGTAGAGAGCCGAGCACTGGCTCTGAGGCTCTAGAGATGCTGGTGTTCCCTGAAGCTCAAGACAGGCATGAACCCTGAGAGCCAGCTCTGAGCCACACGCAAAGCACAGGCATGTCCATCTCAGATAATAGCCACCCAAGGATGCCCACACAAGGGGCCTCCCCTGCTCACCTGTCTGATGTTTGGGAACTGTCAAAGGTGACCGGGAAAGTCATGGGGAGGCAGAGGCCTCTGGAGGCCAGAAGTCTGTTCTGTAGATTAGGGGCCCTGCCTGCCCCTTCCTGGGGTGTCTCCAACCCTGTCTCTCAAAAGTGCAGCAGCTCCACCCTCAGCCTTCCACCGGTTGCCCAGGGGCTCCAGCCTTGGTCTCTGCTGACACAGGGTCTGGATACCTGTGGCCGTGGCTCACTGGCCGCTGACTCCAGCTGACCTGTCCCTCACAAGGGCCTTCCCTCTCCACTCTTCTTTCTGATTCTCCGTCTTTCTCCAGTATCATCGCAGAGCCTGGCATCAGTGCAGAACGGTGGCCTTGGGTCCTGTGGGCACCCCTGTCCAGTCACACGTGGCTCTCTGGCCCTCAGGCTGCAGTCTGGGGGCTCTGCTCAGCTTCAGGCCAGCCCTAGGAGTCAGTATTGGGCTCGTCGAGGAGAGTGGCCCTGCCACCCACCGCTGGTCCCCCTCTCAGCAGGAAGAAGCCCAGAAAGTCCTCCCTTGGCAGTAGCACGTGTTCCACGGGCAGGGCAGCTTCCCATGGCACCGAGCCTCCTGGACCTCCTGAGGGACCTGGTGAGAGTCAGTTCCTGGAGCAGAAGCCAGAAGAGCCGAGGAGGGGCCCTGCTGGTGCCTGCGCTGCTTGCCCTCGAGGAGGGGGCACCTTAGCTGCCAGAACCCCCTCCTCCACGGGCCAGGGGGCTGCAGAGGAAGGTAGAGCAGACCCAGGAGGAGGTGAGGCAGGCAGGGTGGCAGGAGGCACAGTCAGCCTCAGAGGGGGACACCAGCTGCCCATACCCTGTCATCCCTCCACAAAGACTTGTGCTTAGTTGGCTCCCCTCATCAGGAGAGGTGCATGTGTTCCCTGGGGCAGCTGGTCTGGAGCAAGCTTCCTGCAGCCCAGCATTCTGGACAGCAGTGAGGACCACTCACGCTCACATCAGGACGATGGATGAATAGCAGCTGCGGTGGCATTGTCTATGGTGAGCATAGTGGCTGATGGTGGCCCCCATGGAACTGTGCCTCTCAACCCCAGGACCTGCAAGGTGACCTTATGTGGAAAGGGTCTTCTGTAATTACACTGAGGACCTTGATATGGGAGATCACCCTGGATTACCAGGTGGCACCAAGTCCAAGGACAAACGTTGTGGCAGAAAAGGGAGAGTTGAAACAGATGGAAGAGGAGGCCGTGTGGACACAGAGGCAGACACTGAAGTGAGTGGCGGCTGGTCATGGAATGCCTGCAGTCACCAGAGGGTGAAAAAACAAAACAAAACAACAACAACAAAAAAAAAAAACAACAAGAAATCCCCTTGCCTGCAGCCTTTGGGGGAAACAGGTCCTGACCCACGTTGATTCCCGACTCCTGGCCTCCAGAACTCCAAGATGAATGCGGGACCCGGCTGTGCTCACTTGTTACAGTGGCCACAGGACACTCATACACTTTCTAAAGCAGGGCCATCTTACTTTACCTTGTGACTCACCACCCCCTGGTGGTGTGGGCCAGACAGTGTGACATTCTCCTTTACCACGAAGAAAACCAGAACAAAGAGGGATGTTCGCTCAGAGGAGTCTTGGGAGCTGCTTCCTCAGGATTTCCTGGCTGCCTGGTGAAACGAAGCCCAGCTCCTCCAGCTGGGTGCTGCTGAGCAGCCTCAGCCTCGCCAGCTGCTGCTCCACCTGGGGCACCTCGTCTGTGCGTGGGGCTCTGCCTCCCCAGGGGCTCCCGAGCCTCTGCACTGCAGTCTCTCTGCAGGCTCCAGTGCACTGCTAGTCCTAGAATCCAGCACCACGTATTTATGTAAAGTTACCTTTCTCATCTTAACCCACTGATACTTGAATAGGCTATATGTGGGGACGAAGCTTGAAAGGCACCTGAGGACCTGTCCTGAGGAGTCCCTCTCCTGCCCCGCCAATCTCCTGCCAAATTCCTTTTCGGGCCAAGAACACTGTGGAAATGTTCTTGAAATGAGATTCGCCCTCCTCACTGGAATCCCCAGAGCTTTCCTGAAGGGAGGAAAGGAGGGAGGAGCTAGATGCTGGGGGCACACAGCCCACGGCCTGTCTCTCTGGGCTCCCCTGGGATGCAGGGCCAGGCAGGGCAGGTCGGGCAGGGCTGACCCGTGAGGACCAAGGCCTTGGACAGCCTGGCTGCACCACACACTGTGATAATCAGCTTCAGGTTCTAGATGGCTTCAGGTTGGACTTCCCTGAGAAACCTGCCTTTTCCTATCTTAAGATTGTTGAAACTGTATCCCTACAAAATGCAACTTGTCCCTCATTCTCAAACCTCAAAACAGAAACATTTCTTTCCCCACACATGAGGCTCCATTATGAGAGCTCAGAGGAATCTGGAGACTTCCCAGGGTTTGTGCGGCCGCTGAGCTGCAAGTCCTTAGGAGACAGCATTGCTGTTCCGATGCACCAGGTTGCCGATGCCCTAGGAGGGTCCTGGAAAGGGGGCCGTTCTGTAAAGAAACCATCGGACTACGAGGTGCAGAATCCTTCCTGCTCAGCCGCTTAGAGCCTGCAGTCTTCGGAGACTCTCCCGGGACAGTGATGCCCACACAGTCAGAGGGGTGGGTGCGTTGAGGTCTCTTTTGTTTCCTTGGCCGCCGGGCAGCTCGCCTGTCCTCCAGCAACGCTGCTCGAATGGCCCCAATTCTCTGCGGCTCCAGTTCTCACAGTAGCTTTCAAGGGGAGGCTGACCTGGGAGGGCTTACAGAGGCGCCCTTTGCTTTTTTCTCTTCGGAAGTCTCCGCGGCTGCAGTGGTCTGCTCCTGGCAGTGGTCCAGCAGCTGTCTAGGTTTACAAGGTCACTCCTTGCCCCGCCTACACTGACCTGTTTTAGAGAACCTGGGGTCAGGTTTCAAAAAAGTGCACATTCCTTCCCTAACCCAAAGCAGCCCTCGGGACTCAGCCCACGTTTGAGATGGATGTTCCTTGCTTCCCACTCTGGAAACTTCAAAGGGCCCAGGAGGGCCGGCCGCGGCGCTGCTTCCTGATGCTTCCTGCACGCAGGGCGGCTCTCCCAGCTCAGCCGTGCAGACGCTCAGGTTATCACACATCCGGCTGTCTGGCAGGGCAGAACTCAATCCTGCCCTCCCTCACCTCTCTCTTGCACTTGTTCAAAGTAATTAGTGTTCGCATCCGTATCTGAACTTGGATTTGCTTCCAGGACAGAGATGTTGATGTCCCTGTGATGGAGACATAAATCACACCTTCTTAGGTTACTGCCTCTCGCACTGTTCAGCTGCTTGACGCTCCTGGTTTTAAAAGAGGGGAGTGGGCATGGACACAGGCGGGCTGTGGGCCAGTCCCGGAGCTCAGTCAGCTGCAGATGAAGGCTTGCTGTGGTATGAGCTGCGTCTCTGCCTTCCCGGGCCCGCAGCCTCGGCTTGGTCATCACCTGGGAGGCTGTTGCTGTTCAGTCCACATTCGTGCCACGGCTGTGCCAGGATCAGCCCTGAGTCACACAGTATCTCAGAGAAGGTGCTGTTGGCCTCGCTGCCATTTCATCGATGAGGAATCTGAGCCCGAAGAGGCTGGAGAGTCACCGCCGCCTGACCTGTCCAGGAACCACGAGATTGGGGCTTGGACCCTGGCACCAGCCCGTGGGGCACTGCAGCTTGCCACCTCTCACTGGTTCCCATGGACAGATCCTTCTCCAGGAGCAGCTCATAGGGCTGCCTGGGACCCCAGCCCTCCCCAGATAGTCCCTGGGTGTGCTCATCCGCACACACGCCCCAGAGGAGCCGGGAGCCGGCCATCGCAGACCCAGCTCCACAAGCTGCTGGACCGTATCAGAACCAAGGGCTGAAGGAGACCTGCCAGACTCCTGGAGCAGACTCCGGCTGGTGCCTGGACCTGGCCACATCGTCTGTACCCACAGACCTGTAGGCCGGGCTGAGGTGATGAACCACAGGGTGTCTCACATCCGTCTGCGTGAGCCACAGGAGTGGGCTCCGTCGCATGCGGTCAGCATCTCCCTCAGTGGTCTTGCAGCCACCACGAGTCACAGTATGTTGGCCTTGAGCCCAGGTGTCTTTCCTGGTGACAGCACGGGGTCTGGGGTGTTTCTGAGTTTGCTGGCAGTCTGGGGAGCCACGTCTGAGCATCTAAAAGGGGAAGTCAATGAAGCCGGTTGCCTCAGTCTCATCAAGAAATCAACGTGGACTCTCACAGGAAACAGCCCAACAAGTCGGTGCTGAGGCTGCTGGGAAGCACGGTGTTTGCATGAGTGTCCTAAATACTGACGGGCCGTGAGGGCTGCTGGCTTCGCTGGGCATGGACATGGCCGCACCTCAGCTGAGGCAGGTCAGCACTGTTGCCCTCCTGCCCAGGAGCAGCCGCCCCAGCGCAGGAGGCAGAGGGCATTGCCAGGACTGGGACAATGTGGGGGTGGGAGGTGAGCACCCCGGCCCTCCTCACTCACACAGACCAACCTCAGCTCACCCGCGGGTTCTTCATGACTGCTTATGTGACGTGTCCCTAGGGCTGAGAGCTCCTTCCCACACACCCTGCTCCCTTTATCCTGTGCACACGAGGTACTCAGGGCAGACATAGGAAAGAATGGCCTCTGCTGACTCATAATGGACATGGGGGGGGGGAGAGGAATAGAGGAACTTTAGATAGGGCGCAGGGAGGGAGGGGAAGGGAGCGGGCAAGGGGGCAGGAATGACGGTGGAATGAGTCAGACATCATCACCCTAAGTGCATGTAGAAGACACGAATGGAGTGAGAATACTTTGTGTACAGTGACTTGAAAAATTGTGCTCTCTATGTGTAATATGAAGTGAATTGCATTCTGCCATCGTGTATATCAAATCAGAGTAAATAAATAATTTGATTTAAAAAGTGAAGAGAAGAACAGCCTCAGAGAGTTAAAACCCGTCTGATGGAAAGGGACATGAGCCTCCTTTAAACGTGCTGAGCTGGGTGTGGCTCGGAGCGTCCTGGCAACCACAGCGTCCTCCTCTGCTGCCCCTCCAGCTCCACATGGCCTGTGTTGCCCAAGGGAAAAGAAGGGGTGGCTGAAGTCATTCCCAGTAACCCAACACCTCTGAACAGTGTGTTCTGAAGTGACGGGTCTCCTTTCAGGGATTTGCCTTAATGATATCATTCCTGAGGAGTCTGGTTTAGATCAAACTGGGTTAAAGATCATGACTCTCAAAAAATGATGTCATTGGATCCCACTACTAATAAAGTCAGGTCACCGTGAGTTCAGGAGCAATTTGGAGTTCAGGCCTTGTTTACCTTAAACCTGTACCAAACCTAAGTCCGTGTGAAAGGCAGACCCCAGGAACCGGCTGGAACTGAGCAGCTCAGGGGCTCTGCCACAGCCTTCGCGGAGCTCCGTCTGCAGGGATGGTGGTTGCTGTGTCCCTGCACCGTCAGCTTGAACGAGCCAGGGTAGGTACGTTGACCTCTCTGACCAACGTGCTCAAGAATGAGGTACATTTTGCTGCATGAGGTAGCTGACCAAGTCCCTGGTTCCAAGATGGAGCCTGGGGCTGTGTCCTTTGGAGAGAGGAGCACTGACTCCTCACGTGGAAGGGACAGTGGGCAAGAGGGCCAGAGGCTGCTTCTTCAAAAGCCTAGTCCAGGCCCCAGGGCTCTGCCTCAGGACGGAGTCACCTGCAAGTCTCCACTTTGGAACATTGTCGCATGGTGATTAGGTTTCCACCTGTGCAATCTGAAGGTGGCCTCAACATTCAGCTAGAGCAGAAGTGTCTCCTTCTTTAAGAACCTCTTGGAGCTCCTTCATGATGATCTTGGAAATGCTCCATTCTCTCGACCATCCCAAGCCGGCTGCTCACCGTGCTTTGCTCAGTTACTCAAAGTTGGCCAAAGAATTCATTTTAGTTTGCCTTCTTTTATGTCCCTCCTGTCCATTGTCAGAGGAATGCTCTCAGGAAATGATGCAGGTGTGGGTGAACCAGTGGACCAGACCCAGACAATTGTGTGTTGTGTCAGGGCTTACAATTGAAGAACGGTTCTACATTTTTAAATTGTCATGAAAACACCTACACCACAGCCTGGATTGTGTCTGGTTTACAAAGCCCGCACTGCAGACTAGCTGCTAAGGCCGCCCTCTAGATCAGGCAAACAGGAAGGAAAAGGGAGCTTACCTGAGCTCTGTGGAGCAGGGCCCTCTCTCCAGGGCAGGACATGGCCCCGGCTTCCCCAGCAGCTCACTCCTCGTGGAACTCCCCCTTTTGTTCTCAGTGTGCTCCCCACACTGCTACTCTCTCCTCAACCAAGTCCTCACTTATGTCCATGTAACACCCACTGAGAGACGGTGATGGTGCCCAGAGACCAAACTCCTCCCAAGACTAGAAGGGTGAATCATTGGCCACCTCGGTCTAGTATTTACAGAAAGCTGTCCCCAGCATGAGTCGAATATTCATTCCTCTAAGTCACGTGGAAACTCATCTAAATACACAATGCATTTCTTGAAATACCACAAAATGTGTTCTCTGAAAAGTGGAATAACACAGAAGGAAATGGCAATTAGAGAGGGCTCAAGTGTCAAGATTAACTGTTCAATAAATCAAATGACCAATGCATGGAGGATAAAGAGAATAGTTTGAATTAAATTATAATAACATAATGCATCCAAATTTTGGAATGCAGCTAAATCAATTCTTAGAGGTGCATTCATAGCTTTAAAAACCTACATTAGAAATGCAGTAAGGTTTAAAGGCAATCTGTTCTAACTTGTACCTTAAGATGGAAGGGAAAGAAAGAACAGATTGAAACCCAAATGAGAAGAGAGGTATTATTAGAAATGAGAGTAGAAGTCAATTTAATTTTTGAATTAAAAAATGGGAAAATTCAATGAAGCCAGAATTTTTTTCTTCAAAAATATAAATAAAAGTAATAAATTTCTAGCAAAACTAAATAAAGGAAAAGAGAAAAAAGAAAACTCAGTTATTTTTACAGCAAGAGTAAAAAAGGAGACAGCATGAGAGCTCCTACAGATAAAATAATAATAAGGGATTATATAACCTAAGACAATGCAGATATGTTGAACACATTAGATGAAATTGATAAATTAAAAAGACTCAAGAAGAAACAAACAATAAACTAAATCATTAATTAAAAATCTTAAAACCAAGAAAACCTTAAAGTCAAAGCTCAAAGCCAGCCTCCGCAACAGTGAGGCACTAAGCAACTCAGTGAGATCCTGTCTCTAAATAAAATACAAAATAAGGCTGGGGATTTGGTTCAGTGGTCGAGTGCCCCTGAGTTCAATCCCTGCTACAAAAAAAAAAAAAATTGAGATGATGTTTTCTTTTGGAAATTGATAAGGTGATTTTAAATCTGTTTGAAAAGGCAAAGGATGAAAGTAATACACACACACACACAAATACTCCAAAAAGAAGGACAAAACTGAAGGACGTACTCTACATGAATTCAGAATCCAGGTGGAAGTGTGAAGGTACAGTAAGACTGGGCTATTGAACAGGGTTTGAAATGCACCGTGGAACACTAGGATAAATCTGAAATAGGTCCACATTATTGGACAAAGTGATTCTCAACGAAGGAGCCAAAGGAGTCCAGTGGCAGGAGCATCTCTTCAGCAGGTGGCTCTGGAGAGACTGGGACCTTGCTCTGTGGGAGCTGGGCTCCTGGGGCTGCAGGCCCAGCTGGAGGCAGGTGGGCTCCCACAGGGCCCACCACTCCGCCTGCCAGGGCAGAACACAGCACCCGCCCCATTTTGAACCCAAAGAGCTTGAATCCAAAATAAGATCATAATATATTTTAAAAATCCTCCCAGTTAAAAGGCTCAGCACATCAGAACACCATCGGGGACACCCAAAGCCACTACTGTAGGAAGACTGGGAACCACGAACTTGGAAAGTACTTGTGTCCAGAATATAGAACAAATCCTCCAGTGGGGGCAACAGTTTTTAAAAAGGAAGGCAGGAAAACACAACCCAGTAAAATTTGATTTTAAAAATTCAGAAACAGGAGTAATACAAAAAAGGCAAATGAAAAGTGCTATCTTTTCCCTGATACTCAGGAAAGCCAAAGGGAGCCATCATTCAGGTGGTTATTCCTGTGAGAAAGACTCGGATTTTTAAAGTCTGAAAACACCAACTCCTGGAGAGAATGTGGCGTTGCCAGATCTCTTCATTGTAGGCCACGGGAGCAGAACATACTTAAAACCACTTGCAAAAAGCTTTTGGGGCAGTTTCTTAAGATTTTAAACAAGGTCTGTCCTCCGAGCCGGCAGTCCCATCCCCAGTTTTCACTCCAGGGAAGGAAACGGTGCTGCAGAAGTCTGGCCACAGCCCTTCATCCAAGCAGGAGAAGTGGGAAGGCTGTGCCCCAGCAGGGACTTCCACCATGGCACACCATGCACCGTGCAGAGGCAGAGAGCATGGCTCACCACAACACCACGGGTGACATCAGACGCTCTGCACTCAGGGGAAGAGACTGAACACAAAAAGGAGGGTAAGATTGACCTTGAATTTTCAAGAAGAGGCTGAATTAGCTGTGGGTAGAAGTCAGATGTGTCATTGTTTCTGGGTTGAACAGGATTAGCTGAGAACAGGCCTGAGGCCTTTCTAGGGAGATGACTATGTTCTGCGTCTGAAATACAAGTGTGGAAACAGATCAAATGCACCCTGAAAGCCAAGCAGAGCACAGCACTGGGTGCACATCACACCACACCCCCACATGTGCGCACACACACACACACACACACGCCTGCACACACACGCCTGCACACACACGCCTGCACAGGCACAGCAATGGTGGTCCTTGGTCAGGCCAGAGCCTTGCACAGAGCTGCTGTTTCAGTCCAGGTGCTGTTCCAGTGGGGCGGTGGTTGTGGGTGGGAAGCCACCTTACATGGAGCTCTGGCACGGGAGCTGGCGTGTTCTCATACCTGTTGCTCTCACCTTGTTCTGCTCTGATTTCCTGTTACTGTACCTGTGAGCTTTTCAGTGATTAGTCTCCACACTTATGATTACTTTCAAATGGTTAAAAAAATTCTTAAATTTTATAAATACGACAAGATCAGGAGGCAGCCTGAGCATGGTGGCAGTTTCAGATCAGGCACTGACTGGTGTACACTGAAGGTTCCAGACTAGACACTGCTTGTTGTAAGTGAAGGTTCCAGACCAGAAGCTGGCCTGGGTACAGTGAAGGATCTAGACCAGAAGCTGGCCTGGGTACAGTGAAGGATCTAGACCAGAAGCTGGCCTGGGTACAGTGAAGGATCTAGACCAGGAGCTGGCCTGTGTACAGTGAAGGATCTAGACCAGGAGCTGGCCTGGGTACAGTGAAGGATCTAGACCAGGAGCTGGCCTGGCATAGTGTACAGTGAAGGTTCTAGACCAGAAGCTGGCCTGGGTACAGTAAAGGATCTAGACCAGAAGCTTGTCTCTATACAATGAATGTTCCAGCCAGAAGCTGGCCTGTATACAGTAAAGATTCCAAACCAGAAGCTGGTCTATATACAGTGAAGGTTCCAGACCAGAAGCTGGCCTGTGTACAGTGAAGGTTCCAGACCAGAAGCTGGCCTGTGTACAGTGAAGGTTCCAGACCAGAAGCTGGTCTATATACAGTGAAGGTTCCAGACCAGAAGCTGGCCTGTGTACAGTGAAGGTTCCAGACCAGAAGCTGGCCTGTGTACAGTGAAGGTTCCAGACCAGAAGCTGGCCTGGGTACAGTGAAGGTTGCAGACCAGGAGCTGGCCTGGGTACAGTGAAGGTTGCAGACCAGGAGCTGGCCTGGGTACAGAGAAGGTTCCTGACCAGATGTTTGTCTGGTTTACAGTGAAGTGGATCAGGCACTGGCTGGTTGCAGTGATGGCAGTAGATCAGATGCTCCTGGTAGACAGTGATGGCTGCAGACCAGGTGCTGACCTGGTGCACAGTGGAAGGTCCAGATTGGGCCTTGCTTGGTTCCAGTCATGGTTTCAGAACAGGCAGGAGCCTGATGTGCAGTGATGTTCTTCATAGGTTCCCAGTGTGATGTGGGAGTGGGGAGCCTGGGTAGGGAAAGGAGCAGTGGCCAGGTCAACTGGCCTGGGACTCTGCCCCAGGGAGGCACACTGCACTCTGAGGGGACACCCATCCTCGCTGCCTATCTCCAATGCCGCACTGTTCACTTTACGGAAAGAATGGCCGCACCCACCCTTTTGTGACTTCATTACGCCGTATGTTACGTGGGAGCCCCTTTTTCAATAGTTTAAGACTTCTTTAAGTCTCAATAACGCGATCCTTGAGTATACGTACAACACGTATGTTACCCAATTTTGCATAATTTAATAACTGCATGTTTAATGTTTGCAGCAAAACGCTTAATGTGTTGAACACTCTCGTGTGAGATGGAATGACGTTTTAGAAAACTTTCCACGTGCCCCTCCTCTCCCTTTCCCCAAGGAGAACAGCTGACTTAGAAAAATCTTTTTAATTCAAATAAAGAAGAGATAGGATGTTACCAGTGAGAGCAAACAGAGATGGAGCAAGGTATATTACTGAGGAGATGTTTGCATAACACACTGAAATTAATATACCGTGTGCCTAGTTGACACAGTTCATTCTAAAGCAGATAAATCATTCATGGGGAAAATAAACACCAACTCCAAAGAAATGGATCCCCAGTTGAGCCATATATATCAGGAAGAATCGGATGTGCTCTGACCTGTTGACACCACATGGATTTTCTGCTGAACCAGACACTTCCCCTACTCAGTCAGCGTGAGCACCACGGAGACAGGTCCCCGCCTGGCTGGCCCTTCACTGCCATCTTATGCATCTGGGTGACCGGGAGTGCTGCCAACCAGTCAGAGCGCTCACACCCGTTACTGTGCCTCTTTTGACTTAATTCACATGGTTTCCACAGAACCACCCACTGGGATGGAGAAGCTTTGTGTTGCCCTGCTCCCCGTACCTGGTGGGTCCCTTCCCCTTGAAGGTGGGCAGCCTGGGCTACCTGCTCCTACCCCGTAGGCTATGGCAGCACAGGGAGGCCAGCGCTGCTCTGGGGAGCCATGAGATCACCAGGCTGCTCTCCCAGCAGGCCACACCAGGACGCTTCACGTCCTCTGCAAAGGGCAAAGTTGCACATGGAGACAGATCCCCTCACACACGGCAGCGTGTCAGTCAGGCAGAGACCCTGGCGTGGCCTGCAGAAGACCTCATGTCTTCTCCATGCCAAGGAACTGCAAAGACCACAAAAGCCACCAGTACCGGGGAGAGGCCTGGCAGAGCTTCCCCCACGACCCCACCCCCTTCAGCCTCCTGGCTTCCTGATTGTGACAGCCTCCCGGCTCGCGCTCCACCCTCCGAGACTGAGGGCCCAGGCACTGCTCTTGTTCCTGCCACCAGGTGTGGTGCCTTGTGGGAGCAGCTCTCAAGCCCCCGGAGTGACACAGGATCACCTGTTTAAGGTCCCGACCTTGAGCCCATCAGCACAGTGCCCTTGGCCATGAGGCATGACATTCACAGGTGCTGGGGACCGGGGAGGCCTTTCTTCTAGCTGTTTGCACACTGCCCCACTTCGGCACCACTCAGTTTGATTCACTGACATGAGTGTGATCTGGCTCCCACTTCCCAGACATGCAGCCCAGAGGAGACGCAGCAGCTGCTGCCCATCGAACCCCTGGCACTTGGTCTCAAAGGCCTCACTCTGGGAGTCCAGGAGGGGTTCTTCTTCCCCTGCCCGGACTTGAAAACAAGTTTGCTAAGCCATCCCACGGCCAAGCTGAAGGAGGCAGAGGAGGTAAACGGGGCGCCGGGCGCACTAGAAGAGGGAGCGGAGGTCTGGACAACAGCTTCTAGCTTACCAGCCTGGTGGGCTCATTTGTTCTGCTTCAGTAGGAAAGCCCGAGTGATGGGGACTGTCCAGCCACGGACCCGCTTGGCCACTGCTTTCAATGGCATCCTGCTGGAGAACAAAGGATGAAAGATGCACCTCCCGTCTTGGAGGGGTTTATATGCTGGTTTTGAAGAAAAGCACACATTAAAAATAAAT
The DNA here is from genome assembly GCF_021218885.2 of Marmota monax. Lineage (NCBI taxonomy): Eukaryota > Metazoa > Chordata > Mammalia > Rodentia > Sciuridae > Marmota > Marmota monax. Next base: position 6,295,190 of record NW_026695207.1, read on the forward strand.
CAATACAGAAAACACCCAAGGAAGCTCACCCATGGTTGCTGAGCCATCTGAGCCGCGGGCCCAGAAACAAGGGTGCTAATTTGAGATGCGCCTGGTCCAAAGGAGCTCCACGAGAGAGTGGAATTATGTTTGTGAAGAATGAAATGTTCAGGCCCAAGGGGAGAAGGTCCCTTGTGTCATTAAAATTTCAAATGCATGAATCATCCCCTAACAATGTCGCAGCTTGTCTTCTGCTCTGCTCTGCTCTCTGGCCTGCAGTCCACCGCGCACCTCCGAGCCTCCAAGATGCCACGTGGGGCGGTGGCAGCCAGGCAGCTCCGCCTCAGGTCTCCTGCTGAGTCTCCCTTGGTCACTGTGGCTAGGACAGCTGCAATGGCACAGGGTCTTCTCTCTTCCCACCCTCCCAGAGTCACCCTCTGAAATCAGCTGGTGGCCATGGCCCATCCCTGCCAAGTGCTCACACGTGCCATTTTTTTTGTATTTTAGAATAAATTACATAGCACTGTGTGTCTTATATGGATAATATGGAATAGATATTGGTTTTCTAAAGCATCATTTAAAGTAGTGCTTCTTTGCAGTAACAGAACCAGAGACCCAGAAGGAGTTGAAGGGGGTCTTTCACTCACACCTCTCAGTCTCCTTTGGTGGAGGAAGCCATCCAGGCTCCTGATGGCTTCTGTCTTGCCGTGGACCATGCAAGTAGACAGGTGGCAGTACCAGCCCAAGTCCATCTGAAGCACGAGATTGCACCCGTCCCTGTGGGTCTTTGGCAAGATTTTGGAATTGCTACTCCACCGATGCCACACTCTGCTACAAGAAGTCGGTCCCCAGGTCCCTAGTGAGCAGGGCTCCTTCCTCTGGTTCAGCCGCTCATGTACTTCTCTGCATTGCTGCCATGTGGCTGCAGCTCCCTCACGGGGCCCAGAGGTCTGTCCTCATTTTGAGATGGCCACCAGAAGCTGTGGACCTCTGGACTCTCTTGGTCAGCCACTCCTGCTCTGTGCCTTCTTGGTGAAGAGGCAGGGAGTCGGTGGTGTGGGGCTGGCTCTCCAGGAGGCGTGCCTGTGTTGGAGAGTGAGACTTTGTCCTGTGGTGACAGACTTTTCAGTAGCTCAGATGGGCATGTTCAACAAACCAGCAGCATGCGTCACTGTGTGGTGACAGGAGCACAGGGCCTTGGCTCCTGCTGTGCTCCACCCAGCTGGGAGGCAGATCCCTGTGTGTAACAGAGATGGCTGTGACTGTGGCAGTCCTCCAATAGATGTCTGCTGACCTTAAGGATGTAGCCTCAAGGTCAAGTTCATGAACATTGGCTTTCAAAACAGGGTAACAGCATTCTTTTTGTATGTTAATGCAGTTTCCAATTTTTCTTTGTTATGGTGTAAGAGAGATGGCTGATGGGCCTTTTACCAACCCAAGTGGGACAGGAGGACTGGTTTGTGGCAGGAGGGCTGGACTGACCAGATGCAGCCATCTACAAGGTGGGGGAAAGTTCTGCCATCTCTACTTACTCCTCCCTGCACTCACCTGGCTTTGGTGGTAACTCTCAGGAGTAGGGCTCTGCACAGTGGCTCTTGTAAGGAAGTGGCTCCATTGGAAAGCAGAGGTGCCCTGAGAAGTGACGTTCACCTTGTGTTCAGGTGAGACCTCTCACCAATTCACCAGACCCTCCGGGAAATCTCAGAGCATATTCTTCAGAGCCATGAAAAGCCTCCCTTGACATGGGTCTCTGCGGTTTCTAGATCCTCTTGGTTCAATTGGGGTAGGTCATAAGTGTCTAGAAATCTGTCAGTAGCTTCCAGGCTTTCCGGTATTGGATGTGACTTTTCCACATAGTTCCCGATGACCCTCAGAGTTCAGGAATGTCTGTGGAGATGATGGCTCCTTTAAAAATACTCTTAATGTGTTTCTGAAGGCAAATCTAATATTTTACTAAGAATTTTTCTATCCATGTTCATCACGGATATTGGTTGGTAGATTTCTTGATGTGTATTTATCTGGTTCTGGTATGAGGGTGATATGACTTCACAGAACAATTCTGGGAGTGTTCCCTCCCTTTCTATTTCTTGGAATACTCTGAAGAGCATTGGCATTCGTTCTTTAAAGGTCTGAGAATCCATCTGGTCCTGGGGTTTTCTTTGTTGGAAAGTTCAGATTGCCTTTAGGATTTCTCTCTCCACCCCCCCTTCTCCTCCTCCTCCTCCTCCTCCTCCTCCTCCTCCTCCTCCTCCTCTTCCTCCTTTTTTAATGTAGGGAACTCAACACTATGAATTTGCCCTTTAAAACTGCCTTTATACTGTCTCAGAGATTGTGATATGTAGTGGTTTGCTCTGGTGTGTTTCTAAGCATGTTTAAATTTCTCCCCTGATTTTTTCTATAACTGATTCTTCATTCAAAAATATATAGTTCAATCTCCATGTATTATAAAGATTTCTGTTTTTATCTTATTATTGATTTCCAATTTATTTCTATCACGATCTGATAAGATGCAAAGAATCATCTCAATTTTAATTGTATTTACCAAGACTTGTTTTGTGACCTAGAATATGGTCTACCAAACAAAAAGATGTGATGATTGTAAGTATGCATGCCCCAAATGTCGTTGTGCCTCCTGACATAAAACAAACAAGCCTCAGTTTAGACTTTCTGTAACCCAGTAATGCTGCAGGATTTCAACACCCTCTCTCTCTAATAGGTCATCCAGACACAAACTAACAAAAGACTCCAAGGTCTAAAAAATACTCTTTATGGAGTGAATGGAACAGACTCTATAGAATATTTCATCCATCAACAACCGAGTTCCCTTTCTTCTCAGACGCACATCAGATCTTCTCCATGATAAGGTTCTTGGAATTGTGTGAGTTCCGTGAATACATCAACCTGAGTCCTCAACAGCTGGTCTGTTCTCCCCCAGCAAGCTGCTCCTCCTTCTTCACAGCCCCCTCCAAAGTCCCCAGGGGCGGCTGGTGAACTTCCCCCCCCTGCGCCCCTGTGCCGTCTGTGGGTCCCCCAGCCCTGGCCATCCTTCATCCTCACCAGGCCGTCCTGTGATTTTGTTAAATAGCTCCAACACCGAGCTCCAGCAGGTGAAAGGTCAGCACAGTTGACCATTTCCTCTCAAGATGGCAGGAGAAATCCAGATGCGCAAGAATTAGATTGCTCAAATGTATAAATGCTATAACTTGAATTCTGCCTCCCTCTCCAGTCCACGGGAAATGGGATCACAGCGCTGTCTGTCTTAGGATGAAGAAGGAGCGAAACCTTCTTCTCCAGCCACCAAGCCAGGGCGGCTGCACCCTGACAGTGGGATTACTGTCTCACAGAAGGACTTCAAAAGACATTTGTTCCCTTCTCCTGGGGCCCAGAAGGGTCACAGAGGCTGTGGTCCATGAGGACCCTGTGCTCTGCTGACACTGAGCCTGCCGTGCCTCAACCATGGCCTCTCAGCTCCAGAACTGTGAGGGATAAATTTCTGCTTATGAATCATCTTGTTATAGCATCAAGAAGAAACCAAGTCCCCTGAACTAACAACGCAAGCTAAGTGCATTAAGCCGGTGCTCTCTAGGCTAGAGTGACAGTGCTACAGTGAGCCGAGGTCTGCGACACACCTGCCTGGGAAGGCCGGCATCCCCCCAGTCAGAGGCTGGGGAAGAGGACCACAGGTGGTTTCAGTAATTTGTCCCAAGTTGGTGGGAAAAGCCCCGGGCAGCTGATTTCCTGAATTTGTGTTTTTAAATGCCTGCATGTACACATCCAGAGAAAGCAAGGCCACCGGCAGGATCCTGGGCACTTGGGCCAGGGTGCCACCACTCCAGAGCATCTCAAGGTTGCCTAAGGATGATGGCAGAACAAAGCCCACACGAGAGAGCTGCCTGCACACCTGCCCTGGTATTGGTCAGCCCCGGGGGGACCCAGCCCTGGGGATGGGTTTCCACACAGGTGGGCAGCTTGCACACAGATCATAGAGCAAGTCTGGAGATGATCCACCCAAGTGGCCTTCTGCTCTTCCCAGGTATTTGGGGATCAGCATCACGTCTGCCCTGACTTCTCTGGCCTGGGATTTCAAGCCTCAGGAGCCTGTGAGGAAGGTCTGTGGGGCTGGGCGTGGTTTTGCTCAGACTCAGTGAAACAGCCCCGTCCTGCTGTGTCAGCTGCCCCAGATGGATGCGCTTTCCCTGGGGTGGGGGATGGCCAGCTCAGAGGGCTGTCGAGGGCACTGCAGCAGCACAGGAAGCCCTCCCAAGCCAGCACTGCCCATCGGGAAAGGCCCTGACCATGCAGGAGTCAAGCTGATTGGTTTCTGAGCTGGCGCCCAGGGGAACGACCTCTGACCTCTGATTGCCAAAGCACCTAGCACAGTCAGCAAAGGGGTGGGTCCCTTAGAGCCTTTTACTCTCGTTTAACTAACAAAGAAAAGGCCAGGCTGCGTATTTAAATTGCCAGCTGTGGAAATATGTGGACGTGTGGGAGAAAGGCCCTGCTGCCGTCCAGAGACAGGACACAGGTGTACACCCAGCCTCCACACTCTCCTCACCACCCAAGGCACCAGACCACAGTGGACAGTGCTGTCCATCAGACATCAAAAGGATGACCTGGCTGGGCCTTGTCGCCACCACAGGAGCTGGACCACAGTGTCCAGAGGAGCTAGCATGAGGCGGGAGATACGGCAGGGTGAGGACGAAGCCGTCCAGCTGTCTAGCTAGCTGTGACATCTCCCTCAGGCCTGCTGAGGTCCCCCAGGATGCTGAAGAACCCCCAAGCTGACGGGCCAAGAAGGGCCTCACCTAACCCTAGTGTCCCTTAACACCTTGACTAGGCACAACCATAACCTCAACCTCACCCTGTCCGAACAGCTAAAATCATGGCCAACCTTAGTCCTAGCCGGCCCTTGGCACAGGTGAGAACACTGCCACCCTCCACCTGCCCTCACTCTGTCCTAGGCCTAACCCTGTCCTCCCCTACCCAGGCCCTAACTCCATCCCCACCCCCAGCCCACACTGACCTGCCCCCACCCCACGCTATCCAGTTTCTGATCCCCAGGCCTGACAGAAGGGGCTGCAGAGCCCATCCCTGTTGTCTGCAGAGTCACAGAGGTGGCAGCTGTTGATTTTAGCACACGCCCTGATGGGAGCTCTTAAGGTGAAGTGCAGCCATTCTCCAGCAGGGCACAACCTCCTGAGCCTGCAGGGAGGGGTCCCTGGACCGCCAGATGCCCACCTGGGCACTTGATCCACCTGGAGCACGTAGTGTATACTCTGCTGAAGAGCTGCACCCGGTTTCAACTGCAGTGAACACAGGGCCTCATGACAGTGAGCTCCCAGGAACGTGATCCTCGTGGAGCAAAGCCGCTATAACTTTAGCGTTTTAAGACCTTTATTTCCTGAGTGGTAAGTACAGTTTGGTGGGGGTGACTGCTGCCTATGACACCCCGTCACTGTTGGGTGGCCTTCCATCTGCCCCATGCACAGCCCTGTCCATTGCTGTGCACACTTCTTCCATGAGGCTGACCTCCATCCCACCTCCCCAGGGGTCCTACTTCTTCCAGGGATGGGTAAGCTGCCCCAGATGGATGTCCAGGAGGTCCAGGAGATGGATGAGGTGTCCCCTCCTCCAGGACCCTCACAGAAGCCTGCCTCTGCCCTCCTTGTGTCTCCCTTCAGGGCTGGCCCAAGCTGAGGGTGCCATGGATTTCAAAAGGAGCCCTGGACTCTGAACTCAGCAAGGCAAAGGCAGGACAGGGCTGGGATGGAGACTTTCAGTGGCAGATCACTGGCTTCATTCAGATCAGATGGCTCTGGAACACTAAGTCAAACAGAGCCATCCAGCACTTGTGCTTAATTTGAGACTGATGTAGCAAGCAACCCGCACCGACCACCAGTGCCTTTGCAACCGGGGTGTAACTGGGGTGTAATGTGAGTGTAGTATCTGTTAAAGTTCTGATGAGAGTCTTCCACACACACCTGTCCTGAGGTCACTGGGGGCTGTGCATGTGTGTGCACATGTGCCTGGGGGTGGGGACTTGTGAGTTGCAGGCAGGAGGGGGAGGGAAGCATCCCAGGTAGGTTTTCAGGAAGAACGTGAGGAAGGGCACAGGGGGATCCAGAGGGTACTTCTCATATATCCCCCGCCACTTTGATGGGGCTGAAAGTGCATCATCAAATATTTAAAAAGAAAATAATGAATCTTCCATTCCAGCTTCATGGAATAAAGAGGATTAAAATAGCTGATCGGACAAAAAAGAAGCAAGCACTGAAAAGGCGAACTCCTAATTAGTTAATACAAAACATGCTGAATCCAATTAGGAGGATCCTGCAACTCGCATGCGGCATTCTTTCTGAACAGATGAGAACAAATATGTCTTTAAATCAATACTGCATAACTGAGCACTGAGCTGCATCCAACCCTCCTGAAGGTCTGAAAAGGGGCATTAGAAAGACCCCAACAGGAATGTGCTGATCCCACCACAGGCCAGGGTTTGCCGTTATAATTTCCTCAGACCCCTGAGAGATTGATACAGAACTCTGAGTGGTTCATTAGCATAAGACTGGCTAAAATCTATTGATTTTTTACTTCATAGAATATTCTGTTTTCATTAGGATCTGCTGAGTTATGCCTGTTCTTGTTCCAGGGCTGCTGTCCCTGGTTCACCAGGAATCTACATTATAATGAGGTACACCTTGAAGCAAGCAGGGGGGACTCCACCTCGCTGTCAGTGATTGTCACAATATTCTGGGAATCTTCCCTCTGAATCCTGCGTAGTATTTTTAGAAAGCAGCAGAGTATTTAATCCTCAATAATTAGACTTTCCCTGAAAGGACAAACTCATTTATGTCACTGTCAATTTAACCCGGTCCCTCCAACTGTTGTATCCACTGTTTGATTGTAGTGTTTTAAACAACTTAGTGGAAATGAGACAATTAAGATAAAAATGCCAAAGCTGTCTTTATCTTAATCTCTGAAGACTGCCCTAAATTTAGAAAAGGCAAGCACATGTGGAAAAATAGGTACAACATCTACATTGGCCAACTCTTGACTGTCAGGCTCCCGCGGGGCGTGGGGGAGGCTGCCGGAGGCCCGGGAGTCCGTCCAGGCTGTAGGCCTGAATGACCTGACTTACACGACCCACCCAACTGGTGTATGTAAGTGGGATGGGGACGGTGTCCTCAGGCCCGTCTCGTATTATCCTAAGCATCCAGTTTCTGCACACATACATGCACACCGCTACACATGTGCATACACATGTGTGTGCACACATTCACAAGACTAGCAAGAGAATTGTGAAAGCACCAACAAGGGCCTATGGCTGCCTGAGGGCCAGAGGGCACCTGTGACCTGTTGTTCAGAACAACCCAGTCCTTTGTGCGTGGTAGCCTGACGGTCTGGGGTGTGCCCTCCCGCTCTAGGGCACGCAGGTCTGTCCTGCTCCCTCCTCCTCTGTGCACACTGATGTCCTCCTCCCCAGCATCCTTGCTCTCTGAGGTGTGCAGAGGCCGGGGGAGCAGACTATCCCGGGTAGCTTTACTGACGTCTGATCCTGGAGGAGGCCAGTACAGGGTTCAGCAGGCACACAAGGACAGCACCCTGCAGCCCACCCGTCCTGGAGATGGGAATGCTCACTAACAAAGCAAAGGCACGGAGGAGTCCTGGGGCCACACTGCCACTCGAGCTGAGTCTGACCCTGGCACATTTAGTCCAAGCACCCATCTATGGTCCCCGTGGCCCACCATCTCCTGCACCTGGGTCAGCATTGCTGTTGGTCTGAGGGCTGCTGGCGTCCCAGATGGGGCTGTCTGCAGGAAGGCCTTGAAGCCTCAGGCAGGACTAAGCCAAGCATGGGGGTGTTGAAAGCTGTGGCCTGCGCTTGCCACCACTCCACAGCAGGGTTGGGGCTGGCCTCTGTCCTGATGGGGCAGTGCCCGGGTCTTCTGCCCGTGATACCTTACCAGACCCACCCCTGGGGACTCAACAGGCCACCTGTGGCCACCGCCTCCACACAGTGATTGCCCTGAGCCGTCTCCTGTCCTGGCTGTCCCCCTCCTTCTCATAACTAGCAGGGAGAGGTGTCCTCAGGGAGGCTGCCCCCCACAGGCCCCTCTGGGGTCCGCTGCCTTCCTCACTCCTGGGTCAGTCTGTAAGGCCTGGGTGTCAGGAGGACCAGGGTGAGCCAGTCTTAGTAGGAGGGATGAAAACCCAAAGGCAAAGACCATCAGTCCTCAAGACGCCCTAGAATGAAAGCAATGGCTGCCGCAGTCTGGCTGGGCACAAATCATGAGCCACTGAGGCAGGAACAAACTTTATTTCTGAACTCCACCAGCACACTCCACACACGCTCCCCGCGAATTCTGCCGAACGCCATGCAGCTCAAGGCTCGTCCAGGAACCAGCAACCGGAAATATCCCTCCTCCGGCACTTCCCCAACCAATGAGAACTCTCCGGGAATCCCCGCGAGAGCTCAAGCGGAACTCAACGGGAACTCCGCCAGAACTCAAAAGTCATCATCTTCATGGCTCGCCGGCGTCACCTCTCAACCACTACTTCTGGCAAAAATGCCATGCGTCATCCCGACTCGGCTGTGGCCCTCAACAAATGGGAGACTCGTCGCCCCAACGAGTGACTTGACCTCATTAGAAGTGGCCCCACCTTGACAGGAGGGGTCAAAGCCCTGGCCGTTGGCTTGGAAGACCTGAAAGGCCTGCCCTCCTTGGGAGTTGCTGCCTTCTCTCACCCCAGGGGTCATGTCCTCCACGCTCTGGAGGAGTCGAGCTGGGACTCCTCATGGTGAAGAGGCAGACCCAGTGGTCCTGCCCCAGCCTCGCCTGGGGTGGGGGGACTGAGTTCAAGGGTGTGAAGTCGCTTCTCAGTCAGGCGTTTTGCCCAAGTGAGGCATGTGGACTACGGAATGTGCCAGAACCCGGCGCAGCTGCATCAACAGCTGTTGACGCTCCTGGATTTCACCTCGTGTACGTTACTGTGTACTTAGATTTCCTAGAGAGGGAGGTGAGGAGCGGCGGCCACCCTAGGCAGGTTCTCCCCAAGCCGTCCACTTGCACAAGGCTGACGTAAGGCCTCCAGTGTGGCAGAGCTGCTGACAGAAGCTGTGTGGACATGGCTACAGACTGTCCACCAAGCAGAAGGGTTGACCTTTAACCTTGGGAGGAGCCTGTGAAGGCAAAGAACCACCGAGGAATCGCCTTAATGAGCAGGAAAGGGCTCCATGCAGGTATCCCCGTACCTAGTCCTGGGGTCCACTGGGTCACAGGCACGTGTCATGGGCCAGAATGTAGAGGACATCTCCACGACTCACCTGGCACAGCAGGGGGGCAGCTCCAGCGAGCAGGAGTGACTTCCCCAGGACTCTACCTGGAATAAGGGGCATTCACTTCCACAAAAACTCCCTGGTCCGAAACTAGGCGCTCTTCTGGGGGCTTCTAAGGCAAGCAGGGGTGTGTGGAGTGCCCTGGCCTCGCACCTGAGTTGAAAGATGATGACTACTCTCAACTAGAATCATTAAACACTAGATGCAGAGATGGAGCTTTTCCTTTGAAAAATGAGACATGTTTCTTGAACTTTCTCTAAAAAGGATTAAAGAAGAAAAGGTGTCTTGAAAAGAGAATTAAGAGATGACCCTTTATTAAGCTCAGTATGTTAATGACTCTGTGACCAGCCCTCAGCACAGTGATCAATGGAGGTCTTGGTAGGATGATCCTGTGGGGCTGTGGTTTCAGTCCCCCTCCCAAATTCACGGTGGAGTGGAAGGGCTATTGTGGAGGTGTCAGGAAACGGGCCTTTGAGAGGTGAGAGGGTCCGAGGGCCCAGGCTTGTGTATGGCTCAGGGCCATCATGATGGCTATCATGGAAGTAGGTTATCATCACAGGAACAGGTTAGTGGACAAGTTATCACCGGGGCAGGTTCATTATGTGGGAGTAGACTGGTTGTCATGGGAGTGGGTTCCTGATAAAAACGCTGATTCTGCCATACTGGCTCTGTCTGTGGACCTTCTTGCCTGTGGACCTTGCTATAACACAGAACCAGCCCTCACAGATGCCCGTGCCTTTCTTGTGGACTTCACAGCCTCCAAAAGGTGAGCTAGATAAATTTCTGTTCTCCGAACTGCCCAGTCGTAGTACTCTGTTGGAGCTGCTGCAAATGGGTTGAGAAGGTTCCACTAGCAGCGGAGAATTCTGCAGGAAGGAGATCTGATGCCACCAACCAACTAGCCAACTTGGCAGAGGCTGAGGCGAGGAAGAGAGGGCAGAGGCTGAGGACAGCTGATGGACAAGGGCCAGAGCTGGGCTGAGAGGAAGCCAAGACCCCAGAGGAGGGCAGGACCAGGGAGATGGGGACCTTGCCTATGGCCACATTACTAAGAAGAGCCTGATGTGACCAACTGTCCCAGTTAGGCTGGATTGCTGTAGATTTGTGCTGGAAGAGCTGGGGCAGCTCTTCATCCCAGCCTGACTGACAAGGACCGTGAACTGGACGCCCTTGTTCACGTTCCCTGATGCTCACAGGTTAGCCACTGTGATTAAGGACACTTCAGGTGACCCACCAAGAGGGGCCCAGTAGAGTCCCTCCGGATTCATGTCCACCTGGAATGCCACAATGTGACCTTGTTGGAATAGAGTGTTGCCTGTGGTCTTGTTAGAATGAGGTCTTCCTGAGCAAGGAGAGCCTGAACCGATGGCTGGAGAGGACAGGCAGACCCAGGACAGCACTGTGACAATGGGCTTCAAGCCCCTCCAAGCCCTGGATGGCCAAGGACTTGCAGCCAACACCAGCAGCTGGGAGAGGCAGGAGCAGATCTTCCCCAGAAGTTCCAGAGGGAGAAGGGCCTAGCCAACACCTTGGTCTGGGATTTCTAGGCTCCAGAGCTGTGGGTAAAAATCCTGCTATTTCAAGTCTCTCAGTTTGTGGTGGTTTGCTGCAGTTGCCCCAGGAAACGAGCAGTCCCTGGGAATCTGTTCCCTCACCTCCTGCTCCACCCATTTTTTAGGGCTTTTCCCCATTCTCTGAAATAAAACCCAGCCAGGCCTGAGGAGGCCGAGTGGCTTGGCCTCCATGTGCTCGGACAGCACCAGGATTCCTGGAGAAGACCTGTCACCCAGGCCAGGCAGGCAGGCATGACCAGGGTCACCTGGGCAGGCAGGCATGACCAGGGTCACCTGGACAGGCCCAGCAGCCCGGCCAACTGCTGGGCAGACCACGTGCAGGCCCCTCTCTCACATGCCTACAGGAAAGGCAAGTCCCAGGAGCCCTGGAGTGCTGGGGGCATCCTTGAAGGCTGAAGGGAAGGTTCTAGAATGTTCAGTGCAGTGCTCTACTTCCCTTTGTCGTATGTCCTCATATGACCCTGTTTGATAAAGTCATGTAAAAGCCACTGTCCACGTATCCTTGGTGGCATAAAGATGGGTGACCTCGGACTCACCTGTGGTGTCACTGCTAAGGCACAGGGTTCTGAGTGGTGCCTGAGGGCAGAGTGGTCTTTGCTCTTCCCCTGGACTCTGCCGTCCTGTCTGGGAGACGTGGCTGTGGAGGACAGCAGGCAGGGTTCTCGAGGGACACGCACAGTGCACGTGTGTGCCCAGCAGATACACGCACAGAGGCGTTTATTAGAAGGAAGTCTCCTTGAGGACCCCACTCACAGGGGCTGGACGGAGAGTCCACATGCACAGGCAGGAGGGGCTGGAAGCCTTGGGTGCTGCTGCGCAGGCCTGAGGCCGACTCTCTGAAGCCTCTGGAACACCTGAAGACATGAGCGTCCAGGCAACATGAACGTCATGGAAGCCTTACTGACAGACGCCCAGCCTGGCCCATCTTAGCCTGCATCTGGGGACAGGGCTCACACGCTCCATTAGAGGTGGGCTCCCTCCAGCCCACACAGGGGCCCGGCACCAGCTGCCCACTGCACCCGTGGGCAGGCAGGAAGCCATGTCCTCAGGAGGCTCTGTTGGCTTAAAGGGGGCTTTCTGAGCCTGTGGGTGATTGCTACGTGTTCCCCAGTGACAGCTGGACAACCAGCGGGCACAGAAGAGCTGCTGCGTTGTCTGGCAACCGGGAGGAGCTCTGGAGGGGACGCTGGGGCCTGTGGTGTGAGGTGCCCCGTCCCTGCTGTTGGAGCCCTGGAGCCTTATCTGCCTGGCTTCATGCTCCAGGTGCTCAGCGACAGCCCACGCCCGCCCCACCTGTGTGTCCAGCAGAGCAAACAGGGCTCTCCATTAGGAACCTGGTCAGCTCTGCTGACACCCAGAAAAGGCACCCAGAGATCCAGAGATCGTCCGGAGCCACAGGACACCAGGAGCAGAGACGGCCACCTAGGCCACCTGAACAACTCTGGGTAGTGGCGATTTTGAGCAGACTCCTTGAAGGGAGGGTAGTGCAGGTGTGGGCATAAGGCCAGGTTCAGAGACAGGACAGGTGTAGTTATAGAAACATGAAATTAGCAGAGTTTATTTTATGAACTATAGTCATCAGGGCGATTTGGAATATCAAACTTTTTCAAATGCTATTTTACGGAAATAAAATGTAAGCTCCACATTTATGAAAATGTGAAAGATTAATGGCAGCTACTTGATACCTACTTACTGGTTTTGTTACCCAGCGTGATGGATTACTTACTTGTTCCAGTGGGTTTCATTCATTTTCCTCAATGTCTGGCTTACAAAGACAATTCAGGTGGAATGAACTCTCTTGGAGAGGCTGCCCCAGGGCATTCCCTCATCCCAGCAAAGAGCATTCAAAGCTGCTTGACACAAACGGGGGACCGTGCAGACCCTCTCTGGTGCATCCAGGTGGAGCCCCAACCTCTTGCCCCAAACCATGGATGTCAAAGACAGCTGTGAAGCCTAGTCACACAGAGCCAGTGAGAGCAGAGCGGGCTGGGGCCTGAGCTGAAGAGATCCCCACCCTCCTCAGAGCCCAGGGCCTCCACTGCAAGTGCAGGTGCGTCCCGAGTCCAGGGCATCCGGGCTGCGGTCCTCCACCTCACGTCCCCTTCCCCGTGGGGCTCAAGGGGAATGGAAGCAGGGATTTTCATCAGCAGCTGTCTTGCTTTTCTGAATTCACTCTTTAGAAACAGAAAATAATTTTCTTTCTTAGAATTTAGTGTTTTATCCATTGTCCACATTTGATTCAATAATAAGGAAACTAAGTAATCTAAAAGCTTAAGGCAAAAATCGACTTTGGGTTACATGGTGGAGAAAGTGCAAGCAGAAAAGTTCTGGGAGTCAGGTGCCCCTGGGCTCTGTTTGCTGGCCCTGCAGGATGTGGCTGCCTTCTGGAGGGCTGGGAGGGTGGCCTCCACCTGGGCTAGGGAGGCTGAGCCTCAGGAGAGCCACTGGCACACAGGTAAATGGGCCAGAAGGGCTCAGACCAGCCACTCTCCCAGCAGCTGCAAGTCACCCCCAGTGTGCTTCCCAGAGGACTTTCATTTCCTACATTATGGTATGGTGTTCTTCTGTCATCTGCTGATGATGACACTATTGTCTGTCTTAAGTGATCATCAAATTTTCACATGCTAAAATTCACATGGAAAACATCACTACTTGTCCCAAAGAAAGCAACTGGCCAGGAGGTGAGGCCCCTGACCCGGGTGCTGTCGAAGGCCAGTGGACACCTTTTAGCCTTGAGTTCTCTTGAGCATTTATGACTCTTTGTACAGACTAACATATCATGGCTTTTATTATTTAGTACAGGTTTTCAAAAAAAACTTTAGTTATTTAAAAATATTATTTGTTCTTACACAATGAGCCTCTTTGCTATTATTTTTAATATGGTAGGTTGTTTTTGCTGGAGAGAGTGAACTCTCTTACTCTTTTGTTCTGCTCGGGCCTTCAACTGAGAGTACGGTCCCACCTACGGGGAACACCAGTCTGCCTTGTTCAGGTCTCTGGAAATGTTAACCTAATTAGAAACACCCCCAAAGATACACCCAGGAATAGTGCCTAATCATATGTCAGAGCACCTCAAACCCAGTCAAGGTTATGCATGGATAGACTACCTGTCACAGCAAGGGTTATGGCATCTGGGAAACACCCCAGGACCTTCATTGCCTTTTAGAAAAGTGCTGTTCCTGTTGCCCTAAGTTCTAGGACAGAAGCCATGCAGGACTTGTCAGAAGAGACTCTACGCTAGGATCCTCACCTCCTCCAGCAGAAGAGCCATCCATCCTAGGATCCTCACCTCCTCCAGCAGAAAAGCCATCCACCCTAGGATCCTCACCTCCTCTGCAGAAGAGCCGTCCACCCTAGGATCCTCACCTCCTCCAGCAGAAGAGCCATCCACCCTAGGATCCTCACCTCCTTCAGCAGAAGAGCCATCCACTCTAGGAGGCTCACCTCTTCTGCAGAAGAGCCGTCTACCCTAGGATCCTCACCTCCTCCAGCAGAAGAGCCATCCACCCTAGAATCATTGCCTCCTCCAGCAGAAGAGTCATCTACCCTGGGAACCTCACCTCCTCCAGCAGAAGAGCCATCCACCCTAGAATCCTCACCTCCTCCAGCAAAAGAGTCATCTACCCTAGGATCCTCACCTCCTCCAGCAGAAGAGCCTTCTACCCTGGGAACCTCACCTCCTCCGCAGAAGAGCCATCCACTCAAGGAGGCTCACCTCCTCCAGCAGAAGAGCTGTCCACCCTAGAATCCTCGCCTCCTCCAGCAAAAGATCATCTACCCTAGGATCCTCACCTCCTCCAGCAGAAGAGCCTTCTACCCTGGGAACCTTACCTCCTCCAGCAGAAGAGCTGTCCACATTAGTGGGCTCACCTCCTCCAGCAGAAGAGCTGTCCACCCTGGAATCCTACCTCCATCAATTCTTGTAGCCCCTTCCCTCTGCAGCACATTTGCCAGCCAACCAAGGTACCAGGGTTCAGGGGTTTGGAGAAAACATAAGGGAACTCACTTTGGGGAGAACATAAAATATGTAAGAGTGTGAATCTGGCCAGTAAGAGGGCAGTTTGCAGTGATTAGACAAAGACGAGTCCCAGTGTGTGTTCCATAGCCATCTGGGAAGGAAGGGAGGTGAGACAGGTACAGGGAAGGAACTCTGTTCTGGTTTCCTGAGCCCTTCCTTCCTTCATGGCCACAAGTGATCAGAGTTTCCTGGGCTCCTGGGCTGCAGAATGAGTGGAGACCTGAGCAAGGCAGACTGGTTTTCCCCGGCGTGGTCGTGGGCAACCATGTGGTGCCATGTTCTCTGCTCTGTGTGACAAAGGCTGCTGGAGACTGCCGTCTCCTCTTCCTAAGAGTCACTCCTCTTCTGAGTCCCTGGTGCCTGCCATTCTTACAGTCTGGTTCTGTGGACCTGGGATCCCTTACCTGGCTCCCTCCTGGACTAGGGCGGGGTGAGTCCCTGTCATTGTCCCTTTCCCGAGCTTTCAGGCAGCCTCAGGTCCTAAGGCTCGGGGAGCCCCCTCCTGTGCCCATAGCTTCTTCACCCTGCTCTGCCCTTCTGCAGAGACCCTACCTGTGCCTCTTCCTCTGCCCTTGGTTTGGGTTGTTGTGCTCACCACCTCTGTGCCCTGACATTTTCCTAGAAGGCAGAGACCTTCCCAGATGGCTATGGATCCTGCAAAGCCACAGGCATTATCCAGGATGTGCTGACGGGACATTTACACTCTAAGTCCTTGGGGAATGAGGTGCCAGGACGGGGACCATGGAGCTGGGGAACCTGGCTGCTTCCCTGCTGGGCTTAAGGGTCAAGATGTCTGTGTGGGAATCCAGAGGGAGGCATGTCTACATTAAGAATAGCTGAAGGTCACTTCTCAAGGTCAGGAGCCAAGACACTTGGCAGGAATGAAATGAGCCTCTGCCTGCCTGAGACCCCCAAGCCCAGAGGTCCTCCCAGCGTGCTGCTGTGTGCACATGTTCCTACAAATACAAAAGCCAGACAGCTGTGTGTCCCTCTGCCCCAGGGAGGTCGCTAAACTGTCTACACGGTGGGTTTCAACCTGAGCTGGCCTCTGGGAGAGCCGGTCACACCACAGGTCAGGGAAGCTGGCTGGCGACTCCTGCTCCAGCACCAGGCCCTGGCTCATGTGATCGTGCAGGGGTCGGTTTTCTACCTTGCTCTGGGAGTTTCATGGAGGACAGATCTCCACGCTTTTCAGCTCTTTACACAGCAAGTGAACACGGGAGTCTGTGCTGATCCCAGGAACTGACAGTGTAGGAAGGAAGCACGCTGACTCCCCACGTCCTTTGAGAAGACACAAGCTCAGGAAGTTTCCAGAAGGCCCTGGACAGGGACAGCAGAGGTGGGTGGTTACATCCTGGCCTCTGATTTCTTCCTCCTCTCTTCCAAATCCAATGGCAAATGTAGCCCCAGAACTCCACTCTGTTTCCCAAGTAGTAGAACCTTGTTTTCACCTTTGAGGACTTGGACGAAGCCTCAATGGGTCAGAGAAGCAAAGTCTTTCCAACCTCCCTTTCTCAGCCTCTCTTCCTTCTTTCTCTCCCAATCTGTCTGCCTCAAAGAGATGTTCTCCTTGAAAAAAAAATGTTGTATATATAGCAAATACTTGCACATAAAAATATCTTAATTAAATTAGATGGTGTTAGAGAAGATAATGCTAAGTGAAGTTAGCCAGATCCAAAAAACAAATGCCAAGTGTTTTCTCTGATATAAGGAGGCTGATTCATAGTGGGGTAGGGAGGGGGAGCGTGGGAGGAATAGAGGATCTCTAGATAGGACAGAGGGGTGGGAGGGAAAGGCAGGGGACATGGGGTAATCAATGATGGTGGAATGTGATGATCATTATTATCCAAAGTACATGTATGAAGACATGAATTGGTGTGAATATACTTTGTATACAACCAGAGATAAGAAAAATTGTGTTCTATATGTATGTAATAAGAATTGTAATGCATCCCACAGTCATATATAAATAAAAAAAATCTTAATTGTGCAAATGTGGGTTTACAGAAACTGCAGAAGGAAAGAAAGCCCAGGTGTGTGCTCCAGATATGTGCTCCCCCATGGGCCTCTCTCCACGGTGAGATGAGCCTGCTTCCTTGTCTGCCAACATCCGTGTCTCTCTCCAAGCAGCGTCAGTAGAAGATGTGCCGCTTGCCCCCAGATCCACCCCGTCTGCCACCCTGGGATGTGGCCCTATTGGCAATAGGGCAGCTGCAGGTGTAATGAGTTAAATGATGTCAAGCTGATTTAGGTGGGCCCTGCACCCAATGAAAGCTACTCTTTTAGAAAGGTCGTGTGGAGCCTTGAGACCAAGATCAGAGGAGAGGTCGTGAGAAGACAGAAATCCAAGCTCTCTAGTGACCACTGAGTGGAAAGAGACAAGGGGTGTCCTGCCCTGGGGCCTCAGGAAGGAGCAGGCCCTGATCCCATTGAGCTATTGGATCCCTGACCCTCAGAACTGTGAGTGTGACCATCTGTGGCTCCCATCCTCACAGGTGTTGCCAGCCAGGCCCGGCTCAGCAGCAAGGTGCAGGAGCATCCATGCTCCCTGCAGAGAGGAGCAGAGACGCTGATGCTCTGAGCAGCCCACCTTCTCTTCAGACTCCCCAGGAGCCAGGTGGGCAGCTTGGAAGAAGGTGGACAGGTGGCCGTTTTCAGGAGACAGCTACCTCAGGACCCATTAGGATGGAACTTGCAAGCTCAGAGCACGTAGAGGAGACTGGTCTGGAGCTGGGGGCCTTGGCTCAGCTTCAGGAGGGCGGCAAGGTTGGCAGGAAGCTGAGCTCTCAGGAGCCTTCCTGGGCCTTCCACGCAGTAGGCCTGGAGGCCCAAGGTGCTGGAGCAGGCCACACTGATCCTTTCTGGGTGCACAAGGTGGGTAGTGACATCCCTGCTCAGGGGGAAATTCAACAAGTTTTGGCTCCAAAAGGGGAAGGAGTGTAGGGCATGTCACACACAATAACAGTTGTCATAAATCATTTGTAAAATGCTACCATGGGCTCACGGAGCAGGGCTCTGCTGCTCACAGGCTGTGGGTTTGATGCTGGAGCCGCACTCATTTGCAATTTCAATTGCCAGGCCTGGGGACTGAAGGGAGAGGTTTCTGTAGACATGACTGGTTAGTCCGCGCATTTCTTTTCTCTTTCTTTTTAAGACCTAAGTCATAGGAGAGGTTGATGCAGCATCTTTCTCTTTCCCGATTCCTCCAGGGGCGTAATTTGCTTAATGCTCTTAGTACTGACCTGAAATAGCTGGAGGGAACGGCTTAGTGGACTAAGCCCCCAACTTTGTACGTCAAGAACAGGGCTCCCCGGAGCCCCGGGGCAAATCCTGGCAGGGTCGCTGCAGGTGCCCAGCAAAGAAAGCCGGGTTTCAGGGTGCGGGCTTCTGCAGAGCAGCCTTTGGGACAGCAGCCTGCGTGTGGGGAGGGGGAGCTGCGGATCCCACAGAGCCACCCAGACCCTGAAGGGCACAAATGCCCTTGCTGAGAACACTGGGGGCTCTCAGCCATGCCTGCAGAACACAGTGCAGAGGAACCTGGAGATGGCCTGGGCCAGCACTCAAGTCCACCACAGATTATTTGGCTGTACTTCTGGCTTTTGATAGATAGATCACACTGAAATACTGCCTACCTTGGTCACTGGGTCTGTGAGTCTCTTCAGCACAGGAATGGTGGAGGCAGGGAGGCCAGGGCATTCTGTTTGATGGTTTCTGCCAGGACTCTACTGTTTTCCAGTGGTACTGAGCCACAAACCACGTGTCCAGTGACTCCTTACTGGCCCAGCTGCTTGTACCAAGCGTGTCCTGCTGTGCAGAGGGTGCCTTTTGACCAAGGCCCTCCAAAGTCCAGCCTGAGACCCAGGCAATGGGGCAGCCAGAAGTGAGAGACCCTCCCTGCCCTTCTCTCATGTGGTGGGAAGAGGAAGATGGGGAGGAGGAGGTGGAGCAGGAGGCCTGGTGCATGAGGGGTCCAGGAGGCCCAGGAGGCAGAGTTGGGAGGAAGCAGCCAGACCTGGGGAGCCTGACACACACAGGGCAGTGACGCCCAGGGCAGTGACCAGCCTGCCCATGACAGCACTTCCCATTAATTGCTTTCTAATTTGTACTCTACCTTGAGCACCCTTAAAATAGTGTCCCAGATCCCAAAAGGTAATTAAATGAAAAAGAAAGTATCTACATCTGTGATGCTTAATTTTACAAATATAAATCTTGGAGAAATGGAATATCCAACATTTAAACAGAAGTCTGATTGTTTTCACTGCATAAAGACATAAACCCTTACATCAATCATGTTTTAGTGCTCTTCATTAACATAAATCTAGCTAAATGCAAATTAAACACAGTCTGTATTTTTAAAATCCACGGAACACAATACAGGGAGTGAGGGCGCATTTTTATTCCAATCTAACTGCTGCATTTATAAATGGCAAATGCTACCCCACCGAAGAGTGGGGATGGGCCCTGTGAGCAGGGCTGCTCCACCCCTTCCACACTCCTGTGTCTCTCCCAGGCTTGCAGAGTGTGCTCTGTGACAGTGACACCAGCAAGGTCCTGTAGGAACACATGGAGTGAAATCCGTGCAGCTTTTCAGGCCTGTGGCTTTTGTTGTCTTCATCCTGACGCCTTTCTATGTGAGGGAGGTGTGAAAGCTTCCGGCAGCCTTCAACTTCTACTCAGACAATTCACAATAGAATATTTATGTTAATAGATATCCCTGTAAAACACACATGGAATATTTTCTACATGTGCATGCATGTGTGTATATGTGCATTCAAACACACACACACACTTCTGCTGACCAGGGGAGATGACCCTGAGAAACGTAAAATAGGAACATTGGAAAGTGGTCACCGACCAATGGCTCCCAAGAGCACTGAGGGAAAGTGCGTAATAGAAGCATTGGGTTTCAGACCAGCTGGCCTCATGACGTCTTTTTCCTACTTCAAGTCCATTAATTTTTTAATCTCTGTGATTAAATTGCTAAAGCAGAGACCAAGTTTAAACGATCGATATGAACTAGATCTATAAAGGCGGAGTGTGGTGGGGCACTTAATACTTCTGTCCAGGAAAACACTCCATAAAGAAACGAAGCACAGTGGGATCCATGACTCTATCCAGAAAGTTGTGGGACATGAACCTACTGGTGAAATGTGGCCTTGTGTGAAAGGGGACGAAGATGGCAAGGCCCACTTCCTTGAGGAAGGTGCACGTTCATGGAGGAAGCCAGCGTCAGGATTTCCCCAGCAGGGAAATCACAGGGGGAAGGAGAGCCTTCCTGAGCTCCGAGCTGACCACCTTCTGCTCCTGTGGAAGGACTGCAGGCTCAGCGCTCTGTGACTAGGCAGGAAAGCTGAACTGGACATCAGGAGATCCCATCAATGAAACGGCCCTTCTCTTTTGAGCGCCAGTTTCCCATCTACCTGGGACTGCGTTATAAAGATCTCTTCCACACAAAGAAGCCCATATGTTAGATTTTAATAGACAAAGATGGTTAAACAACTTTCTCTATGAAGTGGCCCCAAAATGTATTTTTCTATAATGCCTATAGAATACAATGTACATTTTCAGAAAAATATTCACCACATGAGAAGAAGTGCAGCTAACTGGGCTCTTCCACATGTCCAAGCCACAGTCCAGTGCTGATCTGTTCCTGGGACAAACTGTGACCTGGCTATGGAGGACCACAGGGGCATACTCTTTGTGCCTGAGAATGAGATGGTCCCGGATGGGCTGCAGGGACACCCCATGTCAAGGTGGTCACATACCCACAGTGTTCCCTTAGACTGACTTGGCAGTGAGTAACCAAATGTTTACTGAGGCCTTAAAAAACTAAGTCATGGTTTTATTGTTGATCTTCAACCACATCTGATTTTATATATATATATGGAACTTATTGCTCACTTAGTATTTAGGCATGGATTTGGAATAATCTGGTGCAACTCTTCAGCTTTCTTCCTCTTTTCTTTGATGTAAAAATGAAGATATTGTAAATTTTGTGAATAAAAACACAGAACAGAAGGTAAAAGTTGATTTCCCTTAAAGATGCTTGGAGTTACTTGGATACAAAGTTGGCACCTTTAATATTTTTTAGTATTATTTGTTAGGTTAGGACTAGAGTAGAGAATACACAGCATGAAACTTTGGTACAAAATTTAAGGAGGGATCAAAATACAGTAATTGAGATAAATAGTATTTTATTGCAAAGTTTTGTATTTAACACAGAAAATCCATGATGAGCAAAATATCCCAATTTTAAGTAAACACAGACCACGTAGAGACACATCACGGCTCTAGTTACTCACCAGTAAGCCCTGAAGAAGTCTGCACAGTGACTGGCAACACCAGATAACATGGCCGCGGCCAAGTGAGGCTAGAGGGCGTGCCCAGAGAGACTCCCTGCTGATCAGCCCAGCACCACCAGGCCAGGAGCACTGAGCCTCAAGGTCTGAGCTCCAGGTGACAGGGAGTCATGTCAAGGAACTGTCTCCAGGTGAGCTGGACCGGCCAGGATGGATACCAGGCCCCCTGTGAGGCTGGGAAGGTCTCACCCCACCTTACATGAGGAGTTGGGCACCCTGCCCCACAGGTAGAACTTGGGGAAGCTCCTGAGACCCAGACTCCAGTGGAGGAGTCAAAGGGGCGTGTGGACCTAACCTCTCAGAGCAGATGCTACCCACCCAAGGCACAAAGGCCTGGTCAGACCCAACTGCCGCCCCTGGAACTCCGCTCCGGGAGAGCATGGACGAGGGGGTCCAGACTGGCCGCTAGTCCACAGTGCTCCCCACTCCCCGCTGCTCATGGTGAGAGGAGGCCGAGAGCTACTCCAGCCGCTTCAGGGTCCTGCCACTCCTGCTGCAGCTGGTGGACAGCACAAAGGAGGAGGGACTTAACAGCCCAGTCTCCCTCTCAGCTTGGAGGGAACGGAAGGAAGGAGAGGTGGGCCTGAGCAGCGACCCTCCTCCTTGCTGGACTGTATTGACCACCCGAGTGGAAACGACTTTTTAATTTTTCATTAAGAATCTTTTTGCTACCTACCTACATACCTACTTCCCTTCCTTCCTTCCTTCCTTCCTTCCTTCCTTCCTTCCTTTCTCTGTTGTTTAATCTGTGGGTATATATCTTTCATTAATATATATATATATGTGTGTATATAAATGTATCACAAATATATAAATGTGTGTCTATATATGTGTACATATATAGACACACATTTATATATTTGTTACTTTCATATATATTTGATTCTTCTCCTTTTTAGCATTATTTAAAGACAGTTATTTTCTTTGTCTTGTCTTTTGAGGGTTAGACCTTTTATTTTGGATTTTGTTTTGTTTTTCTTTCTCTCTTTCCTTCTCCCACTAATTGCCAAATTCTCTCTCTCTCCCTCTCTCTCTCTCCCTCTCTCTCTCCCTTTCCCTTTACTTTTTTCACCTATTTTGACTCCTCCTTCATTATAACCATCATTTGTTACATCTCTGAATTTTCTCTGTTTACCTTTTTAAAAATTAATTTAAACGAGGTATATATGACAGAAAAATGCATTTTGATTCACTGTACACAATTGCAGCACACCTTTTCATTTCTCTGGTTGTACATGATGTAGCATCACACCTGTGTGCAATCTTACATGTACCTAGGGTAATGATGTCCATCTCATTCCACCATCTTTCCTGCCCCTGTGCACCCTCCTGACCCTCTCTCCCCTTTGCCCAATCAAAGTTCCTCCATTTTTCCTTCCCTACCCCCTCCCCATTTTGGGTCAGCATCCACTTATCAGAGAGGACATTCAGTCTTGATTTGGGGGGATTGGCTTACTTCATTTAGGATGATATTCTCCAACTCCATCCATTTACCTGCAAACGCCATGATTTTTATTCTCTTTTAATGCTGAGCAATATTCCATTGTGTATATATACCACAGTTTCTTTATCCATTCATCTATTTAAAGGCATCTAGCTTGCTTCCACAGTTTAGCTATTGTGAATTGAGTTGCTTTGAAATTGATGTGGCTGCATTACTATAGCATGTGGATTTTAAGTCCTTTAGGTGTAGACCGAGGAGTGGGATAGCTGGGACAAATGCTGGTTCCATTTCAAGTTTTCTAAGAATCTCCACACTGCTTTCCAGATTGGTTGCACCAATTTGCAGACCCATCAGTAATGTATGAGTGTGTCTTTTCCCCCACATCCTCATCAACATTTATTGATAACTGCCATTCTGATTGGGGTGAGATGAAATCTTAAAAAGTAGCTTTGATTTGCATTTCTCTAATTACTAGAGATGTTGAACATTTTTTCATATATTGGTTGATCGAATGTATATCTTCTTCTCAGAAGTGTCTGTTTAGCTCCTTAGCCCATTTATTGATTGGGTGGTTTGGTGTTAAGTTTTTTGAGTTATTTGTATATCCTGGAGATTAGAGATCTATCTGATGTGTGTGTGCCAAAAATTTGTTTCCCAAATGTAGGCTCTCTGTTCACCTTTTGAACATTCTACATTGTCTTCTACCTTCCCATCACATTTTATTTTCTCTTAAGAAACATTCTTTCTACTAACTTTTAGGTTTATTTAACTCTTACCACTACCATTCAAGTAGTATTGCAATTATTGCTGTGTGGGTGACATAGTTGGCACCTGTTGTTTACTTTAATGCCAGATACAGTTTATGGTTACTTATTGATTTTGCTGTCAGCAAGTGCTAACCCCACCATTTGCTTTTTTTGTGGTAATTTGTGTTGCAGATGTCACAGTAGACACCATGTGTTTATTTTAATGCTGTGTATCCATTGCATTGCTTGTTGCTGTTGTTTGTCTCCCACTTTTCTATGAGGTGCTGGGTATCTACAGGGACACTACAAGCTCACAGGATATAGGCTCTGCTACTAAACTAAACTCAGTGAAAAGGCAGCACATCTTGCTCCACACAAATTAACAAAACTCAAACTTCAGCTATATTTTAATACAAAGAATAGAAGGGACAAAAACTCAAGGTAATGATCGGTCCCCACATAGGAATGGCTAGGGGTGGTCCTCGTGTCTCACTCAGCTCATCCACTCATACAGCAAAAACAGAGATTTCACAGCAGGTCTGTGGATAGCACACCTATGAGGAGGTCTCAATCTGAATTACTGGAATTTTGGCAAGAGAAGGCTGTCCTCTAAAGAGGCCCACATACAAAAATGGAAGAGAAATCCATCCCAACAGATGCATAAAAGCCAACACAAGAATTAAAGAAATTTGAAGAAAAAAATAAGTAGGTAACATGATACTTCTAAAGTTCATGATTCACCAGCAACTGATTCCAAAGGCATTGAAGAGGATGAAATAGCAGATAAAGAATTAAAATAAATGACAAATCCCAATAGAACATAAAAATGACATATTATAATTAAAATGTCTAAATACAGAAAAAGGACACAATTTTAAAAGTCTCAGTAGCAAAACATCAAGTGACATTTAGGGGTAAACCAATCAGAATTATTTCTGATTTCTCCTCACAAATTTTAAGTCAAGGGCTGGGGTTGTGGCTCAGTCGTAGAGCGCTCACCTAGCATATGTGAGGCCCTGGGTTCGATCCTCAGCACCATGTAAAAATACATTTTAAAAAAGTACAATAAAAAAATTCTAAAAGTCAGGAGGACTTGGAAGGATATGTGTCAAGTTCTAAAAGAAAATGTCAACCAAGATTGCTATATGTAGCAAAGCTATTCTTCAAAATCAAAGAGAAAATAAAATCTTCCACGATAAGGAGAAATTAAAAGAATTTATGACCACTAAACCAGCACTATAGAACTTACTTAAAGAAATACTTCACACAGAAGAAATAAAAAACAAACCCCAGTAATCACAAATGAATGGAAAAATAAATCATTTGAAAAGTAACTAAGCAAATGAGAAAGAAGACCAAATTAAATATTAGAAATAAATCAAAATGGCAAGAATTAACAAAATCTCTCTATAATAATATCCAATGTAAATGATATCAGTTTTTCAATTAAAAGACATAGGCTGGAAGAATGGATTAAGAAAACAAAACCTATGTTGTTTGCAAAAAACTTATCTTACAGCTAAAGACAGCCACAGACTGAAAGTGACAGGGTGAAAATTGATATATTACATAAATGGAGCCCCCAAAACAAGCAGGAGTAGCTATTCTTATATTTGAAAAAGCGGATGTCAAACCAAAATTAATCAGAAGAGACAAAGGAGGTCATTTCACATTGGTAAAGGAAATAATCCAACAATAAAATATAGCAATAGTGAATACTTATGCCCCAAATGTTGGTGAACATAATTCATAAAAAAGACACTACTCAAATGGAAGCATCAGATATATCCCACTAGAGTAATACTGGATGATTTCAACACACCTCTCTCACCAACGTATAGATCATCTGCATGTAAATACAGTAAAAGACTTTTTGGGCTTAAAAATTTGCCATAAATCAAATGGATTTAACAGACATCTATAGAATAGTTTGTTCAACAAAAACTAAATGCTCTTTCTTTTCTATGGCTCAGGGAAATTTCTCCAAAATAGATCATATTTTAGTCCACAAAGCAATTCTTAGCAAATAAAAAAAAAAAGAAGATATAATTCCCCACATCTTATCAGGTCATAATGGAATACAATTGGAAATAAACACCAGAAAAAAAGAAGCCATATAACCACAGAAACTATATAACAACATGGAGATTGAGCAACACACTTTTGAATAATAAATGGATGACAGAAGAAATCAGAGGAGAAATTTAAAAATTCTTAGAATCAAATGAGTATAGGGATACAACATTCAGAACCTCTGGAATGCTATGAAAGCAGTTCTAAAGGAATGTTTATAGCTGTGAGTGCCTATATAAGAAAATAAAAGAATCCCAAATAAACAATCTATGGTGATTCTCAAGGCCCTTAAAAAGAGGGACAAAGAAGCTGGGCACAGTGGCACACACTTGTGATCCTAGCAGCTCATGTGGCTGAGGCAGGAGGATCGAGACTTCACAGCCAGCCACAACAATGGTGAGATGCCAAACAACTCGGTAAGACTCTGTCTCTAAATAAAATACAAAGTAGGACTCAGTGGTCTAGTGCCTCTGAGTCCAATCTCTGGTAAACACCGCCCCCCAAAAAAGAAGAAAAATAAACAATTTCCAATTTTCAAAACCAGGAGAAGGAAGGACATAATTAAGATCAGAGTTGAAATTAATGACATTGAGAATAAAAAAACAATACAAAGGATCAATGAAACAAAGATTTGGTTTTGAAAATATGAATAAGATTGATAAGTGCTTAGGCAAGATAATGAGAGAGAGAGAGAGAGAGAGAGAGAGAGACCCAAAAATACGAGATGAAAAAAAACCACCACAGATATCACAGAAACCCAGAGCATCATTAGGTACTCTTATGAAAATTGGAACATCTAGAAGAAATGGATATATTTCTAGATACATACAATCTGCCATAAGTGAGTCACAAGGACATAGAAAAGATAAACAGACCAATAACTAGGAATGAGATTGAAGTGGTAATTAAAAAAAAATTCCAACGAAGTCTAGGAACAGATGGATTCTCTGATGAATTCTACAAGATCTTTAAAGAAGAACTAATGCCAATGCTTAATTTATTTCATGAAATAGAAGGGTATGGAAAGCTTCCAAACTCATTCTATGAGGGCAGTATCAGACTCATACCAAAACCAGATAAAGATACGTGAGGCAAAGAAAAGCTACAGACAAAAAGATATCC
Source organism: Marmota monax (assembly GCF_021218885.2). Classification (NCBI taxonomy): domain Eukaryota; kingdom Metazoa; phylum Chordata; class Mammalia; order Rodentia; family Sciuridae; genus Marmota; species Marmota monax. The sequence continues at coordinate 6,321,842 of NW_026695207.1, forward strand.
CTGATGAATATAGATGCAAAAAGCTTTAATAAAATATTGGCAGTTGCTTTCAATGACATATTAAGAAGACTCTACATCACGACTAAGTTACTTTTATTTCAGGGTTGCAAGGATGATTTAACACATGTAAATCAATAAATGTAATTCATCAGATATGTAGAATTAAGGGCAAAAATCACTAGTCATTTCAATAGATACAGAGAAGTCCTTTGACAAATTGAACACCAGTTTATGATAAAAACACTGAAGAAGTAGGATTGGAAGCCACATACCCTCTGTCTCAAAAAGAATATATATATATATATATATATATATATATATATATATATCACTTTTACACTAATGGAGGTATCACAATACCTGACAAAAACCCAAAGCCAACATCACAATGAATGTGCAAAAACTGAAAGCATTCCCTTTAAAATTTAGAATAAGACAAGGCCATTCATTCTCATTAATCCTATTTAATATAGAGTTAGAAAGTCTAGACAGAACAATTAGGCAAGAGATGGACATAAAAAGGAATAAAATTAGGGGAAAAAAACAGTCAAATTTTCAATATTGTTTTTAGATGATATGATCCCATACTTAGAAAAATAAAAAAAAAAAAACACCAAAAGATTGATAGATCCAATAAGCAAATTCAGCAAACTAACAGGTTACAAAATCAACATACAAAAATCAATAACTTTCCTATATACCAATAATAAGTCTGCTGAGAAAGATATCAAGAAATAATACCATTCATGGTGGCATCAAAAAAAATACCTAGGAATAAATATAAACCATAGGTGAAAGTCATCTATGATTAACACAATAAAACATTTAAAAAATGAAATTGAAGAAGATCTAGAAGATGGAAAGACAGCCCATGTTTATGAATAAGCAGAATTAATATTGTTAAAATGGTCACACTACCTAAAGCAAATACCAAGTCAATGCAATCCTCATCAAAACATCAATGGCGCTCTTCACAGAACTGAAAAACTGTCCTAACATTTACTGAAAAAATAAAAAACCCAGAATATCCAAAGCAATTCTAAGCCTAAACAAACAAAAATAAATAAATAAATTACTCACCCTGGAGGTATCACAATACCTGACTTCAAGTTTTCCTGCAGAATTATAATAACAAAAACTGCATGGTACAATCATAAAAAATAGACATAGACCAATGTACAGAATAGAAGACACAGAGACAAACCCACATATCTGTAGGCATCTGAACCTTAACAAAGGTACCAAAACACACTGGAGAAAGGACAACCTTTTTAACAAATGGTGCTGGGAAAACTGGTCATCCATATGTAGAAGAATGACACTAGTCCTTATCGCTCACCTTGCAAAACAAACAACTCAAAATTCACCAAAAAAACAGAAACTGTGCAACTCTCAGAACAAGTTCAACACTTCATCATGTAGGTGCAGATGACTACCTTTCTCAACAAAATCCCTAAAGTTCAGAAAATAATGTCAAGAGTTAATAATTGGATGGCATCAAATTAATAATAATCTGCACAGCAAAGGAAATAATAAAAATGTGAAGAAAGAACCTACAGAATAGGAGAAAATCTTTGCTACTTACTCTTTTGACAGAGGATTAATGTCTAGAATATATTAAGAACTCATAAAACGTAATACCAAAAAAATTGATAAATGGGCAAATGAATTAAACAGACATTATTTCTCAAAATAAGAAATAGAAATTACCAACAATGTTCAGGATTATTAGCAATTAAGGAAATGCTAATTAAAACTACCCTGAGATTTTATCTCACTCCAGTCAGAATGGCAGCCATTCAAGAAAATGCTGAAGAGGATGATGAGAAAAAGGATCACTTTTACAATGCTGGTGGAGTCGATTTTCATGCTATGAAAATCAGCATAAGACCTTAAAAAAACAGATATGGAACCATCATATGACCAAGATATACCACTCCTTGATATTTGTCCTAAAAATTTTAAGTCTTCACACTACAGTGATACATGCATATTCACATTTATAGCAGCACAATTCACAAGAGCCAAACTATGAAACCAGCCTAGGTGTCCTTCAATGGATGAATGGATAAATAAAATGTGATATGTACACACAATGGAGTTTTATTCAGCCACAAAGAAAAATGAAATAGCATTATTTGCAGGAAAAAATGGATGGAACTTGAGAACATTATGTTAAATGGAACAAGTCAAACTCAGAAATTCAAGGGACCTATGTTTACTCCCATATGTGGAAGCTACAGAGGAAATGGAAAATAAAATTGGAGAGGAATGTTTTGAAAATCAAAGGAGATCAGTAGAGGAACAGAACCAAGGGGTGGGAGATGGGAAGGGAGGGGGAATACTGGGAAATGATATTGGCCAAATTATAGTTATATTGTGTGAATGTGCAAGTATATAACAGTGAGTCCCACCATTTATACAACTACAATGCATCAATAAACAGTGGGAAAATGAGTCATAGCCACATTGAAATACTTCCTCAGAAACCACAGGGCCAGTTGAGCATTCAGAGACTAGAGAACAGGAGATGGGGCACAGGCTTTCCTCCCTCCTCCTTCCTGCAATGAAAGAGCTGAAGAAGAATATTTCTGCTTCCGTATTCTGGGGAAGGGTAACAGCTTTTGTAACATATGTGAGAAAGAATCTGAAATTTGAATTCCTGCAACTTTAGCTCATGGTATTTCCAACTATTTATTTTTGAATAATGTTTAAATGGTGAAAGTTCAGTCTACTGTGTGTGTATGTATGTGTTCTTAAAAATACTAGGCTGTGAGTTATTCTATCTCTAACTCATTTAAACATAATTTTTTTTAAAAAAAATTGTTTAAAAAGGTTAGTTTACTACTGGCCACAAAGTACATTTCCTTTTTATACCATTTTCTTGACCTCCTCCAGTTCATCAAGCACTTCAATCTCTTTATTCTTGTAGAATTATCATTCCAATGCAAGTTTCATTAGGGGCCCGACAGGTGCATCAACATTCTATGAACTCCTAGTATTTATAAGTTCAGAGTGGAGAGCAATAGCCTCTTGAGCAGTTTCTGTACTAGTATGTTGAAAGTCTGACTTCAGGTAAGTTATGATCTCTGCAGAAGAAAACTAGTGAAGAGTTCTTATCCATAGATGCCCGAATGGAGGGCAGACAGCTATGCTAACGGAAGAAAGACACCAGCTGATGTAGCTGAGGCGATATCACAAGACCAGACTGTGAAGGGTGACAAGTGAAGAATGAGTCCTAAAAGGTCTAATGTTTACCCTGCATGCTGAAAAACCATAGAATGTCTTACAAAAGAGGTCATTATTATAAACAATGATGTGGCTGCATCACCATAGTATGCTGATTTTAACTCCTTTGGGTATAGACCGAGAAGTGGGATAGTTGGGTCAAGTGGTGGTTCTATTCCAAGTTTTCTAAGGACTCTCCATAATGCTTTCCAGAGTGGTTGCACCAATTTGCAGTGCCACCAGCAATATATGAGCGTATCGCAACATTTGTGCAATCATTTAGGTACCTCGGGTAATGATGTCCTTCTCATTCCACCATCTTTCCTACTCCCACGCCTGTTCCCCTTTCCTCCCTCCCCTTTGCCCAATCCAAAGTTCCTCAATTTTTCCCACGTCCCCTCCCCCCATTATGGATCAGCATCCACTTATTAGAGAGAATGTTTGTCCTTTGGTATTTTGGGATTGGCTTACCTCACTTAGCATGATATTCTCCAACTCCATCCACTTACCTGCAAATGCCATAATTTTATTCTCTTTTAATTCTTAGTAATATTCTATTATGTATACCTACGGCACTTTCTTTATCCATTCATCTACACAAATTGTCCGGCTCTACATCATCTACAACCAGAGAATGAAAAGTTGTGTTCCATCTGTGTACAATGAAATAAAATGCATTCTGCCATCACATATAACTAATTAGAACATTTTTTAAAATGGTCATTATTAGACTTTTGTATAAAAATACAACTCTGGAGGGAAACCGAATTACAGAATCAAAGTATAATGAGAAAACTATGCAATAGTCGTGTTAACCAGAAGATATTATGACTTATGTCTGTGACAATATGAAGAAAAAAGAAGGGAAAATATTGGGAAATATTAAGAAGATAAAATTAGAAAACCTTGTGATTGGTCATATGTGGGCTTTGAAAGAGGTTGCTGGGTAGAGGGGAATCCAAGACCTCCTGTTACCCTGGAGAGATCTCTAAAATTTAAAGGAATACTGATATCATTACACAAAATAATTTAAAGGATCAGGATAATATAACATTATAAGAAATAAAAGATAATTGGCTTAAAATACCAGGGAATATGAAAAAATTTAACTCCATTTGCAGATGATGTTGCTGTAAATCTAGAAAAATTAGAAAATAAAAAATCTCAAATTGTTATAAAATATGGCAAGGTGGCTGGATACAAGCTAAGTATACAAAACCTTAGTTTTCTTTATGCTAGTAAGAAATAAACTTTGAAACAAAATATTCCCTTTTCCCCAAAAGTAATAGGAACTATAAAATACTCAGGAAAAGCTTAATAACAGAAACAAAAGCTTGATACTACTAATACTACTGAAGAACCTAAAACAGGTTAAATAGATATTCAGCTATAAATACTCTCCAAGGTACAAAAATTTTAATCATAAGATATGAATTCTTCCCAAGTAATATACACATGTGATGCAGTTCTGTTCAGAAGAAAACTTGCGTTTGAACTGAGTGAAATAGTGCAGGAGCACAGGTCGGAGGCAGAGTCTTTGTCTTGGCAAAAGGCAAGCTTAGAAACTGAATTTTGAAATGTGTGCACAAGCTGGAGGACCTGGGTTTCCAGGTAATTGATCAGAAGAGAGCTTCCCCGACCCACCTTGTGGGAGTTAGGAGGAGCAGGCCTTACATCTGCCTTTAGTCAATGTTTTCTTATTTGCCTCTCCTAAGCTGATGAAACAATGTGAGAGAGCATGCTTTTCAGAGCTAACAGTACAGTGTTTTCCATTTTTTGTTCTGATTAGTATACATGAGAGTAGAATACATGTATGTACTTTGATAAATCATACATAAATGGAGTATAGTTTTTTTTCTGATTGTACATGTTGTAGAATCACATTGGAGGTGCAGTCATACATGTACATAAGGCAAAAATGTCTGTTTCATTGTACTATCCTTCCTATCTCCATACCCCCTCTCTTCCCTCCCTTCACTCCTCTCTATCTAACCTAAAGTAACTATGTTCTTCCCTAGACAACCCGCCCTTGTTGTGAATTGGCATCCACATATCAGAGAAAACACTTGGCATTTCATTTTGGGGGACTGGCTTATATTGATTAGCAAGGTATTCTCTAGCTCCATCCATTTATCACCATATTACAATGATGCAGCCACATCCATGTTTACAGTAGCTCAACTCACAATAGCTAAACTATGGAATTAACCTAGATGCCCTTCAACCGATGAATGGGCAAAAAAAAGTGTGATATACATATGATATACACACACACACACACATACATACATATATATATACACACATACATACACACTCACATAGTTATATAGATATACATATGATGTATATATGATATATATAAAATGTAATATATATTACTCAAACAATACAATTTTAATAGAATAGTGAGGAGCCATCAGACTTACCCTCTCTTAACATGTACATAAGGCCATTAAAATTAATGAAGGGTTGGTAGAGTCATTGCCTTGTGTTGAGGGCCACAGACAAGTCAAGATGGCACATGGCACTTTGCCAGGAGGATGGCTTGAGAAGTAACCAGCGAGCCATTAAGATGATGGAGATTCCTTAATGACTGACTGCTGTATCTAGATGATGTTAATTAAGTTAAGCTGTGTGTAATTATTAAGATGATGAGGATTCCTTAATGACTAATTGATGTATCTAGATGATGTTAATTGAAACAAGCTGTGTATAATGAGTTAGGTATATACCTCTGCTGTCCTACAACAAAGCGGCTCCTGCTTCCTTGGGTGCCCGCTACTTTGAGTTCTCAGTTCCTGCTGAGTTCACTCGCAATAAAGTAGTTCCTGCTTCAACCTTCAAGTTTGCCCAGCCGGACTACGGCAGCCCAGCCGGACATGCACAAAGCCCTGGGTTCAATCCCCAGCACCACCAAAAAAAAAAAAAAAAGAAGAAGAAGAAGATTAATGGTGCACAGCAGTGGCCTGACAGGGTGCAGAGGAGTCTACATGTACAGCGCTATCACCTGCACATGGAAACAATGTATAACAAGAGCTCAGTTCAGGAGGGGTAAGGCTGCTTGATAAATGGTGTTGGCATAATTATCTACCCATCCAGAACGAAACAAAATAAAACCCCTGCTTACACCATGAACAAAACTAAATCTGTGAAGAAATCTGTAAGACTAAATGAAAACATCGTGAATCCTTTGGAGCATGTTTGTATTATTGAAAAGCAAACAACCTATGAAAACAGGCTAATAAAAGACCAATTTTCCCACTTTTGAAAAATGTCAAAAGATAACCAAAACAATCAAAGACAAGTAACATGCTGAAAAAATAATTGAGAACGTACAAATAAAGTAGGAACACCACCAGGGGTCTACAAGTTGGTAAGAAAAAGAGAAACAAGCAAGATTTAACAGTCCAAGTGATAATAGGCACAAGCGACGATGCTGATCTCTGTTAGAGAAATCTGAGTCTGTGATGAGAGACCTTTTCAGATCCCATCAAATTAGGAAAATTTTAAAAGCACAATAAGAGCAGGTAGTAATAGGGTGGTTAAAAATAGTCCTCTTCTTAAGTTGGGAATATGAATTTAAATTACTGCTGCATATGGGAAAGTCATTTCTTTAATAACAGGTGCACCCTTTGGTTCTAGCTATCCCTTTCTTATGGGAACAGCAAATATAGAAATATGAAAAGTGAAAACAGGGGTCACCTGGACAAGAACATTGTGGTATATGTAGTGGATAAAAAGAAAATCTGAATCAATAGAAATATCAATTAACAACTGAGTCTGGAATAAATTGTATCTATCCATATACTGAAATATTATACAATTATTACTAAGAGTGAGCTATAGCTATTGCCTGGGAGAAATGCCCATGATGTAGTGGGATTGACATTGCAATGGCATTGGGATATATCTTTTCTGAAAAAAGCCAACTGAGAACAAAATGGCCCTCTCTGTGTTCTGGGGAGTCCACACAACTTGCTCCCACCAAGACACGCTGCCATCAGGGAGAACCTCTGAAACAGGTCTGTGGGTGGTGAAGGAGGCAGAGTGCTTGTCTTTGTAGTCACCACTCCACATCTTTTCCACTAGAGAAAGGAGCATATCTTGTTTTTTAAATTAGTCAATAGGATCAACAAGACAGATGGTGGTCATATGGAAAATCTAGCAGGTTTAAGGCCGAGGACAGGAGAGCCATGAATAAAGCCTCTTTTCCTGTCTCTTTAGCCTCCCTGGGACCAAACTACCCAAGAACAACTCAAAGGAGGAAAAGTTTACTTGACCTCAGTTTCAGAGGTTCAGCCCAGGGTCTGACGACTCCACTGGTGTGAGTCAGAGGTGAAGAAGCTCATCATGGCGGAACAGTGTGGCAGACAAAACGTCTCAGCTCACAGTGCCCAGGGAGCAAAACAGCAGGGGGGAGGCTAGGGGACAAGATATAATCCCCAAGGTCAAACCCCCAGTGACCTACTTCCTCCTGCCACACCCCATCTGCCTGCAGTTACCACCCACTAGAGCAGTCCTTTCAAACTATCAGTCCATCAAATGGATCAATCCATTGCAGAGAGGTCACAGCTCTCATAGTCTAATTGATCTACCTGTGGACATTTTGCATGAGTTTATTGGGGACCCTTTTATCCAAACCATGACAACTGAGAGGGTGGATATGATGCTCATGCAGGCCCCTTGAAGCAGGGTGTGTCTCAGCTGAAGAAGAAGGTGCATACTCAGGGAAAATGCCATGGGAAGGCCGCATTTGCTGATGTGAACTGATACCCTAACTGGTGCTGGAACAGACCTCTGGGTTTGCTGTGGGATTCTGACAATGGGTGCATTTACCCCTCGGTATCCATGGGGGATTGGTTCCCACCTCATCCCATCCCCAGTCCCAAATTCACCGACCCTCTGATCCCTTGTGTAAAATGGGTTATGTGTGCATGCAACCTATGCATATCCTTATGTATATTTCAAATCATCTCTAGATAACTTAGAAGAGCTAATACAATGTGATACTATGCAAAAAGCTATTATTCTGCATTGTTCAGGAAATAGTGACAAGAGAAAATTCAACGCATATTCAATACAGATGTGATTTCTTTCACATATTTTTGGTCCCTGGTTGGCTGAGTCTGCAGGTGTGGAGTCTGCTGATGTGTCTGGAGGTAAGGCTACTAGTCACAAGATCTTGCATTCTGATCTCGCATCTGTTGCACTGATGTTTTCTCCATCAAGAGCTTGGAAAAACTAATAATAAAGTCAGAATGCATCCCTGGCACTGACCTTGCTACAGGAAGGCAGAGTCAGGGTCACTAATGTTGTGAACAAAATGGATACACCTACTCTATCCTTGCACATCGCCAGGGCCCTCTCAGTCTGATTGTGAGTGTTAAGTGGGGCATGGGGTCAGATGGAGCCAGGTACACATCAGCCATCCTCCGCGCCTGTGGAAACAATAAGGGCAAGCAGCTCTTGGCAGCAGCTCCATGCAGAGGGAAAGCCGTTGCATCCCACTTCGGACTGCATTTCCCATAGAGTTCTGGGCATATTGAGGACTAACTAGCCTGCCTGTTCCTGTCTAGCTCACTCTGCAGCAAATGCAGGGGGAGGCCAAGCCGAGAGTATTTCCTTTGGTGTCTGCAGCTCGCCCCTGTAGGCCAGCCTTTCCCAAAGTGTGTTCCAGAAAACTGGGAGCTGGTGGGCAGGTTACCCTAGCTGCCCAACACGTAGATGATGACTGCGTGGGGTTCTGGGTTAGAGACGCCTGTGCGGGGTCGATTCCAACTTGGGTTTTGTCCTTCTTCCATTATGATTTGATCTCTGCGATGCTTTCCAGAACTATCACTACTCTACTCTCCAGGATGGGCTGGGGGCTGGGGAGGGTGAATAGACTCCTAAGTCGTGCCTGAAGTTCCTGGTGGTCAGCAACCTTTCTCCTGGAGACGTGTCACAGGAGCAGGGGACGCTGGCCTTTGATAGTCATGGCAACTGCTTCTCAGCCCACACCCTAGAAGAAAAATGTCGCAGGGGTGGAATGTCCCCAATTTGTCTCCGCAGATCTGGAATGTTATAAATTCAGACCTGACCAAGGGCCGTGCTTGCCGGTTCCTTATCCGTGGAGAAAGGGTTTGGTAAGCAAATTAGTAGTGTGAGCCCGAGCATTCTGCGCTGGACCCCGAGATATGAATAGGTGGCCCATGGAGAAAGGATTTCATGGGCCAATGAGTGCAGGAAGCCTGGCATGTGGCAGTCCATCTAGGGAGGCCGGGGCACATTAGCACTCCAGAGGCCCCTGAGCACTGGGGAGGCCAGAGTGACTGTTCACCTGGAACTCCTCCTGTGCCCCTGTCTTCCCAGAGGGACACCTTACTGTGAAGGAAGGGCTGTCACAGACCCAGCTGGATGCTCTCTCTATAGCCAACTCACGGGGCTTTGCTATCATACGCTGTGGTGGGAGGAAGGAAGGGATGGGGAAGGCCAAGAGGAGGGGAGGCAGAGGGAAGCTCCCTGAGAGGGAAACCCGACGTACCCAGGTCCCCAATTTCAAGTGACTCCAGGAACTTTGCATGGTTTTACCCTTTGGGGGGCTCCACCCAGGAGGCCGGTCCTCAGCCTTTCACTCCTCTGTTCTGGGGCCCTGGCCACTTCCAGAACCAGGATCTACAACGAGGAGAAATAAACAGAACCACACAGCAGCACCAACACCAGGGAACCTGGCTTTTATCCTCGGTTCCAGCCACGTGCTGGTTATCACGCCTGTGTATCAGTGGGCGCTTCCTCCACCTGACAGGGTGTGCTCGGCCCACTGTATCCACTGGGCGGAAACACAGGCTGCCTCATGACTCAGGTTTGCTTGTCCATGCTGGTGTCATGGCTTGCATTGACCTGCCTTCTCCAAATGTCACCTCCTACCACATGAGAAGTTTGGGGTCCTCATTCTGGATGTCTGAAGAGTGACCAAAAGGAAAAGGTACAATAAATTATGTCCAGGTTTTTTATAACATGTTAAACAAACCCCAAACTTTGTTGACATTTAATTCAATCCTTGCAACTACAGGCAAGCTCTTTTCAAAATGTTTTCATTTTATTGTGGCAAGAACATGCCACACACAACCTACCCTCCAAAGTTTTTAAGAGTGCCATGCAGCAGTGCCAACCGCAGCCACAGTGTTGGACAGCCTGTCTCCAGAATCGACTCGAGTGGCCAACCAGAGCTTCAGGCCTGCAGTCTAGCAATGCCCTGCTCCCTTCCTTTGGTCCTGGTAACTGCCACTCTGCCCTCCGTTCCTGAGTTTGATCCCTTTAGACCTTCATGGAAGTGGGATCGTGTGTGTTTGTCCTGTGAGTGGCTTATTTGCTGAGCACCATGTCTCAAGATTCACGTGTGTCTTTGCACATTAGGTGCTCTCTCATGATCGTGGAAATAGGTTTTCTCCACTCAGGGATTAACTGGAGATATGTGTGGTCCCAGGGCTGTCCCAGGAAGCCACATGGCCGTCACAGGAAGGTAGCAGGTCACCTGAGCAGACCTGAGGAGGTCCCTGGCCCAGGTCACTCAGACACACTCCAGGCAGTGCACGGAGGGTGGTCCTGGCGGCTCTGGGGGTCAATGAGCCACGCCAGCTCTGGGCAAGACAAATGGACAGCAGCCGTAGCTCTCAGCATCACACAGTAGAAGGCCTGTGGTTCCCAGCCAACTGGCTCTGCTTCCTTACACTTTTAATGGATTAGCATCCACCTGTTCACCACCCCACCACCACTTTAATAATTTAGTCTGTGCGTCCGCCGTGGATAAAGTGATCTTCGTCATAGAGATCAAAGAATTAATCAAGTGAAACAGTAAAGAATGATTTCAGAAACCTTTAGAGAGAGATAAATAACTCCAAGTGATGAATTATTGAATCTTGGGGGCCTATTTATTTATCAGGCAGTCAAAATTCACCATTTTAAATCTCACTCTGTTTTCCTTTGGTATTAGCCGGTCGTCTTCAAGGTGACATAGAACCAGCAAGACTGAATATGCAATCACTTGTGACTTAATCTGTGAAAATGTGATAAATCTATCCTATTGTGCTTCCAAACAAAGCTTCATAACGTTCCGTGTGAAAGGGCAGGAGGAGCTGTGGTGAGCAGGGAGGTTCCCCTTCGTCTGGGCTCCAGGAGCCCGGACCTTGGTGACTGAATGAGCGGCTTGTGGAGGCACTTAGCTGCTCTCGCTCAGACTCTCAGGGGCGGGACCGAGAGCGTCCCTGCTCTCCAGCACCTCCTGAGTTCGGGTCACTGCGGAGCTCCGTTAAGCTGTGGCTGGAACAGTCACGCCTGCTCACCCCGACCTTGGCCACTGGTGGGTCTCAGTCCAATTCTCTGATGATAGAAGCTGTGATTTAATCTTTCCAGAACATCAGAGTGTAACTTTCTGATTCCTCACTGAAACACCTTGGCTTCTCCCAGGCCAGGCCATTCAGAGGTTCCTCCCTGGGGCGCTGTCCTCTCCATGTGTGCCTGTCACTTTCTGCATGCAGGCTCCCAACTGTACCTTCTAAGATGGCCAGCACAGAGTCAAAGAAAGCAGTCAAGGGATTCTCAGAACGCCGCTCAGGGGTTTTTATTCTTTTCTTTTGGTCCGGGTCTGTACTTGAAGGAACGGCCACTATTGGGAGTAGATATAAAACCACGGCTCCAAACAAAGAGACCAGAGTTGCCGTCAATATGCATCTGTCACACCAGAACTGATCAGAGGGTCAGGTTTCCCACGAATACAGGAAACCAAGCCTCCACAAAGCCCTCCCTGCCCTGGCTCGGTTGAGGCAGATTTTATTTATGTCAACCATCAATACCCAAATTGATGATGAAGAACTACAAATGGCGTTCCACGTCACCACAGCTCACGGGTGCATACCAACTGGATCTCTGCTGATAAGAAGAGCACGTGCACCTCAGAACAAAAGATAAGAAGCTTTGAGGCAGTAAAGCCCCTGTCTCCTGAAAGCCCACTTGGTGCTGTGTTCTCACTGAGTCAGGAGGTTGAAATTGAGAGTTGTGATTGTCGGAGCAACGGGCACACCCAGGGTACCCAGGGTCCGGGAAGACGCTGTCGTCCACCAGCTCCAACGTGTCTGCTGACATCCCAGCACCACTCCTGCACAAAGGAGGCGCATTACAGATTGACAGGTTGATTTTGCTTGGAATAGGGCAAACTTCCAAGTTCCATGGTCTTGGTGATCATTTCTATTTAGATGTTCCAGAAGAACATATTTGGGACGTTTTGAGAGTGATTATACTTCAAAAATATCCTTTATCTAAATTAATCTTCAGGACAGTGAAGAGTCCCATGTAAGCAATACCTTGTTGATAGTTTGTTCCAGGTTCATTGCACTCAACTCCACGGGTGTGTGGAAATGGTCATCACATGCACTTCATGGAAACAGGACAATCAGTGCCGTTTCAGTTACCTAAGAATCACTAAGACATTTTGCATATTTCTTTGCAGGATATGCAGAGCTGAGCAGATACTAAGTTCTAAAGTGCCCCAGGCTGCTACTTGCTGACCTCTTTCCAATGAGCACAATCCTACCACTGAGGCCAGCCCTGACCCTGGGAGTGAGACTCACCAGGAAGGGCCCCTGCAGTGTTCAGCTTCATGGACATATGCCAAGGCTTGGGGCTCAGGCAGGTGTCCACACCCACCCCCCCTTGAGAAAACAAACCCCACTTTCCGAGTCTCATCAGAGACCAAACATGCCCATGAGAACTGTATCTAAATACTCAAGTTAAATTCTGTTTAAGGTTAAAAGATTCTGATCAAGGAAAGAAAAGATAGTGACGACTGAGTGAAGAATTCAGAAACCACCTTCTTTTCTAAGACATAAAGAACCAGCAAACTAGTTTCGGTCATAAATATGAAAACTCTGTCCAAGTGTTTTTTTTATGACTTGGTAGATCAAACTCGTCATGCTGTGGTTGAAGCCCTTCCTATCTCTGAATGCACGCTTTGTGAACATCTTGCTCATAGCACACTGCTCTGGACAAAGGTCACCATTGCCTAGTACCTACAGCGCGAGTGCCATGGGTTAGTGACTAGGCTTTGGTGACTGGGCCTTGTGCGGGTGTGAGCCAAGTGCTCACATTTGGAAAAGGTTCTCGCACACGCACTCCAGCCCTGTCTTTCACTCTGGTCTGTGTAGACCCTCCGCCTCCCTCGCTTACAGCCCCTCAGTCGGCCAGGCAAGCGGAACCCTTATCCACTCCCCAGTCAAACACGCCCCATCTGACTAGGGGAGGCCAGGGGCCTTGCCCACTCACTCTTGTCTGTCAGCTGGGTTGACAGGGTGGGAGGAGAGCCTCCCCCACCTTGCCTTGCCATCAGCCATGCTGACAGGTGCAGGCAGGCGAGGGACTCCCCCTCCGCCCCATTCATGCCCATCAGCACATGTGATGGACACGGGCGGGTGGGGGTGTCCCCAGAGCCTCTCAACAGAGAGGCCAGGCACATTTCCACCCTGGGTGGGGCCTGGGCTGCACGTCGGTTTGCATGCTCGGTTGACGGGTGGGGGCAGGGATGGGTTCCCAACTGTTTCGGCATCTGTCAGGGAGTTACCGTTCACCACTTTGACTCTGTCTCCCCTCTGGCCGACTGTGGATCCTGCCTGGGTCATCCTGATGGGGATTTCAACAGGCGGGCCAAAGCATGTGGGATGCAGAGGGCAGAGGAAGCAGCACTCAGGAGGAAGATGGGTCCTGCCCTATGGGTTCCTGTAAGGGGCACCAGTAGAGCCACCAAGGAGCAGACCGCAGACCACAGACCCAGCACTTCCACTAGGAAAAGAAAACCCTCACGAGCTATGGAAGAACATGATGGATTTCCTCTTGCACTGTCGCCACCCATACTCAACAAGGATCCCTCGGAGACCGAGGTGCACCACAGGGACTGAATGCACGCAGGGGTTGCCCCACCATCCTGTGGTCACTGAACACCCAGTGTACCTGGCCCTCAGTGATCAGGTCCCTCATTCCTGAGGCTGCACATGCCCAGGATGCTTGTTCTCTTTGGTGGCACCTGGAGGGGCCAACCGGAAAGCATCACAGAAGCCAGAGGAACTCTTCTGCTGCCCAGGATGAGCCTCTTTGAAGATCAGTGTTCACCTTGCAATGATGCCACATGGAAATCAGATAGAATGCATTCATGGTCCACAACCTTGAATGAAGAAAATCATTGTTGCATTAGTCTTTTCAACCCATGTATTTATTTGTACACATCTGACTATAAACACAGTTTTTGAGCATAATTTATTAATTTAAAACTCCAAAAAATCCAAAAGAAAACAAGAAAAATCGAAAAAAGGTCAACTTTAATACCATAAAAACTCACTTCTTCTTTCTTTTCCTTCTTTTTTCCTTGTGTGTGTGTGTGTCTGTGCATGCGTGTGTGGGGCTGGGCGTGGAGCCCAGGGCTTTGTGCATGCGAGGCAAGTTCTCTCTCCCTGAGCTACACCTCAGCTCTTTTTGTTCCTTTTGAGACAGAGTCTTGCTAAGTTACCAAGACTGGCCTCACACTTGTGATCCTCCTGTCTCGGGCTCCGGAGCACCTGGGACCACAGGTGCACCCTGGGTAGCCACAACTCATTTCCTTTAGTAAGCGTCCTCTCAGGGCCTTGCTGCATTTTTCTTCTTTAACCTTGGATCTTGATTAAACATACAGCACAAACAAGGAACCTCAACACATGCACAGGAAAGAAGTCTTAGCACACACAAAGGCTTTCAAGTTTAAACCACCAGGAAAATAACAGCCTTCACAGCCACATGTGGAGTCCAGCAGAAGCCAAGTGGGCGCTGGGAGGTTTTGTCGGGAGTTGAGTAAAGCAGTCATGTAGAGGGGCAGTGCTGCTAAAGGCCACGGAGGAATGACCGAGTTCACATGGATCTGCAGACGCTATCCAGACACCACTTTCCACTGGGCCAAGTTTTGCCCAACTTCAGTATCCATCTGTCAAAAAACAAGTCACGTAGTTTCAGATGAATGAAGTTAGGGCAAGACAGACATAAGCTCCAGCATAAACGTCTAGAAAACCAACCCATGCTCCTTGGTCACTCGGGGATTCCTGCCGCGGGAGGATCTCCCCTGGACCCAGGCCAAGCCAGACGATTGCCTGCTGAGGTGTCCCGTGAGCTTTCAAAGTTCGAGGGCCCACACTGGACTCGGGGGCAGGGGTGGCAGCGGTGCGTGTCTCACCCCCTGCGTGCTCACTGGCTCTCCCGCGTCCTTCACACTCTGGTCGGAATATTCAGGCTCAAAACAAAGCCCATTCTCTTTGGGAGGCCTCTTAGACCTCCACAAACTTGTATGCCTGAGATAATGTATGCAAAGCCGCAGTCCTCTTGTCTGAGACGCATTCTGTCACCAGCAAATGGTGGCTGGTGTCACTTTCCCCATGCTTTAGCGTATTTGCGATTTTGATTCAGAGACGCGCCTAGATACAAAGCCCATTATCAGATTAGCCGACTGGTCCAGCTGACTCTCCCTACAAAAGCTGATCCAGGACACTGAGCCTTACATGAGATACTGAAACCAAGCAAGGGGAAGTGCCACTCTTCAGAGTCGCTGAACTTCACTGGGCAGGGAAGCAGGAGCACACAGGGTGTGAGACCCTGGGCTGCCTCCGTTTCCACAGCCTGCAGAACAGCAAGGTCAGACCACAGATGCCTGTCCATCAGGGAGACGGGCTCCTGCCCAGGACCCGGGTGCAGGCTCTACATTTATCTGCCCTAGGTAGAACTGGCTGCCTCCACAGGCCCTTGGGGAAGTGCACAGAGGGTGTAAAATTAAAAGAAAGTATTTTATTTTGTGATTTATTTGGTTGGAGTTGGTTCCCTCAGGGTGAAGCGCAAACCTCAAAGGTAGACACAGAGAGTCCATGAATTCAAGGATGAAGAAGGATCATCCCAGCCACGTAGGGGACCTGCCTTAGAATCCGAGGCACCCCAGCTCTATTTCACCACTCCTTCCACCACTGCCCAGGAGATGGCAAAGGTCCCATTGGGTCTGCAGCAAAAACTGGCAGAAGACAGGTGGGCCAGCCGCCGACTTTCCACGGCACAATCCCTGTCCCCCAGGTGCCTGGAAGAGCCATGTATGTTGGAAATTCCATGCATTCCCAAACTGTCCGCAATGAAGCAAAAAGTTCAATGTCCTGGGCATAAAACTCCATGCATTTCCATATAGACAAAAACGCTGGAGATTATTTTTAAGGTGAATCAGGAAAGAAGATGGTTCCCACTGAGAGGGTGAGGGGAGTCACCACAGCAGCATCAGGGAAGCACTGAGTGACCATTGATTGTGTCTGGAAACTGCCTCAGCCCTGTGAGCTCTCCAGTGAGGGTGTATGCTCCAACACTGTTGCTTCATCCATCATTTATTATGATAGTTTACGTCACCCACATTTTGACTAATGATCCTTTATCGTTTCATTTTTTATTAATGTTATTTTAAAAACTCATTTATTTTCTTTATGTGAGGGTGATCTGTCACAACATTCCTTTTTTGCACAAAGGAGAAATGCAGATACGGAATATTTGCTCCCCTACATCTTCTCTTCAGAGTGTCACCAAGAAGACCCCCCCCTTGGCAGATGGTGCCAACAGGGAGGGCATGACTTCGATGCCCTGGACTCCCTTCCAGCACCGTGATGACCTGCTGTGGGATGTCTTCCTCCTGCGTGCACTGTGGAGTCTCATGGGGGCAGCACAGGTGCTCAGAGACTTGTCCACAGCCATGCTCATGTGCTGTGCTCATCACCACAGAGCAGGAGGGGAAAGGACAAAGAGGCCACTGGATGTGCCCAAAGCTAGAAGCGCAGACCCAGGGGAACTGGAAGGAGGCAGCCTGCTCCATCTGTGGACGTGAAGCAATCACAAGTTTACAACATGTCAGTGCTTAGAAAAAGTCGAGCTTTGACATTTTGTAGACAAACATTTTGAATTCTGGCCAGTGTGCTCTGTGACGGTTGATCTTATGTCTTGACGG
Source organism: Marmota monax (assembly GCF_021218885.2). Lineage (NCBI taxonomy): Eukaryota > Metazoa > Chordata > Mammalia > Rodentia > Sciuridae > Marmota > Marmota monax. The sequence continues at coordinate 6,339,087 of NW_026695207.1, forward strand.
CTAAGCGATGCCGGGTGGCCGTGATACGTGATTTCTGGGTGTGTCTGTGAGGGGGCTTCTAGGGGAAGCCAGCATCTGAATCAGTGCACTGAGCAAGGATTCGCCGCACAGTGTGGCGGGCTTCATGCAGCCGGAGGAGGCTGCCGATAGAACGGGGAGACTGCGGAACAAGCAGCCTGCTCGCCTTGCTCCGGCTCAGGTGTGCCCGCTGCTGCCCTGAAAGGTTCACGCTCCACTTCTCGGGTCTTCAGGCTCTAGCCAGACTGTGGTCATCGGCATCCTGAGCCTCTGCCTTCAGACACGGGCTGCTCGGCTCCTGGGCTTTGCCAGGCTTCCAGCTGGCAGAGGGCAGGTTGGGGACCTTCCTGGCACTCGTTGCCGGGGGCGGGGGGCAGTTCCTGGAAGGAGCCTCCTGGACCTGCCAGTGGGTCTGCAGTCAGCTCTGTTTCTCTGGAAACTGACCACACGTGCTCCATGTCCTTCTCTTCAGGCCATCGGGGAGTCAGCATCTATAGCCCCGGAGGCAGCCCAGGGTCTCACACCCTGTGTGCTCCTGCTTCCCTGCCCAGTGAAGTTCAGCGACTCTGAAGAGTGGCACTTCCCTTGCTTCGTTTCAGTGTCTCATGTAAGACTCAGGGTCCTGGATCAGCTTTTGTAGGCCAGCCAACTGGACCAGCCTGCTCCTCTGATCGTGGGCTTTGTATCTAGGCGCGTCTCAGAGTCACGACCCCAGTGTGCTGTGGCGCCTGGGCCCAGCCTCTGCGGCTGACTCCACTGTGGTGCTGTCTGTGTGGAGGCCAGCTGCTGGCTCATTCTGGGGTCCTAAGCGCGTGGAGGCTCCGTGCCTTGCCCTGAGTTTCATAAAATGCTTTTCTGCGTATGAAAGCGAAGACGGCCTCCCTGACTCCCGGGTGTCGGATCCACTGGAGATGAGCGGCTTTCCAGAGGACACTGAGGTCCCACCCCCAGACACCTGCCATGCTTATGACTCCCCATCTGCCTGGAAAATGCATTTTTAAAGGAAAAACAGAAGGGGAAGTTTCCTTTCGCAGCCAGCTCTGGTGTGACGTGCAGTGTGATGAATGGGCTGGAGGGCAGCCCCACGATCCTAACCGCCTCCGAGAGCTCAGCCTCCCTAGGTTCCCCACACCCTGGGAGCGAGGGTGCTTTGCCCTGGCCCTGTCATGTTCGGCCTGCACATCTCCTCCTAACCCATGGGACAGCGCTTTGTGACCTAGATTGTGGTCTGCAGGTGGCAAGCTCTAGGCCAGACCCCTGACTCACGGGCACAAGCCGTCATCGAGTGACCTTCTGACTGGGGAATGTGATGCCCTGTTGATCTTCTTCAGGTATCCAGATTCTTTTCTGTACCTAACTGTGGTGGCCATGTAATGGGGACTTGCCTTGCTCCCCGAGGAAGAAAGGAGTGTGGCCCAGTGTACCTCACCCGTGTGAGGCTGAGCTACCCTGGCCTGGCTGCCCATTGGTAGGCGCTGTGTGAAACCCTGGGTGCAGGGGAGCGGGGTACTCCTGCCTGGGGTGGTCTGGAGATGTGTCATCCTGCACAGCCAGCCACCGGTATGGACCTCCTCCCCGGCCTCACGGGCTTCTTGGATCTTTTCCTGGTTGCCATGCTCCCAGGAAAGGTGGAGCTGTCCCGCCCTGTGAGAACACCACCACCCTGGACTCAGTATCCCGTGCTGGGGCACTTTTCCGGGAAGGGGCAGAGGCACTGCGGCCCCCACCATTTCCTCCCCACCCTTCTCAAGACCCGCCCTTCTCAAGACCCGCCCTCCTGGCATCCAGGTGACACAGGAGCTGGCAGGCCTCCCCCTTGAAGGGAATTCCTCTCAGGAAGAAGGGACTGCATGGCGATTATGCTACTTTATTTACTGAGCGCCGAGTTTCCACAACATCCCTTCTTAGTCCTTGAGGAGCTAATACTCTCTCACCCTTAAAGCGCTGTAAGTAGTCGATAATCCATTATTACAGTGAGCCGTTCACTCTCACAGTAATTATCTAATAACCCCTTATAAAGGACCGTGGCTTCCTAATCTGTTTATAATTATCATTTCAATGATCCCGCACATTAATGTCTGACCTTCAGCAACTCTGACCTGATCTTAATTAGCTCTAATATCAAATCATCACTACATAAGAAACTAGCCATGACCAAATGAATGAACCCCAGGTACAGTTAATTTCTGGGGCAATTATCTTTTCATGTAGGGAGATTTAAATGATTATCTGCACAATTTCACACAGTTTTATGTAATTCTGCGACATTATGAATTCTGTTTTAAATCATATTTCAAAGGCAGGGCTCCGGTCTGGTTTGTCTAGTACTCTGAAGTCCTTGGCCACGACATCACTCATTGTCCTGTGTCACACAGGATTATTGTGTGTGATTATTTTCAATTATAAACAAATGACAAAAAACAAAGTCACAAAGCCACGTCTTAGACCCCAACATATAACTATGTAGGTAGGCACTCTAGGAGCAAAATCACCCAGGCTGAATCGTCAAAGGAATTGCTGCTTTATTGAGAAGCAGCAGCATGACTGGTGGCGTGACACATGATGCAAAGCCTCCAGTGTGTGTCACACGCCCAGGATGGTTGTTGGGTGCCGAGGAGGGAGGACGTTTGTCATGCCGACAGCCACAGGGAGGGGGAAGGAACACCGGGACTGGGCTTTCGCCTGAGGATCCCACTGAGTTGTGAGCACCCACTTAAGTGCCTGTGTGCCGCGGTAGCCTCCAAAGTCACCATCGTCGTCCCCCAGACACCCAGCTGCTCCCAGAGGCAAGACACATGGGACTCTGCAGAGATGCTTTCATGGAAAGCTAGGCCTTGCAAAGAGAGGCAGCCAGAAACCGCTTGCTTAGCGTTGTCTCCGGTGTCAAAGTTTGGGGAAAAGTTGATCCAAGTGAGGTATGTCAACTGGGGTTTCCTGCTTTGGGCACAATTGATCATGGCTACAGTCTGCACCTTCCTCGCCACGGTTCTCCTCATCCCTAACATGTGGTCCCAGAAACCAAACCCTCCAGCCGTGAGCCACAGTGCACTCTGAGGGGGACTGCTTGGAGAGCCACATGGGAGGAGGCTGCACGCGCACCCATAGAGAAGTCAGGACGGCCATCCAGAGTCCCTGCAGGAGCGTCACCTCTGGCTGCTTCTCCTCAGAGCAGATGTTCATAGAAACGGAAAGAAGATTGTCTGTGTTTTATAAATTGCTAAATAGGGACAGAAGCCAGTTTCTTTACAAATGACAGATTATTTGGGTTGCTCTAAATTGGTATGCATTTTTTTAACTTCTATATAACAGCAGAATGCATTACAATTCTTATTACATATATAGAGCACTATTTTTCATATCTCTGGTTGTATACAAAGTATATTCACACCAGTTCGTGTCTTCATATCCGTACTTTAGATAATAATTCAATTGGCTATTCTCTTAAGTCTGTTGAATTAAAATGTGTCCAAATGAACACCTGTGTGCTCCCAACACCTTCACCAGGCCTCCTGGCTCATCTCCATGGCCCTGACCTGGAGCAGGCCCGAAGGTCAAACTCCTCCTGAGGGAGCCCCACCCCTGCAGCCCAGCAGAGCTCAAGTCCATGCTGGGCTGGGACGAGGGCCCTACCAGAACCTTCCTAATGGCATTTGCCGTGGAGATATTGGCCTCACCAATACCATCTACTATTTTTTAAGATTTAAATGATTTAAACACATGGCTATTACAAGGTAAAATCATTGAACAATAAAATCAGATCTTTAAATCCTTCTCATTGCTCACACAGCCTCCTGTTGCAAGGAACCCTTGGACCTGGAAGGACCTGCCCTGCACCGTCCCTTGGTGGCTTGCTCACCCTTGGGGAAGGGCTCAGGCCTTCGTTGTCCACACCTGCCTTTTGCTGCTGGGTTGACAGTCCAGTGACCTCTCCTCAAAGAAAACCCTCAGGCCTCTAGTCCCCCCCCCCTTTTAATTGGTGCATTCCTCGAGCTGGTTCTTATTATATGTGGGGTTTGACATTTGGGTTGATTTGTTAATTTAAGTGTGAGATGGAGAAAAGCCTCCTTTCCTACCAGGAAAGACTGGTCACAATGCTCCCACAAGGCCTGGGGTGGAAGTAGACAGCATTGCAGGGTGCCATGCTGGCACCCGCACGTCCACTAGGGGACAGAGTGCAGCAAGAACTTCCTGGGTTGCAGCTGGCTGTCCCTCTCCCGGATGAGACTTCTGAGCAGAGCCAGGACCTCGCCTGCAGCCTAGCAGTGCTGAGCAACTCACGCTTGGGCCCCTGGTGCTTTGGATCAAGCAAAGGGATGACTCACACCTAGCGCTTTGCACCACATCTGCCATACAGGACAGTAAATGCACAAGAAGCCACCCCACCCAGGACGATGCACAAACCGTGGCAGCATCCCTGGGCCTGCAGCTGAGGGTCCACCTAGGCCAGGCCCTGACCAGATGGCAGAGGGGTCTCCCCAGGGTCCCTGCCAGCACCCACACTGCTGGCCCTGGAGGAGGTTGTGAGCCTCTCCAGTCTCCACAGGAGACGGGTCACTGTCCTCCCCTCTGTTCTTGTTTTCATTTCTACTCTAACTGTGCAGCCAAGCATTGCAGGGCTCCACTTAGCAAGAAATAAGTGTGTTTGTTGTAAAACAAGCAGTGATTCTTCTTAACCTTTTCACAAAACTCCAAGGTAGAACTCAGCAAGTGTCCAGATGAACAAGTAGGATACTCCGGACCCTCGAAGCCTCCTCCCCTCCAGGTCATGATCCTCCCTCCCAGCATGGCACCGGGTCCTGACTTCTGGCGCCAGCTGATGGCCGCTGCTTTCTGAACTCTGATGTGATGTGAGTGGCGCTTGCTTGTGGTTTCTTCTGATCTCCGTCGTGTGGGGGTCCATTCGTTCTGTGTTCTTCAGCTCTAGCTCTTTCCATTGACAGGTTGTGGGGTTCCCTTATACAAATGCACAGAACAGTCCCCCAAAGTCCTTTGCTGCCAGTTCTTACCCAGTAGCAGTAAAGGAGCCTCCCGCCGCTCCCGACTTACACACCAGGCCTCGGCGATTCTTTCCTTTCACTGTTACCCTGAGAGCAGGTGGGCACGGTGCTGCATGGTGGATTTCATGTCCACTTCTGACCACAGAAGACATGAGACCACTTCCTGTGTCTTTCCTTCCTTCCTTCCTTCCTTCTTTTATGTTTCCTGGTGGAGAGCCTTTTGAGTCTTTAGCTGTTTCTTCCTACTGCGTTGTCTGATTTTAAAATAACTTGTGAGGGTCTTTTCTGCTCTTTGTGTTTGCCCACTACAGAGTGAGAAACACCCTCTCAGGTGGCTTCTTCTCTCACTTCCTTTACAGTGATTTTTTATAAGTTTATTTTATTTGATTTCTATTTTTATGTGGTGCTGGGGATCAAACCCAGTGTGTCACACATGCTAGGCAAGCGTTCTACTACCAAGCCACAACCGTGACCCCCCTTTATAGTGATTTTTATAAGCATAGATTCTTGACTTTAATGAAGTAAATTTACCTCGATTTTCCTTTTGCTTAGGACATTTTGCAAATTACTTAAGATGTGTTTTCTTACTTGGAATGGAACCACCATTTGACTCAGTGCTATCACTCCTTGGTGTATAGCCAGAGGACTTAAAATCACCACTATAGTGACATAACCACATCCATGTTTATAGCAGCTCCATTCACAATACCTAAGCTATGGAGCCAACCAAGGTGCCTTTCAACAGATGAGTGGATAAAGAAAATGTGGTACATATACACTGTGAAATATTACTCAGTCATAAAGAAAAATGAAAAGTGTCATTTGCTGGTAAATGGATGGAACTGAAGACTACCGTGCTAAATAACCCAATCCCAAACAAGCAAAGGCCGAAAGTTCTCTCTGATATGTGGACGCCTTTGGTTGGATTGGGTGCAGGAAGGAGGGAGATTCACCAGATGGGTGAGGCAGAGCTGGGGGAAGGGCGGGGGATGGGAATGGGAAAGACAGTAGAATGAGTCAGACATGACTTTCTTATGTTCATACATGAATACATGAGCAGTATAACTCCATATCATTTCAACCACAGAAATGGGAAGTTACATTCCATGTATGTTGATATGCCAAAATACGTTCTAACCTAAAAATGACAATTTTTTTAAACTTTTTTTTGACTAACAAATTTTTTAAAAAAGATGTTTTTTTCTTATCCTAGGGCCATTAAAGTATTCTTTTATAATTTTTTATAAGTTAATTGTCACCAATCTACCTACAAGAGGTTTTTGTATGTTTCAACATTCAATCCCGGCACCACTTGCTAAAAGATGCCACCATCATTACATCACCCTGGGTGCTCTGCTGCCTCCTGTGTCACAAACCAACTTTCTGGTCCCAATTCTGGGTCTCTAATACGTTGGTTCTGTTTCTGCTGTGATGATACCCACAGTTAATGAGTGCCATATGAAGATGTATCTGGATATGAGATCACATGGTTTCTCCCTCATTAATGATATAGAGGTTCTAGTGACTGCATTTTTATTTCATTTTGCATAAATATATAATCAATATAATCCATAAATATTTCTTACTGCTACATATGCTTTATATATAAAAACATTATTTTGTATATTAACCTTATATCCAGCAACTTGAAAAAAAAATTATTCAATCCATATGATATTTTTTCTATAGGATTTCTGATCCATTTGGCTATTATGGGATAGCTTCCATTAGTTTAACTCTCCTATCAAGGACTAATAGAAAGGACAATGTTTCTAATAAGAACAAGAAAAGGAATAAAGAGAGGGAAAAGGAGAAGAAATGAAAGAAGAAAGGGAGGAAGAAAATAAATTAAAAATCTCTGTTTAAAGAAATGGGAAAATAGCAACTCAAGCCAGATGTAAAGGACCAATGTTCTGGAAAGAAGAACACATTGAAGTGGAACCTAAATTACTTGCACCATTTCCCCTCTGGATATTTCCAATTTTTAGTTTACATTGGTTTTCTTTTTGTGTGTAATGAATTACCACAAATGTAGCAGCTTCAACAATACACATCCATCATCTTACAGGCCAGCTTGGTTTTCTGCTCAGGGTCTCACAAGGATGCAGTCAAGGTATCAGTGAGCTATGATGTCATCTTGATGCTTGGCTGGAAGAATCCATTCCTAGGTTTATTCAGATTGCTAGTAGAATTAGTCTTCCTTCAGTTCTTTTCTGGGTGGAGTGCACCCTTATTTCCTGAAGGCTACTTGAAGTTCCCGGATGGGCATCCTCTACATGGATGCTTACCTCATCAATCCTGAAAGGAGACTATCTCACTTCCAACTCTTCTAAGATAGTCTCAAATTATGTATTAGGGTTTTGCAAAAAGAATATAAAAATAAAACAAAACAAAACAAAAACAACATAACCAACAAGATAGATATACAGATCACGGAGATCTATTATAAAAGATTGGCTCTTATGATTGTGGAGACTAAATGTCCCAGTAGGTACTGTGTGCAAAAGACCCAGGAAACTGGAAATATAGGTCCTGTCCCACTCAGAAGGCATGATAAATAGGAAAGCTAATGGTTTCAGTCCCAGTCCGAGTTTAAAGACTTAAAACCAGGAGAGCTGATGTCCAAGGGCAGGATAAGATGGGTATCCCAGTCAAAGGTCAAAGTGTGAATTCACTTTTTCTCCTGTTTTTCACTCTATCTGGTACCTGAACAAATTAGACAATGTCCACCCACATTGGTAAGGGTGATCTTCTTTACTCCACCTACTGATATGAATGCTAATCTCTTCCACAAAATGTCATAGAAACACTCAGGAATAAAGCTCTATGGATGTCTAAGCATCATTCAGGCCAGTCAATGACATGCCAAGTTCACCATCATGTATGAGGAACCATGATCATGAATTGACCTCCCTCACTCTTTACCATGTACTATGACGTCCCAGAAAGAGTTCCATCCTACTCTCTTTGCTATGTTCTGCTCCTTAGAAGCAGGGTGTGGGTTCCAGTGGGGCACTAGTTCTGGAGAGCTGGGGATTGTACCAGCGTCTGGTCACTGGGAGTGAGCTCAGGGCATGTTTGCCATTGACACTTTGATATGAGGTCTGAAAGCAAGCAGAACACACCAGCCCAGAGTAGCTGGAAGTCCCACAGGGACACAGAAAGAAACATGGACACACAGAGGTGCCAAGACAGCCAGCAGCCAAGAGGGGGGTCACAGAGAACTGAGGTGACACACACAATTTCCCCTTAAGAGCTAAGGATTCCAAGCAAGGTGCTTTCAGAGAGAGAGAGAGAGAGAGAGAGAGAGAGAGAGAGAGAGAGAGAGAGAGAGAGAGAATGAGAATTTCAGCAGATAAATATAAAGAAACAAGATATGTTATCAGTCATTTCCACAATCAACAGTGCTGGAGAGTTTAAAATTAGAGTTTGAGGTCAACAATATGGAGAATCCATGATTTTAAAAAAGAGAAAAAAAGGGGGAAATGTCGTAAATTTTATCTGGACCTCCTGATGGAATCTCCCCAAGAGTAAAGGCCAGTCAGAGGAAGGCAAGCCCCATCTGCCTGGATCCATCATAACTGATTCAAATTGATCTGCAGAACTCCTTCAGTTGACCAGAAAAGTGCAATTCTTTGTGGAGAGAGTTAAGTGATCTGAAGCTTCTACAGTATTTTATACTCAATGGTGGGTATTAAGAGAGAGAAGAAGAAGGAGAAGGAGGAGAAGAAGAAGGAGAAGGAGGAGGAGGAGGAGGAGGAGGAGGAGGAAGAGGAGGAGGAGGAGGACAAGAAGAAGAAGAAGAAGAAGAAGAAGAAGAAGAAGAAGAAGAAGAAGAAGAAGAAGAAGAAGAAGAAGAAGAAAACAACCCAAGGCTTCTTAGAAAAGACTCTGAAATAACTCAACAATAACAGGAAAAACAACAGACTATAGAAAAGTAACCCCAGGAGATTCGGCTAATAGAATAAATAGACATAAGCTTTAAAATAATCACAATTAAGACATCCAGGGAAAATGAGTTAATAAAGTTCAAAAATATAATTTTTAAAACTACAAATTTAAAAGTTGTGTTCAACGGTAAAATGAATACACAGTAAGAAAAGATGAGCTAGCTGGGTTGGGAAAATACAGTAGAAAAATACAAAAGGAATGACAGAAAAAATGTTTAAAAAATATGAAATATGGTGTAAAAATATGAGATACCTCAATTCAGTCCAGAGAACAGGTATGAAAGGATTGACAGAAAATTTGAAAAAATATTTTAACTGTAATTTTCCAAAAGTGTTAAAATACTTCATGCTAAGAATTTATGAAGTTGCACATACCTCAAACAGGCCACATAGAAGAGGGGAACTACCCTACACAAGAAAAATTATAAAACAGATACAAACCATTTAGGTGAAATGACCCGTTTCCTTTGAAAACACACTGTTAGACTGGCTTTTCAATAGAAGTAATAGACACCAAAATAAAATGCAATGATGTCCTCCACGTGAGAAATAATGATGATCACACTGTCCAACTAGCAAGCTGTAGCCAAGAACAAGAGCAAGAATAGTAACAGTCTTCAATAAAGATGAAATGCATTGTAAAATAAATTAAAAAAGAAAATTCAAGACAGACTCATGCTAAAGACAGTACCAACAATAATACAACAATAATAGTATGTGTTGTTGGTTTAAAGTGTACACAGAATTCAAATACAGAACCATACCACAAAATTTGGTGAGTGTGTGTGTGTGTGTGTGTGTATGGGTGTACGTATGTCTTTGAATAGAATTACATTGTGCAAAATTCTGGCATTATAAAAGATTTACCAGCAGGTCCATTTGTTGTTTTGGATCTGGAACTTGGTTTTGTTTTTGGTGCAGTACTAGAAAAGTTCTGGAAGATGCTGTCATTTTTACTTTAAAATGAGAATCTGGTGTTTCTGTATTTTATCATTTTCAATAAAACTTCTTAAGTGTTAAAAAAAATTTAAAAAAAAGATTTAGAGTTATTATTATACTATTGGATTTAATAACTAAAGAATACATATTGATTTTTTGAGTTTCACAAAAAGTATAATAAATGCTACATAATTAGCAAGAGAATAAAAAGGAAAGTGGAAAATTTTTAAAGTACTTAATTAATCCAAATATACTTTAAAGGAGAAAGAAATAAAAACAAAATTATTTAAATGTAAATGGCTCAAATAGTGCAGCATTTTTAATGAGATGATCAGACTGAATTTTAAAAAAGAAAACTCTACATTCTTATAAAGCCACATCTTATATATAAAAGCATATATGGGCTGGGGATGTGGCTCAAGAGGTAGCACGCTCGCCAGGCATGTGTGCGGCCTGGGTTGGATCCTCAGCACCACATACAAAACGGAGATGTTGTATCCACTGATAACTAAAAAATAAATATTAAAAAAAATTCTCTCTCTCTCTCTCTCTCTCTCTCTCTCTCTCTCTTTAAAAAATAAACAAAAGCATATATATTTAAAAGCAAAAAATGCAAAAATACATATCATGTAAAAATTAAGCAAAAGAAAACTGAGGTAAATAACCAAATATGCAAAATGAGCTTTAAGACTAGAAGTATAACAAGAAGTAGCTACTTCACAATGATAACACAGGCAATTTAATCATAAATTCCTGACTTATATAGTACTTGCTAAGACAGTTGTGTTAAAATCTCTAACTATGATTATAGATTTGTCATCTTCTTCACTATATTTTGCCATTTTGTTCATAAAATTTGAGGCAATATTTGTATAAATAAGTATTCATATGATTAGATTCAATAGACGGTTTACAAATTCGATAAGATATACATATACAGAAGCCAATTAATTAACAAGATATACTTGCTTTTCTGATAAACACAAAACATTTGTATTCTGCAGAACTGAAATGAGGTATTCTGTCACTCTGATCATGCTAGAGTTAAACCACAAAATAATTTTTTTAAAAAATCCAAATATTTGGAAATTGTAAAACATATTTCTAAGTATCCCATGAGCCAAAAAAGAAATTAATGAAAATTTTAAGGTAATGTTTATTCTTAAAGAATATAGCCAAAGCTGTAATTAGAGGGAAATTCAGATTCTTAAGTGCACACATAAGAAAATAATAACTAAAAATTAAGGACCTAACCATCCAGACCAAGAAGCTACTCTTGCTGGACTGTAAGTTAAATTCATCTTGACTTTTAAAGAATCTGGCAAACTTTCATAAAGTAGTTTTTATATTTTGCTTTCCCAGCAGAAATGCCTGAACATTTTATTTTCTTTACTTTTTCGGAAACATTTCATACTGTCAAATGCTTTGACTATATCCATTTATTGGGAGTGAAGTAGTTTCTCATTATGGTTTTAGTTGGGTTTTACCAATCACTAATGAAGACAGTTCTCTTAATGTGCTTATTGTCTATTTGTAAATCTGCTTACTATTTATTTGCAAATCTTCTTTTTACATTCTTTGCCTCTTTTTAATATTTGTATGTTCTCATTTTTGAATTACAATCTTGATATGATCAGAAAACTAACTTTCTATGATCAAAATCCTTAAAAATGTATTGGTGTTTGTTTTATGGCCCTGTATCTGACCTATGTCAGGCATGTTTTAAGAACTGTGTTCTGCTATTGTTGAACAGTTTTATACACATCATATATATTTTATGCATACATATAAATGTTATACTTATGCAAATGGGTCAAATTCATGTGTTCTGATACTATTCAATAGTTTTACAATTATAATACATTTTATACACACATCTACATATGTCATATGCAACACAGGGCAAGTTCACATACTCCACCACTGTTGAACGGCCAAAAGGTTTATGCAGACATGTACAATCTCATGCCCACGCAACACGGGGCCAGTTCACTTGCTCTGCTATTAATGGATGTTTCTTCACATGTAATATGTTTCATGCACACATATACATTTGTCATGCTGATACAACATGGGTCAAATTCCTGTATTTGACTGTTACTGAATGGTTCCACACATGTCATGTATTTTTATACACATATGCATGTTTTATAATTATACAGCAAAGGTCAAGTTCATTTGTCATGTTCAAGTCTTTGATATGATTTTTTTTCTTCCATTTAAATGATCTATTTGCTACTGAGACTGTGATTCTGAAATTTCCAAATGTTACTATTGAATTACTTATTTCTCCTCCTATTCTTTCAGATTTTTGTTTCATCTTGGGGTGCTTTTTTGTTAAATATATGATTATATTTGTTATACCAGCCTACTTGGTTAATTGGCCCGTATGTCAATATGAAATGTTCCGTGTAGCAGATATTTATTTTGTACACATGTAGATAACACATGGGTCTTACCCTAGCGGCTCTGGTGTCAGTTACTGTTGCATTATGTGTATTTGTCCCATGATTTTATTTTCCGTCTACTTGGTCCTTAAGTTTACAGAGAATCACTGGTAAGCAGCATGTCATTTAACCTTGTTTTTAATCCAATCTGATAAGCCAGATTTAATCCTTTCACATTTAATGCTGGATTTATGTTTGCCTTTGTGTTATTTCATTTATATATATCTTATGTTTTCTAGTTTCTTTCTTCCTTTTACCCAAAAAATAAATAATTATAGCATATTATTTTTAGCTACTAATTTTAAAACTATCCTAAACATTTATTTTCCTGGCATTTGCTGCTGAGACTAAAACATTTATTTTAAATTACCACTTCTACTTTAGATTCCCGCTAACAATTTTACAAGATCTAGAATTCTGCTCTAATATTGCTTCATTTTCCCCTTATTTTTTGCCATTATCATGATATATATGATTATACATATAAATACATATATGAAATTACATATATAATTACATGTATAAAATATATGACTATCTATAAAAGATGTAATATATGAATTTCATAACAAAACCAATAATACAATGTTGCAATTATTTCTTTAGCCAATCTAGGTCTATTAATAAGAGAAGACTGCAGGACTCCCTTTAGTGTTTCTCATAAGGCAGTTTGATAGCAACAGGATTACCCAGTCTCTGATTAGCTGGTGATGTCTTTATTGACTTGAATTTTGAAGGCTAGGCTTACTGGATAAATAATTCTTCCTTGATAGTTCATTTTTCCTTTTAGTATTTTAAATATGTAATTCTACTGCTCTTTGTTCCCCTTGACTCTGATGAAAAATCAGCAATTAACCTGTTGGGACTGCCCTGGGTGAGCTACTCTTCTGTGCTGTTTTCAATAGATCCTCTTTGTACACGTTTCCATGGCCTATATGACTGGAGTGGATTAACTGAACTTTTAATCAAATTCTCCTTTATATTGGTTTGATGGGTCAATATTCAGTTTCACAAATTCAGTATTTGCAAAGGCTCACAAGACCTGTGTGAGTCTGCAGCCCTCAGATAATAAATTCAGAGTTCAAAACTTCTTGGCCTAGATGACCAAACAAAGCACTATCAAGAGCGCTGAAGTTCCATTGAGGATCAGGAGGAAGACGTTAGCCCAGGTCGCGGGCACCACACTGAGCTCTTCTGATTCTGCACTCCCACAGCTCTGTTCTGACACTCCAGTCTTCATCACTCTTCTGAGGCCTCCTGTCAATCTAGTGGAATGGCTTTTACTTATTCTCATGGTTTTGGGTGAAAAGAAAGCATCTTCAGATAAAATTTCATGAACAGAATGAGCAAAGTTTCTAACCCAGATTTCCCCCAAGGCACAGCAGAGCAGCATGAGGCTGGTTCCACGTGCAGCCAGCTCACACGTGACCGACATAACCAGCCAAGCCAAGGACACAGGTGGTCCTGACTCCTGGGACAGAGACTGGAAGGCACTGGGTTCTATGGGGCCTCCTGCAACAGTTCCAGACACAGCACTGCTGGAACTGTGAGCGAGCTGAGGTCAAGCCGCTCATGTTGACTGTGACATAGTCTCCAAACAGGACACAAAGCACCTGGGACCTCTGCAAGAACCAAGAGAAGGCGCTCCACCAGTTCAGGCCAAAGTGACTTCTTGTCAGTACGTGGCTGTATCTACTCCTGGGACACAAAAATGAAGAATGAGCTACTCAACCTAGAGGGGAGACCCTCACAGTGCCATGGGGCAGTTTCTCCCTCCCACAGGTGTCTCCACTGGAGGTGACCCATTCTCCAAGGAGCCATGGCAGACTTCTGGGCCGCCCTATCTTTCCTCAAAAGCCTGCGCCTCCTGTGCTCGGCCTGACTTCCTGAGCTCCCCGTGTCCCTGCACTCTTCAGCATACTTCTCCAGGCTCCACAGGTAGGGGTGTCCCCATGTCACTTCTAGCGTGGGATTGGGGCACTTCCTGTCCTCCTACTTTGTTGTATTTGATGTGTGCCCCAGTGAACCACGGTGTCTTGGAGAACTTGGCTCAGGTCTCGGGATCACTGTGCTTCCCCAATGACTGCAGAAGGGACCCATAGTAGATTGGGGACAGTAGAGTAGAAGACTCCCGTTCTACACCCCACCTGCTGAAGGGACTCGCTGTTGTCACTTTGCCTGTCTATGTTTCAAGGGGCACAGCTGTAGAAGGAATTATTTGAATATCGTGAGAGAATTGAAGAAAAATAGCAATACTGATTCAAATGGCTTTCATTAGTTTAACACAAATTTGCTGAGCAAATAAGACATGCTCATTTTTGACTGCTGACTAAGTCGATTTCAAACCTGTAGGTCTAAAAGACAGTTCTGAGAAGTTCATAACCCAGGTCAGTTGGCCCTTGCTCTGTGTGAACACAACCCTAATTTAGTGGTTCTCCGTTTTGTGGGTTGGCAATCTGGACCAGGATCAGGTGAGTGGTTTTCTTGCTAGTCTCATCTCAGGTGGCCAATGGGGGGTGGACAGTCTAGAACAGTCCTGATCAGGGGGCTGCTTGGTGGCTCCTCAGTTCTGATTCACAGACCTTTCCGGCAAGCTGGTCGGTGTTCACTGATATCAGGGCCTTGCCCTTCCATGTGCAGTGAAGAGAGGGTTGTTTCAAGACTCTGCTTGGGCAACAATTTCTCAGGTCCTATGGGCCCCATCTGTCACCAGGCCAAGCCCAGATTCAGAAGGAAGAGGAGTAGCTGCCAACTCTCAGTAGGGCCAGCCAAAAACCCTTACAACCTCTCCCACCCCAACACTTCTACGTCTTCATTGCTCCCTAACACTCCTCTCCAAGTCAGGCCTTTCCTGTTACCTTTTTTCTTGACATATTTTGGTTAATTTATGTATTCATTCAACTAGCAAATATTTGTTAAGAGCTCCTACTATCAATCATATCTCCAAGCACTTGTGAAATGAAGGCAGAGGTTTAAAAAGATCCCAAAGGTCATTAAGAGAAAGGTCAGGAGAACAATTCTCGAAAAAAGCAATGTCAGTAATAAAGGTATTTGCACTCAGTGGACTTCCAGAAGGTCTGTACAGGGGACGCAGCTTGGGCCTTAGCCATGTGCTGAGGCTTACCAGGGCATGGGGAAGGGGAGCCTTCAACCAGCCCCTAGAGGAGCAGGGAATAGCTGCTGTCCAGGACAGTGAGCGCCTCATAATGCTGGAATGGAGAACAACGCCACCGTGTAGACTCTGGCTCCAAAACTCCTCCACAGGTGTGAGCAGTGATTTTACAGTGTCATTAGTGTGCAAGAGGCACTTTGATGATGATGAGCACCCCGGGGGAAGGGCACCCTGCTCCAGGGAGGAGACGGCCACCATGGAGATGTTCTGTTTTGACAGAAAAACGAGGGATGGGAATCTAAAAGAGAGACTCCTGAAGCTGAAGGCCAGGAACAAAACTACAGTCAGCCAGGTAAACAGCAGGGAGCCCTGAGGGTGAAGGGGGACACTGGGCGGGTGCCCGGGATAGATGCCAACCAGCCCCGGAGGGTGTAGGACAGAGATGTTCCAGCCTCACTCCAGAAGCCATGGAGACCCTGTGTGTGTGTGTGTGTGTGTACATGTGCACACGTTGATGAGGAAGTCAGTTCTCTATGACCCCAGCTGCCATCCTCTAATCTTCCACCCTGTCCCCTGGGCCTGCACCCCACTACCCTGGCTGCTGCCCTGTGGCCTCTGGGAGTCACCACCTCACAGGATGTGGTACTTACCTATGACAGTGGTCAGGGAAGGGCTCAGACTCCCTGGCTGCGGGGTGAAGCAGAGGTCTGGAGAAGTCACCCAGAAGACCCAGGGCAGCCCGAGCCCCGTCTGAGCACAGGAGGCATGGCTGCCTGGGACACTGCGAAGGCCAAGGAGGGGCCACTGAGCTCCTGGGTCCTCTCTCCTCCCTCTAAAGCCAAGGCCAGGCCATCCACAAGTGAGAGAAGAGGAGGCAGGGCAGAGGCCCGAGGGGCAGAAATGTCAGCTGAAGGCTTCAGGCCTGAGGCGAGAAGGAGCTGAGGGGATACACTGAAGGCCACCTAGCAGCATGCTCGGTCACCCAGCTCGTCACCCCCTCCAGAGCACTCCCCCAGTGGCCCACACAGCCTGCTCCAGTGCACTCAGGCTTGGGCATGCTGGCCTGGTGATGGACGTCCTGACCTGAGCGCCCACACTGAGTGTCCCTACCTGAAATACATGTGCTGAGATTTACAGGGCTGGGGAAGGGGAGCCTGAGGAGTCCAACCTGGGCTGGAGTGGTCACATGGCTTTCTCCTGTGACAGTTCATGTTCTGGTTTAGATGTGAGGTGTTCACAGACTGCTCACGTGAGACACTGCCAGAAGGTTCAGAGGAGAACTAAGTAGGTCCCAAGAGTCTTCACCCCATCAGTGAATTAATCCCCTGATAGGGATTAATTGGGTGGTAACTGAAGTGGTGGGGTGTGGCTGGAGGAGGTGGGAATTGGGGTGTGGCTTGAGTATATACTTGTACCTGGTGAGGGGAGACCTCCCTCGGCCTCCTGATCACCATGTGAGCTCTGTCCCCACCACACTCTTTGGCCGTGATGTCCTACCTCACCTTGAAACCTGAGGAATGGAGCCTGCTGTGTATGGATGGAAACCCCTAAAGCATGAGCCCCTAAATAAACTTTTACCCCCTACCTTATTCTGGTTGGTCTCTTAGTCACAGCAACGAGAAAGCTGACTGAAGCAGAAATTGGAACCAAGAAGTGGGGTCATTGCTGTGACTAACCTGACCATGTGGTTCATACGCATTTGGAGATTTTTGGAATTGGTTGGAGGAGTTTTGAGATATGTAGCAGAGAAAGCTGGAAATGCTATAGATCGCTATAAGCAGAGCTTAATGGCTGATTCTGGCCATTCAGAAGACCAGAATGCCAATAGGACCGTGGACAGTAAAACAGGGCTCAAGTGGGTTTAAAGGAAAAGGAGGCCCTACTGAGGACTGGACTAGAGACCATTCATGTTATGTTCTGGCTGAGAAGTGATCTGTATTTTGCCCATGTCCAAAGACTTTCTGTGAGGCTGATTTTAAAAGCCACAGATTTCTTAATCTGGTGGGAGAAAAGTCTAGACAGTATAGCATTCAGGAAGTGGCATGGGTATTGCTAGTGGCTTTAAGCCAAATTTATTGAGATATTCAGGAGCAGAAATATTTAAAAACTTGGACTTGAAGGCAGGAGTAAAACTGGGGCTAAGGAGGTGGCAGTTGTTAAAGAGATTGCCATCAGTAAGGAAATGCTAAGGACTCTGACCAGACACAATGAGAAAGATGGCGTGAGGGCATCTCATTAGCCGGCAGGGAAACACCTGTCTCAGAGTCAACAAAGCAAATGTAAAAATAGTCTTGACAAGAGATCCATGCAGTACACTCCTCACACAAGGGGACCTAGGAAGACTTTTCCACCTTCTCAGCCACCAGGCTCTCAGAGGCTGCTGCAGTTAGGGTCCTTGAAACGTGGTACTGCTCAAGATGGTGGCAGACCTTGGCATGTGGTGCTGGCTCTGCAGGAATGCAGGGTGCTGGAATTTGGGCATCCACCAAGATTTCAAAGGAAGGCCTGGGAGGCCAAGCAAAGGGCAGCAGAGTCAGAGTCCCGGGGGCTGCCCCTGAGAAGACAAAGCATGGAGATGTGAGGGGGAAGCCAAAGCTGCAGGGAGACCCCCAAGATTAAGTAATGCAGTACCATGGGGTGCCCTGAGGAAGGCTGAGGAACTGGGCAGAGAGAAGCCAAGAGGAAGACCACTTGGGCTGCAGCCAACGAGACCACGGAGGCGGAGCTACACAAGCCCTTTGGGGAGAACCTCACGATGCCATGTGCCCCAGATGCCAGACACAAAACTACAGGAGTGTTTGCAGCTGGACTTGAGTCTTGCTTGGACCCTATCCCTTCTTCCTTCCTTTTTTGGGGGGGTGGGGGATTGAACCCAGGGCCTCGTGCATGCGAGGCCAGCACTGTTCCAACTGAGCTAATCCCCAGCCCCGAGTCTATCCCTTCTTCCTATGTCCCTATTTTTCTGAGTGGAAGTCTTTACTCTGTACCATTTCATATTGGATACTTGTAAATTGCTGTTAATTCTGCAGGAGCTCACAATGTGAGATGCCTTGAGCCTCAGAGTAGACTTAGGACGCCATCTCGGAACTGTGGAGACTATGGGGACCCTTGGGAATGGACTAAATGCCTCTTGGGCTGCAGGATGAGTTTGAGGCTTGGTGGGCCAGGGGAGGGTGTTATGGTTGGATGTGAGATGTGCCCTGAAGGCTCACATGTGCGACAATGCAAGAAGGTTAAGAAGGGTTCCGAGAGCTGTGACCCAGTCAGGGCGCGAACCACCCTAGGGGATTAGTGGAATGGTACCTGAAGGCAGGTGGGGTGTGGCTGCAGGAGGTGGGGCACTGGGGGCGTGGCTTTGGGCATATTTGTATCTGGAGAGTGGAGTCTCTCTCTGCTTCCTGCTCATCCTGTGAGCTGTTCCTCTCCTTCGCACTCTCCTGCCATGATGTTCAGCCTCACCTCGAGCCCAAGGGATGGAGCCAGCTGACGATGGACTGAGACCTCTGAAACCCTGAGCCCAGGTAGACTTGTCCTCCTCCATAATTGTGCTGACCGAGTCTTTTAGCCACAACGTTGGAAAGCTGACTAAAACAAGACTCTATTGCAAACTCAGTCCAGGCAGCCAAAGCGAAGCCGTGGATGAAGCTCGTGTGGCGAAGGTGTCCGGGTAGTTCCTGGGCTGCCCCATGCGAACTGGCTGCTGCACCGTCCAGGTTCCTCGCCACTGTGACAGTTCAGCAGGGTCTCAGCAGCACCTCAGTTTCCACCCACCCGGGCTGGCCTCGCTCTCCACTCCCACATGCACCTGCCCAGCTTCCCACAGGTTCCACAGGAGTCACCAGCAGGTCCACTGACGGAGTCTCACATGAACTCACCTCCAGTAAAAGACGTTTGAGCCAGGATTGGACTTCTGGGGCTCCTTCTGGGGAGTGCAGCTGCGCTGGCTGCTGAAGCACCCTCCCTCCCGGCATCTGGATGCTCCCTTCCTTCTTACATCCCAGCACCTCGGAGAGGTCAGGAAGCACAAGTCCCTGAGGGACGCAGGGGCACTGCCATGGGCACACAGCACACTCGAGAAGCACCTCCTTCTTACTGAATGTTGAGGTTGCTCTTCCTGAGGAATGTTTGGCTTGGCTGCATGTTGTGGTGTCCCCAGAAGAGTCAGGTGTGCCCGGTGGCCCTAGTGCAGTTAGGAGCAGTGACTCTCATTCTTAAAACTGCTTGGTTTGGGTGCCCACCCCCGCATAACAGAGCCTGTCATGACAGAAACGACTCCCGACTACTAGACACAGAGGAAATGGCCAGAAGGAACAAACACGGAGGAGGGATGCTGTCAACCTAAATGAAGAAAAGAGAAAAGGCAGTGAAAAGGAGAAGGAACGTGCCCAAAATACAGCAATAGGAATAAATCTAACTAGATGGTTAAATGCAATCACTGCAAATAGAATAAATGATCCATAGTTAAAATACAAAACTATAAGTAGATTCACAAAAGCAAAAACTATATGCCTTTTTATGAGATAACATAAAGATCCAAAAGGTATAAAGCAAGAGGATAAAAAAAAGATACCTAAAAAATAAAAATGTGAACAGCTATTTTAATTGTATTTAGAAATAAAATGCATGTTCACACAGAGGGGATCTCCACATGTTGATAGAAGGTCATTTCAGAAATAGGAAACTTTAACACATATGAAGTGAATAACATAGGGTCAAAATACATAAGGCAAAAATTAATCTGATTTAAAATATAAGTATCCAAATCCACAATCATGGTCAACATCAATAAAGTTCTACAAAACTTAAAAAAAAAATTAGGAGGGGAGGGGAGGGGAGGGGAGGGGGGATAGTAGAGGATAGGAAAGGCAGCAGAATACAACAGACACTAGTATGGCAATATGTAAATCAATGTGTAACTGATGTGATTCTGCAATCTGTATATGGGGTAAAAATGGGAGCTCATAACCCACTTGAATCAAATTGTGAAATATGATATATCAAGAACTATGTAATGTTTTGAACAGCCAACAATAAAAAATTAAAAAAAAATTAGAATATTTGAACTGATCATTAAGACTGATTAAAAAAACGTGTAAAATGTGGCCTCCATTCACATCAGAGCACAAACTGCTTCCAAACATGTGGGCCACAGCAAGCACACATAGACCTCAGAAACTACTCTATAGAATTTAGAGAACATTAAAAGCTGAATAGCATCAATAACAATAATTTCTACAACACTAGCCATGTACAAACAGTGTTCCACAGTTTGTATGTGAATTAAGTTATATAACTTGAATGATAATTGTATGAGTTGTATGTTCTTACTAACTTTATTTTACTGAAACATCGAATGGTTAAAGAATTAGTTTGAAAATCAGGAATATAGTTATTAAAAGAAATAATAAAAGATGATATGAAAATGAATTTAACTTAATATAAAATCTTAGGAGTACAAAAACTTGGAAAATTTTTGAAAAATTCATAAATTCTAAAAGTGACAAAAGTAAATAAAACTGGTTAGTCATATACCCAGAGGAGAACTGAAATTAGTGAGTGAATATGTTGCCACAAAGGAAAGCCCTAACATGAAAGTTTAAACAGCAGGTGGGGGAAAATGTCCAGAAGATACTGTTTCTATTTTAAAGGAAGTATCTCAGAGGAAGAAGCAGGAGGAGGGGAGGAGTGGAGGGGAGGGGGGAGGAGGGGAGGAGGGGGGAGGAGTGGAGGAAGTGAGGAGGGGAGGAGGGGGGGAGTGGAGTGGAGGAAGTGAGGAGGGGAGGAGGGGGGAGGAGGGGAGGGGGAGTGGAGGAGGGGAGGAGGGGAGGAGGGGATGGGAGGAGGGGAGGAGGAGGGGAGGGGAGGAGGGGAGGAGGGCAGGAGGGGAGGAGGGGAGGAAGCAATGGTGCACAGCCCTCTTCAATTCACTTTATGACATCTGTGTAACCTGGATAACAGGACCAACAGAAGTTGTGTGGAAGAAGAAAACTGCAGGTCCTTCTCATCATGCACATACATACAACAATCATAATAAAATATCACCAGACTAAACACGGCTTATTAATTTCATACTACTACATGCCAAGTTGTTTATCCTAGGAATTAAATGGTTAAAATTTAAAATCAGTGTCAATTCAACACATTAATAGAGTATTTATGGAAAAATATCATATTTTAATAGATGTCAAAGAATGCACTAAGAAATTCAATATCCCTTTATTATATGTACATATGTATATAAACACACTCTGTGTTATAAAAATTCCATGTTGTATATAAAGTATAGTGTCCTATACATGTAACTTGGGGACACAGAATTTCTTACATGTCTATAGTAGATAGCATGCTGGCCCCGCAGGGGTGTCTGCAGCCTTATGCCTGGAAACTGGATGCTGCTTTTCGTGGAAAAGCCGCTCTGCAGAAAGACTTCCAGACAGAACATCACGGATTACCTGGGGAGTCAATCTAGTCATGTGGATTCTTAGAAATGAAGACCCTGCCCTGTTTGTGGTCAGCAGACAAGGAGCAGGCCTACCAGAGTGTGAGGACACTAGGGCCAGCTCTCATAGCCTTGAAAGAGAAAGGCGCTCAAGTAAGGACTGCAGCAGCCTTTGGAGTCAGAGACACCAGGGACTTGAGGCAGGGAATGCGACTCTGTTGATATTGAGACTTAGCCTGGGAGACCCCTGTCAGACCCCAGCCAGCAGAACTGAGAGTCATGAACTCCTGATGTCCAAAGCCACTAGCCCTGGGGTGATCTGTGTGCAAATGGTATTTTACTCACTCATGGGCACCGTGTGTCTACTTGATGTCTAGCCTTTTAAGTTTTCCCTTCTGCACATCATGGGTCCATATCCTTTGCCCATTTTTCTTACGTCACGATGGTCTTTTTATTATTTACATTCCCCCTTTGTATATTAAATATTAACTCTTATCCACTCTACTTGTTACTCTGCTGAATGGACATCTATCTTTCAAGATTGATTATAGTATTATTTTTCTATAGTCTTTTAATAATTTTTAGGTAAAATCCATTAAACTTCTTAATTCTTTCTGCTTTTGGTGTATTCATCTCAAGATAAAATAATATGTCCTTTCGGAAAATTTATATTATATGTCCTTTATATTATATTTATATTATATGTCCTTTCAGAAAATTTCTGGCTATTATCCTTTAAAGTTCACATTTAAAAGTTTATTTTTGAATCAACAATCTGTTTACTAAAAATTAACCAGGAATTCAAATATTAACCTTTCAACAACCTTTCCTGTCTGTATGGATTTGTAATGTTAAGTTTATCACTTCTTAAATTTTATATGCTCCTTCTGAATTTTTGCTCTATAGTGATAACTCTGCCGATTCTAGTTCCAGTGCATGGCATTTTAATTATTTCAATTTGATATTACAGTTTTTGATCTCCAATTGAACATTCTCCCTCATCAGTCTTCATTTTCAAAATACTTCTCCTGATCATCAAATATGCACCTGCATGTGGACTTTAGAATCATTTTGTGAATGTAGAATGAAGTTGAAATTAGGTTAAGATTACATTAAGTGCAGGGTAGCTTAATGCTTTCTCCCGTCCAGACTATAAAACATAATTCAAGAATTAAAAGAAAGTTTCTGGGAAGACTTCAACTAGCATTCACATTTGTTATATTTTTAGCTAAATGTTCCCATAGTTATAAAGTAATAATTTATTTATTGCTGCAATTGTGAGTAGTTTTTTTATACATTCTTGGACACTATTTTGATTACTTTTAAACTTTTACTCTATAACTGTACCTTGTGTTCTGCTGGTGCTCAGGGCTCGTCTTGTCTGATTGCTTTGGCTAGTGTCGCTATATGCCATAATGTGACACAGGTGGGCCGAGCATCTAAAGTGTCCAGGGTACTGAGGCTGCAGGTCCTTCAGTACTGAGATAAGTAGGCAGGTAGCTGAATCCATTTGAAGTCCTAGAAAGAGAATTTTTTTTTTTTAACCATTATTGAAACTTCTTCCTCTAAGGCCACCTGAAGTTTTTTTTTTTTTTTTTTTTTTTTTAATATTTTTTGTAGTTGTAGATGGACAGAATGCTTTTATTTTACTTGTATGTGGTGCTGAGGATTGAGCCCAGTGCCTCCATGTGCTAGGCCAGTGCTCTGCCACTGGGCTACAGCCCCAGCCTGCAGCTGTAGTTCTGACTGGGATTTTGTCTCATCTGGACGGATCTTTTCCAGAGGCATCATCCAAGAGGCACAGAATAGTAAAGCCCTGAGCACCCAGACCTGAAGTCCAAGCCTGGTCAGCAGCCACCTGGCGCCTGTGGCTGTGGGCCCTTGGGCAGGATGCACAGCCTTCAGTTATGTATGTAGGTATCTGCTTATTTATTTTAGTTCTGGAGATAGAGCCCAGCAGGGGGCTCTGTTAATGCATATCATCTCCAGCCCTTTTTATTTTTTAATTTGGAGACAGGATCTCACTGAGTTGCTGAGGCTGGCCTCAAACTTGAGATTCTCCTGCCTCAGCCTCCCAAGTGATAGAAATTACAGGTGTGCACCACCACACCTGGCAACTACACAACCTTATGAGTTTGACTCAAAAGGAGAAAATAAAAACAACTGCACAGAGTTGAGATGAAGGACAGGCAGGCCAATACAGACAGGGACCTTAGAATAGTGTCTGCCAGGTGAACTCTGTGTGTGTGATGTGTGTGTGTATGTGTGTGTCTGTGTGTGTCTGTGTGTGTGCATATATGTGCATGTGTGTGCATATATGTGTGTATGGTGTATGTGTGTGCACGTGTGTATGTGTGTGAGTGCCTGTGTGTATGTGTGTGTGCATGTGTGTATGTGTGTGTGCGTGTGTGTATGCCTGTGTGTATGTGTTCCCCTCTGTGGAACCAGACGCTGCCTGGGCCTGACCTAGGCCTGCTGGGGTCTCCAGCAGTGCCCACGTCTCCGCTCCCCATGGCCGTGGGCAGCAGGTGCCTTCAGCCACAGGCTCTTTTTCTAATTAGAACAATTCTCTCTGCATTTTGTTTTTCTGGTGTTAATTTTCTTTGTCTTTCTCTCATGAACTCTTCCTTTAATGCAGAGGTCTGCTGCCATTGCATGCCAGGAAAGTGTCCTTTCCAGGGGACGAGGTGAGGGGTGTGAGGACAGGGGAGGGTGCAGGCTCTGGGAGAGGGTGGAGGCCATGGTGCTCCCCAGGCTGAACAAGAAACAGGAGATGCAGTGGGACTGGAGGGGCAGAGCGGAGGTGGCCGGCGAGAAGTCTTGCACCCTGGGATGCAGGGACTCGGACCCCTTGCTCACTCAGCTTCTGTGATGCTCTTGCCAGAATGTGGCAGGCCTCCCCTGGAGGGGCCACTGGACTGACAGCAGGGACATCCATAGTGCCAGCAGCTGGCTGCACTGGCCAGGTGGAGACTGACATCAACCTCTAAGTGCCTTCAGTCCCCAGGTGGCACCATCACCAGCTTGGTCCAGCACTGTTCTGCACACCTCATGGTGGTTAAGGGACTATTATGGAAACTGCCGTGGGTTCCAGGAAGCTGAGGGCTGCAAGTGTCTGCACTGCCATGTGCCAGCCACAGGGACCAGCCATGGAGACCAGTCACGGGGACAGTGCAGATGAGCTACGTGCACACACTGTACAGCGAGATGCGAGGGGAGGGAAATGTGGATAAGACTGTACACAGCACTGGGCGGAGAGGCCACCCACACCCTTAGCCCCGGTGCCAAAGTGTCAGGGTCACAAGCATCTCCACCTGCACTGGGAACGCAGCTCCAAGTACAAGAGACACCACGAGCCAGGAGACAAAGGTGGAAGAGGATCACCATCACAGGAGGCCGCGAGGCGAGGCCATGGGCGCCCATGCGTCTGTAGGAGAGTCAAGCAAATGTCCCACTTAGAACAATAGACTTTCAGGGCCTGTGAGTGGAGCGAAGCCCTGGGAGGGAGCGTGGACTGCTCTTAATCCCCATCTGCTTGGGGTCACTGGTATGAAGTCGTCCTTCTGTAAACTGTCAGCTCCGCCCTAAAAACGGTCAGCACGGCATCCTCTGCTCTCTGCCCATAGCTCGGGGACTCCGTGGCTCTGGACTCTGTGGATGTTAGACAACTGTGTCCATCCTGAGGAGGGACTGGGCACTCACACTGCACCCTGCAGCTGGCCTGGTGAGAAATAGGAATGGCAGCCCATTAGAGAGACGGGCATCTGGAACCCAACTGGGATTTGAGGGGTCAGGAGGAAGGAGACCAGGATGACCCTGTGTGCATCTTAGGCCCACCTGCAAATTCCACACCCAGGGGATTACTAAATGTCAAAATCAAAGCCTCTGTGGGCAGGCGTTTCAAGTTGCATTTAAAATCATCGCATATGAACGTCTTCCAGTCTCGCTCAGACTTGGGACACAGCGGACAGCATGGTCTTGGGCACCCTCCTGTCCTCCAGTGGGAGCCACCAAGGGAAGGGAGGCCATCCTGGGGCAGGGCCTGTGTCTGTCCTGACCCCATTCTCAGCAGCAGGGCTCACCTGCCTCTCAAGAGGGGAGCGTGAGGCACAGTGTTGGGCTTGTTAATATCAATAGGAAACTAAGCAAACTTTAATGCTTTTTATAGTGCATCTATATCCCTCCGAAGTATTAGAAATGCATGTGAAGAAGTCCTCTCTGCCACCATCAGCAACTGAGGGGAACCAGCCGGTTTTAGGAAGGTGCTCTCAGGCTGTCTGTAGGGAAATGACTGCAGGGAGCGTGGCCAGGAGCATCCTGAGGATCGCGGGCTCTGCACAGGCCACCCCGTGTCAATGGCGCCCAGGCTCCTGCCTGCAGACAGCTTCTTCTCATGGCTGCTGCCATGAACTGACAGCTGCGTGTTCTGGATTTTCAAAAGATGTCTAAAAAACTCTCAAACAGAAGCAAAGATAGAGACTCATAGGCATTTTAGTTAAATTACATTTAGCAGGGTGAAGTGAGGTGGGTACTGTGGCCAGACACTTTGCAAAACTGTTCCAGAGTCCAAAGGCATCCCCGTGTCTGGAAGAACATGTGCCACGGAGGTCTGCCTGTTCCTGGGAAGGGGCTGCTAACACAGTCACCATAGGAAGGAGTCTAAAATTGATGTTAATGGTGACAAATGGCACTTCTTGATTCAAATATCCAACTTGTAGAATCTTTTTTTTGATAAAATGTTAAAATAAATGAAAGAGAAACAGTCAGGAAGACAGAAACAATCTATGAACCAGCAGATATAACATGAAAGTCTGGTTGATTAGTGTAGGAAAAATATTGAATGTTTCCTAATTCTGAATCCATCACCAATTGATGTTGAATCATCTGACTTTTTGTACCTCGGTTACTACACAGAGGAAGTATCCGACCACAGATAAACAGGTGCAAAATACCAAAGGGATCTTATTCAGAGTCAACCAGTGAAGGGCAGCACCAGGAGCTGGGACGTGAGTGTGGGACCAGGTGTCTCCCAAGAGGGGTGAGGGTGAGAGCAGGTGCCCCAAGGGAGAGGGTGGGGCCAGGAGTCTAAAAGGGTGAGGGGGGCCAGGTGCCCAGGAGGGCGAGGACAGGGGAGGGGCTGGGACTCACCTACCTGCTGAGGCTTCTCCGACAGGTCTTCTCTGAGTGCCCAGTGTGGACCTCATGACTTCTTTCTGTGCCGTGGCTGAACTATGTTCTGATAACTCACATCAATCTTCCCAAGCTCATTGGGATCTAGCAGGTTTAACCTGTCTTTGTTAGAAAAGAAGAAGAAAGAGAGCGCAGGAGGACTCAGACATGGTTTAAGGACCCTTACCCTTGTCCCTCAGCTGCTCAGGTCCCAGCCCTGCCTGGTCAGTTCAGGGGTCCTCCAGGACACTCTTCCAAGCCAAGTGACCATTTCCTGCATGGTGCAGGCAGGGCTGAGGGGCAGTGGTGACCACCACGCGGCCCTGCTGTGGTGCAGGCTTTCTTCTTGAAGTCGGGCCGGGATGGCTGAAAGCCGCCTTTCTTTAATCATTTAGCCGTGGACCCCGGCAGCCCGCTCCTCTCCGGCATGACTCCTTGAGCCGGCTCTTTTGATCTCCGACTGCTTTCTACATTATAAGTCTAATCCTATATTTAAACATATTTCTACATTGCATCCAACAGTCTGATTTAAATTTGCAGTCATGTGGAGAGCCATAGCAATCCACACCCCCACACCCCACGTCCCTTGCCATTGCTCTTTTAAAAATAAATAACAGCAAAAATGTTTAATGAAAGTGACAATTACAATACATTTGAAAATACTCTGACAGTTTAGCATCACAAAAAGTGAACATTTAAGGCCTCTGCTTCCAAATGCCACCCTAATTACAGGAGAGTCCCTCTCCACAGCTTTTTCACATGCATAAGAGGCCTTATTCAAATGAGAGAGACCTTTGCGGTGGCTCTAATAGAGAGCTTAGCATAACTCAGGCTGCTTGTCAATGCAAATGGCAGCGAGTGGCTGGCGTGTGGATGCAGATTATAGTTATCCTCTTCACACACAGTGCGAGTCTTCACGCTCTGGAAATATTTTGCTTATCAGTAAGAAGCAATGATCAACACCTCACACCCCAGCCCCAGAGAGACTGAGAGTGAGATCATCAACATTCAGATCAAGTCGGGTTCTCCCAGGGCCACCTACTCCTCGCCTCTGAAGTGCAGGCTGACTTCAGCGCATGCTTCCTAACGGAAACATCTGACGGCCACACACCCAGGACCAGACACAACAATTAAAAGGCAGTTTCCCCAAAAGACACTGCTATTGGCTCTGAAAAACATTCTGCAAACCTTAGAAAGGTCCTTCCCCCACCTACTGAGAGAATGTGAGAGCCAGACCCTCGAAAGTGGACACTGCAAAGGGCCGCGCTTGAGAAGCCAGCCCCTCTTCCTGGTGCTTCTCAGAGTTCTGTGCCGGGAAGGGATCCCTCTCTGGCCCAGGCACCTGATTTGAGAAGCAGGAACACTGCAGTGCGGTTTCCATGTGCCTTTACTCCAACCCGCACCCCATCTAGAATCCACAGCAGCCACCCCCCAGCGGCAACAGGGGCCAGCTTCCCGAGAAAACACGTCACTGGGCACACGCTGTGGACACAGAGCTCCTGGGGTGATGGCTGGGAGGAAGAGGGCATGGCCAGGTGAGAAAGTCCAGTGTTGTTTGCAAGGACTTTCAGCTACTCCAACTCAGACCTGGGGCAAACGTGTGCTGTGACTTCTTGTCCTGTGGAGTGAGATGACACTGGGTCTCTGGAATCCAGCCCAGCCCAGGAGCCTGTGGTCAGCAAGGCAGGAGGTGGGCTGGGGCAGGGTCTTCCGGTGGCAGGACCTGCACAGTGTACAGGACTTGACCAGTGGATGGGGATCAGGTGCTTTTGATATATTAGAATAAATTAAAAGGAATAAATTGGAATGAAATGGACCCTATCAAAATTCATCAAACCCAGCAGAAAAAAAAAATTAGATACTTTTGATTTTCTCCGCTTTTATGTGTGTGGTGTTTGTATGTGGTTTAATAATACAAGAGTGTCTGTAGTGCCTTATTTATGTGATATGTTGTGTGTGTGTGTTGTGTGAGGGGCATTTGTGTTGGGTGGGGGGACATAGGTGTGTCTGGAGTAGACACCTTGTGGTGTATGTGCCTATGGTGTGGTGTGGCGTGGATTTGTGATGTGGAGGGTCTGATGATGTGTGTAGGATGCGTACTGAGTGTGCAGCCTGTGTGTATGTGTATGTGTGTGTGCTGTGTGTTGCATGTGCTCAATGGCACCTACCACACCCAGAAGCCGTGGGGGATGAGCCTTCAGGGCGGCTTTGGGCAAACTGTCAGCTTGTGATTTCCAGTCCTGACCTGTCCAGCAGAGCCCCAGGTCAAGGGCTGGTGGTGCTCCATCTCCGTTTCTGCAGGTGCACAGTGTAGATCCCACCGGCCTCCTGAACACTCTCCTCCAGGAGAGAGCTCTGGGGCTCAGCCTGGGACGTTGTCTGCTTGCTGAGAGCCACAGTCAATGACGCATGGCATTTTTGCCAGAAGGAGTGATTGAGAGGTGACGCTAGGGAGCCATTGAGATAATGGTGGTTATGATAAGCTGTGTATTCAATTGTATATTAGACCCCTGATCTCCACCTGCCCCCCCCCCCACTTTGGAGTTCTATCGGGGATTCCTGGAGAGTTTACCTTGGTTGGGGAAGTGCCAGAGGAGGGATTTCCGGTTTGTGGTTCCTGGAAGGGCCGCATGGGTGGCGTCCCCGGGAGTTCGGATAATAAAAGAGTTCCTGTTTTGAACCTATGTGTGCCTCATGGAGGTTCGGTTATTTTGTGCCCAGCCAGACTGCGGCATCTGCTCACACAGACTCCATGCCCACTGAGCCGGAGCTCCTGGCTCCAAGGATGGAGGGTAACCCTGTGAGAACACAACTGGCCAAACTGGGGTGATGGGAGGAGGCAGGGACAATGGGACCTCTAAGTGCACAACAAATAGTGGAGCTCCCAGAAGAAGTGTCAGGGTTCAGCAGTAAATGGAGAAGGAAGAGCTATTTATGACATGTCTCAAAGCAAGGAGGCAAGGAGGAGAATGTCCCTTGCCAGGCATTAAGATACAGTATAGCCACACATGGTGGCACATGCCTGTAATCCCAGCAGCTTGGGAGGCTGAGGCAGGAGGATCATGAGTTCAAATCCAGCCTCAGAAAAAGCCAGGCACTAAGCAACTCAGTGAGACCCTGTCTGTAAAAAAAAAAAAAATACGAAATAGGACTGGGGATGTGGATCAGTGGTCGAGTGCCCTGAGTTCAATCCTTGGTATCCTCTTCCCCCAAAAAAATACAAATAGAGACTCAAAAGAGAACTGAGAGAAAAGCAAACAAACACAGAAGGTCCATCAAGAGATCCAGTAAATATGAGGGGAAGAAAAAGTCGATGAGAACATCTCAGATCAGTGAAGATGTGGTGGAGAATCCTAGCTGCTAGCCGTGTGGTTAGTATTTGAAATGAAAAATAACCTGGCTCAGAGTTTGCCTCACAAAGAGGATAAAATTTAGGTAAATGGAAGATTTATTATTAATGATTACAAAAAATGGAAAAATGAAAACAGGAAAAAGCAATCCTTTCTAATTATGACCCAAACCCAAAAGCCAGGTAAAAAATCGATAAACTTGACTATACAAAAATAGAAAAGAAAGCTTCATGGGAAGAAAATCAGCAAATTAAAAAGTGTTTTTCACTCAGGTTATGTCTGAAGAGTTCATCTTCCCAACAGGTAAGAACTCCTGTCAATTCAAAAGGAATAGTCACAGCTGGTAATAAGTGAGCAATGGGAATTGACAGAGACGTCAGTAGTGATGTCCCCTCAACGTGTAGCCAGACCCTTCACCTGACCCACAGGATACTCAGCTGTCACTACCATAAATACTCAGACGGTAAGATGGCAGCAGGAACGGGTCGACTTGGGTCTGTGGCTGTGGAGATTTCAGTCCATGAGCAGTTGGCCCAGTTTCTTTGTGGCCAGGGAGCACATCATAGTGTGAGTTTGTGCTGGAGGAAAAACCCTCACCTCATGTCCAGAAAGGAAGAGAGAGAAAGAGAAAGGGGAAGGAGTCCAATATCCTGTTTGAGGGCACATCCCCACAGACCTAAGACCTTCCTCAAGGAACTGCCAGTAAAGGTCCAACTAACACCAAGCTGGAGTCCAAGACTTTAATTCGTGGGCCTTTGGGGGCATTCAGCACCCAAACTATGCTACTCCTATGAAGCAAAATCCCCAATTCCATTTCCATTCTGTTGCAGTTTAGGTACAAGTTACCCCCAAAAACTCATGTGTGAAACAATGAGAATTTTCAAAGATGAAATGATTTGATCATGAGAGGTGTAACCTGATCAGTTGATAATCCAATGATAGGGGTTAGCTCAGCAGTAACTATAGACAGGCATTATGCAGCAGAAGGAAATAGGTTGCTGGGGGTGTGCCTTTGGGATAAATATTTTGTCCCTGGTAGGTAATGCTTTCTTTGTCTTTCCTGGTGATCGTGCCCTGAGCTGCTTTCTTCTGCCACACCTTTCCACCATGATGCTCTGCCTTTCTCAGACCCAGAGTTATGACATCATCGGATCATTGACTGAACCTCTGAAATTGAGTCAAAATGAACTTTCCTGCCTCCAGCTGATCTTGTCAGGTCGTTTAGTCAAACAGTGAAAAAGCTTACTGCAACACAATTGGTATCATGAAGTGTGACTGTTGCTGTGTCTAATCTGACCATGTGGTTCAGAAGCATTTGCAGAAATGCAAACTGGAAAAGCTTCATAATATTGTAAGCAGAGCTTAATGGGCAATTCCAGGAGGAGTTCAAAAGACAGAGTACCAATAGGACTGTGGACAGTAAAGACTGAGCTGATGTAGTTTCAAAGGAGATGGTGAATTCTGATGGAAATTGGACTAGAGGTCATTTTACATTCTTTATATTCTGGCAAAGAAGTTATATACATACTGCTCATGTCATGGGAGTTTCTGTAAGGCTCAATTTAAAGGTGATGACATAATTAATCTGGTGAAGGAAATTTCAAGGTAGCACAGCATTCAGGTGGTGCCAAGGGTATTGCTGGTGGATTTTAGTTAAAATTACTATGATAAACAAAATCCAAAAGCAAAGCAGAAAGATATAAAAATCTTGATGTTTGGCCAGAAATATGAAAATAAAACTGGGATTAAGAAAATGTGATTGTTACAGATATTATAGATACTAGAGAGATGCTAAGTACTTTATTCAGAAACACTAGGAATGATGGCTTGAGGATTGGAAAGCGCGCAAGAAGGGGGTACCCTTCTTGCACAGGGGGATGCAGGATGTTGTTTCACTGTGCTCAATCACCCAGGCATTCAGAGGCTGCTGCAGCTGTGGCCCCAGGAATCTTGGTACTGCTCAAGATGGTGGTAAACCTTGGCATCAACCATGTGGTGATAGTTCTGCAAAATGCAGAATGTTGGAGTTAGGGGATCATGGGGCTTCCACCTAAATTTCTAAGGAGGATGAGAGAGGTCAGGAAAATGTAGCAGAACTGGAATCCATGCAGGCTTTCCCTAAAAGGATACATGAATATATGAGAAGGAAGACGATGCTGCAGAGGAGACCCCTGATGTTAAGAGAGATGGTGCAATATCTGCTAAGGATAGCTGCGGGAATCAAGCAAAGACAAGAGAAAGGCCATGTGATCTGCAACCATAAACGCAAGCCCTCTGGAGATAACACAACGCTACATTTCCCAGAGGTTGGACATGGAGCTACAGGACTTGTTTGTCCAGCTGGATTTTGGTCTTCCTTTGGCCCTATCCCTTCTTTCTATGCCCCTCTCTCTCCCTTTGGAATAGAAATATTTACTCTGTGCCATTATACATTGGATATACATAAGTTGCTTTTGATCTTTATTCTCACAGTTAAGAGTTTGCCTTGAGTCTCTCAGATGAGACTTTAGACTTGTACTTTTGGGAAACTGTTAAAATTCTTGGAAATGAATTAAATGTATTTTGCATCATGAGATGAGTATGAGCTCTGGGGGGTCAGGAGATTGATGGTTTAGATATGAGAAATCCCCTAAAGCTCATGTGTGAGAGAATGCAAAAATTTCAGAGGTGATATGATTAGACTAAGAGGAGTGTGATCAAATCAGTGGACTAGCCCACAGATATGGATTTACTGAGTGGAACTGTGAGCAAGTAGGGTGTGACTGGGGGAAGTAGGTCACCGGGGTGCCTGGGGGTTTATATAGTGTTCCTAGTGAGTGGAGGCTTCTCTGCGTTTCCTCGTTGCCGTGAGCTGAGCTGCTCTCCTCGGCCACACCCTTCTGCCATTATCACTGTGGGTCCCAAACTGTGGAGACAGCCAACCACGGCTACAGGAGCCTGCCTGTGGTTACCTCTCAGGTACTTCATATCAATGGGTTGATCCACTGATGTCTGGGCCACCTCTCTCGTAGCCCAAGCATTTCATCTCAGAACTTTCTTGCATTGTCTAACACATGAGCCTCTGGGGGACTCCTCCTTTCTAAACCACAGCAACTATGCAGCTGGGTGAGTGAGCCAGAATGCCATTGTATATTAATGTGGAAAGTGAGGGAAGACATGCTAATGAGGGGGAGATGTGAGATGCACAACACCATTTCCCTACAGTCGATTTCTACTGTGGGTGGGGGAAGCATTGATATTTTCTTCTACTTGTGTACAACGTCTGGAAGTTAATATCTCTAGCTGATGCAGTAAAGTGGATGGGAAACTTCACTGGGCATTTTTATTTTTTACTTTTTTCTCCTTGAATTAAATTATTGATTAAAACAATAAATTATATATGCGTATCTATATAGGTACAGAAATGAATCCGTATGCACAGCTTTGTATGTTATGCATAAGAGTGTTGATGTGTGTAAAGTCTATGAAAATATCACACACGCACTGTGTGAGTGAGGGGGACACTAGCATGGGGAACAGAAAGACATTTAAAGGGACCCTCATGCCAGGCTAGAGTTCCATGGACCCCACTTTGGGATGTGTTAGGCAGGACAGAATCCAGCTCCCTCCTCACTGCAGATTCTATTAAATTTTGCGAATGATTAGAAAGATGGACATTTTTGTGGACTCAACAGGACATAGTGAGGCCACAGGTGGGGGGATCCAAGAACCCAAATCCCAGGTGTTTTGGAGAAAATGGTCAATGAAATACACCAGTATCTCCTGGGAAGCGCACTCTCCCCTCCACGTTTATCAGACTTTCACACATTTCCTGTGCATTGGTGATGTTTTCCATACTGGCTGTGTATTTGTATTACACTTCAAACCATTGACCACAGGAACAGTGACGGCTCGCAGTGTACAGTTTCTGGGTCTCTAGGGAGTTTTTCTAATTTGGGGGCCAGAAACAGGTGCCCTGGTCAGGTAGACAGGGGTGCCCACAGAGGTAAACACAGCAGCTGCACGTGTCTGGGCCAGAGTCTTGGGGGCGGGATTAGAGATGCTTATCCGGAGGCTCCAGGAACACGTCCTCACTGCCTCATTTGGTACTGGGTGGGGAGTGGTCTGCCCACTGTAAATTCAGCCTTCCGAAGATTTCTCATCCATTGCTGAGAGCCAGGTGCAGAGACAGTGAGGGGGCTAAGTTCCACACTGAGGACCAACAGCACAGTGTGGATGCTCTGGTTTTGTTGGTTCTTGAAATGTTTCCATACCAGGTGCTCTGGCTCACCCCACGTGCCACTCACCCTGGTCAAGGATAACAAGATTCCAGGGCCTGAGATCCTCCACCCCCGAGATTCGGAGAAAGAGGCACCTCCTCCAAGCTGAAGGCCACAGAGCTCCTCCAGCTGTCCCCACAGCATGCACCTGTGGCTGGGACTGGGTACACCCTGTCCCCTGCACCCAGCCTGGCCCAGGCCTCCCTGGAGACGGCTGGTAAGTGGTACATTCAGCCAGGAACTTGGCGGGGGTTGTCTTCCTCATTTTTTCCCTTAGAAATCAGAGTATACAACTAGTTTACCATTAGGTTGTTGTTTATTGAGTTTTTTAAAGCAGGCTCATAAAATGTTCTCATGCATTAATTTATTCTTATTTCAATACAGCTTAATTTCCTGAAAGTGCCAAGAATTAAACTATTTTGAATACAACAACTGGATTGTTGAAAACAGTCCTGAGTAGGTAGTTCTTTCGTAGTCTCAGGCCAATCGACCTATAATATCCTGTTGCAGGCTAAAACTTGAGGTTCCATTCCTGTTCTCAGTCATTAAAAGACTTTCCCTTTTATCTAATAATCTATCCTGTTCTGACATGCAGAAGGGAGACTAATTTAAATAAAATCTTTAAAAAATTGTTTCTCTACTCTGTTACCTACAGCGAGACTTTAGCCTTCCACTAAGGAAAGTGACGGAAACCTGTCTGGAGTCTAAGTCTTCTGCAGCATCTTTGTCTGAATTGAAAGGAGGGTGCTGCATACATGTCAAGTGTGTGTGCCTCGAGTTCAGAATGGGCCCTGGCAGCGTGGGGACCAGGGCTCAAGACCAGGCTGCAGCGTGCTCGCCGTTCAATTAGCACCCATTTGCAATGCAAATCAGACACGCAAAGTGGAGCAACCTGATCTAAACGCGGGGACCCACTGAGGGTGGGCAAACTGACAGGCAGCCCGACACTGGAACGTTTCAGAAAAGCCCCTGAAAGCCTCGCTGACAGAGGAGCCACTGGTGGGGTGGCCTGGTGTCCTCGAGACCATGGTCACTCACGATGGGCTGCACGTAGATCAAGAAAGAAAAGCAAATCCACCTTCGTGATGAGCTGGCAACCTGTTTCTAAAAGCTTTGCTGGCTCCACAGACGGACTGTGCTTAACCACAGCTTCCTTTCTCTCCTCGCGTCACGAGTCTTTCCAAGCACCCAACATGCAGTAGGCATTTCCCTGGGCACCCTGGACTCCATGTCCACTTCTAAGTGTGGAGTGGCAGCCTGCAATGGCATTGAGAGCCACAGCACGGGAGGCCGATGTCTCCAGGTCACTGAAGCTCCAGGTTCACAAAAGACAGGCCCCAGGTGGACACAGAACTTACTCTGAGACACAAGACTATGGTGGTGTGTTAATGGCCAAGCAAACACCTTTCCAGACAGACGTCCACAGCAACGTCCAGCTGGAAAGGCCAGCACTTGGCCGATTCCTGTGATAAAGCTCCTGTGCAGCCCAGAAGAGAAGCAGCGCACTGCGTCACACGGACAATTGTGTTTCTCCTGGAGAAACACGGGAGCCAGGAGGAGCCAGGCCGGGTTCCGAGTGCAGGGGTTGTCTTGGCTCAGGGGACTTCAGTGAGATACTGCAACCGGCCTCACGGTGGGACACTGAGGCAGCACAAGGGCAGATGTAGGGCCGTGTGCAGACAAAACCAGGGCCCTGTGCTCAAATGCCCAGGGGCCACAGGTGGGCAGTGGAGGGAGTAGGTTCTCTGTGCAGCCAGCAGAGCGCAAGGTCAGCAGGGCGGAGAGAGAACGAAGAGGAAAGCCCCCTCCGTCCACCTTCCTGCTGGGGAGCAGCACAGGGCGGGGTCCTGGACGAGGACACAGCACGTCTCTTCACTCACCAGAGGGTCCTCAGAGGCTGCACAGCACAGGGGGGGTCGTCGGGGGAGGTTGTGGAAGGAGGAGACGGAGGAGACGGAGCGGGTGTGTCGGAGTTCCCCGCACCCAGGGCTGAGAGGCGATTGCCTTGGGAAACAGCAGTCTCCCCAGACGCCCAGAGTCACCCAGCCTTTCCGTTTTCTCTGTTGTTGGTGTTTTTTTTTTTTTCCTTTTCCTTCACTCTGTTCCCATTCTGGCCTTGAACTCCTGGACTCAGTCTCCAGCATCAGCATCCAGAGTGGCTGGGATCACAGGAGTGCCACCAAGGCCTGTTTAATCACCAGTTTTATCAACTCACAAAACCTCCCCGTGGTGACCTGGAATGGCAGGACCAAAGTCACTCAAGGTCATTCTCTTTCATCTTTGTCTTCAGTCACCATGATGCAGAAACGGCATCACAAAACCGTGTTCTCGGAAGCTGGACTGGCCATCTGGGTAGTTCTGGGCTGTGACAAACTTACTCCAGGAACAAATGTGTGGCAGAGTCGCTTGTATCAGTGACCAGTCGTCTACCGTAGAGTTTTCCAAATTAACTTCCGTGTGAAATGAAGTAATTGTTATAGGAGAAGTGATAATGAGTTACGGGCGTTTCTGCGGACGCTCTCCAGCGGAGACAGCGGAGTCTGGGGCTCCTTGTGCTGGTGATGCCTGGCTGGGCCTCCACTCTTCTCCTTAGACGGAGCGCCCTCCCTGCCCTCCTTGGCCTGTCCACCATGCTAGCCAGGCTGGGTTCCGGGTGCAGGGGTAGCTGGGCTTCGTGGTCAGTTTCCCACTCCACAGCTGGGCAGGCCCTGTGCCCAGGGGTTTTCTATAAGCGCCTGATCCTCGTGGTCCAGAGGTTTTGAACTTTGAGTGGGGCGATGAGGAGACAGGACCACTGGGAATCCTGGCGGGGTGAGTGACTTTGACTCTGAGCTGTTGTGGTTGGATCTGGGAGGTTCCCAATGCAGAGGTGGGGCTCTGGGAAGTGGTTGGATAATGAGAGGTGGATGCAGCCCTGGAGGGCGGGAGACACCAGGCAGTGGGGCTTCGTGGAGAAGCAGCCCACTG
The DNA here is from genome assembly GCF_021218885.2 of Marmota monax. Classification (NCBI taxonomy): domain Eukaryota; kingdom Metazoa; phylum Chordata; class Mammalia; order Rodentia; family Sciuridae; genus Marmota; species Marmota monax. Next base: position 6,376,734 of record NW_026695207.1, read on the forward strand.
GGGAGCGTCCGTTACTCCTGGCCCCTCTCTGAGCTCTGCTTCCTGGTTTCCACGGGCCGAGCGCCTTCTGCCATGATGTCCTGCCTTACTTCGGGCCCAGCGCCACGGGGCCAACCAACCCTGGGCAGAAACCACAAGCCAGAATCAACTTTTCCTCTTCTCAGTTGCTCTCCTCACGTATCCTGTCTCAGTGACAAAATCAAGACCATCCCAGGGCTAGGTGTGAAAGGCTGGGTGCCGGGCAGTGGACTGTGGAAGGCACAGTTCCTCAGGTTGGCCCTCAAGGCTTCCTGCTAACCCACCGTGTGTGCCCCCGGCTGGTCGCTGGGACTTTTCTCCTGCGCTGAGGGGTGTCATGGCACAGTGACAGTAAGATGGGGAGGGTATCAGGTGGGCCCGACCTGATCCCACTTTAAAAGTGGAGTTTTCTTGGGTGAGCAGCAGGAGAGGAGTCACGTGCTCTAAAGGCCGAGAAGGGTTTGTTGAGAGAGAAGCCAGACCCCACTCCGGCAGCCTCTGGGCCCTGAGAGGAGTCTCAGACCCAAAGCAACAAGACAGTGGGACCTCGCATCTACAGCCACCCAGGAGCGAGGGCCTCTGTGACCGAGGAGTGTGAGGAGGTTCCCCCGGAGAGCCTGCAGCCCACCTGACACCGTAGCGCTAGCTCATGTGACCAAGAGCAGGGGACCCGAGGACTTGCAGACAGTGCCCACTGCCAGGGTGCTTAGGCTGCTGTATTTGCAGTGATGCTGACCATCTAGAGGAGACAGATGCCCCGCTCACATCAGGATCCTTAAACCTCAACAACGATTGCCAAATTGTGTGGAACTCACATGTACATGCTGGGGCGGGGAGGGGGGTAGAACTATGGCATGACGGTGGTTAGAGGAAGAGCAACTGCTGCTCGGCTTTAGTGTCAATTCCCTGCTCACCATGTGCCCTCAGTGCGTAAATGCACTGTCCCTTCTTGCGTTGTCCCAGGGGCCCAGGAGCTGGCCTCTGGGTCTACCCAACCCAGACTCCAGGCCTGTGGTCAAAGGTGTTTCCAGCCCCAGCTCTTGCGTTGCCCCAGGTTGGCCCCTGGACATCATGGAGCACTGAACGTGGCCCTCTGCTCTAGCCATTCCCCTGATCTGAGATCTGCCCGCGTAATGCAGTGGTTTCTGTCTCTGGTTCCCAGTGGTTTCCTTAGCAGCAGTGTCTGGAGCACACGGGTTCGTTCCGCCATCCGTCCATTCACCCACGAGGACCTGAAGGCACAGAAACATGGACAGGATGTGCTGGCTATCTCCAGGTCCCGACTCTTGTTCTTAGGCCTTTGTTGTCCCTGAGTACAGAAGGCTGATCATCTCCTGGCCAGGTGCCACTGAGCCGGCCCGTTTACAGATGGACTCTGTGGGCACACTGCAGAGGGAGGGGCCCGCTGGTGGACCTGCAGGTCTAATAACACCAGGGTGATGGTCCCTTGAGAAAAAGTGGAAGAAGAGAGAACAGTGTGAAAAGGCTCTTCCAACACTTGAAGGGAAAAAAACCACAGAATTAGTGTGTCTGTCACAACCAACGGGCAGTGGCCTCCACGAGTCCGTGGGATGTTCTGAGGGTCCAGGGCTGCTCTCTTTTCCTGTCTCCCTGTGTCTGTTTACCAAGGTCACTCGGAGATGGAGAAGGCGGACATTGTTCTAGATCATGCATTCGTCTGAAGGTTCTCCTGACCTTACCTGTAATTATTTACTGTTTTCCAAATCCGTCTTCCGTAGGCAGGGTGCTGTAGCCAACTTTGGATGCTGGCAAACACTCTGACCCTAGAACTTGTCATGGTTCTGTGACAGGGAACTGATGAGACTGTCACCAGCATCACAAGTTTAAGTTGAGGTTGTCACTAAAAGCCAAGATCTCAGAGATGTCATCAGCTGGAAAGGAAATCTGGAAGACCGCGCCTGAGCCCTAGGCCCTTGCTTAAGTCAAGGAGACTCGGCCATCAAGGGCCATCACCTTGGATCATAAAATCATTAATTAATAGAGAAGCTCTTGGGACTCAGAAGTATGCCAGGCTCTCAGCTGGTGACTGCTTAGCCTTGACCCGTCAATAGATTGCCACCTGACCCATATCATCAACGGGTACACACTTGTGCTTGGCACTTGGAGTGGAGACAAGAGCTGAAGGGACAGCGGATGCTGCGGGTGGTGCTGACGGAAGCCTTGGTGTCGGGCTGGGACCCAGGCTCCCGCCCGGGCAGGGAGGTGGCTGCGTCCCGTCCCTTCTCCTGAGCCCACTGGGGACACAGGTCCTGCTCTGCTGCATAGGGTGCCATTCCCACTGTCTCCTGACTCTGACGGAGTCAGAAACATGGACAGGATGTGTCCTGGGGCCTCCTCCTGGGAGGTCTTCCCACACTGAGAGAGCAGAGGGGCCTTCCACAGGGCGTGGTCAGGCCCTCCATGCAGAGTCCGGGGGCCTGGGGTTGGGAAGGGCCAGTCTGTACCTCTCTTGTCAGTCTGTACCAGCTGTACCAGTCTGTACAGAAAGGCCAGTCTGTACCAGCTCCTGGAGAGCTGGCCTGCTTTGGCTTTTTTAAATTTTAAACCATGTTGACGTAGTCTCTTATACATTGAACACTTAAAGTAAAATCTACCTTCTAAACAATTTTTAAATGGTGTCGACTGTAGGTACAATTTGTGCAGCAGATGTCATTCATCTGGCTCAGCCGGATGTCATACTCCCCGTTTCCCACTCCCCTGCCTGAGAACACCTGTCCCCCTTGCTGCTCCTGTGGGTTTGACGGCTGTAGGTCCCTGGGGTAAGAAGCACCAGGTGTCTCTGATGGTGGCGGCTCCAGCCGTGACTCCATTCCCGGAGCCCTGGGGCTGGGATAGGAGTCATGGCCGCCGCTGCCCGCAGACTCGCGGCGTCCTCACTGACCTGGCTGAGAAGGCACTTCCTCCTGCAGGGGCAGGCAGGCAAGGACAGGCTGGTGACCCCCGCAGCTGTAGCACCCACTGGAAGATTCTGACTCAAACCTGCTTGGAGACTCCCCAGGAACTGGCCTTTGTAGTGGGCAGCACAGGGCCTGTTTCAGGTGCCCGCAGGAGCCTGGCCACAGGGCAGATCCCGGGACTCTGCCCTCTCGGGTCCCGGAAACTGAGCCTTTTCTGGTGGGTCTCTGTTCTGTGCTGATACTCTGGCTGTTGGGATTATAACTTTCCGAGAAACAAAAGCAACGTGGAAATAGACTCTGGCATTTCTTTTGCCAAAATAGACAAATAGAGCTTTGGAAGCAAGCCTGTCTGGGGAGAACAAAGTGCCACACAGCAGCCAGCCCCTCGGCAGACAGAGCTGGACAGGGGGAAAGGGATGGCCCCAGAAACAACCCAAGGCAGTCCTCACTAGAGCTGATTAAACACATGCAAGAGCCAAGTTCCACTCATTAAAACAGGTGGTCATTGATTCAGAGGGTCAGAGTGGACCCCTGCTGCAGCGTGCAGTGGGGCACAGGTTTTTCACCTTGTTAGTGGGAAGAGATATCTGAAAGGTCAGTGTTGACCATGCTGGGGGCACATGGTGGCCAGCTGCTCACCCACCACCAGCCCAGAGCTAGTCCAGGCTTGGTTGATGGGAGGGTTCTGCAATGGGAGGCTGTCTGCAGTGTCAGTCGGCTGGGCTGTCGCACACCCCCTCCCTCAGCGGAGATGGCAGACGCGTTCTGGAGGGTACCTCCAAGCCGAGGTCAGTAGGATCTGCCCAGGGCCTCTTTGGGGCCTTGCAGATGCCGTCTCTGCCCCACATGGTCCTCCTGTGTGTCTTTGTTTGTTGTTTTATTTGGGGCACGGGGAGGGACCCAGGGCCTCATGAACGCCGGACACACATATACCCTGAGCCGCACCAGTGACCCAATCTCCCCTCTTATAAGAATATCAGATGAACTGGGTCAGTCCATGAGAACAACCTCTTCCTAACTTCACTCTCTGTAAAGGCACCGTCTCCAAGGACTTCCTGCTCTGCAGGACTGGGGCTTTGGAGTGCGCCTGGAGCTGGGGGTGAGGAGTGGACCCACTCAGCCCATAACGTCTAAGGAAGGCAGAAATCAGCTCTTCCAGCAGAGGGTGGGCAGTCCCTTCTCTTACTTCCCAAAGCCACCCTCTTCCACTGGGGACTCGCCGTCTCTCTCAGTTTACCTCTCATACTCAGGGGAGCCCCCAGTGTCCCCAGCTGGACCTGGATGCTGCACTTCTTATGTGACAGATGGTCCCAGGCCAGAGGAAGTGGTCAGCTCAGGCTTCTGTTGTGTAATGCGCGTCCCCAGGATTTGGATGAGCCCCTCTCTGGCCACAGGATGCTGAATCAGGCTGCTCCGTCCTCATGTTGGAAGAGGGTCCCTTGCCATCACAAATCTGCACAAAGGTGAGTTTCACGAGGAGAGGAAACAGGACATGAGCTAGCCTGGCACACCTACCCTAAGGCACTGCGGGCACCTGAGCCCTCTTCTGGTGCACCAGGATGCACCACAGCAGGGCTTTGGTCGGCCTCAGCCTCCCCAGAGGCTGTGAAATGAGAAGAGCCTCCACAGCCTTGATTTTGTAGGACTGTGCAAATATGCTTAAAAATGATTGAACCACAGGCTACTTCTTCAAGGTCTATCTTGGTTCCCCCGATTTGCCAGTGCCCTGAACAGACTCACCGGCCGTCACCTGACCTTGTGGTGTGCACAGAGCAGCCAGCCAGCTGGGCCTGGTGGAGCAATGAGCCTGCCACAGGTCAGCCCTGCGCCCGCACTCCAGCTCGGGGCCCCGACCCTGCAGTGTGCAAAGGCGAGGGGGATCCCAAGGACAATCAGGTGCTGCATTAAGGAGCAGGTGAGGCGAGCAAAGTGCACCTAAAAGGGGGCAGCTAGGAGCAGGTGTGGGGTGGCCCAGCCTTCCCCCAGGACAGTGGGGTCCATGGGTGATAGGTGCTAACACCCTATCACCCCAGCCAACCAGGGCGGCTGTGCCATTCGACCCTCACCCGTCCCCTCAGCCCCCATGCCACTAAGTGGCTGGGCCCTCCCTGTTCACCTTCACGATGGCCTGCTCTGGAGACACCTTCCTCTGTACCGCCGCACCTGCCTCCCGCCTCCTGCTCTCACCCGCTGCCCTGGGGGGATCTCCGGGGACTCCTGCTGCTGGGGAACAGTGAGCCAGGTTGCAGGAGGACGCAGCATGTTCTCCACAGAGGTAGAGGGGGGCAGTACTGGGCTCTCCAGGGTCTCAGTTTACACTGGACGTCTGGGTGCTGTGGTGTCCCAGTGTGTCACAGCAGAGGCGCCGGCACAGCAGGAGGCCTGAAGAGCCCTCTGGGCCAGCCTGGCCTCCTGGGACTGGGCAGGTCAGCAGCACAGCTGCACGTTCCTTACCCACCTGCTGGTGCCGCCTCATTCCTTCATTCACTGGGAACATTCATGAACCACCTCCTTCATAGGCTCCCAAAACCCCCCTCCAGGGCGTGGACAATGATCCTGCCCCTGAGCTGGCCTCCGATGTCTCTGACAACAGCGTGGTGGCCTTGGATCCTGCAGGCAGTGGGGACAGGGCTGTCCAGGTGAGCTAGGACCGTTTCCCAGTCAAGGGAGGGGGAACAGGTTCACCCCAATTCAGAAAAGGATCACAGGGGTCGAGAGAGAAGCTGGGGTGGCAGAGGCTGGAGACCGGGGAGGAAAGGCCTGAACCCCTTCAGCTGAGGGTGAGCACCAACTCGAGGCCCACCCAGGCGGGAGAGCCCTGGGGGCACTGAGGAAACAGGAGACCCCCGCCTGCGGTGGCCGTCTGTACAGGGTAGAAACGTGTGTGTGGTCAATCACAGTGTTTGTAACTAGATACACTATAAATGTTGATATACCTACTTTATAATACTATATCAATATTCAATCTTATTTTTAAATATAATACATTTAATTTCATGATAAAACATATTTAATCGCCTATCATTATATGGTGTAATATATAAATTACACAAATATAATAAATGCATAAATTAATTTATCTGATATGTTCTGGGTTCTGTTACGGGAAAATATTTTCTTTCTAATTTCTCAGTTTTCATGCAAAGTTCTAACAGGAAGGTGGGCTCCACAGAGCTGGAGAAGACAGTGGGGGTGCCCTTGACTAGCACGTGCTCCATACCAGTCAAGTAGGCTGCCGTGGCTGAGGTGTGCCCCAAAGCTCGAGTGTGAGACCAGGCCTGAACTTCCAGAGGTAAATGGTTGGACTGGGAGAGGTGGACCTAACGGGTGGATTAATCCACTGGTACAGATCAGCTAGGCAAGAGCTTTAGGCAGGTAGCCTGTGGCTGGAGCAAGCAGGTCCTCGGGGTTACATGTTGTCCTTGGTGAGCGGATTTCCTGATCTGCTCCCTGGCTCTTGGGCCCCTCGCTGCTTTCCCCACCACACCCTCCACCATGGAGCTCTGCCTCACCTTGGTCCCGAGTCTGTGGAGGGTCAACCACGGCCTGAACCTTTGAGACTGAGCCAAGAGCAACTCTTCCCCCTCTAAGTTGTTCTCCCCAGGTATTTTGGTCACCGTGACATAAAAGCTGAGTGACACAGAAATTGGTACTGAGAAGTAGGCTTGTTCTGTGTGCATCAGAAGCTTTTGGAGATTTTTTTGTGTGTTTGTGGGAGGAATTTTTAAGATATTTAGATAAATAAGTTGGGAAATGTTGTAAGTGGGGTTTAATGGGTGATTCTGGTGGGAGCTCAGAAGACCATAACACAGATAGGCCTATAGTGGTAAAGACTGGGTTCTTGAGCTTTAAGAGGAGGAGGACTCTATTGGAAATCTGACTAAAAGCCATTCATAGCAAAGAAATTCTCTACATTGTCCCCATGTCCCGAGAATTTCTGTGAGCCTCAATTTAAAGATGATAAGCAAATTAATCTGATACAGTAAATTTCAAAAAAGCATAGCCTTCAGGTAGTTGTGTGGATATTACTGATAACTTTTATCCAAATTTACTATGATAATCAAAAGCAGAAATAAAGCAAAGAATTTTGAAAAACTCACAGTTTGGCCAGAAAAGTGAAAGTAAAATTGAGGTTAAGGTAGGTGTAGCTGTTGAAGAGATTATAACCACTAAAGAGATGCTAAGTACTTATCTAAAAAGCAATAGAAATGATGGCATAAGGGTATTTCAGAAATTGGCAAGATCCCACTCCCTGCCCCAGGCTCAAAGGTATAAAAGTGAAATTTCTCTGAGAAGAGACCAGGGGACTTAACAAGTTGTCTCCCTGTGTTCCATACGCAGGCACACAGATGCTTCTACAGCCTTGGTCTCAGGAAGCTGGCTACTGCTCCAGATGGCAGCAGGCCTTGGCATCAACCATATGCTGCAAGTTCTGTGGGAATGGAGGATGTTGGAGTTCAGTGGTCACAGAGGCTGCCTCCGAGATTTCAAAGAAATCTCTGAGAAGCCAGGGAAAGGGTTGCAAGGTTGGAATTCCCGCAGGCAGTGCCCAGGAAGGTGGGTGGTGTGTGAATATGTGAGAAGAGAGCTAAAGCTGCAGTGGGGACCCTGAAGTTAAGAGATGACAGCATGGTGAGCCATCTGTCAGGAAAGGTGCAGGAACCGAGCAGAGACCAGCCAGGAGAGAGGCCAGGTGGGCTGCAGCTGGCAAGGTAGTAGGGTCAGAGGGGCCCAAGCCTGTCGGAGAGAATGTCCTGATGCCACGTGCCCCAGATGCTGGATGTGGAGCTACAGGACTTGTTTACCAGGTGAATTTCAGTCTTGCTTTGGTCTCATACTTCTTTCTATGTCCCTCTTTCTCTCTTGTGGATTGGAAGTGCTTAGTCTGTATATATCTCTCTGATACATGTATGTATAAATATACCTTGATCTCAGTCTCTGGAGCCTAAGGATGTGTGTGTGTGTGTGTGTGTGTGTGTGCGCGCGCGCACAGGTGGACGTTGCAGAACCTGCGCATCCTCATGGTCACATGGTCTATGACTGGGATGCCCTGCAGAGTTTTCTTTGGTTCTCTTGCAGCATCACTATTACAAAAGGGCTCTGAAGTCCCCTCCACTTCTTCAGAGAACAAGTACCACCTGTCCCTTCCGGCCTGTCCAACCCCATGTGCAGGTTCCTACTGGAGGACAGATCAGGAGTCACAGGGTGCTACCAGTCCAGGCCCAGAAAGGTGAGGGGAGCGGGGTACAGGCCAGCCACTGAGTCAGCGACTGGGTGGGACTAAGCTCACGTCATTGAATACTCACACAAAGTAGACACCACTCCAAGACGAGGAAAGAGGCTCCGACCTGAATCCCACAGTCCTGCTGTGACAGCAGACCCAGAGCCACGCAGCTGTCCATGCATCAGCAGGGCCTTGACAGATGTGACCGTCCTGTTGCCCCTTGGTGGGAAAGAGTCCCTGGACATGTGACTTTGGAAAGCACCCATGCATCGGGAGAGACTGTAGAGGATTTGGCATCTCAGGGGCATGCTTGACCTGTGGCAGTTCCCGGGAAGCTGTGGCTGTGGTCACAGCCACGCTCAATGCAAAAGCCAGGCCTCTCCCTCCCCGCAGCCCTCTTGCCACTCTAGTCCCTTTGGTTCCTCCAGGGGCCTCACCCCCAGGGCTCCAAGCCCATGTCCACACCCTGTTCTCAGGCCTCCAGCAGATACGGACCAAGTTGCTTCCCTGGAGCCCTCCGTGGGGGGAAGGACGTTGAGCCCGCAGGAGGATGGGCAGCACAAAAGGACCTGCAGCCCCCAGCAGAGGAATGTATCCAGATCAGGAGGCCCATGCTCCTGAGCTTGGGGTGCAGGCAGCCCCAGCTCCTCCCAGGACCCTCTGGAGTTGCAGCTTCTGCACCTTCAGACCTGGCTAGAGCCACGATCTTTTTTCTGAGCAGTTGCTTCCGCCTCCTTCCACTGCTGGGAGTTCTGTGCAGGAGTAGGAGGAGCAGGGTTCAGGGGAGAGGTGCAGAGGCAGGCGGGCCCCTCCAGACTCCTGCACTGAGACGCGAACCTCAAAGCTGCCCAAGACTCCGGCAGGCAGGTCCTCAGGCACCCAAGTGCCACATGGCTGTGTGGCTTCCCTTTGATGAACGAGGTGTGGCCCCAGCTGCTCTGAACCCTTTGAAGCCTCAGGCTGAGCCGATGTTTGAGGGAGGGTTTCTAGGCCGCAGGGACGCTCAGGTCCTAGTGCCTTGTTGACACTAAGCAGCTGGAGGTAGGTGCTCCCACCTCTGTGGACTCACAGTGGCTCAGGAGGCCCATCCAGAGCGTGGAGTGTCCCTCTGCTTTATGTGAACTCTTCCTTGTGAGAGCAGTCTTCGTCCATCACTGCGAAACTACAAGTAGAGCAATGGGCTGTGGACAGAGGGCTGCGGCCCACCCTGTCTCCTCCCAGAGGTGGCCACCCCAGCTTCTGCCCTGCAGAACAGAAGAACGTTCCTGTTCAGTGTGCACGACTGAGGCCCTTGGGAGAGCGTGGCAGCGAGGACGCAGGTCCCCAGCTGCCCATCTGTCATCCGCTGCGAGCTCTGCTGGCCTGGGGAGACATTCCAGGTCTAATCATGGAGGACAGTGGAGGGCCGTCCGGCTGCCCCCGGCGGCCTGCAGATGGTTTTAGGAGCCTGTCAGGAAATTCTGTGGCCCTAGGCCCAGGGCGACTTTTTATTTCCAAGTCTGTTATTGATTTTGGTGTGAAGAAAATAATTTGCTAGTGTGGCTTAAGGTGTCACAGAAAAACCCACCACCACTGTGTTTCTTGCACTAAGGGGCCCAGACCTTGGTCCAGATTTGCCTTTCGACTGCAAGGGCAGCTCGAGCGACCACAGGGAGGTGCTTCCCCTTGAAGGTAGCAGCGTCCTGATGAGACATGGCACGCTAATCGAAAACACAAGTAAACTGAAAATTAAATTTAAAAGCCAATAATTTAGTATCTTCCTTGCCAGGAGTGATGGCTTTCATTTGCGCGCGGGATGCGGCGCTGTGCGGGGTCAGCGTGGCGCGGCCGACTCGGGGCCTCTCCCGAGCTCGGGTGGAGTTGATTAATTTCTCGGAGCACAGCTTTGTCTTTCCCAGCTCAGTGAGCAACTTCATTTCGGCTGATGAGTTCAAACAGGGGTCAGAACAATCCTCATTTCTGACAATCCCACAAAATGGGAATTAATTTTATGAGTTAGTGCCACTGTGCGCAGAGAAGCTGGAAATAGAGAAGGTAGCGGAGCGGCCGAGAGGGGCCTGCGCACCAACGCTCCCCGGACTCCAGAAAGCACCCGCCACCAGCATGGCCGGCCAGTCCCTCGGAGTCCGAGAGATCAGGGGACATCACCGGGCCTCGACTGCTAGCCAACAGCAGGGGCAACTTACCGATCTTAGAGTCTTATGTTTAAATAATTTCTAGAATAGCACTTAAAAAAGAAATCTTTAAAATCCTTCAAGACCAAGGAAATCGTCTCCGAAGCAGGTCAGACACTGCAAGACACCTTTCATAAGTCCATCGGAGTGCCGGTTAGTGGACAGACCCCTGGACCCTGTGGTGGACAGAGGCACAGTGAGCACAAGGCCTTCCCCGGGCTGACCGAGTCCCTGCAAACCCCCATGCAGCCCTCCCACCCCAGGACCTCAAGGTGACTGGATTGCTTCAGTTAAAATAATGTCCCCATCCAGTTTGCCTGGGCTCCTCGCTAGAAGAGGCGATGGGCCACATGAGGGTGTCTGGAGAGCAGGGCCTCTACAAACCAAGGAACGCGGCCTCAGGACGGGCCAACACCTTGATCTTGGCCTCCAGCCTCAGAACTGTGGGACAACCAGTGCTGATGTTGAGCCATCCCTCTGTGGAACTTTGTAATAGAGGCCTGAGCCAAGACAGGTTTCTTGATTATTAAGGAGACCACCCCCAACTCTGTCCCCTCCATCTAGTTACTTTGAGAATTAATGATAAAATGATAATGATAAAAAATAATAAAACGATAACTTAAATAATACGTCCCCAGCGTATGAACTTGAGTGGATCCCTGTCAGAGGACATCCAAACTCTCGTCTCAGCCGACGTCATCTCTGTGGGATTCTCCGTCATCACACGGTGACTCCAAGGCCACGCCACTAGAGGATCTTCTGAAGTGGTGGTCTGGGGTTCATTCAGAGCTCTGGGTTCCAAGTGAAGACGGTCTTCTTATGCACTCGCTCCTCATCCTGCCAGATGTCCAGGCAGCCAGGAACGGGCTACAGATGACCAGCGGACCTCACACTGCAGGCAAGACCAGAGGCTGCAGAGGGAGGGAAAGAGGTGAGCCCTTCCCAGGTCCTTTGTCACCACTGGACCAAACTCAAACCCAACCAAGGCCCGGAGGGCAGGAGGACATTCCCAGAGTGGGAAGGCAGGTGTCAGCTGGCCCAGGACCAGCTTGTGGAGATGTCAGCCACCCTCTGTCCTAACACCCAAGTGCAGGGACTTGGGCAAGCCTGTGAAGTAGGGCCTGATAGGTGCTTGCGCCCACAGGACACCTGATTACCACATTGATAGGGAGTTAAAAAATAATAGGAAATCTTTAAATAACGCTCATGCTCTGTCCGGGAAAAAAAATCCTTCCATAAAGGGTGGACTTGGTGTGTTGGTGACATGACTTTGGTCAGCAGAGGAACAACCTCAGCCCTACTAGGGTGTGAAGGAGGAGGTTTGCCTCACTCGGTAAGTGCAGAGGCAGGTGGCCCACCTGGGAAGTGTGGGCCTGTGAAGGATGGGCCTGAAGTGTGTGAGCCCCACAACACCCCGGGGGAGGTCACCACTCCTGTGCCTCCTCTGGTCTCAGCTCAGGAGGGTGGACAGCAGTGTGCCTCGTTCACACCCATTGGGACAGAGATTCACCCTCTGTAAAGCAACCTTGCCCCGCATCTCAATGGTGCATAAATAATAACCTGGTTTCTCCAACTCTCAATTGTCAGTGCGACTGATGCAAAGTTGACAATTGGTCCAGAGTCTGGGGTGCAGTCAGCAGGCCTGAAATCGTAAAGAATTTCGATCATAAAGCAAAGGTGACAGAAAATGTGCAAGAGGCCCTGGAATGATGACTCTGGTGGTGACACTACCCTGTCTACAGAGTCACGATTCCCCATCCAGGAGCATCTGGACTAGAGAATGTGGATTGTTTGGTCTGAAAAATGGGAGGCCTGCCCCTGACAGTGAGGATTGGCGAGGGTGCCCTCTCTGGGGGACCAGCTCAGGGAACGGGAAGCAACCTCTCGAGAGAGCTGGCACTGCCCAGTCTGCAGGACTTGCACTGTGGACTAAGGGGACGGGATTGCCCTCTCCAGGGAGCAGGACTGTGAATCCTAGAGACCTGGGTCACCCACTCTGGGACACTGGGACTGTCCATTCTGGAGAATGGGGGTTTCCTACCCTAGGGGCTGGGCCTCAGGCCTGGACCAGCCAAGTTCAGCTCCAAGGAGTGTGCCCTGCCTGTGCATGTGTGTGCATGGGTGTGCATGGGTGTGCACACACAGGAGCATCCCTGAGTCACACCCTGTCCTGGAGGCATATTCAAAGGTGGGAGGTGGTCTTGGCCCATGTGTACTCACACCCCATCATCTTTTCCATGGCCTTGAAGCTGAGCCTGTGCAGAGGAAGGGTGGTGTGAAGCTGTCTTACACCTGGACGACACTAAGAAATCACAGAGCTTCAGGAAGCAGACCCAAGGTCCCCACATTCCTGTTCCATGGCACACTGCTGACTGCACCTGAGCTCCACTGTTCCCTGTGAGGGTCCCTTTTGCAGCCTTCTGATTCTAGGAGTTAGCCATGGTCATACACATGGTGCTCACACAGACACAGAGATTAATAAATACTGAGCGCAGTGCCACGGGACGAGCCTGAGTTAAGGCCCCAGGATCCCACCTTGGCCTGTCTTAGCCCATCTCCCCTGACAGGGGTGGGTGAGGGTCTGCCAGGCCAGGCTCCTGTGCAGAACTCATCCCTCTTGGCCTGAGCCATGCAGCAGGGAGCAAAGGGCTGCCTGTCCCCTGGAATGGGAAGGCAGGAACGCAGCCCAGATGGTCAGGAAGTGGGCTTGCAGCCTCTCCTCACCAAAGCAAAGCATTCAGGTGCTGTCCATCTGGGCTAATTGCACCCTGGCACAGCCATGAGCATCGGGGGCCCCTCCTCTGCAAGCAGAGGGACAGGCCCCACAATGCCAGCTTATTTCAGGGCAGGACGAGGTGATTGTGCAGGATGCATTTCCCCGTTGCCCTTCCAGGTGTTGGGGAACATCCAAGATAAAAATGCTTCCACATTTCTGCAGTTGCAGGGGCCACTGATGGACAGACCACAGCAGACACATCACACAGTGGTGGAACTCTGTGACCAGGTGTCCCAAGGTCAGGCTGCAGGTCACCTTCCCACACATGGAAGGGAAGACCTGGTGCAGGTGAAGTCTGGCAATGAGTGGATGTGTTCACACCCCTGAGCACACACACTGCATGGTCTGCTTAGCGTGTTATTTGCATGTAAATCAGGAGACCTCATTTTCAGAGATTCTCATCCTCATTAACTGCCCGTTGGAACTCTGTGAACACAGGAACCGAGGTGGGTTGACTTGGCCACATGTGCTCAGCAATCAAGGAGTGACAATTTCTTGAAAGATGTCCCTTCCTCAGTGTCCTCACGAGTCAGCTGCTCCTTGTGAGAACTCACTGCCCCTCAGAAAGCCTTGAGAGAAGCTGACTCGTGCGTCACAGCTCTGCACTGGAATTTCTAGCCTCCCCTCCATGCTGGAAGGTTCCAGAAAGCGGAAGCTACAGGCTTCTAACTCCTGCATCCCAATGTCCAAAAGAGCATTGGAAGAATGACAGGTAAAGGGGTAAACTGAAATTTCCCCTGCATCCTTAGAGCAGCCGGACTTCTAGCCCCAGGGGCCCTGGGCTCCCAAGGTGCAGGTGAGCTGCTGGGGAGGACTCCTCGGTTCCAGGGCCAAAGCCACGGAGTTGCTGGACTTCACCCCCCTCCCATGACTCACACTTTGCCAGGCCCCTGCAGCCTGCCCTGGAAGCCCTGTAGGGTCACGGGTCGCCTGCCCCAAGGCAGAAGCAGGTCCTTCCAGCTGGGAGAAGCAGAGAGAGGGGCTTAATCTCAGGAGAACCTGCTTCAGGCTGCTGCAATGTTTCTGATTCATCTCACGGTCTCCTCTTGCACTCCAGATTTGTGTTTTGGGATTTTCTAGGTGGATTACAAGTTCCACCAGACTAAGTGTGGCGGCTGAATGGGCCCCTCCCTGAGTGCGCAGACAGGATTGTATCTCCCAGGCACCCTTCCAGGAGGTGAAGATAGAAAAAGCATTGTCCCCTGACTCTACAGAGAGCAGGGCAAGTGACTTCAGATACCACACAAGACCCTGGACGAGGTCGGAACATGGTCTTGGCACAGGCCAAGGTTGGAGGCCCTCTCAGGGCTTGAGAAGACCCCAGCCAGAGTCTTAATCTCCATGCAGGGTGCACCCAGCCCACCAGAGGACAAGCCTGACCACTTCTCCATGGCACAGCACTGACCCTCACCAGGCCTGTGGCTGCGGCCAGATTCTTCACCTCCATCTCGTGGTTTGTAAAAGGGGACCACAACAGCCCCATTTCTTGGAGGGGTGGTGAGGGTGAAGTGCCATCTTGGAGACATGCTCAGAACGGCCCTCAACACAGGAAGTCCACAGCTCTGGGTGTCCCCTTTTGCAGGCCATTCCAGGTCAGGTGAGCTGCACCTGGAGTTTACACACAGCCCCTGACCCAAGCCTGCAGGACAAGCATCCACTGGGGGAATGTCCCCTGGCTCCCGGGTGGGGAAACTCCCCTGTGATTCCCAGCACCAGGGAGGAGAATGTCTCCTCTGCCCACCCTGCACCAGCCTGGCCAGTCCTGCTCACACGCTAGTGCACAGCCCACAGGGACCCCAGTGGGGGCCTGCCATGGCCTACATGCCTGTGACCCACAAAAGGTCTGTGTTGAAACCCAAGTCCAAGGTGAAGGTGTCAGGAGGCGGGAACTTCAGAAGCTGTTTGGGTGCTCTTCTGACTGGGAGAGTCACCCTATGAGAGATGCCCCAGAGAGAGCTCCCTGCCCAGCAAGTGGGTGCATCTACCAACCAGGAAGCAGCCCTCACCTGAGGCCACCTTGGCCTTGAACTCCAGCCTCCAGAACTGAGTGAAATCATTCGTGTTTACCGTCTGGTGTGTGCCATTCTTTGACAGCAGCACAAACAGCAGGTCAGACTCCCTAAGGCCCACCTTGCTGCAATGCCGGGGGCCTGGGCTGGAAGCTCCCCCTGCAGCTGCAGGCTGGGGAGACCCTGTGCTCACCCAGGGAACCTCAGGTTGCTTGAGGAGCCTCCGCTTCCTGGGAACACCCTACGCGGTTTTCTACAGGTGGACCCCACTGGTTCCTTGCTCCAGGACTGCCACAGGTTCTCCCACAAGCTGGCCCATGGCTTTGGTGCAGGTTTACGGGGCCTCTACTCCCACAGTCAGGATGATGCCGTCACCAGGGATGTGGCAGGGATGGGACCCCCCAGGGGATGTGACAGGACAGGACCAGGTAAGGCCTAGATGGCTACCTATTGAAATTGGAGTTTGAAAATTAACACCAACCAGTTTTCAGATGGAGTCCAAAGTCCTAGAAAACTCATTTGAGAGAAGACAACTGGGTGCTTCCGTTGCTTTAGACCACCTTGTCCTCTCCCCTGTTGCTGGAGGGCAGGGACAGGTGAAGGAGCTGGTGAAGCTCCAGTGACCATCCACCCAATAGACAGGAAGCGCCCACGGACCTGCGCAGAGGGGCTCCATGCTGCACCCAGGACACACATCTTCACAGCTTCCAAGAGCTCAGGGTTGGGGTGCAGGAGACATGGGGGCTCCGGGCAGGCCAGTGTGAGAGCTGAGTGACCAGGTGTGCAGTGCAGGGTCGATCATCCCCCCGATGGACGGCAGTGGAGAGGATGCCAGAGGAATAGCAGGTGCAGCCAGGTGGGGAGGGCAGGGCTCCCTCTGGACCCACCACACGACCCAACTGGCAGGCAGCGAGGAACTAGCCGGGCTAGCGCAGGCACGCGATCAGCGAATCCTCAACAATGGCATCTTCATGAATTTCTCAGACAGCTGAGTGTTGTTGAAGACCATCTCCTCCCCTCAATTCCCAGAGCTACAGTGCCATCTTTGTTTTTGAAAAACTGTCACATAACGGACACTCCCATTCTGCCTTTGGTTGACAAAATTAAAGGATGTCCATACCATTGGGGCTCTCAGATTAATTTTTTCGTGTAACGTATCATGATAGCCAAAGATTCCTCTGAATGGAGATTGTTCTTCCAAACAGACAGCTCGCAGAGAATCGGAAGGTCAAGGGCACGGATTCGGGGTTTGCCGGTATTTTGTCCTTTAAGGTGGAAAGACCTAGGGTTTCTGGGGCATGGGCTGAGCTGCTTGGGGAGTGTCAGCAGAGGAAAGGGGTAAGAGGTATTCTGCAGCGTCTCCTTATAAATCAGCACAGAAGCAGAAAAGACCCGCCTTCAACATTGTATAATCAGGAGCAAAATAAATTAGAAACGTTTTTTCCTGGCTCTCCCGCCCCACGGCATCCACCTCCCTAAGTGAATGGTGTGTGCCTGAGCCTGGGGCCATTGCTGTCAGTGGGTGACAGTCAAATTATTCTAGCCCCGGGCACACTTTATTTACATAATTGCTCTTTGGGCAGATTCCTCCACTTTTCTGCAGAAACCCTGGCTCTTTCATTGACATCATTCTCAAACTCCCACTTCCCTCCATGGTTCATATCCCGGAAAAATAATTATAAGCTTTGATATATAAGAAATCGTTACCCACTGATTTAGATAATGAAATAATATAAACTGCAGCAAGACGTTCTATGATTCTTACATGCTTCCTGCTGTCTTTAACATCATTTAATGATTTTTTGATTTTCATTGTAAAGTAAAAAAAAAAAAAAAGAAAAAAAAAACTTCGAATTTGAAACAGCAGAGACATCAATGCTGGGAAGCAAATAAGGCATTTTATCTTATTTTCTGTATGGTAGTGAAGCAGATTTTAAAAGAGAAAAATCTTCAAAGACAGTCTGCAATCACTGCATGTTTTAATGAGAATCAGGCCGCTTGGTCAGAAAGCACATCCCCATCACCAAATTGGGCTATCGACGTCTATTTTGTCATTGGAGAAAATCTATCTCATTTATCAATCCATCCTTCTCTTGCCATTTGCTATAATCAGAATACATGCAAATAATAATTGACAACTGGCTATCAGGAGGAAAATAAAGGCACTGTTAACCACCAGCAGCATAATATGACATTGTATATTTGATGGAAAAACTGTTACCTATGTTTTTAAGATGTTTTCTTCTAATAGTCAAAGTAATTGGTTGATTATAAAAACTCATATAATCCTAGAATGCAGAGAAAGAAAGTAGAAAATATGCATTATACTGTCGGGTAGGGAATACTTATCCTCTTACCCTCTTATCCTTTGTAACGAGGGATCTGTGAATTTAACTGAGGAAAGACAGGTTAATAGGAGAAAAAAAGAATACACATTTTCATATTTTCATTTCATATTTCACATGAAGAGTTCACAGAACTTCAAAGAAGCATTCGGCTCCGGGACTAGTATGTCATTCTCGCCAGTGGAGGGTTTGGCTTCAAGAAATAGCAAATCATGAAAAAGTGACCAGGAAACAAGTCAGGAGACAAATGGAGGAAAGTCATTTTGGATGGTTTGGTTTCCACGCTGACTCCTGTCTCCAGTGACAGCAGTCACTCTCTGCTGCTTGGCTGGGGACAAGGGACACCTTCACAAAGGGAGACTTCCTCCTGGCTTTTACAGAATGTCACAGGGCAGACAAGCCCCTGGGTCATTGATTCTCAGTTGGCTTGGACTCAATAATCCTCCTGCCCAAGTGGCTGGCTTGGGGGTTGCAGAGCCTGAGGTCGCAGTCCCAGGGCCCAGAGGCGACCTCCTCTGGAGGGCACCACCAAAGGACACCAGCCCGCGGT
Organism: Marmota monax; assembly: GCF_021218885.2. Classification (NCBI taxonomy): domain Eukaryota; kingdom Metazoa; phylum Chordata; class Mammalia; order Rodentia; family Sciuridae; genus Marmota; species Marmota monax. The sequence continues at coordinate 6,394,748 of NW_026695207.1, forward strand.
GCTGTGCAGAGAAGCTCTCTGGAGGCCTCACGTGAGCACAGCTTTGTGAATTGTGTGAGTTAGTCACTGTTGTGTAACAAGTGGTAGAAAACCTCCACGGCTCACACAGATGGACCACGGTGGCTATCATTTCTGAGAGACGTGGCGGGGCTCTGTGGCCAGCTCTGCAGCGGATGCCCCCACAGGTTTGGTGGTTCCAGAAAGCAAGCCCGCTCAGCCCCGCGCAGCTCCTCACCCCCCAGGAGGCGGACCACCCTCACGTGGCGGTCACAGCTCTGGAGACCCACCACAGAACAGAGCCCTGACCCTGTCCAAGCCTCTGCTGGAAGAGTTCCTCAATGGTCAGAGCAAGTCCCCCCAGGGCCCTCCCAGGAGAACACTTCCCAAGCTCATGGAGAGAGGAGAGCTCACTGTCACTGCGGCCACCATCAGGACACCCTTCCATTCTCCTCTGCTTCATTCCACTTCCCTCACCCCACGGTGTCTCTCGTCCCACACCCCCCACCCCCTTGAGAAAACGCAGCCCTAGGAGCGGACTCCCCACTTCCCACCCTGATCCAGGTGCCCTTATTCAGTACGGACCTCCCATTCCTCCCTTCCTTTGCCTCTCCCTGGAGCCCCGTCCCTCACCCTGGGCACTAGGCAGTCTCTCCCAGGCTTTTGATATCATGTATTTCATAGGGATTTATCGATCTCAGTGTTTATCTTGGTATTGTACGTTGTAGGATCGATGGCCACAGTCCTCCTGACCTGCACCTCCTCTCGCTGGTTTCTGTGGCCCGTGTCTGTGCCCAAGTCAGCTGGAGATCGCTCTTCCTACTTTACCTCGGCTCACAAACAAACTCAGCCATTTCCTTTTAAAACAAAGGCAACAAAACCAAATAAATGTGTTTTCTTCAGCTTCAACTCCTTTCTTTATATTGACTTCTTATTTGGTGACTATTAAATTCAATTATTGGTTTTAATAGTTTGTATACTAAGTGTTCTACAAACTTGGTAAATACTTGCTTTCCAGTGGTTACAACTTCTTTTTTTATTTTTTATTTTTTACCCTTGTTTTATCGGGTTTTCTTGTATCCAGATCACAGGTTGAAATGCCATGGTGAGAGTTGACAGTCACAGGATTCTCAGGTATAGGGACAAAAATGTACCAGGAATCACTATCAAGTTCAAGTTCACAGTTTCTTTGATTTTTTAAATTTTTATCATAAAAGATAATTTCCTTTGTTCCTGTTTGCTGAAAATCTTCTCAGGTATTGAATTTTATCAGACACTTGCTTTATACTCAACAAAGAACGAATCCTGTGATTTTTCTCCTTCATTCCACTAATGTGGTGAAACATAAAGATTCATTTTCAAGAGCTGAGGTAAATATGTTTTAATAATAATATTGGTTAGGATATATCATTTATTCTATGCGCAAATGATTAGGGATACTAGGGTTTTCTCCAGGGCTTTTATTCCTTGTTGCTAAAAAAAAAGGAATCTAATTTTTTTGTTCATAATGTCCTTGTCAGATTTTGATTTCAAGACTATGCTAACCTCATAAAATAATTTGGGAGTTGATTCTATTTTCTGAAAGAGTTTGGGTTAAATTGGTTCTACTTATGTAAATATTTGGAACTATTCATAGAGGGAGCTCTCTGTGTCAGAAATTCTATTGTTGGGCAGGCTTTATTGTTGGGTTCAAGATTGTTACAGGATTTATAAGATTTTTATGTATCCTCTCATTGCTTTTAATATTATGCATTTTTATAGGAATTTTTCAATCTCAAGATTATCTTGGCATTGAATGTGTCCTCTTATAAGCAGCATACGGTTGGAGTTATATTTTTATACAGCATAACAATCTTTGCAATTTAAGTGGGTGGTGTAGTCTACTTAGGTTTAGTGTAATTACATATATCTAGAACAGGGTTGACCATCTGGTTATTTGTTCTTAGTTTGTTTTGTTCTTCACTTTTACTGTTGGTCCTCCTCTGTCCTCACCCTGCTCTGCGCTGAGGTCAGCCCCTCCACAGGAGGCCAGGCTGCAGAAGGTGTCAGTGCCTTGCAGGGACGACTTCCTTCTCTGCAGCTTGCTGTTCTGTGACACAGCTGGGTAGTGAGCTGGGGCTGCTCCTCTTCAGTTGTGACCCCAGATCCCTGCACTTAAAGGCATCTTTGGCTGTAGTTGTCAGACCTGCACCGTGGTCCAGGCCTTGACCCAGGATTTTAGTGTCTGATGCACTTTCCTCCTGGCTTGTAGTCACTGTGGACACCTTGCTTTATTGCAGTTGGCACTTCTTTTACAAAACGTCTTCCCTTTGTTTTGCCTCTTCTGCGTTTTGACGAGGGCAGAAGTGTTAGAGGAAAACACAACCCTTGGTTCTGGCTTCTGGGTCCTCAGCACCAGTTCTTGGCTGCCCATGGAAATGGCTCTGGGGAGTCCGTGGACACCCCACCCTGTCCAGCCAGTATTCTGAGAGAGCTTGCTAAACCACAGGTCCAATCACCAGCCTCATGTGTGGACCATCCTCACACTTGGCCTGCCACATGAGAGACGCCAGTAAAGGCCAGGTATGGGCAGTCTGAATGGAAAGATGGCCCCCGGGGGGTCCTGGAAATCCACCCAGCCCATGCCCCTCCCTGAGGGTTTCCAGAGAGGACACCAACAGGTCTCAGCCACTGGCTCAGAATGCTCTGGCAAATGCTGGAACTGCACAGGAGGCTCTGGGAGCAGACAGGGACCAGGACAGACAGCAAGGGCGGGGCAGCACAGCTGGAGGAGAGCTGATGCCCACAGCCTTGGCAGCAGCTCTGTGTGTCAGGGCTCAGGAGCCCCAGAGCAGACAAAGTGCTGTCCCAATGCTCAGCTTGGCATGGCGACCACAAGACAGAGTTGGTGCTCCAAGAGTGCCTGAAACAAAACCCAACAGCCTTTGTCCCTTCCAACTTGACCCCCACTGAGGCATTTAAGTAAAACATGGGAATTTAATGTCATCCTCCAAACGTTAATTATACCCAAAACTACAGCATGCGGCCTGCACAGGAGCAGGCTGGGACCCTCCACACCCAAGATGGGAGCCGGTGACCCCAGACCCTAACGGTGGCACAGGGAGGCTGTGCCTGTCCAGTGGCAACCTGTCGTCCAGCCTCAAGGCTTATTTTCAAAATAACTGAGGGAGACACTTCCTCCAAGAACAGAACTGAGACTCACAACCTTCCCAGCGCAGCGCAAAACCCAAAAGACTTAAGAAATCCCTCGTCCTCTCACTTGTCTTCTGTGCTCAGAATAGCCGCGTTTTCATCTGGGCCCAGGAGGAGTGCAGAAGACCAGCAGCTGGTCTGCACCCAGCTTCTCACAGGACACACCGCACCACTGAGGAAAAGGAGTGCAGAGCTGTGAGTCTGGATTCAGAGCCCTGGTGTGGGGTGTGGACTTCCACCCAGCTGGCCAGCTGAGGCCCACCACAGCCATGTGTCTTGGTCATAACTGAGCAGTGCTGGCACAGGTTTAGCTGAGATGAACTGATGCATGCAGCACATAGTAAGCCTTCAAACCAGGCATCGGCGAGGATTCTGTCAACATAAAGCCTTTTCCTGTTGGCCAGTGCTCGGAGGCCAGCTTTGACATTCAAGATAGACAGCAATGACTTCTAAGAAGATGGTAAATAGCAAAGGATGGAAAATCCCTCACTGTATCTGCCTATAAGCTGGTGCATCCGTCAGCCTTGGGGAGGGTGTGCTGCAGTAATGAGCAGTCCTGGCAGCTCAGTGGTGGCCAGTGCACAGGTTGTTCCTCTTGCCCATTGCTTGCCAGCCATGGGTTGATGCAGCCCTGCCCCACTGCTGCCCTTCCTCAGGGTCTGGACCAAAGGAGCTGGCTCCACCTGGAGTGGAGGACACTAACACTTTACTTTGTGAGTCTCTCTTGGAAGTGTCATGTGTCAGTTCCACCAACACTGCATTGGCCTCAGCACATCACATGGCCACGCCTGCTGTGCATGGAGTCCAGGGAACCATGAGAACCCTCCCGTTGCAGGGCTGAAGCCATTGTGAGAGCACAGGCCAGCACAGCAGGTGTCCTGGGGACAGAGCCTAGAGCCAGCTAGCTCTTTGCCGTACACTAGGGGATGTTAACAGCCTGGAAGGGGGTCTCTGTGGGAGTGACCCTCAGGTAATGTCCATACATTACCAAGATGAAGTGTTGAAAATACAAGGTGCAGCGTATTCAAGAGCACTTTCTACACTCCCAGCACGTTTCATCAGGGCTTCTGGATATGTGTAGTGGGAGTGGAGAGCTTATAACTAAGATCTGTCCATGTCTAATATCCACACTAGCAGATGATCTCCAACATTAACCAGCAGCCAATGACCAAAGGTGCTGTTTAGGGAAACCCCATTCCTACCCCTACAATGGAGTGAGCTAGAGTCACAGGAAGCAGAACCATTGCTAACTGTTAGAAGTGTGGACATCAGAGGCAACATCACTTTGGGGAGTGGAGGGAGGCCCAGCACCAGGTATGCATGCAACAGGGATCAAGAACAGCAGTGGCCTGCTTTGGGGAGACCCACTTTCCCACTCTGCCCACACGCCTGAGCCCCTGTGCTCTGCTGGTCTTGCCTCAGTGATGAATTCCCCAGAGATCAGAGATACACAGCTGACACTCTAAAATTTAAAAACTCAAGCTCTGGGATTGAGGGTGCTTCCCTTGCAATTGCTGCTCATTCATCTGCAGACTCCCTCCACTTCTGCAGAAACAGGTCCGTCTCCCTGTCTGTCAGTAGGGATGAGCACCCCGGCTCCTGTGCTCTGTAGTGGTGTCTGCTTAGAGGAATTCTCAAAACCTGTCACTCTTCCTTAGTTAATCCCACCCAGCTAATGTTCTGATGGCTACTGTTTGTAAATCTTACCTCTATAAATGGACCATAAATAGCTTGCTGGTATCTTCATTTTCAATAAAAGTCATACAATCAGTACAGCCAGCTCTGTCCACCGCCCTCATCAAATGCAGCTGGAGGAAGGCGATGGTGATATGGTGAAAGTCATCTGGGACAACAGGTGCAAGTCCTGAGCCAGGGTGGGCGCCCCGACCTGCTACCAGGAGCCAAAGTCACCTGGGTCCACAGGTGCAAGTCCTGAGCCAGGGTGGGCATCCCGACCTGCTACCTGGAGCGAAAGCCGTGCAGAATTCTTCCCACATCCTGGTGTTCGGTGGATGAGCAGTGGTTTTCCTGCCAGCAATAGATCAGACGTTGGCTATCCATGGAGCTTCCAATTTACTCACTAGCTTTCTAGACTTCTCCTTCACGTGTGGAGGGGAACTCAGGCGTCACTCCCATTGGCCTAGGGGAGAGATCAGAGAGGCGTATGAGGCCTTGCCCCACAGCTCAGAGGGTGCTGATGCTCCTTGGGAAAATCCCCGGGGCCGCACACAGGTGGCTGACTGCCCAAGCACTGGCTTTTATTAATGCAGCCTCTGTGTGTGACGCAGAGGAAAACTGAAATCGAATGTGAGAGCATGTGTTTAATTGCATCTTTAAAAGAAAACTTAATTGTTACTCAATTGTCCCTTTCTAATGATTTCTAAAAGACAATTAAAAATATATACTCCCATGAATAGAAGAGAAGTCGATCATCTCAGCATATTGTAGTTCATGTGTTGGATAGTAATTAAACCTCTGTCACTTACAGTCCCAGTCAGTTACAGGAGAGGTCCACTCTCAGCCAAGTGAACGGGAAGGCAAGGCTGGCCTGGTCAGACACAGCACAATCACTGTCTCTCATAAATTTATGGCCCTATGAAGGGCCCCCCAGGGTGCTCTCCCCACTCAATCCGCCGGCGTGTTGACCCATGAGGGCTCTTGACGAAAAAACTTCTGAACGCAGGAATAGAGAAGCCGAGGCACCTCCCTGCCCCAACATCCACTGGTCCCTGGTCCCACGTGCCAGTCTTTGGCCTGCCAGCGCCATCACTGGTCTCTGCCACCACGTGCCTGGCATAAGTCGCTGTTCCCAGGGTCTATCCTTGGAGAGCCCATTCCTGAGTTGCACTCACCAGGGGCCCAGCTCCAGGGTCTTCTATTGGCTGTCTCCTGTCCCCCTCCACATTCAGGTGTCCAGTCCTGCTGGAAACCACAGTGGAAGTGGTGCATGCAGGACTAGCTCCCTGCTCCCCTGGGGAGTGCTTTTTCCAGCACCATCTGTGAACCCACCTCTGCTGGTGGTAGCACTGCCCAGATCCCATGCTCCTTACTGGCGCTCTCGGCATCTTGGGGAATCACAGAGGCTGTGGTCCTTATATAAAATGGTGCAGTGCGCAATCTCAGTGTTGGCCTCCTCCCACTTACTTCAATGTCCACATGACCTGCAATGCCTGACACAGGGCACTGCTGTGTGAAAATCCGTCCTGCTGTCCTGGATGGAGATGGGACAGCAAAGGTCTGCATGGGCACAGCAGAGGCACAGCTTGGCTCTGTCTGATCTGGCTGACTCCGCAGATGTGAAAGTTGAGGACTCCAGGGCCGTGGGGCTTGTATGCACCTGGCTCGACCACTGTGCCCTGCTCGGGCTGTGGCTCCATTTGCGGGTCTTTGGGTCAATGCTGCACTGTTCTTACTACCAGAGTCATGTGCTTCTTAACATCTACAGGGCCAGCCTGCTGTCTTTTTTTCTGTAAAATGAGCTTGGATCTTCATAAAAATGTATTATTCTATTAAATTTTAAGTTTCTCTGGGTGTAGTGTTGCATACCTGCCATTCCAGTGGCTCAGGAGACGGAGGCAATAGGATCACAAGTTAGTGAGGCCCTAGGCAACTGAGCGAGACCCTGTCTCAAAAAAATATATATAAAATAAAATAAAAGGACTGGGATGTAGCTCAGCGGTTGCATGTCCCTGGGTAAAGTCCCAGTACCAAAAAATAAAAGTTTCTATCTAACTGGAATGTGATTGGAATTCTGCTGGCTTTGTCGGTTAATTTGAGTGCATGACACATCTTCAATGCTGAGCTGTCCCTGCTCAAAGCACAGAGCGTCTGCCCACTGGTTCAGTTCACTTCTGTTCTGCATTAACCTTAAAAGCTTGTCTGTGAAGTGATGTGTGTTCCTGGTGAAGTTATTTCCAGACACTTGGCAGGCCATGTGGCCATTGTGAGTGATATGTGTTTTCTGGGTGACCACTGATGGTCCAGAGATGCTATTGATTTCTGTGTCTGCCAACATTCTCACCTCAAAATCGTTCTAATCGTTTGGTATTTCTGCTGATATTTTTGGTAGGTGATTAGATTATCTGCAAAAGACCCCAACTTCCCTCTGGGTCTCACCAGTGCCAGAACTAAGGTGTGTGGACACCAGCTGCACAGCCCTGGGCACCCCTGGCCCTGGGCACCTCCCCACACCTCTGTCTGGCTCCCTCTTCACAGACCTCCCGGAGGCTGTACTGCTATCTTCCACCGGACAGAGGCTGAGACACAAGGGCCTGGCACACCATGGTGGGTCTGAAATCAACCACAAGAGCGCTCTGATTTCTTCCCACTGGTCCACCAGTGGCACCCAACCCAGGTGCCCTCCCCTGGGCTACAGGCCTCTGGGCCTCCCTGTCATGCTCAGATGCCCCAGGCTCCCAGGGATGAGGCCTGGATTCTCCAGGTGCAGCTCTGATGGGCTGAACCGGAGCCTCCCTGGCACACCTTCCAGTGCAGCAACGACCTCTGAAGGTGGAACCTAGACTTCCACCAGCTTGGAATTGGAACCAGGGAGCTCAACGTCTGAAAGGACACCCCATGGGGCACTTTACTTAGAGCCACACAACCCTGAGAAACCTGCACGTTCCCTCCGGGGCTGGAGGTGAGGATTGCCCCTGGCACTACAGACCCTGGAAGACAGGCCACTCTGAGTGGTCCAGGTGGCTCAGTTACAGCTGGTCCTCACGGCCACTCCCTTTCTCTCTCGTCCTCCTCTGACGCTCAGGAATCAGCAGCACCTGCCTGAACAGTATGGCTAGAGACCTCTGGTCACACACACACACACACACACACCCCAGGCCCCTGCATCCTGATGAGCAGGGAGCGGGAGGGGACCTGAGTGTGTGGCGTGGTTTACTAGCTGGGCAGGGCTGGCGTGTGTGCAGCCTGGTCTCGGTGCTGATGGTGCTGCTGAAGCTCTTCACAGACTCCCTTCAACTTCCATCGTCCTGCCCAGATTAAGGCCACCGCTTCTTCAGATAGTAGGGAGGAAGGTCTTCAGTGTGCTGAAGCACAGTTCTTCTGTTTTCTCTGTGAGCCCAGCGGCGGGTCCTTGGGGCACCACTGGAAGCTTGTTGGACAGGGCGGAGCAGCTGATTTCCACGGACAGTGGCTCAGACACTTCCGTCTGCTGCTGGAGCTGGAGAGCCCTGCGCCTCAGGCACATGGTGGGTGCTGTGCAGCACACAGGCCCTGGAGCACACACCTGTGGGCTGTGACCTCCAATACGGTGAGACCCACTGGCTGAGGAGAGGAGAGGAAGGCGGGCACCATCTGAGCCAGCGACTCCTGCCCGTCTCCGCCTGCTGACGGGTTCCCACCCAGGCTTTGCAGCACGGCCTGCCTGGGAGCTGTTCCCCTTTCCTTCTTCCCTAAATGTACTCATGTCATGCTCACGTCACTCTAGCTCCCACAGACCTTCTGCAGTGCAGGGTGAAGGCAGCGGAGAGCACTGGAGAACCCTCCTCTTTCCCATGTTATTCTCCTTGTGACTCTGCCACACATTAAGGACCACGTGCTGACATGGCACAGCCTCTGGGCATGTCCAGCCTGGAGTATAGCTGCTGCTGGAGTGGGGTTTCCTGAGCCCAGCCCACCAGCAGACGCCATTCCACAGGGACTCTCAGGTTCTGCCAATATCGGTGGCCATGATATTCTCTCTCTCTCTCTCTCTCTCTCTCTCTCTCTCTCTCTCTCTCTCTCTCTCTCTCTCCAATACTGTGGGTTGAATTGAGGGCCTGGTACTTGTTAAGCAAGTGATACACTCACTTCCCAGCTATACCCCAACCCATTTTTTACTTTATGTGGGGACAGGGTCTCGCTAAGTTGCTGAGGCTGACCTTGAACTTGTGTCCTCCTGCTCAGCCTGCCTATTTGCTGGGATTTCAGGGTGCTCCACTCTGCAAGCTGCTAAAAGACTTGGATTTCCTAGGAAAAGGATTCCTTCCCCAAGGAACATGGACTGCGTGCTGTGCCCACTTCCCCTCCTCTGCAATATCCAGTCCCACGCTGCTGATTCACTTTTGGTAAAGGGTTCTTTGCAGAATTGGCCAGTGGGAAACTGGTGGTAGGAAGGTCGGGGAAGTTTAGGAGAGCTCGGGAGCCCTCGTTGTTTGCTAGGCTCCACCACGTCCTCCCTGCTTCCAACTCCATGGCAAAATGACTTATTTTACAGGCCGAACAAAGCTCAGCAAATTGGCTTCTTAGGCTCAGTCACCCTCGAGCTGTCTGGGCCAAGACACTATAAAGCTTTGCCTTGTAGGCTCCGGCTGAGGAGAGTGGGCTCTGATCTGCCTCTGCAACCTCACGGTATTTGAACTCTGTTTCCCTGGGCCCTGCAGAAAAGCCTTTTGCTCCTTTTGCTCTTGAAATAGAAAGCAGTGTTCGTGATGAATTTTTAACACGGCCCGCTCCTTCCTCCCAGAGCTGGCAGGCGAGTCACGTCGGATGCGGCCACTCATGTCCACGGCTCAAAGCAGCCCTGCTTCTATTGGTAAACACAGGTGGGCAATGCAGGGACACAGCGAGCCTTCCCATGCACCCTGTGTTCCACAATTACAAATGCAGCCGCTGCGGAATGGCCTGGTAGCGCTGTCTGGGAATACATTATTCACGGTCATTTTGCTCAAAATCTGACATTTTGGACAATTTTCCATTTTTTGCATCATCAAACTAATGTGGCTGCCGAGGAGCCCCTTTCACAGCAGGTTGAGTGCCATGTGCCTGGCCCACCCTGGCTGACCCCCAGCAGGGCAGCAGAAGCAATGCTATCTTGGAGGTGAGGAGGAAAGCTCACCAGAGCAGGAAGATCCGATCACAGAGCCTCTTCCCTGCAACTGAGGGAGGCCTGAGGAGGCTGCTGTTTAAGGCCAAGCCAGGAAGTAGCTGCCAATCGTGGGCTAGATCTCTCACTGTGACTCATGGCTCCTCTCGTCACGGGGGGTGATGCTACATGTCTGGTGTTGGGTACTGATCGATGCAAGGAGATGAGACCTGTCCCCAGCCTCCAACCTGGCGATGGCTGCCTGGCTGATACGGTCACCACAGCTCAGCCACTGTCAGGACTGGTGCTGTCCCTCCTTCCCACAGGAGTCGCCTGCCTAGAGCCCTGCTTCCTCTCTGTGTCTGCGCAGGGCAGTCGTAGGCAGGAGGGGGCTGGATGAAAGTGCTCAGGCCGAGCATCTGTGTGCAGGCCTTGGCTTGAGGCTCCTGTGGTCACCTCTGACCCCACCTCCTCCTCTTGTTGACATCTCTATCCCTCTGAGCCTTCCTCATTTTCTCTTTTGGAGGTCATCATAGTGCCCTCCTTTATAAGAGGCTGCCAGTATTAGATGAGATAGTCCGTGAGTCCGTGCATGTCCCCAGGGACCGTGTCTGGCTCACTGTGAGCACTCCTCACTGTCAGCCATGATGTGCCTGCACCAGACCTGGACTCCAGGAAAGCCCAGGCCCCGAACGCTGCAGCGCCTCCCAGCGTACTCAAGCCCCAGGTGACACTTACCGCCCTAGAAGATGGGAAGGCTCTGTGCTGCAGGTGAGGCCAGGCTAGACAGGGACAAGGAAGTCCCAGCTCTGCTCAGTGGAGCTCACTCCATATTGCTTGTGGAAAGGTTGTTGGGCCTGTACCTTAGATTCTTCCCTGGTGGCCAGCTGGACATCAAGCCTCATTCTCGAACCACTGGAACCTCAGAGTCCCAGCATGGTGGGGGGCCTGGTTACTAGAGCCAATGACACTATTGGTGACAAACTGTTAGTCCACCCCACCTTTGCCAATCACTGTGTCTCCGGTGCTGGTCACAACTGTTGCCCTGTCTGGAAGGAAAGACTCTCCTCATAGAGCACTAGTGACTTTGCAATGAAGTGGCACCAACAAGTGTCCCCAGCTGCCCCCACTTGCCATTTGGTTTAACTGAGCCACGGCCCCTGAAACAGCTCTCCCTGGGGGAATCACAGACTCCTCAAGCCCTGCTTTCCAGATGCTGGGGAAGGCAGGGCCTGGGCCAGGTCACCCCACTCTGTCTGGGCATGCTGACCACCTTCAGCCTGGGTGCCTGGGGCAGGTGCCACTGCCTGGCACAGGGACCCTGCCTTTTCCTCTGCAAATGGGCTCTCCTTCCTGGTAACTGCCAGCTGGTGACTCTGTCTATGGAGGGCAGTAGGCTCTGCTTGGGCTGGTCCTTCCAAACCTGTCCCTCACTCACAGGGTGTGCAGCCTGCCCCTCCACAGCCAGCTGAGCATGGTCACTGGGTCACTCACTTAGTGATCTGGTGGCTCTTGTGGTGATTGTTTTAAATTAAAGAACCCTGAGTTCCAAGGGAAAGGACTCCAGGGGGCCTGAAGGAGGGCCGAGGTGAGGGGCTCCTCCCTACTGTGGACCAAACCTGTCCAGCTGACGGAGACCAGCTGCTAGGCAATCCCCCGACATACACACCCCACAGGGTGGGCAAGGAGAGGCCACATGGGACTACACAGGCCCTCAGAATCAGGTGCTTCTGTGTGCTTTTTGGGAATGTAAGATGGCCTCTCTCTTCCCAACACCTCCCCACACACGTGAGGGCACAGGAACACCTCAGTTGCTGCAGTCTGGCTGGGCACAATCAGGAGCCACTTGTCAAAAGAAACTAACTTTATTTTTAGAACCACACACGCCAAACAAAACAGCCTCTCAGGAAAAACCCTCAGAGCCTCAACTGCCACCACCGGCTTTCCACAAGCCTCTCTCTCCCACACAAGCTTCTCTCTACCTCCCACAATCCTCCTGCTCTTGAGGCCGATTGGCTGGGTCACATGGGCGGAGCCAAAAAAGTCCCCCAATGAGCAGCTCCGTGGTCTGAAAGGGCAGGGAAACAGCCCAATGAGCATCACCGCAGAGGAGCCAATCAGCTAGATGTTGCTGGGGCCGCTGTGAGCCAATCATCAGCCGGCAGCTGGAAGTTTGCTGGCAGCTGGAAGTTTGCTGGGGCCCCTTCGGCTGTGGCTCTCAACATCTCCCCCTCTCTGTTTAAACAACAAGCATGTGGCTTAGGGACCGTGTCTGTTAGGCAGTCCAATTCAACATATGGTCCTTACCCGTCATCGGATGAACTGACCTCTAGGCGTCAGCCTCCTGTCTTAGGTTGGTACCACTGCAATTGGATCATACCAGTCACTGACTACCGGTCCAGCATACAGCTATACTTGTGGATAGGCCTTTGCACCAGTGGGGGGGTGAGGTTCTTTGCCTCACCTCTGTTGGCCCCCAAATTTTAGACCATCACTAGTAGAGGAGGATGCAAAATGCCATGACATTAAGCTAATTGAGGGCTCCTTTGAAAAATTGTACCACCGGTGACATCATCAGCAAAAATACCCCAACACTACCACAAGTCGCTGCACCAACAGATAGTTCACAATGCATACAGGTGAGCTCACAATGTGTCCAGGCAAGTTCTGCAAGCAGTTCAGTGATGGCTATTGTAGAAGCTGTAGATTGGTTTTATCTTTGACTTCACCAGCACTGGGATGAAGATAGGAATTCTGGCAATAATGGCTAAAGAAAAAATTATGTAACATTACAGAAGGCACTAAAAGAAAACAATTTTCTTAACAATTTACATTGTCTTCACCGGCACTGGGATGAAGATAGGAATTCTGGCAATAATGGCTAAAGAAAAAATTATGTAACATTACAGAATGCACTAAAAGAAAACAATTTTCTTAACAATTTACATTATCTTTAAGAGAATTATTAAATATAATGAAAAGGAAAGGTGAAAGTAAACAAACAGATCTGTTAACCTTCTTTTTTGTTTACATATTAAAACAATCCTCAACAGTTGTTTACCCAATTTAAATTAAACCATATAAATCACGTGAAAAAAAAATATTTGGATCCATTTTATCATGAGCGCTCATCATATATGATATATGGACATACATACATTCAAACATATAACACAAAACACAAGTGTGCACACATAATATAATACATACAACACATAACATTATAGTAAAGGCCTTATAACTTTTTACAGGTGAAATCTCCATTGCAATGTTTAAAAACTCTATAGTCAAAAAATAGAACTGATCAGCAAAACATTAACCTAGGTCTGTATGAGCTCAAAAAACAAAATAGAACTTCATGATATGGCAAAGGGCAATAATAAAATAGATATTGAAAAAAGCATCCTGGTTCTGTTGCAGATGTAAGAATAGCCAAACTGGAGTTTTGGATATCAGTTGTTATGGATTTGAGCCAAATCATCTTCTTTTTGGTCTGTAGAAATCGCTTTAGTTAATCTTTCTGGAATCCAAATCGGCTGCTGTTCTCCCTGTGGAAACACATAAACAGACCCCCGACTCCAGACAATCACTGGGTCAGGACCTTGGTTAATCTCTCTGGAATCCAAATTGGCTGCTGTTCTCCCTGTGGAAACACACAAACAGACCCTCGACTCCAGACAATTACTGGGTCAGGACCTTTCCATTGTCCTGTTAGAATATCCTTCCAAAGTACCTTGGGCTTATGCACATTTTTTGGACACATATGCCTTTCCGCAGCACTAAGTCCTGATGAATCCAAATTTTAAAAGTTTAGAGTAAAAAGGGTTATTTTAAGTTTATCTTTGGGGAATATATACCCCTTCCCAATTCCTTCTTTTTGCTTTAATAAGTACATTTTAATAGTTTGATGAGCTCTTTCAACTATGCCTTGTCCCTGTGGATTGTATGGGATTCCTGTTATATGAGTAATGCCAAATGTTGAGCAAAATTGTTTAAAAGAGGTAGAAGTATAACCAGGGGCATTATCTGTTTTTAACTGTTTTGGAACACCCACAGTGGCAAAATTTTGTAAGCAATAAGATATAACATCTTTAGTTTTTTCTCCGGCATGAAGGGAGCCCATCAAAAATTCAGAAGAAGTATCAACTGTAACATGCAAATATTTTAATTTTCCAAATTCTGGCAAGTGTGTGACGTCCATCTGCCAAATATGGTTAGGTATCAATCCTCTAGGATTGACTCCAAGATTAACTTGTGGTAAAAAGGTCACACAATTTTGACATTGTTTTATTATTTGTCTAGCTTGTTCCTTAGTTATTTTAAAGTGCTTTTGTAAAGTATTAGCATTGACATGGAACTTTTTATGAAAATTTATAGCTTCTTCTAGTGTAGAGAAAACATGTATGTCATGTGTAGTTTTATCTGCTAATTCATTGCCCAAACTAAGGGCTCCAGGCAATCCTGTATGTGCCCTGATATGTCCTATAAAGAATGGATCTTTTCTGTCCCAGATTAGACTTTGTATAGTGGAAAGCAAAGAGAAAACAGTAGAAGAAGGGGAAATCCTACCAGCATCTTCAAGAGATACTATAGCATTAACTACATACTGACTATCAGAAAATAAATTAAATACAGAATCTTTAAACATCACAAACGCTTGTAAAACTGCATTAAGCTCTACCTTTTGAGCTGATCATTTGGGTACTAAAAATGTAAAAGTTTGATCAGGGGTAACTACTGCTGCTGTACCATTATTTGACCCATCAGTGAATATATTTGGAGCATTCATGATAGGTGTTTTTCTTGTCATTTTAGGAAAAACTACAGGATGCAATGACCAAAAAGACAATAAAGGATTAGATGGTAAGTGGTTATCAAATGAAACATTAGATTTGCACATGATTATTGCCCAAGTATTTAACTCATTAGCTAACTCATCAATTTGATTCATAGTATATGGAGTAATAATTTTATTGGGAGAAATTCCAAACACTCCCTTTGCTGCTTTTATTCCTTTGAGTATTAATTGTCCTACAGCCTCAGGATACCTAGTAAGAATAGTGTTAGGAGAATAAGGTAAATGTATCCATAATAATGGACCTTCTTGCCAAAAAACTCCTGTAGGAATATTTTTTGTTGGTAGTACAATAAATAATAAAGGCAAACTTATATCAATTCTATCCAAATGCATATTTTCCATATATGTTTCAATGCTTTTTAATGCCTTTCTTGCTTCAGGCGTTAACATTCGGGGTGAATTTGGATCTGATGGACCTTTTAGGATATCAAATAAAGGTCCCAACTCTCCTGTTGGTATACCTAAATAAGGCCTTATCCAATTTATGTCTCCTAATAACTTTTGAAAGTCATTAAGTGATTTGAGTTGATCTACTCGTATTTGAATTTTTGGTGGACGGACCATGGTTGAGGATAATAGAACTCCTAAATAATTAATTGGAAAATTTAATTGTACTTTATCTATTGCTATCTCTAGATTATAATTTTTTAATAAGTTTGTAAGTGTGGCATAACATTCTAGCAATGTGTTTTTATATTTGTGTGCTAATAATACATCATCCATATAGTGAAATATTTGTAGTTCAGGATTTTGATTTCTAAGTGGCTGGATTACTTTGTTAACATAAATTTGACACATAGTTGGGCTGTTAGCCATCCCTTGAGGGAGTACTTTCCATTCATATCTCTGATCAGGACCTTCATGATTCAGTGCAGGGATAGTAAATGCAAAACGTGGACTATCCTCAGGATGAATTGGAATTGAAAAAAAAACAATCTTTAATATCTATAACTAAAACATACCAGGTTTTTGGCAAAGCAGACAACTGAGGAATCCCTGATTGAGCAAGTCCCATAATAACCATCTCATTATTAATGGCTCTTAAATCTTGCAATAATCTCCATTTACCAGATTTCTTTTTGATGACAAAAATGGGAGTATTATGGGGAGATACAGAAGGTTGTATATGTCATTCCGCTAATTGTTGTTTGACCAGGTCATGGGCTGCTTGTATCTTTTCTTTAGTCAGGGTCCACTGAGGAACCCATACTGGTCTTTCTGATTTCCAAGTAATTTTTATTGTCTCAGTGGCCCTTTCTGAAAATCCAACCCATGTCTTTCTGTTCCTTGATCTATTTGTATTGGTGCTGCTATAACTTGTTCTTGTTTTTCTAATCTTTTTCCTTTCCTAAAACCTTGTCTAGTCATAATAGTGGGTGCATTTTGGTTGATGTTATTTGTTAATGTCAAACCTAATTGATCTAGGACATCTCGTCCCCATAAATTTATAGGAAGATGATCCAATACATATGGCTGTATAGTTCCTTCACATCCTTCAGGATCCTTCCAATCTAATACCATTGCACTTCTATGGGGATTAGTTGCCACTCCTAGGCTTCGAACCGTTTGAGTGGCTTGTTGTAATGGCCAATGTTTTGGCCATTCTTGACGAGAGATGATGCTAAGGTCTGCACCTGTATCCAGTAGCCCATTAAATTCATGTCCTTGAATATTTAGTTTTAGCATGGGGCGAGAATCTAAATTTAAAGAAAGCATAGCCCAATCTACACCTGTGGAGCCTAATCCCTTGGAACCTCTTTCTACAGTACGACTGGAAAATTTATCATGTAGGCTGGGTATTATTAGTAACTGTGCTATTCTATCTCCTGGTGAAATTACTGATATACCCTTTGGAAAACTGGCTATAATTTTTATTCACCTTCATAATCGGGATCAATTACCCCAGGACTTATCATAAGTCCTTTTAGAGTAGAAGAGCTGTGTCCCAATAATAAGCCTACTGTTCCTTTGGGAAGAGGTCCTTTCACCCCTGTGGGAATGATTTGAACTCCCATCTCTGGAGTTAGTACTGCTCTGGCGGAGGCGCAGATGTCCAACCCTGCGCTCCCTCTGGTTTGTCTGATGAGGGATCTGATGGACAATGTGTCCTGGGCACTACCCTGATGGGGTTGCTGGGTTCCTCCAGTGCTCCGTATATTTGTGGTTTTGGGCCCCGGAGCATTGGGCCCCCCTGTCCATTTTTTGGCAATGGAGCCCGATGCCTTTCTCCATGATATCGTGGATAAACACCTGGTCCTTGTTCGTTTTTTGATAATGGAGTACCCTCTGTGGTGGTTTGAGAACGGCATTCATTAGCCCAATGTCTCCCTCTACGGCATCATGGGCAAATACCTGGTATTCTACTCCTTTGATACCTAGTTTTGTTAAACCCTCCTCCAATGGGGCAATTCCTTTTAAAATGTCCTGTTTGTTCACAATTGTAGCATGTTCTTGGCCTGGCATCTAAAGCCTGTTTTACTGCAGCTGCCACAATTTGCCCTTGTTCATTAATGTCTCTGGCATCTAAAGCCTGTTTTACTGCAGCTGCCACGACTTGCTCTTGTTCATTAATGTCTCTACATAATTTAATATATGTGTTTAAATCTTCATGTTTCCATGGTCTAATGATATCTCTGCACCAACGATTCGCTTGCTCATAAGCCAGGTGTTTTAGTAATGGCATTGCTTGTTCTGTATTCCCAAAAACTCTGGTAGCTGTTTGAATAAAACTATCTACAAATTCAGCATAAGGTTCATTAGCTCCTTGTATTACCTTAGATAATTGACCTTGTAAACCTCCATGTCCTTGTAAAGTCTTCCATGCCTTAATTGCATCTGCAGCAATTTGTGCGTATATGCCAGGATCATATGCAATTTGTTGCTGCTGATCCTCATAAGGTCCCTTTCCTAACAACATATCTAGATTTCTCTGAGGATAACCAGCTGCTGCATTTCGCCTAGCCGTCTCCTTGCAAAATTCCTCATTGGCAACCTTCCATAACAGGTATTGTCCTCCATTTAGCACAGCTTTACACATATTAGCCCAATCTGCTGGCGTCATGTTCAAGTTGTTAATGGATTCGACCATGCTTACAGTGAAGGGTGCTTGAGGACCATAGGTTGTTACAGCCTCTTTTAGCTGCTTCACTGTTTTGAAATTTAAAACTTGGTAAAATCGCTGCCCTCCTGCCTCAAATGCAGGGCATGTTAATATTTGAGATCTTGTCTCAGGATCCCAACTATCAACTGCGGGGGTTGGGGACCTCCCAGCATACGGAGGTGGCCTTGTTAGTTGGACACTTACGTCCTCTGGTGATAGAAAGGTGTTAGTAGCAGTCTCCTGTAGAGGTGGTGCTGTTGGTTGGACACTTACACCCTCTGGTGATAGAAAGGTGTTATGCCGCAGTCTGGCTGGGCACAATCAGGAGCCACTTGTCAAAAGAAACTAACTTTATTTTTAGAACCACACACGCCAAACAAAACAGCCTCTCAGGAAAAACCCTCAGAGCCTCAACTGCCACCACCGGCTTTCCACAAGCCTCTCTCTCCCACACAAGCTTCTCTCCACCTCCCACAATCCTCCTGCTCTTGAGGCCGATTGGCTGGGTCACGTGGGCGGAGCCAAAAAAGTCCCCCAATGAGCAGCTCTGTGGTCTGAAAGGGCAGGGAAACAGTCCAATGAGCATCACCGCAGAGGAGCCAATCAGCTAGATGTTGCTGGGGCCAAGGAGCCAATCAGCTAGATGTTGCTGGGGCCGCTGTGAGCCAATCATCAGCCGGCAGCTGGAAGTTTGCTGGCAGCTGGAAGTTTGCTGGGGCCCCTTCGGCTGTGGCTCTCAACACTCAGTCATAGCTAGGACCCAGCTGTGGGCCAGGACCGCTGGGCAGAGGCTGTGGCACCTCAAGTCCAGCTCAGCCTTTGGGAGATCCCCAGGGGGCTGCCCTCTCTGGGAGGACTTGGGGGAGCTGCAGGGTGACAGTCCTCCTGGGCTCTCAGTGATCACTGCATCCCACAGAGACTGGTGGTGCCTGGCGTTATGATGACCACTAGCGGAAAGCATCATGTTACGCACGCACCCAGGGCAGAGTGACACTGTGTCCACTCTGTACAGGGCCGGCACGGGATCTGCAGCCAGACACACAGATGAGTCCCAGCTCCGCCTTCCAGCCAGGAGAGGGGGCATCTGTTTCCCCAGCCACAGCTGGAGGGGGCACCTGCAGACTCCCCATCCATCATGGAGGACCTGGTCCTGGGCTGGTTCTTCCTGATCGTCTGTGAGTGCCGAGAACTGAGGCCCTGCCGTGGGGACACATGGCCGACAGGGCAGGCAGGATCTGGGGCCTCAGGGTCCCATTCCTGGGAGGTGCAGCTTTGCCCTAGACCCTCCTGAGGTAGTGGGGAAGAGGCAGGGGCTGGGGGCAAAGGATGGGGCAGAAATGCTGTTTTAGGGACAGGGGCTCTGGGTGGCTTCACTGAGGAGCCATAAAGGAAGGAGGAAGCCCCTGGATGGGGGTGGGTCAGTCTGCGGGGAGGAGCTGCATGGTGGGCAGCATGTTTGAGGCAGCCACAGAGGCTCAGGTCCACCTCCTGAGGGGAGGTGGGGGCCCGCCTCCCCAGCCAGGGGCTGAGGCTGACGGGAGCCAGTTGGAGCGCCCTTGGGAAGTCCCTCGAAAGGGGATTCATTGAAGTGGAGGGACTCTTGGTAGGAAGAGACTCTTCCTCTCCTCTGGGGAGCTTGTCAGCATCACCCGTGGCAGACATGTCTTCTCCTCCCCCGTGGGGGGGACCACCATCTCCCACCACTGTGAGCACAGTGACGACACGGCTCCGTGTGGACGGTCCCTGGTGCTTCCTCCCTGCGCGGGGGGCTGGTCCAGACGTCTGTGCGAAGCCTGCAGCTCTTACTGATGCCTACACTCTAGGAAACATTAATTCATGATTTTCTTAATATCTTATTGATTTCCCCCCTCCAAAGGCCAGAGGTTAAAAAACCCCATAAAAACGTCCTGGCAATTTATTGTGTCCCTTTAAAACATTACAGTAACCTCACAGCCATTTGGCTGCCCATTGTCCTCTTACTTAAGGTTGCAGTTTGAAATGACAAATTTACCTTTTCTATGAACTTCCTGTGAACTTGTTTTAAAATATAATATATAGAGAAATGCCCTAGCTCTCTTCTTGAATGGCTGTGACTCGCTCTGGACAAACCCTGGGTCACGGCAAACCTGCCCATCCATGCTCAGCGCTGTGTGGGGACAGTTTGCACCAAAGAATCCACCTCCCCTGCAGTTCTCGGGATCTTACATGTGCACACCTATAAAACCACACTCGCACAGCAACACACATGCACACTCAGTATCTGGCTGACCTTAATAATAAACTTAAAAATCAGGAAACAAATGAGGACCCTGTTGCCATTGTAGGTTTGCTGTCTTGTCATTTTGTCCTTTCCTTCTAAAAATGGAGACTGGAGCCAGCAAGTAGATGGGGCTGCGACTGGCCCCCACACTGCCCTCCAGCTCAGGGCCATTACCTGCACACCACAGTCCACACAGAAAGGGGCAACTGCCACTCCTCACTTTCACCCTGACAAGAATCGATCAGAGAGTTGGGAGCCAAAAATCACAAACCAGGAGATTAAGGATGGAAACCATTTTGTAATTTTAGGGAAAACATTTGTTACCGTAAATGCTATAATGAACAGGTGAAAAACTAAATGTCTTTTTAATTACATTATTTAGCTTGAATAGGCACAGCCTTGAGAGTGTTAATTAACCTGCTTGGGAAAGTAGATAATCTCAAATGGCAATGGCCTGCCAGTCCCAAAGAAGGGTGGCTGGGCCATGCTCTGAGGAGCCTGTGGCCCGGCCGGACCAGGACCCTGGGTCTGCTGCAGGCAGGGAGAAGCACTGGTCAGGAGGGACCTGTCTGACTTTTTATCTTTTCTCTTTTTACTTCTTCGGTTGAGGGTTTAACTGAGCAAATCTCAGGGACACTTAGAGATAAGGAAATCAACTTCTAAAGACAGCAGCTTCCAAAGGTTGCGTATTTGAATCAGCACCTCTTTCCCTGATTTGAGTAGGTGCTTCAATAGACCTATTTTTTGCCCTCAGTTTCCAACTTAGATCTATCAACTGCAGCATCTGAGGACAAGTGTTGGCCTGTCAGTCACAAACCTAGGATTGTAAGATAATCTCACTCAGCAAAGTGGGAGAGGCACCGTTTCCTGCACATTGGATGTGGGCCCACTGGATGTGATCTACAGAGATGGGCCAGCCTCCAGTTCTGGTATCCTGTGACTCAGGCATTTGCTGAGTCCAGTTCTGCAAAGAAAGACCGGCTTGCCAAAAGGCACTGTGATCTGAAATATTAAGACTTATGCTCTTGAGAGGAAGATGGCGGCGAGGGGAGTGCATTGCCCCCGTGTGCTGCTTCACTGTGTGGGAGTATGACAAGTCAGGACGGCTAAAGGATATCTTGTTAGGAATTTCCAGCAATAGTGGGGTGCTCCGGAACCTGGAGGAAGGATTTCCATCGCACGAGGATCGGCTACGGGGACTCAAATGTGAGAGGTTTGTCGCACGGAGGGTAACACTGCTTATTCAGCAAATCGCCCCGCGGCTAGAGTCTGCAGCGCGCGCTGGGATAGAGACGCAGGGTTACAGTGCTGCAGTTTCTGCCAGCCGCGCAAGCACCGTACTCAGGGCTGAATTCTGGGTTCGAGACGGGGGAAGGAAGCGGTCCATCTCGGTTCTCCACACCGGTCAGACCACAGAGGAGGCCAGCAGCCACCATGTTGGTAAACTGACGTCACCTTCCCAGTTTTCTACTGACCGCAGCTCATTCAGCCATAGAACAGGTAATTTCAGGCTGCAATTCGCCTGCGGCTTGCAGACAGATTGCTAGGGTTCAGCGCCTGGGTGCTTCTTAGAATCTGATCTTATCAGAGCGAACACCGAGCGCGGGGCGGCCGAGTTCCGGCTCCCGGAACCGTCCCAGAACCGCCCTGGCCCAGGGCTGCGGAGCCTGCAGAGGCTGCTTCTTGGACCCTGCTACTATCAGAGCATACACCAAGCACTAAGCAGCCGAATTCCGGGTCCCGGAACTGAGCCCGCGGGTACTGCTTCTTGGAGCTTACACTTATAGGAGCTTACACCGAGCACGGAGCGGCCGAGTTCCGGCTCCCGGAACTTCCCTGGACCGGGGCTAGGAGCCCGCGGAAACTGCGTCTCGGTCCGGGTCCTGCTGAGGGCCGGTCAGGACTCACCCGTTGCTTTGGTTGCCCGGCAAGGGGAACGAAATGCTGCCATTCGCATAGGATACCAACATGGCAGAGATCTGATGTCAGCAGAAAGCAGCGGAGGAGAGATCTTCATCAACACCAGCGGTGACATAAGCAGTTGGTCTCCTGGTAGGGGGGGTGAGGCACAGTCACCCGAGTCTCCTCAATTTGTCCTCGAGCCAGAGGGGAGGAGCCGGGCAGCCGCCAGCGCCCGGAGCAGACCCAGCGGCTCACCAGCGTGGTGACCGCGTGACCCCAATTGGAGAGGGGGTGGAGCGGAGCCGCCACCCGCACCCGCAAGGTGGATAGACCCGCGACCCAGTGGTACATGGGCATGGTAGGAGGGGCAGGGCAGAGCCGCCCTTCGCGCTTGCAAGGTAAACAGACCTGTGACAGCCTGGCGGGTCAGGCCCAGTGGCCTGCCAGTGTGGTACACACGTCACCCCAACTGGAGTAGGGGCAGAGCAGATCCTTCTCCCACGCCCGGATCAGGCACTGCCAGTGTGGTGGTCACGTGACCCCAATTGGAGTGGGGGCGGAGCGGAACCGCCACCCGTGCCCGCAGGGTGAGCAGACCAGTGATCAACCTGCAGATCAGGCCCAGGGGTCCGCAGGCGTGGTAGGAGGGGCAGGGCAGATCCGCCGCCCGCGCCTCCAAGGTAGGCAGACCTACAACAGACCGGCGGATCAGGCCCAGGAGCCTGCCAGCGTGGTACAAACACCACCCTAATTGTAGTAGTGACAGAGCAGAGTCGCCGCCCGTGCCAGGAACAGGCCCAGCGTCCTGCAGGCGGGGTAGTCAGGACACCCCAATTGGAGTAGGGGCAGAGCAGAGCCTCCACCCATGCCCGAAAGGTGGGCAGATCTGCGACCGACCAGCGGGACAGGGCCAGTGGCCTGCCGGTACGACAGACACGTCACCCCATTTGGAGTAGGGGCAGAGTAGAGCCGCCGCCCGCGCCTGCAGGGTAGGCAAACCTGCAACCGACCGGCGGATCAGGCCCGGTGGCCTGCTGGCGTGGTACACTCGTCACCCCAATTGGAGTAGGGGCAGAACAGAGCCGCCGCCAGCTCCCAGAACAGGCCCAGTGACCTGCCGGCGTGGTAGCCACGACACCCCAATTGGAATAAGGAGAGAGCAGAGCCGCCGCCCGCGCCTGCAGGAAAGATACACAAGCAGAATGAAAAGACAAGGAAAGAAAGGACCACAAGCAATGCAGGTCAACGCAACTTTAGAAGAGGTAACAGCTGCAGCAGATGGAATGTCAGATAAAGAATTCAGGATATACATGCTTCAGATGATCTGGAATATCAAGGAAGACATTAAACAGCAAAATCAGACAATGAAAGATCACTTCGACAATGAATTACGCAAACAAATCCAGGAAGCAAAGGATCAACTATACAGGGAGATAGAGGTTATAAAAAACAAGCAATCAGAAATCCTAGAAATGCAGGAAGCAATAAACCAACTTAAAAACTCAATGGAGAATACTACCAGCAGAGTAGAACACTTAGAAGATAGAACATCAGACAATGAAGACAAAGTATTTCAACTGGAAAAGAACATAGACAGCTCAGCAAGACTGTTAAGAAACCATGAGCAGAACATCCAAGAAATATGGGATAACATTAAGAGACCAAACTTAAGAGTCATTGGGATACAGGAAGGTACAGAGCTCCAAACCAAAGGAATGAGCAGTCTATTCAATGAAATAATACAAGAAAACTTCCCAGACTTGAAGAATGAGACAGAATCCCAAATCCTAGAAGCCTACAGGACGCCGAATGTGCAAAATCATAAGAGATCCACACCTAGACACATTACAATGAAGATGCCCAACATACAGAATAAGGAGAGAATTTTAAAAGCTACAAGAGAAAGGAAGCAGATTACATTTAGGGGTAAGCCAATCAGGATAACAGCTGATCTTTCAACACAGACTCTGAAAGCTAGAAGATCCTGGAATAACATATTTCAAACACTGAAAGAAAATGGGTTCCAACCAAGAATTGTGTATCCAGCGAAATTAAGCTTCAGGATGGAGGATGAAATTAAAACCTTCCACGATAAACAAAAGTTTAAAGAATTCGCAGCTAGAAAACCATCTCTTCAAAACATCCTCGCCAAAGCATTACAGTGGGAGGTAGGACAGTAAAGGGGGGGGGGGGGGAAATAATCAAAGAGGAAAACAAACCATGTTTAGTAACAGAAATAAACAAATATGGCTGGAAGAACAACCCATATCTCAATAATAACCCTAAATGTTAATGGCTTAAACTCACCAATTAAGAGACACAGGCTAGTAGAATGGATCACAAAACAAGACCCAACAATATGCTGCCTACAGGAGACGCATTTGATAGGAAAAGACATACATAGGCTGAAGGTGAAAGGTTGGGAAAAATCATATCACTCATATGGACTTCGGAAACAAGCAGGCGTGTCCATACTCATATCAAATAAAATAGATTTCAAGCCAAAGTTAATCAAAAGAGATAAAGAGGGACACTACATACTGCTTAAGGGAACCATACACCAACAAGACATAACAATCATAAATATTTATGCCCCAAACAATGGTGCAGCTATGTTCGTCAAACAAACTCTTCTCAAGTTCAAGAGTCTAATAGACCACCACACCATAATCATGGGAGACTTCAACACACCTCTCTCGCCACTGGACAGATCTTCCAAACAAAAGTTGAATAAGGAAACTATAGAACTCAATAACACTATTAATAACCTAGACCTAATTGACATATATAGAGTATACCACCCAACATCAAGCAGTTACACTTTTTTCTCAGCAGCACATGGATCCTTCTCAAAAATAGATCATATATTATGTCACAGGGCAACTCTTAGACAATATAAAGGAGTAGAGATAATACCATGCATCTTATCTGATCATAATGGAATGAAACTGAAAATCAACGATAAAAGAAGGAAGGAAAAAGCATACATCACTTGGAGAATGAACAATAGGTTACTGAATGATCAATGGGTTATAGAAGACATCAAGAAGGAAATTAAAAAATTCTTAGAGATAAATGAAAACACAGACACAACATATCGGAATCTATGGGACACACTGAAAGCAGTTCTAAGAGGAAAATTCATTGCTTGGAGTTCATTCCTTAAAAAAAGAAAAAACCAACAAATAAATGATCTCATATTTCATCTCAAAATCCTTGAAAAAGAAGAGCAAAACAACAGCAAAAGAAGTAGAAGGCAAGAAATAATTAAAATCAGAGCTGAAATTAATGAAATCGAAACAAAAGAAACAATTGAAAAAATTGACAAAACTAAAAGTTGGTTCTTTGAAAAAATAAACAAAATCGACAGACCCTTAGCGATGCTAGCGAAGAGAAGAAGAGAGAGAACTCTAATTACTAGCATACGGGATGAAAAAGGCAATATCACAACAGACACTTCAGAAATACAGAAGATAATCAAAAACTATTTTGAATCCTTATACTCCAATAAATTAGAAGATAGTGAAGGCATAGATAAATTTCTTAAGTCATATGATCTGCCCAGATTGAGTCAGGAGGATATAGAAAACCTAAAGAGACCAATATCAATTGAGGAAATAGAAGAAACCATAAAAAGACTACCAACTAAGAAAAGCCCAGGTCCGGATGGGTATACAGCAGAATTTTACAAAACCTTTAAAGAAGAACTAATACCAATACTTTTCAAGCTACTTCAGGAAATAGAAAAGGAGGGAGAACTTCCAAATTCATTCTATGAGGCCAACATCACCCTGATACCTAAACCAGACAAAGACACTTCAAAGAAAGAAAACTACAGACCAATATCTCTAATGAACCTAGATGCAAAAATCCTCAATAAAATTCTGGCGAATCGGATACAAAAACATATCAAAAAAATTGTACACCATGATCAAGTAGGATTCATCCCTGGGATGCAAGGCTGGTTCAATATATGGAAATCAATAAATGTTATTCACCACATCAATAGACTTAAAAATAAGAACCATATGATCATCTTGATAGATGCGGAAAAAGCATTCGACAAAGTACAGCATCCCTTTATGTTCAAAACTCTAGAAAAACTAGGGATAACAGGAACATACCTCAATATTGTAAAAGCAATCTATGCTAAGCCTCAGGCTAGCATCATTCTGAATGGAGAAAAACTGAAGGCATTCCCTCTAAAATCTGGAACAAGACAGGGATGCCCTCTCTCTCCACTTCTCTTCAACATAGTTCTCGAAACACTGGCCAGAGCAATTAGACAGACGAAAGAAATTAAAGGCATAAAAATAGGAAAAGAAGAACTTAAATTATCACTATTTGCAGATGATATGATTCTATACCTAGCAGACCCAAAAGGCTCTACAAAGAAACTATTAGAGCTAATAAATGAATTCAGCAAAGTGGCAGGATTTAAAATCAACACACATAAATCAAAGGCATTCCTGTATATCAGCGACAAAGCCTCTGAAATGGAAATGAGGACAACCACTCCATTCAAAATATCTTCAAAAAAAAATAAAATACTTGGGAATCAACCTAACAAAAGAGGTGAAAGACTTATACAATGAAAACTACAGAACCCTAAAGAGAGAAATAGAAGAAGATCTTAGAAGATGGAGAAATATACCCTGTTCATGGATAGGCAGAACTAACATCATCAAAATGGCGATATTACCAAAAGTTCTCTATAGGTTTAATGCAATGCCAATCAAAATCCCAACGGCATTTCTTGTAGAAATAGAGAAAGCAATCATGAAATTCATATGGAAAAATAAAAGACCCAGAATAGCAAAAACAATGCTAAGCAAGAAGTGTGAATCAGGCGGTATAGCGATACCAGACTTCAAACTATACTACAGAGCAATAGTAACAAAAACAGCATGGTACTGGTACCAAAACAGGCGGGTGGACCAATGGTACAGAATAGAGGACACAGAAACCAATCCACAAAACTACAACTATCTTATATTTGATAAAGGGGCTAAAAGCATGCAATGGAGGAAGGATAGCATCTTCAACAAATGGTGCTGGGAAAACTGGAAATCCATATGCAACAAAATGAAACTGAATCCCTTTCTCTCGCCATGCACAAAAGTGAATTCAAAATGGATCAAGGAGCTTGATATCAAATCAGAGACGCGCCGTCTGATAGAAGAAAAAGTTGGCTACGATCTACAGTCGGTGGGGTCGGGCTCCAAATTCCTCAATAGGACACCCATAGCACAAAAGTTAATAACTAGAATCAACAAATGGGACTTGCTCAAACTAAAAAGTTTTTTCTCAGCAAAAGAAACAATAAGAGTGGTAAATAGGGAGCCTACACCCTGGGAACAAATCTTTACTCCTCACACTTCAGATAGAGCCCTAATATCCAGAGTATACAAAGAACTCAAAAAATTAGACAATAAGAGAACAAACAACCCAATCAACAAATGGGCCAAGGACCTGAACAGACACTTCTCAGAGGAGGACATACAGTCAATCAACAAGTACATGGAAAAATGCTCACCATCTCTAGCAGTCAGAGAAATGCAAATCAAAACCACCCTAAGATACCATCTCACTCCAGTAAGATTGGCAGCCATTAGGAAGTCAAACAACAACAAGTGCTGGCGAGGATGTGGGGAAAAGGGTACACTTGTACATTGCTGGTGGGACTGCAGATTGGTGCAGCCAATTTGGAAAGCAGTATGGAGATTTCTTGGAAAGCTGGGAATGGAGCCACCATTTGACCCAGCTATTCCCCTTCTTGGTCTATTCCCTAAAGACCTAAAAAGAGCATGCTACAGGGACACTGCTACGTCGATGTTCATAGCAGCACAGTTCACAATAACAAGACTGTGGAACCAACCTAGATGCCCTTCAATAGACGAATGGATAAAAAAATGTGGCATTTATACACAATGGAGTATTACTCTGCATTAAAAAATGACAAAATCATAGAATTTACAGGGAAATGGATGGCATTAGAGCAGATTATGCTAAGTGAAGCTAGCCAATCCCTAAAAAACAAATGCCAAATGTCTTCTTTGATATAAAGAGAGTAACTAAGAACAGAGTAGGGACGAAGAGCAGGAGAAGAAGATTAACATTTAACAGGGATGAGAGGTGGGAGGGAAAGGGAGAGAGAAGGGAAATTGCATGGTAATGGAAGGAGACCCTCAGGGTTATACAGTGGAGGAGGTAGAGAGAGAGGAGGGGAGGGGAGGGGAGAGGTGGGGAGGGGGGAGGGTGGAGGATGGGAAAGGCAGCGGAGCACAACAGACACTAGTATGGCAATTTGTAAATCAATGGATGTGTAACTGATGTGATTCTGCAATCTGTGTATGGGGTGAAGGTGGGAGTTCATAACCCACTTGAATCAAAGTGTGGAATATGATATGTCAAGAAATTTGTAATGTTTTGAACAACCCACAATAAAAAATTTAAAAAAAAAGACTTATGGGGGTTAGTAAATGAACCAGAAATGTGGAAGTTACTTGAACTCCTAGCTTTGACAAGCCTTGTGTGTTCCACGCCATAACTGAAGTAGCACTAGTACTTTACATTAGATGATTGTAACTAGCATGTTCCTGTTGGGAGTGCCCTGGATGATTGGGTGGAACTGGCTCTTCTTGGCGGCTGAGAGGGCCCCCATGACGGTGGCCAGCTTCCTGCGCATCTGTGCTGGCCTTGTCAGTGCTAAGCCCAACACAGTGGGTGCAGGTGGTCCCAGAGCACTCCAGGTGGCCGCGTTTCCCCACCATAGGTCCCACGCAGCCTCCTCCAAGGCGCAGTGTTCAAGCCCCCAATACACCTGCACTCGGGAAGGCAGCTAGGCGCCTCCAGGGGGAGAGGCCTGGCTTTCCTGCTTCACCCTCCCACTGGGACCACTCTGCCTTAACTTCAGTGTGTGCTGCTGCCATGTGCCCTTCTGGGAGGAGGTGAGCCTGACAGGGGCCAGGCCATCGCGCCTCACCTGCGGGGCCTGATCCTGTCACACATCATAGCAGCCACTCTGCTGCCTGGGTATGGTGGGCAGCCCTTCAGGACAGGGCCTGAGGGCTCACTGGCTAGGACCAGCACAGCCCAGCATCTGCGCAGACCTTCCTTGTGTGAAACAGTGGCAACGTTGCTGCAGATGAGTGACATGTGTCAGTCTGAAGTCACTGACACAGAGTTGCATGGGCAGATGCGTCCAAGCCACCGGGCTCTCAGAATCAAGTGTGGTCCTAGTCTCACAGAACTGACGGCTTGGGGCCCACAAAACTCCCTTGTGCTGGGACCAGGACGTGAGAGAGTTCCCTTGGCAGGACAACCAGCCTTTGGAGAATTGCTTTGAGACGTCAAAGATCTCGGGATGGTGGAAATATCTAATGGAATAGAAAGATCTGGAAGAACACTGATGAGTTATATGAAGCATGAATCTAAGATGTCATCTCATCTTTATTAAGAATCTGCTAATTAGGGGGCTGGGGATGTGGCTCAAGCGGTAGCGCACTTGCCTGGCATGTGTGCGGCCCGGGTTCGATCCTCAGCACCACATACAAAGATGTTGTGTCCGCCGAAAACTAAAAAATAAATATTAAAAATTCTCTCTCTCTCCCCCTCTCTCTCTGTCTCTCACTCTCTCTTTAAAAAAAAAAGCATCTGCTAATTATTGTTGTTTAGTAGTTTAAAAGCAGAAAGAAGTCAGAAAAATGTAAGAAAAACACATTAAATATTATTCAAAATTGATTATATATTTTCAACTCTAAAATGAAGTTATTATCTTCTGAGACCTATGATATTTTGTTGATTTATAATTTTAGAAACATTCAGGATCAGTAATTTAATAAATATAAAAAGTTCAGTGTTCGTCATGAGTTTTAGAATGACTCAGACCAAATAAAATATTTTTATGTCTACAAACAAGCAAAATAATTTTGTTGACTGTTATGGTTCGGATGTGAGGTGTCCCCCCAAAATTCATGTGTGAGACAATGCAAGAACATGCCAAGATGAAATGACTGACTTAGGAGAGCCTTAACCCATCGATGCATTAACCCCCGATGGGGATTAACTGAGTGGTTTAGGCAGTCAGGCAGGTGGGGTACGGCTGGAGGAGGTGGGTTCCTGAGACGAGCCTTTGGGGTACACATTCTGTATCTGGGGAGTGGAGATTTCTCTCTCTCTGCTTCCTGTTCATCATGTGAGCTGCATCCCTCTGCCACACTCTGCTGCTACAAGCCCCGAGGAATGGAGCCTGCTGTCTATGGACTGATACCTCTGAAACAGTGAGGCCTCAAATAAATTTTTCCTCCTCTAAAATTGTTCTTTTTTTAACTTTTTTAAATTTTAATTTGTAATATATGACAGCAGAATGCATTTACAATTCATATTACACCTATGGGGCACAATTTTTTATATCTCTGGTTGTACACTAATTAGAGTCACACCATTCATGTCTTCATACATGTTCTTAGGGTAGTGATATCCATCTCATTTCACAGTCTTTCCTATGCCAACACCCCCCCCCCAGTCCCTTCCCCTCCCTCCCCTTTGCCCTACCTAGAGTTCATCCATTCCTCCCGTGTGCCCCACCCCCAGTCCCTTATGAATCAGCATCCTTAAATCAGAGAAAGCATTCAGCATTTGGTTTGGGGGATTGGCTACCTTCACTTAGCATTATATTCTCCAACTCCATTCATTTACCTGCAAATACCATGATTTTATTCTCTTTTAATGCTGAATAATATTTCATTGTGTATATATGCCACAGTTTCTTTATCCATTCATTTACTGAAGGGCATCTAGGTTGCTTCCAACCTAGGAGTTTAACTATTGTGAATTGTGTTGCTACAAACATTGATGTGGCTATGTCCCTGTAGTATGCTGTTTTTAAGTCCTTTGGGTATAGACCGAGGAGAGGAATATCTGGGTCAAATGGTGGTTCCATTCCAAGTTTTCCAAGGATTCTCCAAACTGCTTTCCAGATCGGCTGCACCAATTTGCAGCCCCACCAGCAATGTATGAGTGTACCTTTTCCCCACATCCTCATCAACATTTATTGTTGTTTGTATTCTTGATAGCTGCCATTCTGACTGGAGTGAGATGAAATCTTAGAGTAGTTTTGATTTGCATTTCTCTAATTACTAGAGATGTTGAACATTTTTCATATATTTGTTGATTAATTGTATATCTTCTTCTGAGAAGTATCTGTTCAGGTCCTTGGTCCATTTATTGATTGGGTTATTGAAAGCATTTCCCCTAAAAACTGGAACAAGACAGGGATGCCTTCCTTTACCACTTTTATTTAACATAGTTCTTGAAACATTGGCCAGAGCAATTAGACAGATGAAAGAAATTAAAGGTATATAGATAAGAAAAGAAGAACTCAAATCATCACTATTTGCAAATGATATGGTTCTATATCTAGAAGACCCAAAAACTTCAACCAGAAAATTTCTAGAACTAGTAAATAAATTCATCAAAGTAGCAGGATACAAAATTAGTACCCATAAACTAAAGGCAGTCCTGTACCTCAGTGACAAATCCTCAAAAAGGCAAATGAGAAAAACTATCCTATTTACAATAGCTTCAAAAAAATAAAATACTTGGGAATTAACCAAAAAGATGAAAGACCTATACAATGAAAATTATAGAATGCTAAAGAAAGAAATTAAAGAAGACCTTAGAAGATGGAAATATCTTGTTCTTGGATAGACAGGATTAATATTATCAAAATGACCATGCTACCAAAAGCACTATACAGATTTAATGCAATTCTGATCAAAATCCCAATGGCATTCCTCATAGAAATAGACAAAGCAATCACGAAATTCATTTGAAAAAATAAGAGACCCAGAATAGCTAAAGCAGTCCTTAGCAGGAAGAATGAAGCAGGTGGCATCCCTATACCAGACCTTAAACTATACTACAGAGCAATATTAACAAAACCAGCGTGGTATTGGCCCCAAAACAGACTGGTAGGCCAATGGTACAGAATAGAGGACACAGAGACTAACCCACATAACTACAGTTATATTATATTAGACAAAGTCATCAAAAATGTACATTGGAGAAAAGATAGCCTCTTTAACAAATGGTGCAGAAAACTGGAAGTCCATATGCAACAAAAAGAAATTAAAGCCTTTTCTCTCACCATGCATGAAACTTAACTCAAAATGGATCAAGGACCTAGGAATTAAACCAGAGACACTGCACCTATTAGGAAAAAAAGTAGGCCCTAATCTCCATCATGACGGATTAAGCCCCAATTTCCTTAATAAGACTCCTAAAGCACAAGAATTAAAATAAAAAAACTATAAATGGGATGAATTCAAACTAAAAAACTTCTTCTCAGCAAAGAAACAATCCGTGAGGTGGACAGAGAGCCTCCAGCTTGGGAGCAAACCTTTACCACGCACACGTCAGATAGAGCCGTAATCTCCAGGTATCTAAAATTGTCCTGGTGGGTCTTTGGTCACAGCAGTGAAAAGGCTACCCAAACTTTGTCTGCCTCTCTCTCTCCCCCCTTCCTCCTCCTTCCCTGATCCTTGACTCTCACCTTACTATATCATATTATTACTATTATTTCCCTCATGTTGGATAGAGAGTTGAATCATGTCCCTCCAATTCTATGTCCATCTGGGACCTCAGCAGGTGACCTGCTGGGACATAGGGTCTTTACAGATATGACCAAAATAAGATGAGGCTCTGGACTTTGGACAGACCCTAAACCCAATGTCTGCTATCCCTGTTGCCCGAGGAGGTTCACACTGACACGGAAGAGGCACTGTGAGGATGGAGGCAGGGATCTGAGAGACGACCCACAAGCTGAGGACGTTGGAGCCGCCCTCAGTGGCAGAGGCCAGGAGAGATGTCCCAATGGGCCTGGGGTGGTTCTGTGGTTCTGGGCTTCTGACCTCAGAACAGTGACAAGAAACTGCTCTTGTTTGAAGCCATGTGTTTGTGGTGGTGAGGGTGGCAGTCTCCCCCTCCTGAGTGTCCAGGCTTCTGGGGTCAGCAAGTGTAGTCCCAGGGGTGGACAGCCCCTCCCACCCATTCTGCGCAGCGCATATGTGTGTGCTCGCTTGTTTGTTTATTAGTTATTTATTTGTTTTATATATTTTGGTGCTGGGGACTGAACCCAGGGTGCTTAGGCCTCTGTTTTTTTTTTTGGAGACAGAGTCTTGCTAAGTTACTTGGGGCCTTGCTGAGGCTGGCTTTGAGCTCGCGATCCTCTGACCTCAATTGTTTTTATACTTCGATCTCCTTCTCTAAGAAGGAAGCCAGTCTTTCTGCTCTAGCAACCAACAAAATCACCTGCTGGTCCTAGGGAGTCCCAGCCAGACTTCCCCCAAGCCAGCAATTTGAAAAGCTATTGACCTGCAAAAAGATTATTTTGGGAAACAGAAAAACTTAAAACTACAGCTGTGTATCATCAAGAGAATTTTATTCTCAAAAAATTAAATACGAAGGATTGTAATTTTCACTGAAAAACGTGTAGCTTGAGATTATTTTATAACGCATAGACAGCATATCTATTGACAGACCCACATGTGCGTGCACAGACTCTGTACCTACGTGTCTGCACTAGCCCAAGTATTTTAAAGGCACTGACTTTCCTGGTCTCAGCTTCCTAGCACATGTCATCCACTGACCGACCCTGAACTCTGGGAGGAGCCTCCTCTGGACACACTCAGAACAGCCGCGGGGAATCACAGCTTTCGATTCTCTTTATAAGTAGAAATTGAGATCTTTTTCCAACTTTTCTGGTAACCACTAGTAATTTGAATTCTATTTTTGGGGGTGGGGGGTGTGCCAGGTATTGCACTCAGGGGCACTCAGCCACTGAGTCACAAGTTTAGCTCTATTTTGTATTTTATTTAGAGACAGAGTCTCACTGAGTTACTTAGTGCCTCACTTTTGCTGAGACTGGCTTTGAACTTGTGACCCTCCTGCCTCAGCCTCCTGAGCCACTGGGTTCACAGGCCTGCACTACCACAACCAGCAAGTAATTTGAATTCTTTAAACTCTCCACAACTAGGTTCATTTTCTAACTGTTCCTGAAGCAGGGGTTGCATTGGGTTACATTCCATATGTAATCAGTTCCCAAATTCTGAAGTAGCATCCTTCCTGGGTCTTGTGGTCTCGGGAGTCCCTCTGGCATGGATGCTTCGTGGCCAGGAGGATGTCCCCTGACTGACAGCGTTCCACCCAGGATGCCTGGCGTCTACTTGGAGAGCTGGGAGGGGACTGTCTAAGACTCTTCTTCCTCTGCATCCTGCTCCTCCAAGCCAGTCACTGATGTTAACTTCGTCAATGCAGATTCGATTTTCTGGAGTGCTGCTGATGGGGCCCTGTCCTATAGAGTCAATTCTGAGGGCACACAGTCCCCAGGGACTCCAGTTGGGCTGCTTTGCACCCTCAGAGCGTGGGGTCCAACCTCAGAGGAGCCCGACTGATGTCCAACAAGGGGTGACCTTATATAGTGGTTTCTCTGCAGGCTGATAATGAGGTGTCAGGGGCTGGTCTCTGGTGCCCTCCCAGATGGGAGCTGGATGAGGACCTCGGTTGTTCTGGGGACCTGGAAGGGCCTGAGATGGCTTTCCAGACTACTCAGGCCACCTCCCTGCCCAGCTCAGGTGCACTTTCAGTGGGGAAAGGGGATCTGGTCCCTCCATGGCCCTCGGGGTCCCGTGCCTGCATTGTGAGTGGATTTGGGGAAATCGAGGTCAAAGTTGTCAGTGATGCTTTATCAGCTCATTGTCACCCCTAGTTAGACTGGTTTTTCTTTTGATGACAGCTAGTGGACAGGTAGGTGACAACATTGTCTAGTTGGGTTTACATACTAAGAATAACCCTAATTAGTGTGGCAGCGTGGTTATCTAAACCGAACAGTGCTCAGATTCCTGGTCGGAGGTGCCATCCCGGGGCCATTCCTCTCCCTGAGCCACAGGGCTGCTGCGGGGAGCAGCACACTACACCGAGGCAGTTCACTCGATGTTGATCTTCTGGGAAGCTTGAATAAGTGAGGTGGCTGTGGGTAGCGGTAATGACCACGACCATGCTGGTGACACGTGGCATCACCTCCGTGGGCAGCCTTCACAGAGCAGAGAGGAGCTCCGATGGAAAGGCGAGGACACCTTCTCCTGCCACCCACCTCACAAAATGCAGGCCAGCTGCGCGGGGCCAGCACAAGCCCCGCAGGTCACGGGGCACACGAGATGGGCCACAGACCCCCACAAGAAACGTCCCTGAAACCCTTAATCAGTCTCTAAGCAGAAAACAGAGTGAAAAGTCACAGCCAGGATGCAGGTGGGTCCTGTGAGGATGACAGTCGCTCCAGAGCTGCTCCTCAGCAAGAGTGAAGACGCACAGTGTGAACTGACAGAGGGCCAGGGAGAAGGGGCGCTGTCACGAGGCCAGCAGCACCCTGGACAGCCAAGGAGCAGGGCGCAGGGCCCCCGACAACCCCTCTGCAGTCAGAGGCTGGAGCCACTCTCCCAGAGACCTCACAACCTGGTCCCCAAAGCTCAGCTGCAAAGTGACGTGTGATCAGGGGCTGTGGAGACTAGGCCAGGTGGACAGCAGGACCACAGGCCACGGGCCACAGAGCAGGGCCTGTCAGCCAGCCAAGGCCACCTGCCTCCAACCTTGTTCTGGTTTAAATAGGGTGAGTAATGAAACCAGCACTCACAGGGCGTTGGGGGGAAAGAAGGCTCAGAATCCAACAGAAGCCAGAAACCTCAGACTCACAGCCAGATGCAAGGGGCCAGAAGCTGGAACCTCAAAAGTAGAGGTGCCAGCACCCAAGAAAACAGAGCAACTCAAACTGAAAAGTCCGCTAGGCCCATACCACTTACCAACAAGATGAGGCTGCAAGTTCAGTGTGTCAACCATGTTCAACAACAAACTTAGAAAGATCACCGCTAGAAAGAGAAAGCTGCTTGAGGACAGACTCCAGCAAAACCACAGCAAGACCACAGAAAACCACGTGGACTTAAGAAACTAAGATCAGCAAAGAAGTTGGCAAAGCTGATCTCAAATACAAACTTCTTGAAGACATAACCAGACAACATGACAGAATGTAAGTAGATTCAGGTAGTGAATCTACCACTTTCCTCACATGGAAAAGGGAATTGTTTGGACACAGGTTTTCAGAGGAAAAAGTAGGCTTGAGCAACACAGTTTAAAATGCATTCACCTGAGTTAGTTGAATGTGCTAAGATTTGAAGAGAACTGTCAACATAAAATAATGCAACCAAAATCATTCTAAAAATATCCAAGAACAACAATCCGGGTGGGGAGGCTAGATTCAAGCTGGACTCAACTATTTCAAGAGCACCTGAGGCTAACAGATGGCCACCTCCCTTCTCTTGATGAACAAGTGAGTTGCAGTTGAGGACGTACTCAAGCAAAACCAAAGCAAGACTCAAGCAAAACCAAGCACTCCCCAGCTTCATGGCTAAATGACAGACGGCTATCCGATATCTTTTTTAAACTTTTTTTGTTTGTTTTAATTAGTTGCCCATGACACTTTGATACATCATACATAGATGGGATATAATTTCTCACTTTTCTGAGTGTACATGTTGTAGAATCACATTGGTCATGCAGTCACATACATACATACAGTAATAATGTCTGTTTCATTCTACTGTCTTTCCTATCCCCACATCCCCTCCCCTCCCTTCACTTCCTTCTACCTAACCTAAGATAACACTATTCTTCTCTAGTGCCCCCTGCCTTACTGTGAATTAGCATCTGCATATTAGAGAAAACATTCGGCCTTTGGTTTTTTGGGATTGGCAGATTTCCCTTAGCATGATATTCTCCAACTTCATCCATTTACTGGCAAATGCCATAATTTCACTCTTCTTTAAAGCTGAGTAACATTCCAGTGAGTACATATACCACATTTTCTTGATCCATTCATCTGTTGAGGGACACCTAGGTTGGTTCCATAGTCTAGTTTTTGTGAATTGAGCTGCTATAAACATTGATGTGTCTGTGTCACTATAGTATGCTGATGTTAAGTCCTTTGGGTATAAACCAAGGAGTGGGATAGCTGGGTCAAATGGTGGTTCCATTCCCAATTTTCTGAGGAATCTCCATACTGCTTTCCATAGTGGTTGCACAATTTGTAGCACCACCAGCAATGTATGAATGCACCTTTTCCCCCACATTCTGGCCAGCATTTATTGTTGCCTATATTCTTGATGATTGTCATTCTGACTGGAGTGAGATGAAATCTTAGAGTAGTTTTGCATTTCTCTAATTGTTAGAGATGTTGAACACTTTTTCATATATTTGTTGACCAATTGTATTTCTTCTTCTGTGAAGTATCTGTTCTCTTGGAGTCAGGAGCCTGGGCATGGCTAAACACAGCATATTCTTTAGCAGCATTCAAGAATCACAAAATCTGATATAATTATAGACGTTTTTAAGAATTTGCAAATAATGCTACTCCCCAAGAGATGTCATGCAAGCCAAGTTCTCCAAGAAAATAGAAAGAACAAATACACACTTAGAGGAAAACACTAAACTTAGAGCCCTAAAAGCTATCCACAAACCACTTCAATATATTAGAACAATGCTGACCCATGACAGGAGAGAAACTGACTGCTCAGCATGCTCCACATAGGCACATGGACACATGTTCAGTGGTCACTGAGGACATGGAGGAGGCTCAGGGCTTGGTGGCCAGAAAGACCAGACCAGACAAAATGCAGCACTACAAGGAAGCCTGGATGTCATGCCTGCCTTCCAGGATGTGTGTGCAAGGTCCTCCATGCATGGAGACCAGGAAGGATGAAGGAGCACACACTGTGCCCGGTGCACCCACACAGGACACAGACGTGTGTGTGGAGAGATGTCACTGTTGTTGTTGGCTCTGCTTTTGAAACCCAAATGCCCTCCCATGCAAGACCAACCATGTTGAATGCATCAAAATGAAACTGGGCATCAAAGAAAACCAGGACAAAGTTTAAGACATTTAGGAAACTGAAGGAATGCATTGAAAACCTGCATGTCAGCCTTCATACATGGTAACAGGCCTGCAAATCCATCAGAAGAAATGACCCTGTGCAAAACACTCAAGAGAAACAGGTATAATTGCAGAACTTTAGAACATGCACAAACACAGAAAGAAATTAGCAAAGTTAACTGAGGTGCGAGGCTGCTATGGGCCTCAGAATGGAGGATGTTTCCCATGTAATTAATGGAAGCATAAATTGGTGCCTTTTTAAATTTGAAGTAAGTCTTTTCTTTGCAAAAAATAAATAAATAAATCCCAGTGTGTGGAGGATTTTCACTGCATCACTGTGGGTAAGTATTCGAATTGCTCAGCAAGTGGGGAATGCTTGCCTACCAAAAAAATAAGAGAGGCCTGGTGCATTTAGACTGGAAAACAGTGCAACTCTGTTCCAATATGTACATAATTCTTTGGGGACTGACATTAAAAGCTTTGCTATTAAGTTATTAAATTATTTTTAACAAAGCAAATATCTAAGATCTGCTCTGTGTTTATAAAGCCACCGAGGTGTGCACCTGCCACTGGGTGAGGACAGGCCCTTGATGAGGAATGTCTGCCTGTAGGGGCAAGGAAAAGAGAGGCTTCTGAAAAATCCTGGTCTAAAACCCAAGGCAGCATCGTGCTGGCAAGGTTGAGGAAAGCCTGAGGTGCAGAGGAGAAGGGGAAACCAGGCTACCACCTCGCAGCTGTCGGGTGGCTGCTCTCGGAAGCCTGCAGCTCCCCGGGTCTCTCCTGCTCCGTGACTGTCTTCCTTCAGTTCTCTGGGACCTGGAGGGGGACAGAGGATGTGATCACTGGCCTGTCAGACTGTAGTCTCTCCTTGGGCACTTGTGTGTTTTTAACTTGGTTATAATCAGAATCCACGGATGAATCTATTCTTATTTTGTACACTTAAAACTAATACGTCACTGGGAACAGGAGGTTGACTCTGGGACAGATTCCTGTGCAGGCACAGATCAGGAACCACGGGAGCATGTCGATGGCAGGTCGAGAGGTGTCTCCCGGTGGTGAAGGGAGTTGGCTGCACAGTCGGCATTTCTAAGGACAAAGCCTTAGACTCAGCCACTCCAGTCTTAATTGACAGGTGTCACAGCTCCAGCCAGACAGTCCTGGAGCCATGGGGACCTGGCAGCAAACAGAGGTGGTCCCCCCTGAGGGAAGGGAAGGTGGTTGCATGTGACCCACGTCTCAGATGCCCCCAAGCTATCACCCTGGCCTGGGAATGCAGGAGGCAGTGCATTGTCAGGGGAACCCGGGGCGGTTCCTGGTTCCCTGGAGCCTCCGGTCCCACCTGTGTGAATGTGAGGTTCAGGTCAGAATGGCCACACCTTGACCTTCAAGATGACACAGCAGCTCCAAACAAAGCAGCACGGCAGACCTTGAGACCTCTCCATAGAATTTCCAAAATACAGTGGTTCCAAATCTCAGGTCCAACGGAACCTGTGTCGTGTTGGGAACAGTCTACAGCTCCCAATGCAATGTTTCTATGAATTATTTAGGAAAGAAATCATATGTAAACATATACCTGCATTTTCATTAAGTTGATCTTCCCTAAAAATCCACTTCACATGTGGTTGAATTAATCACAGGATTCTGTTCGTTTCTGTCCTATTGAAGTTTTCAGTCTCAGAAATCATTAAACACTCATTTGAAATACAATTTAAGAAAAAGAAATTCTCCGTTACGTTGGATTATGTAGGTCTGTTCCAAAATGTTCTAATAGGGAATACATTATAATGTAATAACTTAACATCTAAATGCTTGTTTCTTGATGTTCTGAGGTGGGGAAATAAGAATTTAAATGACTGACCGTGACTCCAGCAATCTGAAGGCACAGGGCTGGGTACGGGAGATGCAGCTTTGGCCTTGCAGGGTTGAGTGTCCGGGCAGGGGACCCGGGGTCAGGTGTTCAGGCCTGGTGTGTGGCCCTGAAGCCTGGGGCCCTCAGCTCTCAACCACTCCCTCCTGAGGGTAGGGGCAGAAAGCTAAAGACTTGGGGGTGGGGTTTGTCAAGGAGCCCGCCATATCTGAGCAGGCCACACGGGCCCAGAGAAAGTGGGGTTTTAAACAGCCCTAGGTATGCTGGGCAATGGGAGGGTCTTGGGCAGACTTGTGAGAAGGGCTTAGCACCCACGTTCCTGTGCTGCCCCTCCACCCTGTCCCCGAGGCCCAGAATCCCCCAGGCAGCCCGGCCCGCAGCCTGCAGCACTCTCCCGGGGCCCTCTGACGTGTCGTCTGGGCTGGGCCCTCCTGGCCTTTGCTTCCTCTAAAGTTCAGGAGCTGCTCAGGCTGGGTTACAAGAGCAGGAGCTGGATGTGGACCCCCTGCTCCTCAGGCAGAGCACAGAGAGGCAGACCACCACCCCGGCTCAGCACAGCAAGGCGGCTCTTCCCGGAGTCCCAACTCCTGTGTCTCACCGCCAGCCCCTGACGCTTCAGGTACACTGATCTAGAAACATGTGTTTTTTTCACTTTCAAGTTATCTTGGTTGGTCAACTTGAACTATGTGCCCCCAAAATGATATGCTGGGGTGCTAGCCCTGGCACCTGTTTGGAGAGTCCTTGCAGGTGTGATGGAGGTGAGATGAGGTCACTGGGGAGGCCCCTATTCAATAAGACTAATGTCCTCATGGGCAGACAAAAGGAAGGGCCATGTGACCATAAGGAGAGCTCCGAGGAGGGATCCGCAGGCCCAGGAACACCAGGGGCTGGTGGCTGAGGCCAGGAGAGCTCCCACCTGCCTCTGGGAAAGCAGACCTCCCTCCGACCTTGGTTTCAGAGTCCCAGCCTCCAGAGCTCTGAGAACAGAGCTGTTGCTCTACACTACCCAGTGTGCGCAGCATCACCGCCGGCCTAGGCCCGGGCAGAAGATCACACGTGTGGCTTTACACTGCCAGAGGAAGTTCTACCTCACTTCAACAATGTCAAAGACTTCTCTGAAGAAAATCAAAAGATTAATTTTTACGTCCACCCGGAGTCTCTTGCCTGGACACAACACAGTGTGTCTCGATTTGTCTTCTCCAGTCTCCACCTGGGAAGGGAACTAGGCATCAGAACTGTTTTCTTGGGCTGCCCATGGCTTGTCCATGCTCAACACACAAGAAGGAGCTCGAGACCCCATTCCTCCCAGAGCGGAGGCTGCCCAGGTGGATCTTCTGCTCCTATGGCCTGGTCAGCCAGCCCCTGGCACACAGGGGATGCTCCTGGGCATCCGTTGTCCCTCCAGGCCACTGCGGTCCAGGGACGAAGCAGAGGCGAAGCCCAGGGGAATGCCCTGTGCAAGGGTCTGGGCTGCGCAGGCTTTTACTATCTGCATATTTATTTCACCTCTTAAATGAAATCCAATTTGAAGCTATTAATATTAATGCACTGAGATAATTCTGATGATGAATTAATAAAACACTTGGCCTCTCAATGTGCTGTTTGCTCATACATTTAATGATGCTCTTAACTGAAACGAGGAAGAGGCAGAGAGGCTCCACCTGGAGCCTGGAAATTAGAAACCACTTCATTGTTTTGAGCTTGCTGCTTTAATGACGATCAATAGGATCGATCTGAGAAAAGTATTTACTCCATCTCCACCGTGTGCGACGGTCACTATGCAGATTTCTTGAGCATCATGTGAATCCAACCTTCTGGCAAGGATCTACATTTACTACTGAGTCATGTGCTGAGGGGCTTTTTATCCCCCCACTTGGCTCTGGTACCATAAAATAGCACTTTCTCCTAAAAATAACAGACAGGGACTGTCACAGGGCAGAGAAGGGTGGCATCGTTAGAAAATCAGGAAGTCATCTCAACTTCGACTTGGCTTTACTTGACAAACAGACATTATTCTTGGCCCCAGCGCCTCCCAAAATAATTCTAGGCTGGTGGTCTTTTGTTGTTCAAATGAAAATCATTTACCCTGCACACTCTGCTGGAGTAGCCACTGGACAGAAGATTGGACTCCAGTTAACTAGCTTTAGCATGAAACCTAAGCTGGGTGTACTTTCACTACAACCATCAACAAATATTGGTCCAAGTCCTCTAACGAGGCCGTTTTCTCAGCTGATTCGACCACATCAGCAGTCTGAGTTCCGGAAACCCCTCACTTGAATCCTCCCCATCCACTGTGCCCCAGGGCCCCAGGCCACGGGAAGACCTCACCCACGGCATCAGGAAGGGAAATGGAGCCCTGCATAGAAGCCAGAGGCCTAAGAGGAACTGGGAGGAAGGGGACAAAGCGAGATGGGAGCACGTCTGTCGAGTGAGATGGCTTCGCAGAAGAAGGGTTGGTCACAAAAGCAGCAGCTGTCCTTACTCCAGGCAAGCCACCAGTCTGCACGGGCCTCCCCTGTGGGCAGGCAGGGGCCTTGGCCTCAGAGACTTGCCTGGTTTTCCTACACTGTGAGGTAAAAGGGAAGCAGGTTTTAACCACCGTGAGCAGGAAAGACTGCGTCGGAGCAGTGACAGGTGGCCAGTGCACTGGGCAGGTCCAGGGCTGCCTAATGTGCTGGAAAGCGACAGCTGCACAGTCTCCTGAAGCTGCGCTTCCGAAGGTCTGTCCCTGCAGCACTTCAGAATCAGCACCTCTGGAGCTGTGGGAAGCACACTAGTAAGAACATGTGGCCAGCGCCTCGGCCAGCGCCTGGCGCAGGAAACGGACACACTCACGCGTGTGCACACATTCCACATGCACGCACTTTGTGTCCTTTCACACGTGTGAGGGGTGCACATCTCACACACATTGGCAATGAGAAGATGTGACCTCCGTGCTCCCAGGCTTATCCGGCATGAATCCCTGTGAAACAAGCTTAATCATTGTGACATGGCGCTTTCTCTCCTCTCACAGCCAAAATACAAGTCTTGAACACGACACAGGATGCAAAACACTAAAAATATTCATTTGTCTTCAGTGTGAGATTTACACCTATGAGATGAGCCTCTTCCCAGGCTGTGTGGAGTCAGCCTCCGTCGGTTCTCAGGTCCAGATGAATTTCCCCTGTGGAAAAGGCC
This sequence comes from Marmota monax, assembly GCF_021218885.2. NCBI lineage: Eukaryota > Metazoa > Chordata > Mammalia > Rodentia > Sciuridae > Marmota > Marmota monax. The sequence continues at coordinate 6,437,879 of NW_026695207.1, forward strand.
ACGGCAGGCAACGTCTGTGGATTTCCCATGCTGACCTCATCTCCGCACCCCAGGAAGAGCGTTTCAGAGATTTTAAAGCTCATTAACAATAGGAACACGTGACTACTTGAATTGTATGAATTTTGTTAATGTCCTATGTTAAGACGTTTCCCTTAAACACCATTGAAAATGAAATCATTGATTAAAAATATAGGAACATGTGTGGCTTTATGGTCAGTCCTTGGTAAACATGAAAGGTCAACAGCCTGACAGCGATGAGGGGCAGGGTTGGCCCTTGCGCAGCTGCATGAGAACCGCTTAAAGAAGCAGCATCCTGGGGCCAGCTGGAGAATCAGATGACACCCTGCGTGGGGAAACTCGGGATCCAGCAAACAGCCATCACGGGGAGCCCAGCGCACACACCGCACAGGGCCTGTCGCCGAGTCTCCCCCAGGTGGGAAATCCAGAGCCTCTGGCTTTGTTCTGCTGGGAGCCATGGCACCTGCACCAAGCAGCTCCATTTTCCAGAGAGCCTTTAGGAAAAGGTGTGGCTCCAACACATGACTCTATGAGATGACATGAAAAGAAATGAAGTCAAATAAAAGTATCCTCAACCTTCTATCACCTTCCACCGTGGCTCTGTGGGTCAGATTTATGCTGCGGATGGGAAGATACCCAGTGAAAAATGAAAACAATTTTATATTTTAAATTTATGGGCCTGGAGGGTGATAGATCATTCTCCTTCTCCAGCTCAGCTCGGAGAATCGCTGTGGCCTCCCATTATGTTTTCTGAATCACTACATGGGCTGCAGTTTAGTCAGCGCCTTTAGTTCATTTCAGAAGTAGCACTGAGTGGATGATCATTTGGGGGAAGCTGTCGGCCCTGGTTGCAGACAACGTGATGAGAGGAAAGTGTGTGGAATCACACTCCTGCAGCCCGCACCGCATCGTGGAGGAGAGCGAGCCCTTCCCGGCGTTGAAGTGAGGAGAGGGCGGGAGGCTGTGTCTAAATCAGCCGAGCTTGATGTGATGCCAAAGCCTTTGGCTAAACACAGATTGACTTAATTCTTTCAATAATGACTTTGGTCCGGAGCGCCTCTCCACCACAAGGGGGAGAAACCCCGCAGAACAGAGAAAACCTCCTCGTTCGGGTAATCTTGACTCTGCTGCAGGCGAAACCTAGAAATACTTTTTTAATCGAGATTCTCCAGAGCAGCCCTCTCCAAATGCCAGTATCCATCACCACTGACTGGATCAATAGCCGTGTTTGGGCCCCAGTCTCCTGCGAGAGATGGCATGCCACCAGTGATAGACAAATATCACAGTTAAGCAAAGTATCCAGCCAGACCTAGTAACATTTTTATTGATTTTTGTTGTGCAAATAATGTCTTTTTGGGCTGAATAAATGGCTTTGAGCCAAACAGTCATTGTTTATGGTTCCAAACTGCAATAAAGGGACAGGAAATATATTATAGCCAATGTCTCAAGGCACACAACATAATCATCCTTTGGTACTAAAAAACTACCCATCTGAAACCAAGAGTGCATATTTATCCATGCTTAAAGGTGCCTGTAGGACTTGCAAATCTTACACAAAATGTCCTGTTAGGAAACAGATGGCGTTGCCCTTTAACCTATTGAATAACTACTAGAAAACCAAGCAAAAAAATAAGCACTATATTTCTTCAATCAATACAAAGAAAACAGTTTATTACACTCCCTTCAAATGAAATATCAAAGTTCCCCAAACAGCATCCATTCACATTGAAAGAAAACACATCAAAAACCTCCCCAGCTTTATCAAATGCTATAAAATCAGAAAATATTTTAGTAAGGCTTTTTAAACTATACTCACTCAAAATAATTGTGAACTCGTTTCACTGGATAACTCAGCAGAAATTTGGCCATGGAAGGTTTGACCCTGAGCTAAACCCGGTCTTGCACATGTGCTGATTTGGGCGTCCTTCCTTCAGAGGGCTCCGCAGGAGCTGGACTCTGCACACCGTTCTTCACACAGTGCACAGTCACCGTGTGTTTGCACTCACATGGCCACAGATTCTCGGCAGTGCCTCTTATTGTGTGTCCACGCACCCCACCACCTTAGCAGCCTTTCCAGGTACGGCACAGAGCCGGATGGGTCTGCACTCAGGCCAGGCCTCCAGGATGACCCATGAGGGTGCACAGATCCCCGAGGTCCTGCAGCAGTAAGCACTGGAGGGCCGTTGGCCCCCGGGTCCTGCAGCGCACGAGCTGAGGCAACACCCCGATCAGCTGGCCCTGCGTCCTTCTCTCTGCACCTGCTTTCCATGCCTCGATGTGCCTAGATCCATTCTTACCTATTGATCATCATTGGATCAATGTTTCCTCTTTTTAGAAGTATAACGATTGTTTTAAAAATAAACAATTTGTATACTTCTCTAATGTTTTTACCACCCTATTTATTTACTCTTTCATCAACAAAACCATTCTACTTTTAAAAAGAACATTTCTTAATATCATCCACATAAACTCAAGGTGAAAACACAGTAATTCCGATAATGTATTTTAAACTAGTTTGCAATTTTTCTATCAAAACATGACATTCTTTTGTTAGAAGTAGAATAATGAAGGCATATTTCCAGTAAACATAATACACACTTTACATACTTATATATTTAGCAACACATTTTTCATGCCTATGTGTATGCATTACATACAGCAAAATGTGTCCTCCACACATATGTGCATGTATTTCACACACACACACACACACAACAAACTGCATCTCCTGTGCATACACATCTTTAGAAAAGTGGGAAGCCTGGTCCTCGCCACAGTGTGGCCAGAACCCAGCATGCTTTGAATCTTGGTCAATTAATGGAGAAAATGTGTGCTCTAGGAATTTTATTTCCAGAGAATCAGAGTAGTTCCAACTTGTCCTTTCTTCAGCCTCACAAAATGCCGTCAGCGTCATCGTCCATGTCCTTTTGGGATTATTCCATCACTTGATCTATCATTATTTCACATGCAAAATCAACCCCCCTGCCAGAGTGGCGCTACCCGAGTCTCTGACTTGTAACTGACGTGATGGTGTTTTTGTTTCAAATACCGTGATGGTTCATTTTACAATGTCCGCCCATTGGGCCCTGAGTGACCACACTGAATGGGGCTTCTGAGTGTTCTAAACAAGATCAGCATTTGGACAGGAAGACCCCACAAAGCAGATGCCTCCCCCCAGGGAGGGTACCTCCTAACCCACTAGGGTCAGAGTAGAGCAGAAGGCCGAGGAAGGAGCCTTTTCCTCTTGTTCCCTGCGTCTTGCTGAGTGCGGCCATCCCCTCTTCTCCTCCTGCCCTGGTCCAAGATGTCCGGCTCTGGTCCCCAACCTTCAGACTCATGCTCTACTGCTCCTGGGGCTGCCCTGGGCCTCGGGATCGCAGAGAGCAGGTGCTGAACCTCTTCTCCAGCCCCTGAACCACCCACTGGATCCGTTTCTCAGAGCAGCGTGACTACTAGGGGTGCAAAGTGGTCTTCTTCCTCTGCCTTCTCCCTCGGGTCCAGCTGCTCCGTGGTCTGTCTCTGGTGTCCCCTGTAGGGGCACATCCCCTCCCTGCCTCCCAGCCAGGCCTTTCCTTTCCACGTTTAACTCCACGTTTGGAATTTGCTTTGGGGGATGGTGAACAGCAGGATGGATCACCAGCTGTTTGTCTCCTAGTCCTTTTCTGGAGCCTTCAAGGTGCCTCTCGGTGTTCAGCATCTCTTTACCACGTAGGTCCTTCTGGTGCCGCTGAGCTCTCTGGTTCTGCCCACCCTCGGCTGTTCAGTGCCCTGAATTCATCGCTGCCTTACAGCCAAGTGCAGTGTCCGGAAGCCGAGAATCCCCAGTGTTCTTTTAAAATTTGGGTCATAATATCTATTTCATCTTTCAGATAAACCGCAGCATTTTGATTGGGATCACATAACATTTGTAAATCGACTCAGGTTTTAGTATCTTACAATGTTGAATTTAGTGTAGTGCTCTCCTTTAGACATGAGGGTTCCCCTCATGTGCGACAACGCACAAAGGTTTAAGGTGAAATGATAGAGTTGTGCATTAATCCTCATCAGTGCATTAATCCACTTGAATGGATTAACTGGGTAGTAACGGTAAGTAGCTAGGGTGTGAATGGAAGAGGTGGGTCACTGGGGTTGTGCCTTTGGGGTTTATGTTTCATCCCTGGTAGATGGACGCCCCTCTCTGTCTCTCTCTCTCCCTCCCTCCCTCTCTCTCCCCCCTTCCTGGTGTCAAATCCTGAGCTGCTGTCCTCCACCCTGCCCTTCCCCCATGAGGCCCTGCCTCAGGCCTAGAGCAGTGGAGTCAGCCACCTATGGACAGAGACCTCTGAAATCCTAAGTGCCAGATAAACTCTTCCTCCTTTAAGTTGTTCTTGCCAGGTCATTGGTCGGCAGCACAAAAGCTAAGACATAGGAATCTGGTGTTTCTTACTCTGCTGAGGGCTTCTTTCAAGTCTTGACCTTCCTCCTCCAGCGTCCCGTGTGGTTTAGCATGCTGGTTTCTTAGAGTCTTTAGCCTCTGTCAGTTAGAGGACTTAGAGCCTTCTCCACTGTAATTTCCACCCTGATTTGGGGTTGACCTGGGCTCGAACATGATCACTCCCATGTTCTGTAGCTCACATGCTGCTGAACTTCCTCATCAGTAAACAGTACCCACCATCTAGGGCAGCAGTCATTTTGTGAAAAAGATGTTGATTTGTGTTCAGGTATGCTAACTTGTCTTGTACTAATGTCTAAAACTTCCAGAGTGGCGTCCTGTAACAATAGTCTGTGAACAGATTGTAAACACGCAGCTGGGGTCTTTCCCAGACAACAAGGATTTTTTTGTATTTCCTGCTAGCAACCTGGAGGCCGCGGTGTTGGGGAGAAGAAACTCCGCCAACCCTGTTCTGAATACATACTTTGCTGCCAAAATGGCCCAGAAAATGTGGAAGTCCTGTGGCCAGCACCCTAGGGCTTCCCAGGCTGCTTTGTAGAACTTACCAAATAACGTTTTGCATTAGCTTTAACTGTGACATTTATGTTGTGCAAATTGGTACCAATGACAGGCACACATCACTTTCTGAACTACTCAATTCAAAGCACACAGTTTTAAAAACACACTTAGGAAAGCATACTGTTGGCCCAGACAGCTACTCTCACATGGCTCACCTGGCCAGCCCAGACCTCACTTCCCACCTATACCACACAAGCACACGTCCCTGACTCAGTGACACTCTGCAGTGACACCCAGAATGGAGCAGATGGCTTCTGGCATTTCCCTCCCTGCAGGTCTGGTGTCAGGTGCTTCTCCGTGGCCCTGACCCACACCTGTGCCACTTGCTGTCCTCCTTGGAGAAACCGTGGCGCTCAGGACAAGGTGGCTGTCCTCCTGTTCAGCAGCCAGCTGTGGAGTTGACCCTGCTGATTTAGAAACAGACCTTCCGTCTTGGTCTTCCCTGTGGGTAGATTCCTCAATGGTGTCCTTCACTTAGATCTCAACTCTCCCGATTCCTGAAAGGAGAAGAAACACGTGGCTGACAGATTGGGAACTTGAAGCGCCTTAAACTCTTTGTGTGCGTTAGGTTCAGTCTCTAGTCGCTCATGAAAAGGCGAGTTGATGCTGGGTACACACTCGGCTCCGGGCTTTGTTTCCAAGTAGATGAGAAGGGACAGCCATAGAGAGAGGGCAGGCCAGTGGTTGCTGGCAGCTGGGGGTGGAGGGAGACTGAAGGGCTTGCCCAGGCCATGTTTCTCACTTGAGGTGGCCAGGACGCCAGAAGCCAGCAGTCGAGACGGGGCCGGGCTCTGGGGGCAGCCCTGTGCTTCTCTGAGCCCCTTCCCTGTCTGTACAACAGGGGCAGCAGCAGCCGCCTGGCTGGTCTCCTCGTCTGTGGGTGGGACGTGACCAGTGTTGGTCCTTGGTGGATGCTTGGGCTCAGGTGCCCTCATCTTTTCATTTAGACTTCGGGGTCTCCAGGTGGATGGAGGGGAACTCAGGGTCTGGAGGGAGCAGGTCAGAGTGAGGCCCATGTCCCGCACATTCTGCAGCACGAGTCCAGCCAGGGCTCACCACTGGGCCCAGCTGTTGGACACTCACCAGGTTGGCCTGAGTCTCCAAAGTAATAACAGAAACTCACCTGTCTCGGGAATGTAATACTAAACAACCAGGCTTCCTCTTTAGTAGAAAACATGGAAAGCATTGAACTCGCATGCAGCTCTAGTGTTTAACCAATAAAAAAGCACACGCTCTGCAGCGGACTCCAACAGGAGCCGGGCTAATGCTTTGTTACTGATGCTTGGTGTGGTTCTGCCCATTAATGACAGCAGATGGGCTTCATGATGTCAGGTGCCGGGAGGGTCCCCATCAGCTAATTGAACCTTTAACGTACCAACACCTCCCCCACCTCTGACTTGCACACACACACACACACACCTTTGTGGGGAATAAGCACCAACATCAGATAAGGAAATTCAGGAGGCTTTGTACTGTGTATCTGTTGGGTGGTTGGAAATCCTTCCCACTAATGTGGACTTTGGTAAAAGCTGATGCATTAATCGACCTCACACAGGCCAAGCTGAGGGTGCCCTGGTGCTTGTCTAAGGCTGACACTGATGGCAGAGGTTTTCCATGTCTGACAACAGGTCCCTCAGGAAACCCGCTGGGGGGAGCTGGACTCCACCTGAGGACCTCAGCTGGGACGTGCTCTATAAATGCGTATTCCACGCTGCAAAATCAGTCTGACAGGTGCTCAGGTGTCTATAGGCTGAGCCAGACTTGACTTCCCAAGAGCTGGCACACTGTCAAATGCCACTGGCAGACCAAGATGGCAGCAGAAGCATATCCCTGAGGGTTCCCATCAGTTCTCCCAAATTCCAGATCACACTTTCCAACACAACACCAGCATCGCATAACTCAATTAAGAAATGGGAGTAATGGAGGCCACAAGGCACAGGTGGGAGACAGCAGAGTTCAGAAGCCAGCAATTGGGCATCGCCATGCAGACTGACCAGAGGGCATGGGCAGGTGCCATGCAGGAGCTCTCTCGGCCGCCATCGAGAACCCTGGGAACCCCCAGCGGTGAGTGCAGGGTGTCTCTTAGTCTTATTCTGCCAGCGTTTGTCCTGATCTTGGCGAGTTCCTTAATCATCTTTAGCTTCAGGTCGCCCATTTTTAAAATCACAATAATAACATGATCGATCCCAAAAGATCATTATGAGAAACTAAAAATGGTAGGATACACAGAGTGCCTGGGGCTGGAGAGTGGCAGAGGGACATTTGTTTCCTTTTCCCACCGTCCTCCGTTTCTTTCCTTCTTTCCAAGGACAGCAGAGTTTCAAGGTGCAGACTCAGCAGCCCGGGATTCCAACACCCAAAGCTGACTCCACCCGCCAGGAAGGGAGTCTCTTGACTGGCCTCAGGCCACACCCTCCAGCATGCATCCACAGAGGGACCTTCTGATAAAAGGCAGGAGGGGCAGGGTGGGGAGGGCCCCTTCCCAGGGGAGCAGTGAGGTTTATTTGGGGAGAAAAGGGCTCCTTTGTGGTGGAATATTCACTACCCCCTGCCCCAGTGCAGCCGCATTCTCTGTGGGAGTCGGAACCCAGACCAGACCCAGGACAGCCTGGGGTCTCGAGGGGCCAGAGCCCATTGTGAACAGCTTGGCAACATCTAAACCTCAATTTCTATTATTTTTATTTTTATTTGCAAAAATGTTCACAGCTCTTGAGTAAAAAATTTTAATTCTTATTAATTTTTTTTTGGTCTCTGTGTGAAGGTCAGAGATTTAACTTCCATAACCCACAAGTGGCCTCTTCAGATAGGCAATTATCAATTTCACTGCATATCCTTCAGGCTTCCAGACTCAAAAGATGAGTAGAACAAATCAAAAGCCAATTTCCAGCCAGACTGCTCCAGGCCCGCATGACCCTCCCCTGAGAAGGCTCGCACATGAGCAGAAAAGGCCAGCACACAGGGACAGGCCAGCAGAGCCAACACTGCTCTGGTAGGAGGTGACGTCTCTTCTAGCCCTGGACTCTTTAAATAAACTCCCAATCACATTGCATAGCTGGGGACAAGAACAACCTACCTGCTGAGAGCACCATCCGGTTTGGTTCAGAGCAGCCCTTGGCCACGCAGAGTCGGGGGGCTCCATTTCCTTTTCTAGGGCCAAGAAAGACCTGCTGTTTTGTGTGAGTGAGCAGAGAAAACCGTGAGCAGTATCTTTCACGTATTGTTAACCTTGAAGAAATGCATATGTGGACTCGTTACTATCCTTAAATTTTGCTATTTGTCTTTGTATTAATAAGTGTAAGAATTCTTTATGATTTCCAGATACAAGACTCTCATCAGATATATGATGCAGTATCTTGATAGTGTTCTTTGAAGCAAAGAAATGCACCATTTTGATGAAATCCTAGCATTTGTTTTGTGGCCTCCACTTTTGCTGGCTTCCACTGCCAGATTCAAGGTCATAATGGTTTAGCTGTTTTCCTCTGGGGGTTTTGGGTTTTTGTTCTTGTATGCAGCCTGCGATCCTGTTGAGTTGGTTGTGTAAACGGTGTGAGGTAGGGATTTGATTTCTTTCGTTTGCACATGGCTGTGCACCTGGCGCATCCCTTTTCCCTTGGAGTGGTCTCGGCACCCTTGTCCAGTCAGCTGGCCACAAACACAAGATACACGTCTGCCTGGCTGCATGTGTCTATCCAGGGGCACTGCACTGTCCTGGTCACTGCTGCGTTGTAGTAAGTTTGGGGATCAGAAAGTATAAGCCTTCTTACTTTTTCTTTTTCAAAGTTGTTTGTGCGATTTTGAATCCTCTCTTGATTCTTCCAGAATTTTTGAATCAACTTGTCAGTTTCTACAAAGAAGTCACCTGGGATTTGTTAAAAATTGCTTTCAATTTGTAGATCATTTGGGGGAGTATTGACATCTAATACTAAGTGTTTAGATCCCTGCATAAGAAATGTGTTTCCAGTTATCTAGATCTTTTTATTTTGGGGGAGGAGGTACCAGGGATTGAACTCAGAGGCACTCGACCACTGAGCCACATATCCAGCTCTATTTTGTATTTTATTTAGAGAAAGGGTCTCACTGAATTGCTTAGTTAGTCAATAATTTGTTGAGGCTGGCTTTGAACTCACGATCCTCCTGTCTCAGCCTCCCAAACTTCTGGAATTACAGGCACAGGCCACCACACTCAGCTAATTTAGATCTTCTTCCAATTTTTTCAAAAATATTCTATGACTCTCAGGGTAAAATTTTACATTTGTAGAGTTTGTTCCTGAGCATTTTGCTCTTTGGATGCTACTGGTTTAAATAAAGCTGCTTCCCAACGTTACTTTGAAACTCCTGAGTGCTCTGGCACAGAAATACAAGTGCTTCTTGATACTGTGTTGCAACCTGGCTGCTTTCACCTTCCACCTTGCTGCAGGGGATTCCTGAAAGTTCCTGTGTATGAAATCAAGGCCTCCCCAGGAGAGGCACTTCCCTCTTCCTCCTCGAGTGGAGTGGCTCTGGTGCCACGCTGACACAAGTGGTCAGAGTGAGGCCCTTGTCCTCATCTCGGGGGGCTGGGTCTTTGGTCACTGAGTGCGCAGTACGTGTAATTTCTGCAGAGTTTTGAATCGCGTCCCCTGCCATCTGAGTCTGAAGGTACCAGGCAGCTCAGACGCCCCAGGGCAGGATGATGGACGTAGCCCTGGCCAGAGCAAAAGCTCAGCCAGCGACGGCTCTGACGCCCCACGAGCTCTGGCCGCCCAGCCTGGCCCTGATGTCTGCAGCCCGCCTGCTCCTCTGCAGGCTGGAGAGACCTTCTCTCTGGTTAAGCCCGGTGGCTGGTTCCCCCTCCATGCTCTCTCTCCTCTCCTTCCTCTGACAAAACACACCCGTTCTCTAAGGCTTAACTGAGTGTCCCTTTCTGAGGTGTTCCTAGACCTCTTAGGGTGGACGTCATCACTAAGGAGACCTCAGTGTCTCCTCAGTGCTTCTGCCACCTGCGATGCCACCCGGGCTCCCCTCTCCAGCTGGTCACCACTCCAGACAGGACCGTCTGGAAGCGTCTCTCCTTCCTCATCCCTGCACAAAGTAGGTGTCCAACGAAATGGCAAATTAAGAAATGAAGTGTGTGTGTGTGTGTGTGTGTGTGTGTGTGTGTGTGTGTGAGAGGGAGAGAGAGAGAGAGAGAGAGAGAGAGAGAGAGAGAGAGAGAGAGAGAGAGAGAACAGGAAATCCTAGATGGAAGTAAACTTGGTGTGAGGGAAATCGATGCCCCTGACGTCTGCGGGGGCTTGAGAGTTCATCGTCTCACTCACCCATCACTGTGTAGCTGGCGTCCCAGGAAGACACAGGTACCTGGACCCCCACCACTCAGAGATGGAGGAGTAACGTGGTGGACGGAGACCCCGCAGTGGGCACAAGCCTCTGCGCTCCTTTCCCTCGGCCTCGGTGGAGTGGTGGATCTGTGGTGCAGTGTTCTGAAAGACAGAATTCAACAGTTCAACAAATGGTCACCAAGGTGCTCCAGTGCTATCGATGAAGCCATTTCTGGACTTCGAGGGCCACCTGGCCCTTGCATTGCTTAGGTTTGGATTTTCTGGGAATGAAGAGGGCTGTCTGTGAAGACTTACAGTCCCGCTGGGTGGCAGGACCCCTCTGCTCCAACAGGACGTGGTGCTCCAGGGTGTTTCCCTCTGGGCCACCATGCTGCGGCTGAGCAGTGATAGGCTCCAAGGGGCTCGTCCCAGATCCTGCCCCACTAAGAATGGAAAGCCCAAGCTAGGACCCAGGAATTGTTACCACACCGTGACGGGCGATTGTGTGTCTGCCCACTGTCACGACTCCAGTGTTGGTATATTTTAATTAGTTATTTATTCATCAATTGTTACTGTATTTTGCAATACAGGAGAAAGAAAGAAACTTTGGTTCTCCAGGAGAGGCTCTGATCTCCAGCACCTCTGGCAAGGCGCAGTGAAGGTCCTAGGAGAAGTCCACTGGGCAGCTACCTGGCCCATCCTCAGCAGGCAGGTCACCACCCTGAGGGAAAAGCCTAGGCTGACTTGGCCTGCCTGGGGACCAGCTCATCTTCTCCATGGTGACTGAACAGTCCAGCATGCACCATAGTCGTCTAGTGGGAAGTCACGAGGATGCCTCTTTCAGGAGTTACCAGAGAAGCAGCGTAGTCAGACCCCGAGTGTCATAGGCAGAGCCTTGTCACCTGATGAGAGTAAGTCCTCACAGCCATTTCTGTTGCCACTTTTTCAATGTTTACAAGATGCACACATTCAAAACACTCTTTAACTGCACATGTGTGGCTAACTCTTAAAACCGCTTCTTACTGGTTAAAAGTAAAAGGGAAACTGCTGGGAGCATGCTGTTTTGTAGGAACACACAGACTGAAGCCCAAAGAGAACTTCAAGACAGCCTCCAGGAGGAATCCTAATGACTGGTCCCCCTGGGGCCCAGGGGGAGGGGCCCGGGAGGAAGCAGCCAGGAGCCCCTGCAAGGCCTTTCCTGGGTTATCTGGCTTTGGAAGGATCATGTTCAAACCCTGCAAAGATAACCGTTAAACATCTCCATATGACAAAGTCCTCTCCTGAGGTCTGACCTGCCGGGGAGCCCAGCCTGCAGATCTGAGGCCCGGCCCCCTCTGCCTGATCCTCAGAGAGAGTCTTCCAGAGAGCTTTTGAAAACGACTTTAAACTGCTTCTGTGGGGGAGAGTCCTAATGAAAGAAGAAACAGACACGTAATAATGTGCAAACCAAACTCCTACTTCAATGATATTTTAGAATTAAAAAAACAAAAAGGACTGATTGTAAATCTTGAGAAAGAAAGTTCCTTTCTGCTGGTGTCTATTCTCTCCTTTGATATGTTTATCAGGTAGTTTTTATTTTATTATGCTTATGTTTATTTATTGAATTTAGAACAGTGACAGTTCTTTCTAATTAGAAGCAACAAAAGCCTCTTCCCCACTGTCTTGGGAGGCCGATATGCACTAAATGATGGGAAGAAGCAATGGTCTCCCTTTCTAGGTTTCCTATTAATTAATTTTAGCTATACTTTCTTGAATTTTTTTTATCTTTAAATATGTGCTTAAAGTCAGATATTGAATAATATTATATATTATGAAATATTTTGTTCAATCACATCATTACTGCCTCCTTGTGATAGGTAATCAATAAATCGTTTTTCTCCTGGTTGCTAAAGATAGTCTTTGAGGACAATATAAAGCTTTTAGAAACTATTTTTATGTAAGACAAAACATGGGCATCATTCACCCACGTTCTTCATGGTTCTCTCTCGGCGTTACTAATCAAGGTGTTTCCAGAGTCCTCATCAGAGCCCCTCTCAGCTGAGACTTCCTTAGGAGGGTAGAGAAACCATGGGGACTGGGTGGCACGCCAGTGCTGGCTTCACATGTCATGCTCTGTGGGTCCTCGGCTTGCATGCAGTGTCCTCCCGGCCGGCCGCAGCAGTGCTGTGCCGTGTGACTCCACAGGCAGAGGTACTGGGAGGTACTGGAAGCACAGCGCTCATGGCCAAGGTGGCCCAGGGAGCTCCCCAGCAGACAGGCCACAGCAGGCAGTGGGGACTGGCCCGATGCCCATGTGGATAGGTGCCCTGCCGGCTGGCTGGTCCCCCCGAGCACGTGGGTATGGGGCTCTGGGCTGCCGAGCTGCCCGCTCCGAGTACCGTGGCCAGGAAGGAGTACTTCCAGAACCCCAAGGAGCCCTCCCAGCAGCACATCCTTGCACCTGCCAGCTTTCCAGGCTTTCCACAGGACCTTCCCGTTCGATCCCTCTGCCCGCAGTGGGTTGAAGCAGACGTGGGCCACCCCTGCACTCCAGCAGGCCCAGAGGGAGGATGGACGCTCAGTTCAGCTGTGTCAACTCCCCAACACAGAGAGGCTGAGTGTGCTGAGCAGTGAACACGCTAAAACAAGTCCACTGAAATGGACTTTGTTTTCTGAAAAGCAGCAGCTCGTGGTGGTTTTAAGGAAGTGTTGGGAGGGTGCGAAGTTGTTCTACTTGGTTTCTCATGTCACCACCAGGTCCAAATCCAAGTCTGAATAGTCTTTAGCAAAATAACGTATTCTGTTCTAAAAGTTCCTTTTGAAAATTAGAATTTGAAAACCTATCAAATTAACTAAACTTGACGCTGCTATTTAAAGTTCTGTGAGAGCAGATTCAATCTACTCCACTCTGACTCAGTACTGCGCTGTGTCGGAAGCTCTCCTGTTGATATTAAGGGTTCGGAGCAGAAACTATTGAGCTTGCAGTTGTCGACCCTGTGGGATGACTTCACTATTCTCATGAGCTCTTCAGGGCCCCACACCGTCCCTCCCAGAGCTTCGGTGTCCCTGGTGTGGTCGGAGCAGTGCAGGGGAGACATACCTGCTCATTTTAAGCATATTTAAGACTCTTAAAATTGCTAGATGTTTATCTCAATAATTTTATTATTGAAAAATATTTAACATTTCTTTGCTCATAAAAACACACAATTCAACCTTTTATTCTCTTGGCCTCGTATTACAGCAATTGCCAGAAATTTAAAAGAAAAAAAAAAAAAAAACATTTAATTGACACATAGAAGTTGTATATTTGCAGAGGCCACCACGCTCTGGCTTGACCCAGGTGGACGCCATATAATGTTCAAATCAGGGCAATTATTTTGTGGCACCTCCCTGCTGTGTGTGCCCTGGGCAGCTCCCCACAGCAGGTTCCTCCTGACTCCAGGGTCTCAGATCTCAGCAGGTCTCACCTTGGCCTTGAGCATTTCTCTCCTCCCCGCTCTTTGCTGCGACCTGCTACGCACATGGAAATCACTGCAAGTTTAGGCAGGTTGTGTCTGCACCCAGTGACAAGCCAGCATCCAGGAGCCTCTTGGAACCCAGTGCAGGAGCCAGGGGCCTGGTGCTGGCCTCCTCCGATGATAAACAGCAGGTGTGTGTGCTCACTTCCTGATTCCTGCCGACACCTGGGAGCACCAGTCACTGGGTTACCAGGCCTGGGACCTTCCAAGCACCCTGGAAAAGCAACTCCCCCATTCTGCACAGTCCTGGGGACTGGATGCCATTATTGTCCCCATTGTAGATCCACAAACGGAGGTTTGATCAGCTGTGCCCAGTGTAAACAGGGGGTGGTTTCCAGGAGCAGGGGTATGACTTCACCACCAGGCTCGATTACCCTGGAGGAGCCTGTTGCCCTGAGGATGCCAGAGCTGGAAACAGGACCCCTGAGTTGGACCAGGGGGACACTGCCTTCCTGCAGAGAACTCCCAGGGAAGAGGGGAAGGCTGGTCCTTCTATGCAGACCTGGGGAGGGTGAAGTGCTACCTCTCAGAAATTCACAGAGGGTGCCTCATGCCTGAGGGTTTTTAAGCCAGAGGACACTGCAAGCAGGCGCTCTCTGGCTCAACACAGCGTGGGCCCCTGCAGAGCCCGGCTGCCTTCTAGGAGGCCTGAGCAGTGACTGGGCCAGGAGCCGCCCGAGGCAGCGGGGGCTCCACTCTCTGCTGTCCGGCAGGGATGGTTCAAGGCAGGCTGAGCAGCATCCGCCGCAGGGATTGGGCCCCCCAAGACCACCAGGGCTGCACTGGATGAGCACTGGCACCAGAGCTGCTCACTACACAGGTGATGGGACAGTGAGACCCAGGGTGTGGCCTTTATGCCACCACAGGGGCCGACTCAATCCAGCACCCATTAACTTCTAAGATTTTTTTTTTTACCTGCAAAATCTTAAAGGGATATCACAGTTGTGTTAAGTTCCTTAAAATGACCCACAGGAGAAATTTCACCTTCTGAAACTCAGTTTTCCAAAAGCTTTGTTTAAAAATAAATGGACCTGTTTCCAGTCATCCCCCACAGCCCTGATGTGAGCCGACTGCATAATCGTCCTCCGCACGAGGGAGCCTGGTCACCTCTACATGGCCTCCTCCAAAAGCAGCAAGGAAATTAGATCAGCTTTTATTTTGTCCCCTTCCTTAAAAGTTTACTTCAAACGCCACCTCTGCTAAGTCACTTTGCCTTCCACTGCGGGCGCGATGCAAGATTAAACCTGTCCCGAATGTGAGAGTCCACATGTTAATTCATTTCATTTCTAAATGACATTTACTTACACATTGTAGAACCAGGGGAGAGAGCCTCTGTGTTGGCTTTATCTCACCTAAATTAAGATAGCAGTTTAAATTGAAAATGTAATTTAAATCCTTTCTGACGTGGGAATCCGTCCCTTTGGCCCCTCAGAGCTTCACAGGAAGACTGGAAGTCGGCTGGCGGCTGCAGGAGCTGCCCCTCAGTCAAAGGAGAATACAGAGCAGACAGAGACAAACCATCCCACGACATAGGTTAAAAGAAGCCTGTTACTATGACAACAGATAGGGTCAGATAACAAAATGAACAGCCACTTTTGATCTTCAAAAAATTCTCTTTGCTTTGCTCTCTCCCCTGTTATCTGGACCACTCCATCAAACACCTAGCAGATAACACAGTTGAAAACCCAATCGACCTTCAAGAAAGCCCAGACAGGTTGGGAAGTGTGTGGGAAGGTTACCATCCCCGCCAAAGCCCTGACGGCATGTGCCTGTGTGCACAGAGAAACACGCGCTTCCATTTTCCTGGGCAGCTGCTGGGTAGGGCTCAAAGGAACCCACAGAAGTGCTCAGCACATGCACATAGCAGCAGAAAATTATCACTGTGGACGGAAATCGAGGGAGGTATTCAGAGCCAAAGCATTTGGCCGTCAGGACTCACTGCGTTGTGACACTTTGGATTCATCAGTAAGGAAATGTTTTATACAGATTGACAATGAGTACAAGTATGTGCACACAGAGCTGAGGCCGCACGGCTCTGAGAGTTCTCCTCATTCCGTCTGATTAATCAGCGACTTAGTTAAAAACATACAAGTGAAAGGAAACAGAAAGCTTCAAAGCTTCACAGCCCTGTTTTACTAATTGATCCTAAATAAACTGAATTAAAATTCACTCGGACTGTGCATCTCCTCATCCACATTGAGTGCTGCTGCACCTTGGATATCATTAGGTTCTGTCTGTGTTGTGGATGTTAGAATGTTCTGTATGTTAGCTGAGGTGAGTCTACATTTTTATTACGATGGTAAGCAGACAAGGTTTTCCATGAAAATCCTAGTGTCATTTTTTAGAGTGCACTGTATTATTTTTTATTTATTCTTTCAATTATATACAACATAGGATGCACAGGTTTACTTTTCTTTAATTATATAAGTGAATTTTCCAGAAGTGAAAGAGTTTCCCATGCAGACGTGGTGCCATCTGGGCCTTGCAGGAGAGAGGTACTGCGTCTGGCTGGTGGGGCAGGAGGGAGCTGGGCTAGTGAGGGCCTCGTGCCCTGGTGACCTCAGCCTCCTGCCACCTCAGAGCTAACCGTGCAGTCCCGCCACGGCAGGGAGCAGGGTGCCCGTGAAGGCCAGAGGCTCCTGGAGCAGCAAGTGCTGTGCGGCCTGCTGGGCCACTCTGGATCAGTGTCCACAGCCGGGTGCCGGCTGGAGGGGACTATTCACATTCTGTTGTAAAAAGGTGAGAATCGGTTCTCAATCAGATCTTTGACTGAAAAGTTTTCAGAAATCATACGTCTTTCCCCATTGGCTTCCCACATAAATTATGAAATAAGTCGGGGCAGAGGGTGCGTGAAGCCCAGGCCCCACAAGGGCGTGGTCCTCCAGGTGTTGGTGATGGCTCTGTGCTGGAGACGAGGGCAGGTGCAGAGCCACCAGGGCTTCCTGTGGCCCCGGGGTTTAAAAAGAGCAACAGTGGTTAAAATTCAGTCACAGGTGAAAAATGGCCATTTGTCATTTCTGAAGTGACCCCCAAATTTATAATGTTCATAGCAGTGAAATGTTATGCTGCCTTGATGTGCAGATTCTGAAAGAAAATACTGAGGTTCTCTCTTTCATGACAATCGGCATTTATCATGTCTTATTCTAAGATCTAAATCTCTTGTATTTCCAATGAAAATAATCCACATTTGTTGTACAAAAACATAAACATTCGAAATACTTAACTGACAAATAATCTTGCATACTTATGGGACACACATGATGTCTCCATACTTGCACACCTTGTGGCTGAGGAAGTCAGTGCAGTGAACATCGTGTCACCTCACACAGTCACCTCTTCCTTGTGGTGGGAACCTGGGATCCCTCTTTTAGCTCTTTGAACATACACATTGCATGACTATGAGCTGCAGTCACCACGTTGCCAGGAGCCACGGGAACCTTCTGCTCCGTTCCTGGCCCCTACTCAGCCCCCCGCCCCTTCCACTCTCTCCTTCTATGGGTTCACCTGCTTGAAATGTCACAGAAAAGTGAGATCATGGAGTGTGTGTAGCTTTTCATCCCTGTGACCAAAACACCTGGCAAGAACAATCTTGAGGAGGCGGCATTGATTCGGCTCATGGTTTCAGAGGCTTGGTCCACGGCTGGCCAGCTCCAAGGAAGAGACATCATGGCAGAAGGCGTGGTGGAGGAAGGCTGCTCCGCTCCTGGCAGCCAGGAAGCAGAGGAGAGGTGCCTCAGTGACTGACCCCCTCATCCAGGTCCCACCTCCAGCCGTCCACTCACCCATCAGTGGGTCAACCACCGATAAGGGCACAGCCTTGTGATATGCATTCCAAAAGGGCCACCTCTAGGCACTTCAGGGGACACCCAAATCCAAACCCCGACATTCCCTCGGCACAGTGTCTTCTTGGTTCACCCATGTTGTCACACATGCAGCATTTTCTGTCTCTTTCAGACTGAAAAGTGCTCCATTGTGTACATGAACCACATTTTCTGAAACCACTTGCTGGTTGGCGGACACTCAGTTGTTTCTGCCTCTTTACTGTTGTGAACAGAGCTGCAAGGAACACAGGTGGTGGGGGGTGACGTCTCTTCCACACCGACTTCTTCTCCTCTGGAAATGTATTCAGAAGTAATTTGCTGGATCATGGGCAATCTAGTCTTTTTTTAATTTTTTAAAATTTTTTAAAAATTTTAATTTGTTTTAATCAGTTATACATGACAATAGAATGCATTTATACACTTTGATATATCATACATAGATGGGATTTAATTTTTCACTTTTCTGAGTGTGCATGTTGTAGAATCACATTGGTCATGCAGTCACATATACACATACAGTAATAATGTCTGTTTCATTCTACTGTCTTTCCTAACCCCACATCCCCTCCCCTTCCCTCCCATCACTTCCCTCTACCTAATCCAAGGTAATAGTGCTCCCTGCCTTATTGTGAATTAGCATCTTCATATTAGAGAAAACATTCAGCCTTTGGTTTTGTGGGACTGGCTTATTTTGCTTAGCATGATATTCTCCATCTCCAACCATTTACTGGTAAATGCCATAATTTCTCCCTTCTTTAAAGTTGAGTAATATTCCATGAGTATATATACCACATTTTTTTTTCATTTATTGAGGGGCATCTAGGTTGGTTCCATAGTCTAGCTGTTGTGAACTGAGCTGCTCTAAACATTGATGTGGCTGTGTCTCTATAGCAATCCAGTCTTTTGAGGAGGGTCCACAAAGCTTTCCATAGTGACTATACTGATGTACACCCTCCAACATTATGCGAGGGCTCCCTTTTCTCCACAACCTGTCAACACTTGTTATCTTTCATCTTTTTGAGAGTAGCTGATCCAATAAGCTAAAGAGATATCTCATTGTGGTTTTAAAATGTTCAACAGGTGTCTGCATGCCTGTTCCCATGTGTATGTCTTATCTTGAGAAATCAGTGCTCTGCCTGCTTTTGAATATGGTTATTTGTTTATCTTGATGTTCCTAATTTGAGTTCTTACATAGTTTGGATATTAGCCCCTTATATCATCTATGGTTTGCAAATACCTTGTCCGTGAATCGTTTGCTGATAACATGATCTTATGTGTGGAAAATCCTAAAGACTTCATAAAAAGCCACTAGAATTAGTCAAGTTGCAGAATACAAAATCAAGTTAGAAAAATCAGTAGTATTTCTTGAATTTACTCTGAACTATCTGAAAAAGTAAGAAATGTTCCATTTATCACAGCATCAAATAAATAAAATAAGAATAAATTCACCAAGGAGGTGAAAGACCTGTATGCTACAAACTACAAAACATCGATGAAAGACACTGAAGAGGACACAAATTAATGAAAGACACCCATGTTCACAGATTGGACAGACTATTGTTAAAATGTCCACTTCAGCCAAAGCTGTCTGCAGATTCGCCAGAACCCCTGTCAAGGTCCCATGTCCGTCTTCATGGTAATTGGGTGTGTGGAGCCATGAAGACCTCAGGATGCCAAGCTGCCTTTCACACAAGACAAGGCTGGAGACCTCACAGCACAATATTTCAAAATACGTTCCGAAGTGATAGTGACCCAAACAGTGTGATTGACAGCTCACTGAACAAGGCAGCCCGGAACGAAAGCACACGTGGGCCGTCAGTTGTTCCAGACAAAGGCTCAAAGGACACCCAGTGGAGAAAGGACAGTCTCCTCAATAAATAAACCAGATTTTCCCACACAGAAAAGTAGAAATGGACCCTCATCTACCCTTGTGCAAACATCAGCTCGAAGTGGGCTGAGGACCTGGAGGAAGAATCCAGTCTTTGAGACCTGGGGGAGAGACCACAGAGAACCTCCCTGGCACGGTCTGGACAGGGACTCAGGCACACCCCAAAAGTGCAGGTGACCAAGTCAGGATGGTGCAGTGGGATCCCGTGGAGTGAGAAGGCTGTGTCCACAGAGTGTGCCCACTCCTTAGATGACAGCTTCCGAGGCCTCTTCCCGGAGCGGAGCGCTAGGACCGCTCCAGGGGCCTGAGTGGATCTGATGGGACTTGATCTGTAGCAATGAGGATGAGTTAGAGGGCCCCGGCCCTCTGGAGGTTTGGCCAGCATGGCCCCCACCCTTGGTCTTACAGCATGTGACACCTGATCCTCACCACAGTCGTGCACACAGCCTTTGTCCCTGCTTAAGTGAGGAAAGCAAGGTCTGGAGGAAAAGTCAATGCCCGAGGCTCTTCCGTTGCCCAAGAGAAAGTCCCCGGAGCCTCTCCTACTGCACCAGTGGGACGTGCAGCTCAGGTTCTGCAACAGAATCCTGCCAGGGCGTTGCACCTCCTCCGCTGCGCTTCCACCTGTCTTCACTCGCTGACATCTGAAGGTGCAGAGGGGTGCACGGACGGCTCCTGGGGGCCGACTCCCAGCTCCTCCTGCACGCTCAGGTAAGAGCTTCCATGCTGGCTCCCCAGAGTGTGGATCCAGGTGCTGAGGGAAGTCCAGGAGACCTCCTTCCCCGGAGGGCCGTCTGGCAGGTTTGAGGACACACAGAGCTTCTGTCCATCACACATAAGCGCACCTCGGCCTCTTCCTCCTCATCACGTCTTTCCACTGTCTCAGGTTCCTGCTGTTCCTTATTAGATCACATCTCCTTACGCACAAGAACAACTGGCAGCTGGTGAAACTCAAGAGGCATAAAAATAAAAACTAAAGACGCAAGAAAATTCAACAGACCCAATAGCATCTTGTACAGGATTCAGTACAGTAAATATTCTGAATAAATAAATATCTGTTTTCCAGATCCCCATAAATGAAAGCTCCAAAGAGGAGCTGCCAGGCCTGGGAAGGAGCACAGGGTTTGACTCCACTCAGAAGGCGGCCATGGCCACAAACAAAAGGAATGAGAAAAGAAAGCTCCGAAACACTCCAAAGAAAAACCCAACTCCCTAAACATCATGGGTCAGAGAAGACTTTATGGAGATCTTACTGGAAATGAAAATGGAA
The DNA here is from genome assembly GCF_021218885.2 of Marmota monax. Classification (NCBI taxonomy): domain Eukaryota; kingdom Metazoa; phylum Chordata; class Mammalia; order Rodentia; family Sciuridae; genus Marmota; species Marmota monax. The sequence goes on from NW_026695207.1 coordinate 6,458,660, forward strand.
CTCTCATATGACAGTCACAACCCAGAACCCACTAACTTAGAGGACGGCCATTTCTCACCTAGCTGCGGCTGGCTGCCTGGAGAGGCTCTGCCTTTCCTTGGCTTGACATTTAGGCAGGGGAGGGCGCCTGGGTGCACCCCAGGAGGCACCCTCGCCTTCCTGAGCATTCCACAGGCACTTCCTCTGGGTCTCCAGCTGGCCACCCTGCCCTGGGGATTGGGTGGCATTCCTGCTCTGTGCCCAGGTCCCTGGCAGATGGCAGGAAGCTGTGACGGGCTGCTCACCCTCAACACGGCCACCAGGGCCCACAGGACTCGCCATGGCTTCCTAAGTCACTCCTGATTACGGCAGAAGCAGCAGTTCCTCAGCAGTGCTCTGCCCCAGGGCCAGTCTTCATGCCTGAGCCTGACACCCCGCCCAGCCAGGGGACCCCGACCCCTGAGAACAGTCTGTGGGCCCCAAACGCCAGCACTCCCTCTGACTTTCCTCAGTCCCCCTCTCTTCCATGAGCCCCGATTCCTGAAGCACCTCCTAGTGCTCCCTGATCCTAGCCAGGCTGCCCCCTCCCAGAGCAGCCCCCAGACCCTGCTCCCTCAGAGCCCCTCTGTCCAGCTCCCCTGCTCACGGGGTGCAGGCACAAAAGGTGCTCCTGGAGATGGAGCCAGGTCCCCTGCCCTGCCGCTGATCTGGCTCCCTCCAGTGACCCACAGCAGATCCCCTGAGAAGCTACCAGCTGGCCTCCATCTTTACAGAGCTACCTGTTTCCTAAACCCACAGCAGAATGAAGGCAGTCCCAGCAGGGCAGCGGGTCTTCTTTTGATAAGAGGGAGAGATTCAGAAGCTTGAGGAGAGCAGAGGTGGCCTAGGGCCCATGACCAAGGGACACAAGGGACACAGAGACCTGGGGTGGGGACCGACTGTGATGGCACGTCACCCACCTCACACTGTGAGCACAGCTTTGCCTGTCTGGAGGATGACCATCTCCTGTGAGGGATTGTCACCAGGAGGCACCTGCCCAGTAGGGAGCACCCCAGAGAGGGGCATCTGTAGTGAGGAGGACCCCAGTGAGGAGCACCCCAGCAGGGCCTTCCCCAGGGCACTGTGCTAGCCCATCTTTGCCTGCTGCCTACGGCCATTACACTCCAAGGACTGATTTCACTTCCATCCAGGGACTGTGGAGAGAGGTACAGCTCACATTCAGTCTTTTCAATATCCTACAAATATGTCTACACTAAATTTTTTTTTCTTTCAGAAAATGTGTGTGATGTTGTTCTTTGGAAAGAGACTATTTGGGCAATATTCCCTAATAGAATAATGGACTGGCATGGGGCAGTGTAGGGCTTTCAGGTGCCCTCAGCTGCTGAATCCAAGGCAAGCCTCCCCGCCATCAGCATACCCTGCATAAGAACACCGTGGGACTTGGCATTTCCAGAAAGACCTCCTGTTTTCAAGGACCATTCAACAGATGGCTTCTTCCTCCCAGGTTTCTAGGAGCAGCACCAGACTCAAATCCCTGCCCTTAGGAAGGGTGTGTCTCTCTTTTCTATAAGAAAAATCTCCAAAGTACAAAATCATGAAGCCCAATAGGAATTATTTTCTAGCAAAGGAAATGCAGAAACCCTCTTTCCAGGCGATAAGTGGGGATTTGTGTTTTATGCACTTTGGCTCATTGACTGGGAAAGACCTTAGTGGGTTTGTACCGTGTTTTACAAGCAGAAGATCCTGTCACTTACTGGAACTGGAAGCGCTGTTCATGAAGACGGTGCCTGTAACAGGGTGTCCTCTGCAGGTGGCCGCCAGGGTGTCCATTCACCTTGAGCCAGGGCCCTGGCTGTCTGAGCCTCCTCTTGGCTTCTGTGAGATCAGCATAGCTGTGTGTCACTTCCTGGGAGGAAATGGGAATGATCCAACCATCCTGATACACCCTGGAAATTGGAGCGCAGACCCAGAAGACGAGGGGACACACTGGTCAGTCTCTACCCCACTTCCTTTTCAGATAACATTGGAAACTCAAATGCAGTCAAACAACTTGAATATTTAGCACCAAGAAACCTCTTCAATATGTCCATATAACAGTGCCTTTAGAGTGCATAATCTGCTTGAATCAAATGTATGAAATATGATATATCAAGAGCTTTGTAAAGTTTTGAACAACTAAAAATAAAAAAGACAAAAAAACAGTGCATTTAGAAAGCAACAAATTATTTGTATAAAATAAGTAGGAGAAATCAAATAAAAATGAAGCTCTGTGCTGTTTATCCAATCATACATGCACAGCTTTAATTCCACCCAAAATATCCTTGACCTTAAGTGACAGAAGTCTTAGTTTATGGCATCAAATCAATCACTAGCAAAGGAAAGCCATGCCAAAGCCTCCCTCAGGCAGAGAGGCAGGCTCCTGACAACTGGGCTCAGGAGTTGGCACTCATAGCCCACGAGGGAGGCAAAGCCAGCAACGAGTCTTCTGAGGCTCCCACATCATCCAAGTTTATATTAGAAAGCAAACCAAGGACTGTTTAAAGGATGTTTGCATTAAGAGATTGGATTTACTTTAATTATTTGGTTATTTGTTGTTCCTATACAGCATTTATTAATCAAATGAAAATATGGCTTTTAATATATTTCATTTCTTAAAAAAAAAAAAACCCACTGAATTATTGAATGGTAACATTCTCCCGCAGCGGCCAGCCCTCCTGGAGACACGCCCTGCAGTGGGTGCCTGCAAGGCCCCTTTCCTCTGGGGTTTCCGAGGTGCTCTCAGGCCTGGAGACCACAGCCCTCGTCCTGCACCGAGCGCTTCTCTTTACTGTTAGTACTGGGGTTTAGTTTAACTCTATCCTCTGCACCTGGTGGACACCGCACCCTTCCCCCAAGTGTGCAGAGAACAGTCTACACCGAGCAGCCCTGGTACCTCCCCCCTGGCCAGCCTTGACACCCTCCAGCTCCTGGACCCCAACCCCAGTTCTCCCATTTCTGAATATCCAGTGGTCATTTCCCGTGAGGAGCTGCATCCCCACCCCATCGCACACGCCTCACCTTCCATGTCCAAGCCTTCCAGACCCCTCCTGTCCCTGTTTCTGTGTCACCAGCCCCGTCACCAGGGTGCTCCTGAGCCTCACCTTCCCTGCCTGAGACACATCTGGCCACCACAGTGTCGGAGTGGCCATAGCCAGGGATCCCGCTGCCAGAGTGACGCACTGCCAGAGCTGGGGGACGAAGATGTGGTCCCCCCCGGGGGTGTCATGCTTACCCCTGGAATCAGAGCACCTGGGTGGGCTACAGGTTTGTGAGGGTGGGCTCCTGCCTGCCTGGCTCACACGGTCTGCAGGGACCTGGACCTGGACTGCAGGGGCTCAGCTGCCCTTTGATGAGCGGAGCAGTGTACACACAGTGAAAAAGTGCAGGCAAGATGGAGGGTACCCGAGGGCTGGCCACCCTCTCAGGTCCACACCACGGCCTCCCTCTGCCCCTGCTCTGGCTTTGACCTGCAGTCTTGATCAACTCATTTTGCAGCTCTGACCCTCCTTTTGGGCTTTTCCAACTCATCGCTAAGCTCCTAAATGTGCAGCCCAGAGAGGTCCAGCAGCCACCCTCGATGCCGCCCTTCTACTACCCCAGGCCACCAGGTCCTGCTGGTCCCGGGAGCACAGAGTTCTGCTTCCTTCCACCCGCAGCCTCACATTCCTGAAATCTCTGTTGGTTTCCTCCTGCCAGGGTGAGGAGTCCCCCTGTCCTGGGAGATCCGGAACCACCACCAGCGTGCTCCACCTGGGGGTGAGGGGCAGGGCACTCCAGGAGGCCTGCACTGGCCAACCCCAGCAGGATGCCTGCCACATTTCTAGACTTCCTTAGATGAGATCAAAGGGCAACTGTCTTGGGTTTTGTTTCTAGAAAAAATGCAGAAAATGAGGTAGTAATTTTAAATGTCCCTCCTACAGATGGAACACTGTCCCCTCGCCCTCCTGGCTTCATCCTGGAGATGTGGGTCCATCATGCTGCCCTCCTGATGACTATTTAAATCCTGCATATCCTCTGGATGTGCTAACCACCACCAGTGGAAGCGTGGCCTTTCATGACCCTGGAGACTGCCCTCAAGGTGAGCAGTATGGTGGACCCTGCCTTGTTTGCTCATTCAACGCACCATGGCCATTTCCTGTCTGCTTTCCTGCCCCTTGCTCAGGGCGTACTCTGTCGAGTGCCTGCTCAAACCCTTAGAGCACACCATGTTGTGTCCTGGTGCATTCTGCCCTGAGGAGAGAGTGATTCCTGGGATGTGGCTTCCTTAGTGAACGCCTGCTGGCTTCTGAGGACTTCCTCTTTCTTCTCAATTGTGCAGCAGATTTGTGGTAACCCTGGGCTGGCTGTCCCCAGAGAGGACAGAATGGAACCACAGGCATTCACTCCAGGATCGACACAGGCCAGGAGTCCTCCATATGCATCTGGCACTTGACCTCATGAGCTGAGTGATAGTGACAGAGCCCACTGAGGTGGAGAGGAGTTAAGGGAAATGTGATTTGTCAAAAGCCACCAATGGGCAAGGGACAGGGACAGGATGCCACCCCAGGGCCTCTGGTGCCAAGGTCCTGCTCCTAAACACTTCCCTGCCAACTTCACTAGACCATCTGGACCTGAATTAGGAAGTCATGTCCCGAGTCCTGCCCTCTGCTCCCAAGGTTCTCAGTGCTTCCCAGCCTTGTTGAGGGTGTGCAGGGCACCCGTGAGCTCCCCACCACTGTCTTCCCCTTGTGGCGCCTCAGATCCCCAGAGTTACCCTTCCTCACAGCAAAGCTTCAGCCATTGCTCTGCATCACAGCTGCTGCTCATGCCTTGGTCCCCATCACAAAAGAAACTCTAAATGTAGACTTCAAAATTCTGAATAAATGTTGACTTATGGGGTGGATGAGAAGGATAAATGGATGGATGGATAGATGGATGGATAAGAGGGCAGGTAGAGTGTTATGTAGGGCTGTGTGGATAGATGGATGGGAGGAAGAATGAATGTATGGATAGACGGACGAATGGATTGATGGATAGATGGGTGGATGGATAGATTGATGAATAAATGAATGGATGGATGGATGGATGGATAGATGAATGGATGAATAAATAAATGGATGGATGGATGGTTAAATGTATGAATAGATGTATGTATACATGTATGGATGGATGGATAGATGGATAGATGTATGAATAGATGTATGGGTGGATGGATGGATGGATGAATGAATAGATGTTTGTATGGATGGATGGATGGATGGATAGATGAATGGGTGGATGGTTGGGTAGATGAAAGAAAGGAAGGAAAGAAGGAAGAAAGGAAAGAAGGAAGAGTAGTTAGTGGGAGCATGAATTATTCCATGTTAATTGTTTTTACAGAGAGTAAAGCCTACAGCATAATTCTAACTGCTTTCCCCTTTTCCGTTTTGGTCCCAGCCACCTACTTCTCCATTCCCAACACTGTCGCCCATCATAGGCCCTACTCACCCAGTACCTTCTTCCCTGAGACGTTCCCTTAGAAGACCTCACGAAACTATACTGTCCCCCTAAGTGACCTCGTGGGCTGGAATTAAAACAACTCGGAATCGACTCTTTCCTCCAGTGCACACTCAGGGTTCAGAAGGCCCTTCAAGAACCCCATCCTTTCCCACTACGGTGGTCCTCAGAATGGGCACCCTGAGAAGGTGTCCATGGCCAGAATGGGGCTGGTCCTGTCCTGAGAGCCTGTCTTCTCTCCCTCTCAGCCCACTTCAAGCCCTATTGCCCTGGCTTAGAACATGGTGGGGCTGTTTTTGTGCTTTGTTTTTTCAAACACGATCAGAATTCGTGGTTTGGGGGGCACTGGTTGGGCCTACGAGGGCAGCTCTGCTTTCAGAATAACTCGTTTACGTGACTGGAGTAGCACAAGTACACTCACAAACACGTGGTGCAGACCATGGGACTCTGCACCAGCCCCGGGAACACCTGGGCTGAAGCCTCCCAGTGCACAAGTGCTGCCCAGCAAAAGCAGGTGTTCTCCTTCCTGCAGGGACCAGACGTGTACTCTCCTCACTCAGCTTTAGCATGGGACAAGGTCCCAGTGCCCTGGGAAGACATCACAGTCCCTCCAGATGCCCACTTGGCTCAAAGTCTTCTGCTTACCCCTGCCAGGGTGCACAAGGCTGCTGGGGGCTCATTTATGCATCTGGATCAGCGACAGCAGCAAGCAAATGTTCACAAAGAAATTGTATACTATCAATTCTTATTGACGCTGGAACTTTTCTTTTTAGCAAAACAAAAACTGTTCCCTGAGCATCATACTCTACGTCAATAACAGGAGGAAAATAAATGTTAAAACATGCTAAATAATTGCCCAACGGTACTTGTACTAATGACCGTAAACTTCTACTATGCTAATTTTTCTCTACACTTTTAATTACTGATCAATAATACTTTGCAGTTGACATTTAAAAATGCTGAACCACATGTAGGAACACAGACTGAGAGAAAATCTACAATGTGGGACTGAATTTGCCAAATCAATAAACTTTGCCATTTAACAAATAGTTGCATGTCAACAGTCACCAGGATCAGCGAGCGTAAGGGTTGAGCTCGGAGGAGTTAATTACTGTTTAATAGCAGGAGGCTGCACTGCCCTGGCGGAAGCCCTCTGCTGGGAGAAGCCGCCACACCAGGCTCTGCCACCCGACAGTCCTCCTCAACCAGAAGTGCAAGCCAGACAGGAGACTGCTCGCAAAACCCAGGGCTCTGAAGGACAGGCCAGAAGGGTATTTCCATACAGGAGTGTCCTCCTCACTTCAAAGAAGTTCCCTCTTAAAAACCCAAGACCCTGTCCATAAAGAGAACTGATAGAATCAGAAAGGCATTAGATAAAGGTATGAGATTTTAAGACCATCTCTTGTGAGCGCCTCAACATGATGCCAATCATTCATTTGGAATTTAAGGGACTGATGGAATCAAATGTCCATCCGCCTTGCAGACTGAAGCAAAGGAAGGCTTTGAACACCAGACGGGTTCCGGGAAAATCAATTTCCGTAGAGCACCGTGGGAGAGTATAAGCAATCTTTACTTTTATTATTATTAGCAATGATAATAAATCTACACTTAAATATCTCAAGCATGTGATTATTGAAATGCCATTTCTGCGTGGAGGGGAGGCCATCTGTCTGGGCTGAGCTGGAGCTGGTCTTTCTGGGTAGCGGGGTGCAGGCGTCAGCGTTTGCAGTGGCGGCCACCATTCGGCTGAGCTTGTGTCCAGGGCTGTTCTGCCTCCGCAGCTTTCTGTGTCAGGTCTGGCAGGAGAGGCTGGAGGAGGGCAGCTGTGTACCGCCGACGGGGACCTCGACCCAGAGCGTTCACCTGCCCCAAGGCAAAGCCGAGGAGCTGGGGCAGGTTGGCTTCAGGACTGCCCCCCCCCAGAGCCCCAGGCGAATTCCGCTGAGCAGATGGAGTTCCAGTCTGTTGGGATTAAAACTAAATTGTAGGCCACCACACTAGGAGGTCAGATCCAGCCTCGGGTCTCTCCCCCTGGCTCCTGTGGCCCTTAGAACGGAGCTGCCGGCCTAGGGCATCCGTGGACTTTCATGTTCCAACAAAGTCTTTCCTTTATAAAACCGCGGTGCACTCCCTTCTTCGGGAGCCTCTGCCTCAGACTGGCCGCTCTCTACTGCAGGCCTGGCCGTTCTCCCTGGGTCATGGGCTCCATCTGCAGGAGCGCCTGGCCCTCCCATCCCGGCCAAGGGCTGCGTATCCCTGGGGAACTGAGTCAAGGCGCTCACTGGTCCTGCAGCCTCCCTTCCGTGCCTCCCACGCCTGGGGAGGCTGCGCCATTCTGAGTTCCAGTGGCTGTCCTTGGTCAGGTTTCAGTGGCCTCAGAGTGCAATGAAGTGGTATGAGGGGATGGGGGGTGGGTGCCCAGGTGGGGTGGCTACTGGTGTTGGGAGGTTCAGCCATGCCACCTCCTCTCTCGGAGCCTCCCCTCTTCCACAGACTGCCATTCCCAGTCTGTGCTGCTTTTCCTGGTGGATATGGAATAAGGTACGAACTGACCTCCCTCTGCCCCTGGGCCTCCTGACTCCTGCGTGACCCATCCTCCACCAATGGAGACCACTCTTGCTTTCTGCTCCTGGCTGGGCTGGTGCAAAATGGGCAGCAGTTCTCGAGTGATGGTGCCATGGCTGGCCCAGCCCCACCTGGACACTGAGACCCATTCCTTGCTCAGAGCCAGTGTTTCTTGCTAAAGTAGAAAGGGATTCAGGTCACTGTGTACCTTAAAGCACCTATAGCTCCTGCTGCACACTTCTGGAGATGGGGGCTGCCCTTCCCAGCCCACCCTATGCACCAGGAGGGACTTAGTGCAGCCTGTGTGTGGTGGGCTCCATCCTCCACCTGGGCACAGGGTCCCAAACCATTGTGGGTCTCGCTGGCACTCAGGCCTGAGCCAAGGCAGCTCGCTGACAGGGAAATGCTGTCAGGTGGACCTCACAGGGCGACACGGGACTCTGAGGCCAGGGCCAGGGAAGGGTCCCTCTGGAGGCCCACCATGGTTTCTGGGGCCCAGTGTGTGAATGGATACACACTGAGCTATGGTCCCAACACCAGGACAATAAGCAGGGGCCTGGGATCCAGGTCAGGCCAAGGAGCCAAGAGTTCAGAATCCTGAGGAGATGGGGTCAAAGGGAATGGGATGGGGAGGTGTCAGCTAGGAGGACTAGGGACCAGACCCCCTGCAGTGCCCTCTGCCACCTGCTGCACAGGGTCCCTGTGTGGGCCTGCTGAAGAGCAGGCAGGTTCTCCTGATTCTCTCTTGGGAGATTTCAGCATGACCAGGTCCTGAAGATGAGAAAAGATAGTCAACAATACTGAGCCAGTCTCTGTGCACCATAGCACAAAGAAGAGTGGCCACACAGCCACCAGGCAGCCCCTCTGCTCAGGGAGGGTGTCAGGAACAGAACCTGCAAAGAGGCTGATGGGCACACCCCGTCCTTTGTCAGACTACAAAAGGCAAGAGGAGGCCTTGATTCCCAAGGTGTTCTTTAATTAAAAATGAGGCAGAGTCTGTATACATCAAGGGCCCAGTGATTAACTAACTGTGGTGAACCAAAGTTGTGGCATTCAAAATCCTAGTCAGAGCTGGGCACGGTGGCACATGCCCATAACCTCAGCAAGTTGGGATTGCAAGTTTGAAACCAGTGTCAGCAATTTAGCAAGATACTGTCTCAAAACAAAAATTAAAAATGACTGGGGGTACATCTCAGTGGTAGAGTGCCCCTGGGTTCAATCTCCAGGGCTGTTAAAAATTCTAGTTCAGACACAGGAAATTCCTAAGACAAATTTCATGGCCACCAAGAAACATTGACAACGTGTGAAAGTGAAAACTGTCGACTCCACTTGGTCGAGGCTGATGCTTCCCGTGAGCACTGCTGGGAACAGAAGGTGCAGAGCCACAATTGCTGCGGGCCCCAGGAGGCCCTGTGAGCGGAGCGTGTCCTCCTCCACCAGGCAGCCCCAGAAGGCCAGGAGAAGACTCCAAGGAATCTCCAAGTCTTCTGGCTTTGCAAGGGCAGGATGCAGGAGTGTGTGAGCTTTCCGCTAATCCACAGGTTGGGATTAAATTTTAAAATCAAAATGCTAATGGCCACGTTTTAAAAAAAACTGAGACCCACAGTGCGACTGGAAAAGGGCACTTGCTCAGCATGTCCAGGCGGAGAGCCAGCTCCGGGGTCACTGGGCAGAATCACCAGGAGTAAGTAAAAATGGCCTCTTATTTCTCTCCTCTTGCTTCACAGGTTGCTATAAATTGGCTCAAACAAGATGGAATAATGGTTCAGACGGGTAAAATATAATTTTCCACGGGGCCAATTTTTCAAAAGCTTGAAAATTACCATGAGTAGGAAGTAATAAAATGGAGGTCTCCGGTGCCGTCTCTGGCTCTCCAGGGCTGTCTGGCTCTCAGCAGCTGATGGGGGTATCTTCTCAAAGGGAAAAGGGCATTTTCCAGCCACCAAAACATCCAGCAGGTACATTATTACTCAAACCCCTTTCCCAAGAAAGGTGTCAGCAGGTAGAGCGAGTGCGGAGGGTAGTAGCCTGGCAGCACCACAGGAGAGAGGCGCCCAGGCACGAGGAGGCTGCAGGCAGGCGCCCAGCGGGCTGTGGAGGTTGCCGATTGGTTGGTTCTGCATTTCCAAGCAGCAAACCAGGAGTTCATGCATTCATTTGTTCTGTTTTGTTTCGTGCTAGTAAATACTAAGAAGGGAAATGGGAAAGACTGTATGTCCCTAGCAGTACATGACTCTGAAATAGGAAGATGCAGGGGCTTGGAAATGTCTAGCCGTTCTCCAATAGAGGAGTGGATGAAGAAACAGAGGTACGTACACACCAAGGAATATTGCTCAGCTCCAACAGAGAATAATTTGCAGGTAAATGGATGGATTTGGAGAATATCATGAAGCAAAATAAGCCAATCCCAAACAACCAGGGGCTGAATGTTTTCTCTGATAGTGGATGCTAATTCATAATGGGGGGGGGTCCTGGGATGAGTGGAGGAACTTCAGATGGGGCACAGGCGGGGCAGGGGGCATGGGATCAGGAAAGATGGCAGAAGGAGACCGACATCATTACCCCAGGTACGTGTATGATTGTGCGAATAGTGTGACTCTACATCATGTACAACCAGAGAAGTGAAAAATTCTGCTCCATTTATGTACAATGAATACAGGAGCATTCTGCTGTCATGTACAACTGATTAAAACTAAAATAAAAAATAAATAAAATAAATAAAAAATAAAATTAAAAGGGCAAAGAAAAGAAAGAAAGAAATGTGCAGCCGTGGCCTTTTGAGCCTTGGATCCTCTCGGCTGATGTCCTAGCCCTCCCACTGTCGATCCACCTGGAGGAAGAGTTTGTCACCGCAGAGGATCAGAGCTGCAGAGGACAGAATTTGTGGTCTAATTTGTTTAGCCACAACCCAATTGGTGTTTTTAAACAACTGTTGGAAATCTAGGTATTTTAGGTAAAATTTCATCAAAATAATAAGCAAATATATATATATATATATATATATATATATATATATATATATATATATATTATTTAAATACCTGAAGAAAGACTTCAAATCACTTCTTTGATAATATTGAGGCAACTCATTGAACTGAACCCACAGACCCAGAAAATCGGCTGTGCACACCCTGGGGAAGCACTTTGCATGAAGATGTGCAGGCATGGGAAGGGGGTGTGCAAGGACACCACCACTGAGTGTGGCGGTATGGAGCAGTCATCGGGAGCCCGCCACGGTCACGTGCCCAGGGAGACTCCGAGCCCTGCCCTCTGTCGGCTGGCTTCCCATGGCATGCTTGTTCATTGATCAGCGATTACCTCGTTCTGCATGATGGCTTCCCAGTCAATTTAAGAAAACAATGTACATGTGCCACACACATTTTAAGCTTCAAACTACATAAGTCAAAAGGCAGAGAGGCAGCATTTGGTAAAACCCAAATTTCTACAAATGTGAGCCTGAAAATGGAAATCTTTTCTTCATGTGAGAAGAACATCACTTTTCAGACAGCAGGAAAAAAAGTTATGATTTAGAAACACTACAGTTTCACTTAAAATCAGAACGAGAACAATGACATCTGTTGCATTATTACTAAAATTTCCTTTTTATAATTTAAGCCAATGCAATAAGACATGGCTCAGTAAAAATACTTTGAGAAATGTGAAAAAATACCATGTTCTCAGTTTCCTTTGAAAATAAATGATCAAAGTTATGGGTTTGATAATACAACAGGTATGAAACATAATTTCTATAGTCTAATCATCTTTCGACTGGGGATTTTTGAAGGAAACAGTGTTTAGAATTAAATATGTGCAGCAATACTTCACAAGCAGCCGAGTGAGAATCGGGTGGGCTGCAGCTGGGCTCTATTGCTGGCTGCCGTGGCACACTGGCCAACACTGACCATTCTTCAGCCTCAGTTTCCTTATGTGTAACGTAAAGGTGACCCCATGATGTGCCTTGGAAAGTTGATGGGGCACGTCACCTTCCCCAATGGTCTCCCCATCTCTGCTCCTCTTCCCAGGGGATGCCAGCCATTTCAGGTGAGGACTGGTGTGCATGGTCACATTTGTCCTTGATGCCACCCGCTGTCCCAGTTGGCTGTCTGGACACACCACCTGGAGCTGGAGAGCCACATACGACCAGTGCTTCTCTCAGAGCTGCCTTCAGAACAAATTGCTCCAGAATAAAACCTCACCTTGAGGACAGCATCATTGAAGAGGTTCAAGAGGTCATTAGAACAAAGCAATTTTTTCTTATACATTTATTTTATTTATTTATTTTTATGTGGTGCTGAGGATCGAACCCAGGGCCTCACATGTGCTAGGCGAGCGCTCTACCGCTGAGCCACGACCTCAGCCCCAAAGCAGATTTTTAAATGAGCAATTTCCATGGGAGTTTTTTAAACTTAGGTTGAGCATCTGAGCTTGAGGTCCAGATCAGAATAACCTCAGCAGAGCTGTGGAGACACGCACCCGCTTTGTCTGGGCATTCTGTAGAGGCCGGCAACACTGGCCCTCGCTCTGAGGTCCTGTGACCATCCTCAGATGGTCTGCTGTGGGCTTCCAGAACTTACTCTGCCTGAGGAGAGGTTCCTGAAGTTGTCACTCCACATCCCCACGGCCCAGCACCCTTGACCCAGCCCCATCCACATGGTTTGCTGGACAGTGTTAGGTGCTCCCGGAAACTCCTCCCTTTGTGGGTCCCTCCTGCTGCTCTGCCTCCGAGGGTGCAGGCTGATAACACTCTGGTGCTCTTAGGTGCTTTCCAGGCTGTAAGGGACTCCACTGGGGAGGTTCCCAGTAAGGGCTGACACACCACCAATATGAGCAGCAGTCTCCAGGGAAGACTCTGGATACTGGCGGCTCTTCAGCCTCACAGAGTGATGGACAGCAGTCTCTCCATGTGCCTGCGCTCACGACTTCCAATCCTGGATAGAAAAATGTCCAGGCCACAGCAGGGAGAGCACTCCCTATGTACGAGGAGACCTGCATGCCACGTGCTGACCTCCTGGTCACTAGGCCACCTTGGGCAGAGTAAGTTACATTCCCAGCCTTGATTTTTCTCCATATGAAGCACAGGAATATTGGCAGGTGTTGATTTCCCTTCTTCATCAAGTATTTGATTTTTAGGTGAAGCTAGACCCAAAACCATTTTGGAAAACAAAATAGGATATTCGAGCACACCTGGCACTAAGGAATCTTGGTCTGCAGCGGTGAACTTGCTGCACTGAAACAAGCCACCCCATGGAGCTGGCACTGAAACTGAATTTGTGGCTTTCTGGGATAACTTTGTACCACCCCAATTCCGGTGGTTGGCTCCATTTTTAGTGTCCCATTTGCTACTTGAACTAACCAAGATAACTTCTAGTAAACATTATGTAAAAGAAAAAGCCCGTGTTCCAAGGAGACTATGAATAAATGTTCTAATGAAGCCAAGAAGCACCTGTCAGAGCCCAGTAAGTGAGCTCTCAAGGGGCCAGCAGAGCTGCCCACCTCCAGCCCAGCCTCCCAGACATTGAAGGGGAGTAGGGAGGGTGGACCTGGGGGGTCTGGCCCCAGTTGGAGCACAGGGAGGCGACCTGGATGACATCCTTCCAGAAGCATCTGTCAGCACCTGTGCATGTTCAGCCTCGTATCAGGATTGGTTTTGTAAATATTTCTATTAACTCATATAATTTTTCATTAGATGTCTTAAATATAGTATTAATCACTTTCAAAGTAATAAATATGTATGTGCTGATGCTATGATCAACTCCAAGCCTGGACCCCACATGGATTTCTGAAAAGGAAAATGTAAAGAAATGTTATGAAGAGCAACCAGAAAACCCACTCTCCCCGCCTTCACTCGCGCGTGCCAGACTCACCACAAGTGAGACCCTACGTGCTCACCAACAGAGCACACTTGCCACAGGCCTGGGGTGGACCCGGGAGGCCCTCGCCCTGGGAGGCCCGGGAATCTACGTGGAGGATGAGTGGGGATCACATCCTGGGGGAAATCACACATCCATCCAAGTCTGTTCCCATTTCTTCAGAAGTATTTGTACAAAAACAAGGAGTGAATGAGGCACAGAGTGATTTCCCAGGGTCTTTGAGAAGCTATTCATCCACGGCCAGCATTCACGGGGCCACAGAGCCTCGAGCTGCAGGCGGTGACGCCTTCCCTCCATCTGCCAGCCTCATTCCTCTGCAGGCCCCAGATCCCCCATGTTTCAGAAAGTTAATTATTAAATGCTCCAGGTTGCTGTTGAGCCACACAATAGCAGAGCGGAGGCCCAAGTGCATCACGCTATCTCCCCCAATCTACTGCACATTTAACTACCTTTGATCTTATCTAATAGTAGAGACCTAACTGAAATAATCACCATTTAAATATATTAGGTTGTTTGACATAGGTACTACACACAAGGAAAATCAATACTGATTATACAATTGCCAGATACAATGTAAACGGCATACCGCAAAGTCTTTACAGGCCAGATAACATCTCAGAAATCCCGACCAGAGTCAATAGCCATTAGTTTTTAAAAGTGGCCACTTGAACTTGTATGTGTGGGCTAGAGTCAGGCTGCCCATGAGCGTCGGATTTGAAGTTCAAAGAAGAAAAGAGAAAGCTTAAGAAACACATCTTAAAGGTGGTCAAGACAGGTGCAGCTTTTAAAATCTTCAGTATCTTCAGAGTCTGTGTTAACACCCCGTTTGCGTTTTGTTAGACTTTTTTAGAAGTTCAACAGCTAAGGCAGCTATTCACAGCTCAATGCAAGTGTGCAAACATCGTACCAACACAGAACTCAGCCTGCGGGCTTGGGGCTCTAACAGGGCCCTTTCAGGCTGACCTGCAGTCCCAGAGGTGATTGCCCACTCTCAGCCAGATGGAGCATCGTAAGAGCGAGTCCCCTTCAAGGGCTTCTGCCAAGGCCCTGGGGTCCTGATACAGTCACGAATGAGTCTTCACCACTGGGTCACTTGGGAATGGAAATATTTTTGACTCAGTAAAAACTTTGCAAGTGTTCCTGAAACCCAGAGACCTATCTTGACCTGTGAAAGTCGATGGACGTCAGGGTCTCTTGGGCCATATTGAAAAGCTAAGAAATGGATTCAGCGAAATGTAAGCAGTTGTCAACTTTTGAGATTGTTCTCAGGCTGAAGAGGAACCATGATGATCAATCTGTTCTGAGTCCTCCAAGCTAAGCCAGAAATGCACACACAAGTCCCGCTGACATATGGGTCCCTCTCTGCCGTTCCCCGCCGTTTCAGTAGGCCAACGCCTGGGGACATCAATCAAAATGGCAGCAAATGTGTTTTCCCTCTGCCGAGAGCCATCAAGAGGGGTGTTTTCAAAAGAGTCAGAGCTATCCCTCTCCTCGCACCACCAGTACTTAAAGCTTGGCACAACTAAATCCTAAGTAAATACCCCGGACCAAGACAAAAGTCCAGCAAGACGGAATCTGCCACTCTGGTCCTCTCCCCAAACTGAAAGCACATTGCGGGGCCGGGGTCCCTGTGCAGCCTTCCCCACCCGCTCCCCAGCACAGCTGTCAGATCCATGTTGAAGCTTTTCTTTGTAATCACACGATTATGCACTTCATCTCCTTCCCCACCCCCACCATTCCATCTAATGGCTTTAAAGGGAAAGGAAATTACTTGTCCTCGCAGCCAGCACTTGACACTTTTATGGGTCATTTGTAATGAAGCTATTCTTCGCCTTTAATGGAGACCTTGATTCTGACCAGTGTGAATAATTGTCAAAAGGTGATTAATTAAATATTCACCACTCCCCTATAAAATTGATCAACATATTACATTACACTGCTCCAAAAGTTATTTTATTTCTTCATTCTACTTCCAATTCTATGCATTTAAACAAGCTTTAAACTGGAGCTGTATAATTTACTGCATATTAATTATACATACATACTGACTAAAGTAAGAAAAGGTGTTTTACACCTTTTTTCACTCCATAAAAACATGCTGTCACTACTTACAACACTGAGAAGTCCTGTCTTGAGAATGAAATGCCTTATAGCCACTTCTCGTGTGGACAGAATGGCTGGCTCACGTAAACGGGTCTTGTGTTCTAACACGCAGCCTCATCTTAAGCGAGCTTCACATGGGAGCCCACCTGAAGTTGTGTGCTTTACAATAACATCTCAGGACAAGACCCATGAGTGCATTTCACTGAAAGCCTCTGGCTGGGGCTGGGGTGAAGGTCCAGGGAGGGGCATTTTGTGACTGAAAATTGCGGAAATACAATTAAAGCCTTCCCCACCATGAGTCCTGGGTGTGGGCTGGTTCTGGCCTCCCGCTCACCTCTCCCCACAGCAACCCCATGCTGTCGGTGCTGTGCAGGGAACAGTGAGGGTCCTATGAACAAGCCGACTTCCGAATCCAAACACTGAACTTGAGAGTCTCAGTAATTGAACTAAATTTTATTAAGAAGGAATAGATGTGACACGAGGAATTATATTTTAAAATCTATGGAAATAAATTGGGAGAAATTGTGAAAAAAAAATCCAGTTTTCTGTGAAATCTGGGAATAGCCGAGAGGGGGTGGCCCAGGCCTGCCTCAGCCAAATGGGGCAGGACACCAACCCATCAGGCAAGGCCGTGTGGACCAGGAATGGCAGGGCTGTGGCCTGCACACTGTGCCCTGCCTGCACCCTGGACTCCGGCTGTCTGCCCTTGGGAATGCCCAGGACGGAACCCAGCTCAGCCTGGGGCCTCTGTCCAAAGTCTGCACAAATCCACCCGTGGGCATTCTCTCAGTCCTCAGTGGCTGCTCTGTGAATGCAGATTCCTAATGTCATTGAAGGAGTCAATCAGCCTTTTTTTTTTTTCTCTCGAGCCTGTTAAAATGTCATTGAGTGAAGAGAACAGATAAAAAAAAAGATGAGCAAAAAAATAATATTTCAACTTGAACAAACTTGCTATTTGTAGACTTGATCACATGAATCTGGTGCAGTCAAGATGATTTCGGCAGCAGCTACAGGAATGAATCCCACAAAGGGACTGAGTTTAATCATCCAATCCCAGACTGTATTGATTTTGGGACTACTTGCAATGACTATATAAATAAGCCATTTCTTTGCAACTGTATCTGCAGCCGGTCATGAACCCAAACCCTTCACAACCTGGCCCAAAGTGAATTATGCCCTGCAGAAATAAATTAATAAAACTAACACAGCCGGGCTTCTCCACCAACTTATTTTCACGTTTCAAGAGCTTAAAAATATAAAATCAATAATCATTTAGTCATAAGGGTAAATGAAGCGACATAACATCAAAGTATACCCTCTAGCCATTCAAGTCATCCTGGGTAATTTATCTCATCAAAAGGCAGTGGTAATAATCCTTTCCACTCTGAGACAAGCTGCCACACGGCTGCTGTATTATCCTACAGTAAACAAGTTGGGAGAAAATATTAAAAATCAATATCTGTTTCCTTCTATCAGACCAGATGGCATCCATCATAAATCCGCCCGGTAAAGAGTTCTTGGAGTTGGCACCAGAGTGAGAACTGAGGCTGAATTAACCACCCAACACAAGGCGTCCGCTCGACAGGGAACAGAGCTGGAGTGCTTGGAAAATGCAGGATTTGACAATTGCAAAAATTTGCTGAAATTATAATTATGGAGGAAAAAATCTATTGTAGCTGTAGGGTACCAAGAGGAAGCAATTACCAGCATTCCAGAATAATGCAAACGGCCACTTCCAGTAGTCCCTGCAAGTGAAGCAGGAGGTGATTGTGTATTTGATCATTTGTTCCTTCATTCACTTAGCATGTTGATCTCCAGCCACAGATTTGGGCACTGCCCCTCCAACTGGACAATCTGCTGCACTGTCACATGTCACCTTCTTGCCCAAGATGCCTTTGGGAAATGGGGAAGAGCCTCCTCTGATCCCAATTGACCTCATCACTGTGATGCTGTCTCTGAGGAGGCTGTGATGGGGGAGAAGCATCCTGGGTGAGCTGAACTTCATGGTGACAGATTTGGAGCTGAGCACAGGGGCACATGAGCAGGGACCAGAATTGCCTCGTTCTCCTCTGCGCTGAAGGAGAAGGCTGGCTACCGAGACTTAACAGCTACAGCTAATGGCACCAAATGTTGGGCAATCCCTTCCCAAAAGCAGGTAGCCACTCATTTTGAGGATCTGACCAAGTTTTATGACTTCTGGAAAATGAGATATTGTTGGGCTAGCGAATGTCCTAGCTTCAACCTTCTGCTGTTCTTGAGGTGTGTACACACGCATGCTGTAATTAGGCCCTCGAAAACACAAAATCCCGCCAGGGGCAGTGAGGCACACCTGTAATCCCAGCAGCTCGGGAAGCTAAAGCAGGAGAATTGCAAGTTCAAAGCAGGCCTCAGCAATTTAGCAAGGCCCTGAGCAACATAGTGAGCCCCTGTCTCTAAATAAAAAGGGCTGGGGATGCGACTCAGTATTTAAGCACCCCTAGATTCAATCCCCACTACCCAAACATCAACAAAAAAATAAACAAAAAAACACAGATCCCTCAGCCACAAGTGCTTCTCAGGCCTGGGACCTCCAGGTCTTTGGAATTTAGCTTCACTTCTACCACCTCCTCCTCACAGCTTCCTCCAAACCATCTTGCCCAGAACTCCCTCGAGGCCATGGCTGTGTGCACAGGCTGGTTTCATAAAGAGGCCCGTCTGCATGTGAGCAGTAACCCTAAAGGGCCAGCAAACCTCTCCTGGAGTGCATACCACCTGTGACAGTTCATGGGGAGACCTCCTGTTTTTAATAAGTGTTATACTCTCCCTCCATCCTGGGGGGTGAGCACGCCCCATGACCTGTCTTTACATAGGCAGCTCCAAACAAGCACCTTGGTCAGGTTCAGCCCCACAAGCCCACCTCCCCCAGCCCAAGTCCAGCCACCAGGTGTCCATGGACAGCATCTGGATAGCATGGGGCAGCAGAGTAGCCGCCTTCTGATTGAGAGTTCATAGTCCACCACAAATCCTAAGTCACTTCTGTGCACTTTCCTGTTTAGAGGTTCATGATTTATCACTGGACTGAGGTTACATACAAAGTTTTCATCCTTGGTTTTATTTTATCCCCCCTAGGAGATGTGATCTTCATTCTGTCCGTCTCCTTACTCTCTCTTGGTGAAAACTCCAGTGGCTCTGGACTCTTGGATGGCATATTTACTCCCACCTCCAGTCAATGTCACATTCGAGACTGTGAAGGACAGAACATGGACCCCATGATTGGCTAGGAACTGAGGTTCTCTAGGAATATAGCCGCAGGATGGCAGGTATCTCTTGCACCTGCCTGGCAGGTCTCAGCAGCTCTACACACGAGACTGGCCTTACAAATGTCAAAAAATGTCAGCCAGATTCTCTGAAGCTGGTGACAAATCATACCAAGAGCCTAACCTGGTGTGCTCCTATTAGGCAGGTCTGATCACTGGATGTGTTTCAGCATCTTGGTGGCCTCTGGGAAGCATCAGCCTTCTCAGCCCTGGGAGAACGTCCTTGAATGAGACTCTTATTTGCACAAGCATGGGTAGGAGAACAACATTGGTATAGTCTTTCACTCTTTGAATGTAACTTTTCCTTCATGGAAATGGCTGAGCTTTTGTTATCTGCTGAGTTCAGAATGCAAAGCATACACATTTGGATTGTGAAGAACAGGAATATCAATCTTCAGAAATAACATTTTTGCCTGCACATAATACTCTATCAACTCATCAGAGGGAATACAAATGGGACTCGCTCAGAAGTCGTTACCTAAAAGCCCTTCCCAAAACCTTCCTCACAGTTCCTCTTGCCAGGATGGCCAGGAAGGAGGGACATGCTCCATGATCCCATCGCAGAGGTCACGAGGGGCCAAGACACCAGTCTCAGCACTCTGCCAAGTGGATGGGGCTGAAGCCTTCCTTTCAGGAAGCTTTTAATCATTGATACTTCTCAATGGGCATTCAGGGAGGAAACTCCTTAAATCTCTACGGTTGCTAAGAGACTGATGCTTCTTGTTTGAAAATTTTCATCTTTATCAGATGTATTATTTTTTTGGATGGCAGACAAGACCCTGAGATATGCAAAAGGTGCAAAATATGACTTTTATGAGGAGAAGTCATGCGTATGTGTGTGTGCATGTGTGTGTGTGCATGTGTGCGTGTGTGTATGTGTGTGTGTGTGTGGTCTCCTTTCTGGAAATGTGATGTCCTGCAAACCTAATCCATTAGTGACCCACCAGCACAGTGTGTAAAACACAGCCACTCTGGCTAATGGCAATTATTTACTTGCATTTAGTAATTGAATATTTAATGAGGGAAAGATCTATGTACTAGACAACATTTTTCCATTTATACTAAATGTAATATTGAATGTAATATAATAAACATCTAGATCTTCCCATCTCTCAGAGGTTTATTGAACTAAAGCTACATCTTTATTTTCAGCCTAATAATTCAGGGGCATGCAGACTCACCGAACGCACAGTAAGGAAGCAGGTGGGCAAAGGAAGACCCCTTGTCTCCAGGACACCCCGCTGTAGAAGGCCAGCAGCTCTTCGGTTATGCCTGCTGTTGACACACTGGGTGGACCCACCAGCAGTGTGAGCAGACGCTGCTTCCTGGGAATGCTGAGTGGACAGGGACACCCGTCCACGCTCAGCCTTTGGGTTTAACCCTAATGCACGGCTGGAAGGCACCATGGCTGAGAAGCCAGCCTGCCTGAAAAGAAAGAGAAAGGAAATGGCGGCGAGAAGCAGATGGAAACGTTGCTCAGAGCTTTCCAGCTCCCAGTGCCAGGCCCTTCCAGAGGCCTGGCTCCACCCCTGCTTGGCACTTCCAAAAGAGCCCCGTGGACTTATAAAAGTGACTCTCCTCCCAGGCTGAGTCAAATCTGAAAGCTCATGGAATGGACACCTTGCAGGAATACTAGTCATTTCTAAGGTGAGGCCTGAAGAGGTCTAGAACGTAAGTAATCCATATGCTTAAAAGAAGGCAGCCGGGATCAAATGCCCCTCTCCAGCACCATCGTCATCATATGTCTCTCTGACCTGCAGCAGCAGCTGGGCTCCCACCCAGGAAGTCTGCTCACAGCCAGAACTTGCACTGAAGGCCAAAGCTTAGGGACATCCACACCAGGTGTCCTGGTCAGAGTTCATGTTTGGCCACTCTGAGATCATCGCCCTCTCCTCTAGGCAATCCTGTGTGCACGGCCTGCACTGTTTAACAATGGGGCCTGTCCTGAGAAGTGCGTCACCCTGTGCGGACATCCTAGAGGCACTCACACCCACCCCCTGGTACATACTCAGGTGTACGAGAGGGTGCAGCCAGACTCTCCTGGGCCATGGTGAAGAGAAACAGCAGAAGATTAAATCAAGCACAAGAGAAAATGCACAATCCAGGGACCAATCGAAGTGAACAAGGTCTTGCTGGAATAGCACAGCACACTGCTTTATAGTCAGCTCTTTTATAAACAGAAGGATGGGACTTTCCCTTGCTCTTCCCCCACCCCCATGGTACTAGGAATCAAACCTCGGGCTCATGAATGCCAAGCACGAGCTCTACCTCTGAGCTATGTCTGCAGGCAGTAAGTAAAAGGAGTACACTCTAAGACATGAGCAAGTGGACAGCACGGTTAGGACATACACCAGCAGCCCAGCTGAGCATTGGGCACTGTGCATACTGAGCATGAGGAGGAGCAGCTTGGTGTGCACCACCAGCTCCATGGACAGGACCTAGATGATGCGCTGCACCACCAGGTGACGGCAGCCCCAGCTCCACCAGAAGGAGGAATCTCCAGCTGCATTACGGTTGCAGGAGACAACTGTCACCATGCAGTTGTGCAGCTGATACGCAGCAGGTGACTTCACGTATACACCTCCAAGGGTAGGTTTTGTTATTCCTTTGGTCTAGGTCACTGACATCATAGCCGGTCCTCTGTGCTGCACTTTTCTTACTCAATGTCTATTTTAAAAAATCTCCTACAGACCAGATGGAACTTCTAGAAGTTTAAAAATTAAAAAAAAAGGAGGGGAGTCAATGTCAGAAATGAAGAATGCCTTCATGGTGTTTGCAGACCAAATACAGGAGAAGGCAGAGGGGAAAGAGGCCTAGCCAGGAAGGGACAAGAGATGTGCAAAGGCAGATATGTCATTTAGAGTAAATGAAGTTACAGAATCAAGTAGAGATGTTGAAAGCAGAATATTTGAAAAGCTTTATTTGGTCACAATTTTTTTTAAATTAAAAGATTTCAGAATTGGACTCTGTCTCACAGAAATAAAATTAAGGATGTATGTACAGGATATTTGTTGCAGGAACACTGCAAACAGCAAACAGCTGGAAATGATATAGTGCCCTGGATCAGGGAAATGCATGATGAATTATAATAATCCACTTTCATACCATGGAATATAACTCAGCTGTCAAAAAGTTAAACAGGGTTATTCACTGGGGAAGAAGAGAT
This sequence comes from Marmota monax, assembly GCF_021218885.2. Classification (NCBI taxonomy): domain Eukaryota; kingdom Metazoa; phylum Chordata; class Mammalia; order Rodentia; family Sciuridae; genus Marmota; species Marmota monax. Next base: position 6,481,153 of record NW_026695207.1, read on the forward strand.
TAGGGAATCTGAACATATCACAGTGTTCAATCCAAACACAAGCACCGCAAGGGACGAGGTGGAGATTAGAGTCTCAGACCCCTTCAGGGAAACATCCAAGGACGCAACACAAGTGCATTTGTAGTCCCTGAAGGAGAGGAAGGTCAGGAACATGCTTGAGTAAAATATATGCTTGGTATTTTTCAAAATTAATGAAAATTATGAACACAAAAACAAAATAAATTCACCAAAATCCAGTCAAAACCAATTTTAAAAATCCTGCAAATCAACCATAGTCTGGGGACTGGGAAACACCACATGCAGGGAACAAACACAACAATGACCTAAACAGACTTGTGAGAATCCACCAAAAACCTGTGACATGGGCTGGGCTGCGGCTCAGTGAAGAGCACCTGCCTTGCTTGTGGGAGGCTCTGGGTTCAATCCTCAGCCCCAAATAAAAATAAATCATCAAAGATAGATATTGTGTCTACAGCTAAAAACATTTAAAAAAAACTATGAAGTGCTGCAGAGGTAAAAGTCACCCCATGATTCTACATCCAGGGAAATGTTATTGTAAAGATTAGAGGAAACAAAATATCATCCCAGATAAATCTGAGAGACTCTATTGCCAGCAGACACACACTACAAGAGTGCTAGTAAGAAAAAACTTGCATGCAGAAGTTAAACAATATCACCTGGGAACCTTGATCTACAAAAAGAAAAAAACACTGGAAATGATAAACACATGGATAAATATTAAGGTTATTTTTCTTACTCTTGAGGTTTTAAAAACATTGCTACATTGAAGCAGAAATGTAGCGATACACTATGAGGCAACAAGAAGAAATGAAGACACTTCTGTGAGGGTCGGCCACTGTAGATGGAAGCTAAAGGAGGATCCATTGCATTAATTATGAACTTTAGAGACACCTAAACATAGTTAAAAGGAGGACAGAAAGTAAGACAGTAATGGAGATAAAGTGGATTATAAGAAAAATAAACCTCAAAAACAAAAAAATACAAGAAAAGCATATGAAATTACCTCATTTTTTTGATATTTGCTATGACTCTCTTTGTGCCCTAAAATACTGTCTATTTTGGACTTTGTTGACTGATGAAATGTTGTTGACTGATGACATTTTCTTCAGATATTGCTCCATCCATCTGATCAATAGTATTTTTTAGCTTTAAAGAGTCTTTATGTAGTTGATGTCCGATGACTGAGCAGGGTTGTTTTATGGATGTAGGCATACCAACACTTGGAGCACAGGTATTTGTAATCCTTGTATCTTCTTGTTGGATGGTCCCCTTTACCAGTGTGAAGTGAACGTCATCTCTTCTGATCAGTTTTGGCTTGCAGTCTGCCTATCAGACAAGAGACTAGCTACTCCTACTGACTCGCAGCCCACATTGGCAGGACACATCCTGTTCATTCCTTCACTTTAGCCTGTGAATGTTACCTGTGAAGTGAGCCTCTTTTAAACAACCAAAGGTTGGTATCTTTATTTTTTTTAATTCACTCTGCCAATCTATGCCTTAGCAAATACAAAAAAATCAATATAATTCCTCCCACCTTATTAGAACAAAATGGAATTAAATTCAAAATTAATAGCAAAATAAAAACAAACCATTTTAATACATGGGAATTGAAAAATATACCTCTCAACAAGGAATGGTCATAGAAATAATGAAGCAAGAAAAAAAATCTTTGAAACAAATGGGAACAGAAATACATCATGTCAAAATCTCTGGGACAGTATAAAGGCTGTGGTAAGAGGAAACTTTATAGCATCAAGTGCCTACATTTAAAAAACTTAAAATCCCAAGTAATAAATGTTACACCTCAAGATCCTAAAAGAAAAAAATTCCAAAACCAATAACAGAAAATAAATAATTAAGATCAGTGCTGAAACTAATGAAATAGACAATTAAAAAATAATATAAAGGATCATCAATGCAACAAAGAGTTGGTTCTTTGAGAGATAAATAAGATTGACAAACTCTTAGCCAAACAAACCAAAATAATGAGAAAGCAGACCCAAATCAACAAAAGTAGAGATGAAAAAGTGAATATCATCACAGACATTTCTGAAATTTAGAGGATCATTAAGAACTGTTTTGAAAACTTAAGTTCCAATAAATTGAAAACTCTAGAAGAGCTTGACAATTTCTGGGCACATGCGATCTGCTCAATTGAACCAAGGGGGTATACAGAATTTAAACAAATTATCAAGCAATGAGATTGAAGCAGCAATTAAAAGCCTTCCAAAAAAGAAAAGCTGAACACCAGATAGATTCTCAGCTGAGTTCTACCAGACCTCTAAAGACCCGAATCATTCCATGAAATAGAAAAGGAGGGACACACCCAAATTTATTCTATGAAGTCAGTATTACACTAATACTAAAGCCAAACAAAAAGACAAAAGACACCAAGTACAGAAAATGACAGACCAATATCCCTGATGAACATGTATGCAAAAAGCCTCATGAAATGTCAGTCTGCATTGAAGAACCATTAAGAAGACAGTGCATCACGATGGAGTGGGCTTCATCCCAGGGAAGACATGCAGGTGCATCATAAGCAAATCAATAAATGCAATTCATCACATAAATAGAACTAAGAACAGAGATCACATGATCATCTCAATAAAAGTAGAGAAGACTTTTGATAAAATCCAGCACCCATTCATATTGTCAATATTGGAGAAAAACTGAGCTGGAGGAACCTACCTCAACCTTATAAAAGTCATATATGACAAACCTAAATTGAAATTATTTCCTCTAAAATCAGGAATGAGACAAGGATGTCCACTCTGACCACTCCTATTCAATATAATTCTTGAAACTCTAGCCAAAGCAATCAGGCAAGAGAAGAAAATCAAAGGGATACAACTAGGAAAATAGTAAGTTAAATTTTCTGTCTGCTGATGACATGATCTTATATCTATAAGATCACATAAATCCCACCAGAAGACTTCTAGAGCTGATAAAAAATTCAGCAAAGTAGCAGGATACAAGATCAACACACAAAAATCAATAGCTTTCCTATACTACAGTGATGAATCTGAGGAAGAAATCAGGAAAACAATTCTATTCACAATAGCCTCAAAAAAAAGTAAAATACTTGGGAATAAATCTAACCAAGGATGTGAAAGAACTCTATAGTAAAAATTATATAACTCTGTAAAATAACCTGAACAACACATTAGAAGATGAAAAACCTACTATGTCCATGGATGGAAGAATTATTATTATCAATCAACATGACTATATTACCTAAAGTGATATACAGAGCCAATGTCATCCCCATCAAAATACCAATGACATTTTTACAGAGGTAGAAAAGAACAGACCCTAAATTCATTTTGAAGAATAAAAGACTCAGAATAGCCAGCACAATCCTGAGCAAGAAAAGCAATGTTGGATCACAATATCTGATCTCAAATTTATACTGAGGAGCTATAGTAACAAAACAGCATGGTACTGGCACTAAACACACACACACACACACACACACACACAAGATCAACGGAAGAGAATAGAAGACACAGAGGCAAACACACAAAGGTAGTCCTCTGAGTTTCAATAAAGGTGCTGTATTAGTCAGCTATTTTTGCTGTTGTGACTAAAGGACCTTACCAGAATAATTTTAGGGGAGGAAAAGTTTTTGGGGGGCTCATGATTTCAGAGGTCTCAATTCATAGACAGCAGACTCCATTCCTTGGGGGAGGTGAGGCAGGACATCATGGTGAAGAGAAGCAGCTCATATCATGATCAGAGAGCAGAGAGAGAGAGAGACTGCACTTACCAGATACAAATTTATCCTCCAAAGCCATACTCCAATGCCCACTCCTCCATCCACACCCTATCAATCACTTCAGTGACCACGCAGTTAATCCCTGTTAGGGGATTAATTTACTAGTTGGATTAAGACCCTTACAACCCAATCATTTCTCCTCTGAACTTTCTTGCATTGTCTCACATGTGAGCTTTTGGGAAACACCTCACATCTGAACCATAACAGGTGCCAAATGTATGTTGGAAGAATCATAATCTCTTTAACAAATGGTGCTGGGAAAACTGGATGTTCATATGTAGAAAAATGAACCTAATTCCTATTTTTCACCCTGCACAAAAGTCAACTCAAAGATTTGGAATCATACCAGACACTTTGCAAGTGTTAAAGGAAAATGTAGTGTCAGCACACCAACATATGGGCACAGGCACCAACTTCCTTAACTGACTCCCAAAGCTCAGGAAATAAAATCAAGAATCACAAAGTGGATGACATCAAATTCAAAAGCTTCTGCACAGCAAAGGAGACCAAAGTGTGCAGAGAGCGTGTACAGAATGGGAGAAGATCTTTGCCAGCTACTTTTCAAACTGGGAATTAATACCCAGATTATATAAAGAACTCAAAATACTTATCACCAAAAAAAACAAATAGCGTAGGCTGGGGTATAGCTCAGTTGGTAGAGAGCTGGCCTCCCATGCACAAAGCCCTGGGTTCAATCCCCAGCACCACCACCAAAGAAAAAGAGAGAAAGAGAGAAAGAAAGGAAGAAAGAAAGAAAGAAAAGAAAGAAAAAGCCTGATCACTATATGGACAAATGAACTAAACATTCTTGAAAGAAGAAATACAACTGGCCAACAAATACATGAAAAAAAATGCTGAACATACCTGACAATCAGAGAAACGCAAATAAAAGACAATGATATCATCTCATTTCTGTTAGAACAGCAATCATCAAAAATATGAATAAGAGTAATTGCTGGCAAGGATGTAGGGGAAATGTGCATGCATATATTATTGGCGGGACTGCAAATCCATGCAAACTCTTTGGAAAGCAGTATGTAGATTTCTCAAAAGTTGAGGAATGGAATCACCATACTACCCAGGGATCCCACAGGTATTTATCCAAAAGAACTATATTCAGCATACTGCAGGGTTACATGTATCCCAATATTTATAGCATCAAAATGCACTGTAACAATTTATGGAAGCAGCCCAGGTGCTCATCAACATACACATGGATATAGAAATGTGGTGTATGTGTGTGTGTGTGTGTGTGTGTGTATACACACACATATACACACAATGGCGCTGTGGACAGCCCTATAGAACAAACTTGTGTCATTCGGTGGTAAATAGATGTTACCAGAGAATCATCCTGCTAAGTGAAAAAAGCCAAACTCAGAAAATCAAATGTTCAATGTTTTCTCTCATATGCAGAAGCTAGAGAGAAATTAGGGATTTTTTTTAAAGAGGGAGGATCCCATGAAAATATCAGGGAGACCCTGAGGTAGACAAGGGGAGTCAACGGGGAGAGGGGAGCAATGGTAAATGGGGGGAGGGGAGCAATGGTAAAGGGGTGCTGAGGGCCATAGGAATGAAGCATGGCATTTTGGGTTGAAAGATGACGCCAGCAAGCCATTGAGATGATAATGATTATGTTAAGATGTGCATTCAATCGGCCTGCTACTTTGGAGTTCTCGACGGGATTCCCGGGAGAGTTCCCATTGGTTGGGGAAGTGCGGGAGGAGGGATTTCTGGAAGAGGAATTTCCAGTTGTTGGTTCCTGGAGGAGCTGCGTGGGGTTCAGGAGAGTTCCCGGGGAGCGGGGAGCATGTGTGGAGTGTGCTGGTGGAGTTCAGAAATAAAGTTTGTTCCTGCTTCAGTGGCTCATGATTTGTGCCCAGCCAGACTGCAGCAAAGGGGGAGGGGCTCAATGGTAAGGGGGGAGGGGAGCAATGGTAAAGGGGGAGGGGAGTAATGGTAAAGGGGGAGGGGAGCAATGGTAAAGGGGGGAACTACAGAAAGAAATCGACTAATTATGCTACATACATGTCTGAATAGATCACGGTAAATTCCACTTTTATGTGCACTTATAAAGCACCAATTAAAAACAAATAAACAGAAGGAATACTTGTAGAGAAAGGGAGGCTAGGGGAGAAGGGGGAGGGGGAGAGGAAGTACTGGGGGCTGAAATGGGGAAGGTTGCAATACATGCTTGTAGGAATAGGTCAATGGACCCCAGTATTATTTATAACATAATGCACTAATAACAACATCTTTAAATGAAGCAAACAAAACACGTCATTACAAATCTTGGAGGCATTTATAAAGAACTTTATGAAGGCAATTATAAAGAGCTTTATGCCAACTCATTCAAACAAGATAAAATGGGACTATTTTGGAACATATCAGATGTTAGAATAAGAAATCTGAATACTTCTTTAAAAATCTTCCCACAAAGAAATTTCTAGACCTGTGTGACTTTGATAGTAATTCTACCAACAATTTAAGAAATAAATAATTAAATAATAGACTTTTTTTTAGAAAACAGAGGAAAAAGGTACTTATTAATTCCTTTTGTAAAGTCAGAATTGCCTATAGATCAAATTACCAAAAACAGGCAAAAAGCTATTATAAGAGAAGAAAACCATAGACTAATACCCATCACAAAATAATTCTTTGTACATCATTAACAAATTAAATCCAGTGATGCAAAGAATATAGATTATTATTGAATGGAGTTTTTTTCCCCCAAATCAAGATCATCTTAACATTTTAAAATCAACCTACATAATTTATCATATTAACAAAAAAAAGTAGAAAATCCACAAGATTACCTTAATAGATGGAGAAAAAAATATTCAACAAGAATATCCCCAAGCAGATGCGAACCCTCTGGGTCAACTGCAATTATCACCCGTACTGATCAGGAGCAAGGCAGGGATCTCTGTTCCCACCACTGACACAGTCAGACAAGGAAAGAGCAAAGTCATACAGACTGAAGAGAAAAAGGCAGCTGTAGAAGACAAATCCTAAATAAATGGTTCCACACATCCTGCACTTTTACCAGGAGACTCAATGTTGGTATGTACTAGCTTCTCAATGAACCAATGAGGCAGCATGAGCTAAGTCAAAGTCCCAAGGGGGCGTTCAGTAGAAAGTGACAAGCTGATTCTACAACATGGAAACCAGGGACCCGGGGTGGCCAGAACTGTCACAGTAGCGAGGAGAAGGGGGACACGCAGTGCTGATTTCCAGGACTGCCACCGAACAAAATGCACATCGGCTCTGAACTGAGCACAGAGGGGTGGGGCGGAGTGAATGGCCTGCCAAGAGATGCTCTCTTTAGTGGTCGCTGGGTTTCCCGCGAAGATGGCGAGCCAGCGGAGGCAGCGGGAATGGGCCAGCTCTCTCTCGGATGCATAGTCCTGGGACAGACAGGTGTCAGTCTAAGCGCCACCAACCACGAGGCCTGCAAACAAATCTCAAGAAACATGCCAAGCACAGCAGTGAACTTAACATGGATCACAGGGTGGGACGTGAGTGTAGGCAAGGCACCCTCCAGGAGAAAGAGCCGAGGAAACCCAGGAGGGCAGAGGCCTTACGGGGGCCAGGGGAGGCGCAGTGTCAAATAGGATGGAGCTGCCCTCTGAGAGACATGGAGGAATCCGTGGAAGGACAGCCACAGGGGGGAGGACACGTGACCAGGGGTTTGTGGGGAAATACAGAGGAACTCGGATCATGCCATAGAGGAGAGGAGCGTTTTTAACAAAGACTTCAATATGAGATTATAGAATAAGATGTATGAATGACCAATCAGCACATGGAAATGTGTTCTTACCATGTTATTGAACACACAAATTAAAATCTCAAGAAGCCATGGGCACAAACCCACTGCAGAGCTGAAGTGTGAAGTCTGAGAGCAGCAAGTGCCGGCTGGGCGTGGAGCAGACTGCACCAGCTGGGAAGGTGGCTGGAAGGCTCTGGAAGGACACACTCTCCCAGATGGCCAGTGGCCCACCTCCAGGTACTTACCCAAGAGGTGAGAGAACACAGTCCACAGCAGGTTGTGCACTTGCATGTCCATGGCTGTGTGGCTCCTCACTGAAGGGAGCATTTACAACCCTCCTGGATAACCACACTTAACAACACTGTACTAGGGCTGGGCAGCTCGGTGGTAGAGCACTTCCCCAACGTGACCAAGGCCACAGTTCCATCTCCAGCAGCACAATAAAGGAAGAAACCCAAGCCTGCCTTCTTAAATGCAATAAGAAAGAAACAAGATTAACCCAACACATTGACGCTTACAGGGAAAAGATGAAGCAGGAAAATAAGATATCAAGGAGATGCACAGCAGAAAAGAAAAGTTAGGCAGCCGCAAAAGTTAGGTAGACAAAACACACTTACAAATCAGGTAAAAAAAAATGCCCAATTATACACCAACTACAGGACCCAACGGAACACAGAACTTATAGAAGGATTGAAAAGCATGGGAAGAATCCATACAGACGGGTGTTGGTAGAAAGCAAGAAGCAGAGCGGTTGATAGGGAACGAATTGGAATTAAGTGCAAACAGCAAAGTGGGTAAACCAGATGGCCGAGTAATACAGGAGTAGTGCACTAAGGAGCTCATTGGCCATGAGCCCTGTTACACACCATAACCCAGCTCAGAAACACACAATGCAAGCAGAGTAGGGAGTTCTTGGACAGAGACAAACTGAGTCTCAGAAACTGACGGATCACATAGAGAAACAGCAGAAGACCGAACACCATACTTAATGATCTTGGTCTCATTTGCCGCTTGACACTGAAATTGAACAACAACAGGCTACGCATGTTTATCTATTCCTGAAACCCTCAGCAACCCAGTTCAGCACACAGCAATCTCAAAATTACTTATATAAATAAGTAAATCCTAGGGTCTGATGTCTTGTAATAAGTACAAAAACTGGTGCTTAAAAAATGGATATTCAAACTGTTTTTAATGTGGTCAGGAAAATATATATATATATAATGTCAAATCACAAGTAGGCAAAATTCAAGATAGAAGGAGGTGAACAGTGAGAATCTGTGGAGACACATTTCAACACCAAGACATACGGAAATTGTCATGGAGATGGGAACAGCCAGAATCACCTAAGGGTAAGTAGGGAGCCTGAGGACCGGAGGCTACAGAGACCGTGGAGAGCCAGGAGCTTGGCCACCTGAGGAGTCCGGCACTGCTGGAATGAGAGGCCCCCTCAAGGGGGGCAGCAAGGTGAGCCCTGAAGCCCACATGCTGTCCCTGTCCCTTACATCATACCTTATGGCTCTGCGGCTCATGTCGGCGTGACTCAAAGTCTCTTGTGAGTCCAGCTCAGTCCTTTCAGGTGCAAACAGGGCTGAAGCACCAGCCTCCAAGCCCACCCTCAGGATCGGGGCTCCCCTCCTCACTCCCCACTCCCGAGGCAGCCTGGCCACATGGCAGCTGGGTTTCCCAGGCTGGCGATCTCAGGATCCCAGGAGAAAGCACACACAGATGGAAGCTGCCGTCCTGTGACACCTGAAGTGACCCTCCGTCATTTCCACCTTATCTGCTCATTAGAGGTGAGTGACCGAGGTCCACACTCACGTCTGACAGGTGCACTTATGTCTTAGGTGTCCGCAGGTGCACATGCGTGTGCATAGGCCTTGTACCTCCATCAGCTCACATGATAGTGTATGGGCCTGACATCAGTTTTATGTGTGTGTCGGTGCCTATGCCTGTGTGTACATGCTTTGAACATCTGTAGGTCCACATACTTGTGTTCATATACCTTATGTGTTCGTAGGTGCACTAACATGCATACTTGGGTCTGACATGTCTACTGTGCATAAACATGTGTTTAAATGCTTAGAGAAAGCTCTGCACAGTGCACTGGGCTCTGGGAGGAGGAATGAGATTGAGTTAGTGGTCCAGTGGTGGCTCTCAATAAGATACACCCACGTCTTAAACCTCAAAATCAGCAAATGTGAAGGGTAATGGGAAAAGGGTCTCTGTATATATGATTAAGTCAAATATCCTCAGGCAAAGCATCCTTGGGCTGTCCTGTGGGTCCTAAGTTCAATGGCAACTGAACTGATAAGAGATGGAAGAGAAGAGCCACATGGGAAGGGAAGGCAAGGGACCCCGCAGATGCCAGCAGCCACCAGGCACTGGATGCCGTGTCTTTCCCAGAGCCTGCAGAGGGAGCCGACTGAGCCAGCACTTGTTTTAGGACTGCCGGCCTCCTGAACTGAGACAGAATGCCTTTCTGTTGTTTTAAGTCGCCAACTTGATGGTGATTTGTTACTATAGCAGTCATCGGAATCTTTATTACTAATCTTGAAATTGTTCATAGGACCAACATAATCATGTGTGATTTCTGTCAAGACACAGCAAGCTCCTGTGGTTTTGTTCAGATCTGGTTCGCCCATGGAAAGTCAAGACTAGAGCGTGGTGGTGGAGGGCTCATTCTCCCCCGCATGGAGGTCTGGTCAATTCTGGGTCAGCAGGCCTATGTCCCTTGGGAACCCAGTTCCTTTCCCTGGGTGCATGCACATGCACCATACTGCCTCTGTGTTGTGTGCCAAGCAGGAGAAAGGGGACGGAATGGTGAGGTCCAGCTAGGAAGTACCCCGACCCTCAGCTTGCGTCTTCCTGCCAGTACCTCTCCTCCTGACCACACCAGCTGGGAAGGAATTTGGACACTGTGGTCCCCATTCATGGGAGCACTCTGAGCCAGCTGTGCAGCTGTCCCGTGGTTCCAAGGACGGCCAACAGTCTACTGGGGCAGTCACAGCTGAGAGGGACCAGCAGGCTGACACTGGACCAGTGAGGAGCTACATCCCTGTAGCCCCCAGGGGGAGTCACTCTGCAGGAGCTGTGTCCTGCAGGACCACGCAGAGGGCACTGCACCCCCACCGGGCCTGCGGTGACCTTGTCACACACCCACAGGCACATATGACTGTGGCCAAGGCTCTGGCACCTCTGAGCCCTCACAAGTCACAGGTGCTCTCTTCCCATGGGTCCTTTGTAGTGTGTCACAGGACGTTTAAAGGACGACCCATCTTCTTTCTTCTCTCCCTTTAAAAATCGTGAAAGGCCACCTATCTGGAGTGGAAGGTCAGATCCCAAGGACATTAGCCTCGCACACACTCATCCTGGATCCTAGTATTCTACTTCCCAGAAATTAACCACTTTTGCCCACAGAGTGGGCACCTTAACCAAGACTGCGCCCCTCTCCTAGGGAGCTACGCCTCCCCACTCACCGGGGTGTCCTTGCTAGACTCCCTGCTAGGACACGTTTCCAGTTCCAAGCCACTGCGAATGGGCACCAGTGAATACCTCACGCTTCCCTAGGGCACTTTCATAGTTCGAAAATTTCTAGAAACAGAATTGCCATCAGAGATTCTGAAGGCTTTAGATTTTGAGAAAAGTTCAAGAAGTGCCTCCAGAAACACGTACACAACCTTAGGTGCACCCAAAACGCCTGGCCCGTTCCCCACCATCTTCACGAGCTCCTGCTAGTGTCCACCCAGCAGTCAGATCTCAGTTTGGTTTTCTGCTAACGCCCTTTCATTGCCAAGTCGTCTATTTGGGAATTATTTGGTTATACGCCCATAATTGGTCATGGCCTCCTAACTCTTTTGTTGGGAGAATTAGAAAATAATTCTGCAAGGTAAGCATGAAGTGTCTTTTATGATTTCCTATGCATTTCATAAGCATTTTGTGAGAATTTTTGTACAAGGTCTCTTTGGTTACATAAGATGTGTTAGTTAGCAGCGGGCACAGGAGTCCATCGTAGAGGGCACTCTGTCCTTGTAGCACAAAACCCTCTTAAGAAATTTAAGGCTGATGGTTTTTCCATTGGAAGTCACTCATCAAAAAGGTGGTCAGTGGTTCCACTGCTCTTTCTAAGGGAGTGCGGGGAGCTGGGGTTTCTCCCAAAAGGGAGGGTTGAGCAGAGGGGACCCTACAGAGAGGAGAGCACGTGGGGAAGTATGGCCCAGAAGGAGGACTGTCCAGTAATAAACTTGGAGCTGCCTTTCTCATGAAGTCAGCCCACCCCAAAGTCTCTAAAGCCCAGGAGACTCCAGGGAAGGCACAGATGGCTCTGCAGGTAGGAGGACGGGGATCAGAGCCCTGCAGGGACAAGTGACAGTTGTCATCCCCTCTCCTCACCTGCCTGCCAGCCCAGGATCTGGGGCTAGAGCTGCCTGGGGCCAAGGCAGACCCTGGCTTCAGGAGCCTCCCTTGTATGCAAGGGCTGATTCCCGTCCCTTACAGAGACTCTGGCGGGAAACAGGTTGAACCAGTTGTGCTCAAGAGCAGCTCTCCCCTGCCTCTGAGGTGTGTGTGGACCTGAGGACACATTCCAGCATTGTGGAGGGGAGGGTGGGGGGTCGAGGGTGGAGGTGGCCAGTGACCCCAGACAGACAGACCCACAAGCTCCAGAGTCCAGATAATCCAGAGCCTACGTGCAGGAGGCTGCTGCAGGCTGAACCATGCCCCCCAAACCCGTGTGTTGAAATCAAACTTCCAGGATCTCAGAAGGTGACTGGTTTGGAGAGAAGGCTTTAAGGAAGGAATGGGATTACGTGAGATAATCAAATGGGACTGGTATCTTCACAAGAAGGGGAGGTCAGGACACAGGCACAGAGGGGTGGACCACTGAGGTCATGGAAGACACAGCCAAATATAGGACCAGGAGCAAGGCTGGAATGGAGCCCCCTCGCAGCCCTAGCGAGGAACCCCCCCTGCTGACCCTCCATCTTGGACCACCAGCCTCCAGCATGGAGACAAATCCACATCTGCAGTCTGAGTCGCCCACCATGTGGCACCACATGGGGCGGCCCAGGCAGACCCACAGGGATGCTATAGCAGTGCGCTCCTAGGAATTAGTCAAGGGTACTCTGCCAACTCCAGCCCGCCCGGTCCTGGAGTAAGGGACTGCAGGGTGGACCAAGCGACCAACTCCTCAGCCGAGGCACTGCAGCGGGGAAGGTGAGATTTGAGCTTGTGCAGCCGCCAGGCAGCATGGACACCCTAGGAACTGTGGGCAGAAGAATGGGACCCCAGGGTCAGAGACCAGCAGGGCTGGGTGGGCAGGACAGGACCCCGCAGTGCCTATCCCAGGGGTATCCATGCCCAGGCTGGGGATGGAGGCACCCATGCCACACCACTGTCACATGGAAACACTGTCCCTCTTAGAGTCCCTGAGTCTGCCTGTCTCCCAGCTTCCTCCTGCAGGAGCTGGGCTACTAGGAAGTGGGTGCAAAGTTCCCTCCCCGCCCCCAAGCTTCAGTCCCTCCCAACACCTGTGCGTCCTCCACTCGAGGTGGTTTAATAGTGAAAACAGGCAGGGCAGGCAGTGTGCTGCGGATGTGAGGTATCCAGAAATGGTCTTCGCCACCGTGATTAGGTGAGGGTGGGCCCGGCTCCTAGGTCCCAATCCAGAGCTGGGCGTCCCTTGATCCAGACAGTGCCTGAGACGTGGAAAAGAACCGAAAGGACACGAAACAGAGAGTAAGGTGCAGGCCATCCTCGACCACAACACAGCAGCCTGATGACAGAATTCCTGTGGTTAAAAAATGAAACGTGCAGTGTGTGTTTCATGCTGTATGTTTGCATATTTACATAATATACAAGAAAGGTTTCAGCCTTCTAAAATCCTTGTAATTTATCCATTTAATTAAGCCATACTACTTAAATATGCATATAAATGCATATCAAATCATTATAAAAATCAAAATCAACTGTGGAAATCCCAAATAATGCAAAAGAGAAATGGGAAAAATATTCTAAATAGAACAAGAAAGGAGAAAATATAGAGAAATAATAGATACACAAATACTTCAAAATTATAGTTAAAAATCAAAGAATTACAAAAAAAATTCCAGCACAATCAGTTCATTGTAGACACAATCAAAATGTAATGGCATAAAAACACTGAACATAAAATGTGAGAAAAGATTGCAAGTGCAAACTCAGAGTAAACTAGGAGAGACACATCAAGAAAAGATGAAAGAATACACTCAGCTATTAAAAATGTCCCACACAGCAGATGGGGGACCCGGTGATTCTCAGGCTCATCTAGAAAGCATTCAAAGGTAGAGGATTGGGTCCTGCACCTACTCCTGAAGAAAAGATATAAAAGTGGGCTGTTCCAATTTGTTTCAGGCCAAGAGACACCTGGGATAACCTGCTAAAGCAAGTACATGTAAAACTTCTAAAGATATGAAACCAAGCCAAATCAGCTACCATTCAATCGAATGGTAAATGTAAGTATATCATTTGACTTCCAAAAGCTCAAAATTTATTTCTAGTAGCCTCAATTCAGAGGAACAGGGAAGAACGAGCTCCTCCAAAATGAGTGTGCAGGTCAGGGGCAGGGAGAGGACATGTGGGCTGTGGACAGGAGGCTACAGAACTGGAGAGATTTGCAGGGAATGCCACAGTTAGGGAGAAAGGAGAGGGCAGGCTGAGCGATCTGCACAGCTCAAAAGACCGCCAGTCCAGACAGCAAGTCAGAAGGTGGAGCTGATAGAACATCTGATGTGTCCAAAACTTGAGGAGAGACAATCCACGGCATTGAGATCTAGGTTTGAATTAGTCCTAAGATATAAAAGTTGAACAAGTGAAAAACAGAATAATTATTAACTCTAATTTGCAATTTGACATGAATGATTTTTGTTTCTATCACTATCATATTATAATTCCAGCACGAATCTACCCAAAGCTAAGCTACAGTGTACTGGGAGGTGGGTATATAAAGAAGGGCAAAGTGAAAAAGGACCGTCTGGGTGTCTCTTAGCATGAAGTCAGCGGGCAGCAGGGAAGCCAGTGCCACATTTCTAACAGCTTTAAAATCCCTCCTTCCCAGCCTTTCCCCTCCTCAGACCATGGGCAGCAAGCACATTCCAACAGACAGTGAGAAGCATCGTCACTGAAAGTAGAAACAGGTTAGAAGATGTTTGTGTCCCTAACATATAAGGGCATATAATCGACAACTAATTAAAATAGGAATAAGAAACACACAAAATAAATAAGGCCCGAAGATTGGGGGACATTTAATATAAGAAAGAACATAATTTACAACATATAACCATTTGATAAATAAAATTGAAGCTTAGGAAAATTTGCTATCTATTTAATAAATGTCACATCACATTGTTAAAAATAAATTCAGAAAGAATAAAATATGTTATTATGAAAATCCAATAGATATAAGAAAATACATATTTTATTGCAAATTATGAGAAAAAAAGTTTTTGATCTATCAAAAGGTCTTGACCCCTGAACACCAATAGATTATACTACAAAAACTCCAGAATTTATTCAAGCTCAAAGATATTTTAACTGACTTGAAAGACCAAAATTATAAGGAGCATGATCTTATTTGAATACATCATAATCTATAAAGATGATCTCTTATTAATGATGGAAAGAGTAGCAAATAAACAAAAAAGCAAAGGCACCGAGGAAGCGACTAATTCCACAAAAGCAGAAAGACAAGTGACATGGGAACATTTCAAGTAGAGTAGGCACTGAGGAGAGTTAGAACAAGCAAGATGTTGCTCATCATCCCTCGGACCTGAATAGGTTAAAATGGTTGATATGTCCACTCTGACAAGGATTTTGTAGATGATATCACTGTAATGCAAATATGCTCTTCAGTGAGCACTTAGACATTAATATATAATTTCAGTAAAACCATAAGAATATATGTATTTTATTTATTTATATATAACATCTCAGGTAGGAGGTATAAATTCAGTAGTTTTCATAAATTGCATATCCATGAAGTCACAACCTCTATCAGCAAACGAAACATTTCTAAGAGCTCTAAAATCCCTCCTTCCCAGCCTTTCTCCTCCTCAGACCCAGGCAACCTGGATCACACTGATAGGCTCATGTCTCAGTGTCTGAGGTAGAACAAACACATGTGAGCGGGACCATGCAAAGCACACTCGTTTGCACCATTCCCAGAATGCTCTGAAATCCATCTGTGCTGTACATTCTAGTTCATTACCTTTGACCCCCACGTCATGAACAGGCCACAATGTCTGCACAATGTCTGCACATGTCTGTTGGTGGGTCGTTGGGTGGTTTCAGTGTGAGGCTGTTGAAATCCAGCTACCGTAGCTAGTTGAAGAAAATCTTTTTTGATCACCTGTTTTCACTTCTCTTGGGCAAATGCCTAAGAGGAGAACTTTACGGACAAAGGTAAGTGAATGTTGAACTTTATATTAAACTTCACGGTTTTCAAAAACACTGGTGTAAGTTCACACTCTAACCAGCAATGCTGAGAGTCTCAGTCACCGCACATCACGGGCAACCCTTGATGTTGCCACGGTGTTTTGACTTTGCCTTGTTAGTGGGTTTGTTGTGACATTATGGTTCAAATTTGTATTCCCTTCTGATGGATGATATTAAACACTTCTTGGGTCATTTGTTATCTTGTTTTGAGAAGTGTCTGTTTAAAATTCTGGAAATGTTTTTGTTAGGCCTACTGTCTTCTTATTGAGATGTAAGATGTATCTGTGTATACACATCTCTTATCAAACAATACAGTACAACGTTATTAACTAATAATAATATGCCATTATATACTATGTGCAAATTACACTATACACTATATAATCATTGCATTATAGTGCAACAATTGCATATGCATGTTTATTATGGTTTGCTCTTTCATTCTGTTTAATTTTTCATTCACAGAGAACTGTTTGAAATCAGTATTTTCTTTTCTCTTTTGAAAATACTTTTGTTTTGTCCCTCAGAAGTACTTGCATACCTCACAGTTGTGAGACTTGAATCCTGCATTTTTTCTCAATGTTTGACATTTTCTGCTTTGACATTGAGGCTTCTGACTCATCTCAAAATCATTGTGTGATGACGTGAGATGGCACATGATGGGTGTGCTTCCTGCCCATGGATATGGAGTTATCTGGGGACGGAGGCATCAGTGTCAGTTTCACGGCTCACATCTGGGTCTCCTCCGGGGCTCCCACTGCTCTGCTGGGTTCTGAGTCTACCTTTCCCTCCTATGAGATTGGGTTGATCATGCACCTTCATAGCAAGGCAAGAACCCAAGTCATACACTCTCTAGGTTGGCGCTTCTTGTTCAAAGTTTTGACTATTTTAGTCTTATACAATGCCACATGCAATTTAGAATCAATTTATCAGTTTGTACAAAAAAGGCTAATCGGCCCTTTGATTGGCATTGAATTTGGGCAGAATGGGCATTTCCTCAATACAGCGACTCATGTGGTGTCTTATGGGGTCCTTCGCCTCCTGTGATCACCCTGCAGTGTTCTGCCGCTTTCCCTGGGGTGGTTGTGTTTCTTCTAAGGCTTTTACTCAAAATGTGGTCCATGGCCCAGCATCCTCCGCCTCTTTGTTTAGAAAAGTATAATCTCAAGCTCCACCCTGAAACTATCAAGTCAGAACCTACATTTTTTCAATTTAATTTAATTTTATTTTTTTACTAGAGCATTATAATTGCACATATAAGTTGGGTTCTTCTTGACAAAGTTGTGTATGCATGGAATGCAATTTTAGTTCATTCCATTTGGTTTTCATGAACTGTATTTGATTTAATTTATCCATTTTAGTCTGATACTTCAACAATGGTAAATGCCCCTACTACTTGTTGTCATTTTTGTAGGAAGATAACTGATTTTTTTCAAATATGAACTTTGTACCCTATAACCACGGTAACTATGAATATCAGTTCTAAGTAGACATTCTGTAGAGTCCTTTGGATTTTTCAAAGACAGTCATGTTCTCCAAGAAACCTTTCCCACCTCTGTCTGGTTTGCTTGTTCATGGGCTTGTTGCCTTATTATACAAAGGCCCCAGTTCAAAGTCGGATACGGTAGACATACATGCCTTGTGTCCAAGCTGCAAAACATTCCCTATCTCATATTGATGATGGTGTCAGCTCTAAAAATCTTCTTACTGTCCCACAGCAGCTTGAGAAATGCCTCTTTTTTTTTTTGTCTATTATTTTCTGAATGTTTTCAGGGAAGAAATTTTGAATTTCACTAAAATTTTTTTCAGCATCAATTGAAATTTTTCTCCTCTCTATTAATATGGTGAATTACAATGGTTGCCTTTCCAAATTCCTTCAATAAACCGTCTTGTACACTCTGTGTTATCCTTTGATGTATTAATGAGCTTGTTTTACTCATATATTTCAGAATTTTTGTTCCTACGTTCATGAAAGATACTGGCCTGTAAAATGATAATTCAGTCACAACTAAGAGGAGTAATCCCAGTAATGCTTCGTTAGTTTTGCATTTGAAAATCAATTAATGGAACACATTGTGTTAATAGATTTAAACAGAAAAAAAATATGTTTATCTTAGTAGATAAAGAAAAATAATTCCCCCGAGAAGCAAAGCTCCCATTTTTGATAAAAGCTTCTAGCAACTAAAAATGGAGGAAAACCTCCTCAAGCTCATTAAGGCACCTTTAAGACCTCGCAGCCAGTGTCCACTGTCATGAAGAAGGCTGGACTTCTCAACCAGGTGTGGAGGAGACCCGGGCCCCTGGGGAAGCCCCCAGCTGGAGCCACAAAGGTACACAGGGCCATGGAAGAGAACTGGTTGGAAAGGGGGGGAAATCCTTCATTCACACACGTTAGAACCATTAATGTAGACTTTTTTCAAATCTGCAGAAAAGCTACTATAATTAATAATCACAGTTAGCAATATTGCAGAACACAAGGCCCAAATACAGGAAAAAAATCATTTGTACTTCTATATATTTACAATAAGCAATTTGAAAATACATTGCAAAAATGCATTTCCAGTGGTAAATGGCAATGGGTAAATAATTGTATAAAATGCTGAGGAATAGCTTTAAAAAGTGTGTTCAAAATCTGACCCAGCTATCCCACTCCTTGCTTTTTACCAAAAGGACTTAAAATCAGCATACTACAGTGACACAGCCACATCAATGTCTATAGCAGCTCAATTCACAATAGCTAGACTATGGAACCAACCTAGATGTCCCTTCAACAGAGGAATGGATAAAGAAAATATGGTAGATATACACAATGGAATATTAATCAGCTTTAAAGAAGAGAGAAATTATGGCATTTGCCAGTAAATGGTTGGAGTTGGAGAATATCATACTAAGTGAACTAAGCCAATTCCACAAAACCAAAGGCTGAATGTCTTCTCTAATATGTGGATGCTAACTCACAATAAGGCAGGGGGCACTAGGGAAGAATAGTATTACCTTAGATTAGGTAGAGGGAAGTGATAAGAGGGGAGGGGAGGGGATGTGGGGATAGGAAAGACAGTAGAATGAAACAGACATTATTATTGTATGTGTATATGTGACTGTATGACCAATATGACTCTGCAACATGTACACTCAGAAAAATGAGAGTGTATATCTATATGATATGTGAAAGTGCATGAATACATTCTAGTGTCATGTGTACTAATTAAAGCAAATAAATTAAAAAAAAATCTGTACAGTAAAAACCACAAAACATTCCTGAGAGAAATTTTTTAAAAACTCAGTAAAAGAAAAGACATGTAATAGTTATGGATTGAATGAGCCAATATTTTTAAGAAAATAATTCTCCACAATTGATCTGGATTGTCAATTAACTTTCATTTGAATTTTGGCAAGTGTTTTGCAGAAATGGGAAAGCTAATTAAAATTACATGTAGTGCAAAGGCTTAAAATTTCCAAAACAATATCATGAAAGAAAATTAAAAGTGTGGGGAAAACATAAATCTTGATCCTTACCACACACCATAAACAAAATACTCCAAAATGAATCGTAAGGGGCCTCATTGGATAATGAAATCCTAACAACTTCCAAAAATTACACAGGCCACTATATCTGTGGTTTTGAATTAAGCAAATCTCCTCTAAACAGAACACCCACATGTGTATACATGCATATTCACATACACACAGGCATAAACACAGATGTATGTGTACACACATGTATACACGGTACACAGGTACATATATGTGCACATGCACGCATATCCACACATATCCACACAGCAAGAGAGTAAGGGTAGTAAGCTAAAGATCACCAACACTGAAAGTTCTGCTTGTTGAATGCTCCGTTGGTAAATTTGAAAGATGAACCAAACACAGACTGGGAGAACATCTTTGAAAAGCATATTTCTGAAAACGATTATGGCCATAATATTTCAAAACTCCTATAAGGGATTAATTAGGGAAAAAAGCAACCCAATGTTTCAAATGGCCAAAAGAGTTGAGCAGAGATTTCACACAAGCAGACGGGGGTGGCCAAGGAGCACAGAGAGAGAAAATCCACACTAAATCACAGTGAGATTCCTACTTGCTCCCAAATGTGCCCGCAGGGTTTCAATGTGCAGAGGGGCTGAGAGCCACACAGAGAGGCCTGGGTTCTTGAGGAGACTTTTATTGCTTATATTTCTCTGGAGAAAGGGCTTGCAAAGGTACGCAGCCCCCAGTGAAGCCCAGGGCCAGTTAGGGGCAGAAGGAGCAGGGAAGGAATGCAGTGGCCGGAGCCTTTCCTAGGTTTCCGTAGGAATGGCAGAGGCACGGAAGCCGGCCCGGCCTGGCCTCCTTGGACTAATTCCTTCCTGCTCTGGGCTGGCAGCTGGGAGCCCTGAACCGTGATGGTTTGGGCAGGTGGGTCAGGGGCTTGGTGGGGGAGTTGGTGAGGCCGTGGCGGGGGCCTAGACTGGAGACTGACGACTCGGCAGGTGAATGCCATTCCCAGCTGCTCTGGTTTGGGTCTGAGGTGCCCCAAAGCTCTGTGTTAATGAGGAGGTGAGGTGAGTGCTGTTGTGACCTGCTGACGGGATGCCCCATCCCCCTGATGGAGTGACAACTTGAAAGGACCTCTGCACTGGGTGGCCAGGGTGGGCAGACAGCTGCCTGGGGGAAGAGGTCACTTGGGCGGGCACTCAGGGGACCGTGTTTTGTCCCTCTGACTTCTCCGGCTCTCCCTGCCTCCAGCCACCACCAGTTGAACCATTTCCCTGGCCTCACCCTTCCGCCATGATGTTCTAAATCACCTCTCAGCCCCAGAGCAATGGAGTCAACCAGTCACAGATGGAAACTCTGTAACCATGAGCCCAAAATAAACTTTAGCTTCTCTTGTTCTTCCTGGGTACTTTGGTGATGGTGATGAAAATCTAAGTGACCCGCCAGCTGAGCCCACTGCTATTTCTAACAAACACAGAGGCTTGGGAAAGGCAGTCTCTCCCCAGGTAAGTAGGGCCTTGGGCACCAGAACTTCAAGAATACAGAAATAGGGGGAAAAAAACAGCTGATCTAGTTGACCACAGGGCGAGTGGAGGAGGGATGGATTTAGATCTAAGGAAGCACAGTTAGAACACTTCGTAACCCCAGAAGGGCAAAGCTGACCATCTGGCCACGCCAACTCTTGGCCAGGGTCTGCAGCCACTAGATCTCTCACGTGGAGCTGGGAAAGACTCAGGCTAGGACAGCCACTTGGGAAACAGTTTGACAACCTCTTTAAAAGTTAAATATAGCCAGGCACGGTGGCACAGGCCTGTGATCCCAGAGACTCAGGAGTCTGAAGCAGGAGGATTGCAAATTGGAGGCCAGCCCCAGCGAATTAGTGACACTCTGACTCAAAATAAAAAATAAAAAGGGCTAGAGGTGTAGGTCAGGGTGAGGCACCCTGGGTTCCATTCCAGAACAACAACAACAACAAAAAAAAAAAAAAAAAACAGAGAGAAAAGAAAAAAAAGTCAAGTACACACTTACCTTCTAACCTGGTAATTCCAGTCCTAGGGAATCTACCCAAGATAAGTGAGAATCTGTCAAACAGACTTGCCCATCAATGGCCAATGTCACTTTTCTTTTAAAATAGCCTTAAAAATGGAAATCAACAAAAGTGCATCAATCAGTGAAAGGATATATTTAACACAGGGCAGCTACACAGTGGATTGCCACCACCTGCAAAAAGTGGGGAGCCAGCTCAGCAACAGCACGGGGCAATCTCAAAGTCACCAGGGTCTCTCAAGTCAGCCAGACAGTCCACTATGTGATGCTTCTGCCTGACGGCTAGGACAGGTGCCCATGTCCAGCAGATGCCACCCCAGGAGGCGCAGGATCCCACGGCAGGGAGCTGAGAACACGTCTGGTGATGAAGACTTGCTCTAAAGCTCAGCTGCATGGTGGACACCAGATCTCCTCACTCTGCATGCTTGTGATCCATGAGTGTGTGTGTGCAAATGATTTCCTCAATAGACTGTTAAAACACCATAGCGAGAGCCAGCCAGAGGCGGCGGCACAAGTGCCTGTGATCCCAGCTACAGGGGAGGTTGAGGCAGGAGGGGGGCTTCTTGAGCCCAGAGCTCACGACCAGCCTAGGCAACACAGTGAGGTCCTAGAGAACAAACCACCACCACAAACCAAGCCCCACAGGAGATGCTCCTTCTCACCCCTGTGCAGGTGCATGCCTGCTCCTGCAAGCAGTCTCCACTCGTCACACTGTGGCGAGGCTGCAGGCTCTCACGCGGATGCTAGGAGTATGGCACAGAGCACTGCCCTTGCTTTGACAGTGCCTGCTTGCTGTGTCCCCATGCATCTGGCAGCCGCCGTCTCCCTCATGAAGATGTTCCCTCACAAATCCAAGACCTCCCGTGCAGAACTCCAGTCTCCCTGGCTTCAACAGCCAAATCCAGAAAATGGGCCTTGCTGCTTCCAAAGCTTTTTGCATAATTAGAAAACACAGAAGTATAAAGAGCACCCCAGGTGAATCAAGGGGGGAGGGGCCACCACCACCAGCCACAGCCATGGGCCCTGCTGCTGTGGTTCTCAGATGCCCAGTTAGAAAGGACTCCACGGGAGCTTCCAGGAGGGTTTCTGGGGAAGACTACTGATGAGCTGGGTCTGTGGATCCAGCAGCCCCAGGCCACTCCAGTCCGCCCTTCTCTTCCAACATGGCAAGTCAATATGAGTAATGGATGCCAGAAACAGAGGAGGTCAACAAAGGCAGTGGTGAGAGTGCAGTTGGAAAAACGAGGAAACTCAAAATGACTACAAAAATTGCCTCCAAGAAATAGGGTTCTGAGTGGCCCACACAGGAGCCAGGAATTCGTTTCTGAACCTGAGGGACACTTGCTTGAGTTGACATTAGAAATCACTAATTCTGTGGTAATTATCAAGAATACAAATGATAATGATTACTGGCAAGAATGTGGGGGGAAAGTGCCCTTATCCACCGTTGGTGAGACTGTAAATTAGCACAACCACTCTGCAAAGCAATATGGAGAGTCCTCAAAAAATTAGGAATGGAACCACCATATGAGCCAACTACCCTACTCCCTGTATCATCCACCAGACCTAAAATCAACATACCATAACGGGACATGCAAACCAGTGTCTGCAGCACCACAACTCACAATGACCAAGTGGTGGAATCAGTCCAGAAGCCTGTCGATAGATGAATGCATCACATAAATGTGGTACACACACAGTGGAGTCTTACTCAGTCAAAAAGAAGAATAAAATGATGGCATTGGCCAGGAAACACATGGAGCTGGAGAACGTGGTGCAAACTAAAAAAGGAAGGGTCAGAAAATCAAAGGTCAGACGTTTTCTCTCATGCCAGAGCAAAACGAGGGGAAGAAGGCAGGGAGGTCAAATGTCATAAAGATGCAGGGACAAGCAGTGTGGAAGCGGGAGGAAGAAATCAAGAGGGAGGGAGGAGGGACCGGAAGGGGAGGAGATCAGAAGGAATTTAACAGAACCTCGTTGTGACCCACAGGGAACCTACCTTCAGTGTGTGTAGGAGCGCCATCGAGGATGGATAATGGGGGAACAAGGAGGACCAGGCCTGAGAGGGAGCGTGTTGACTCCTTGATGTCGGCTTCTTCTGGGATGGACCCAGCTACCGTGTATGACTGTAAAGTTCTAAGAAAAAAGAAAGAAAACCACTTTAAAAATCCCTAATTCTGGAGGCCACACAGCTGAGCGATAGTGTCAGCGTCCCTGTTGGTCTCTCTGAGCTACAGGTCAGGATGACAGCGCTTGCCTGGCTTCCTTGTGAGAGACCTGAAAGTAGCTGTGCCTGAAGCCACCCACTGTGCTCTGGGGCTTGTGCAGGTGTCCTGTGGTGCCACCCTTGGGTCATGGTAACACCTCCATTTTGTAAACATGCGTCCTATGAGCAGCCATGCAGATTTGCACATGGGCACAAACCACAGGTTACTTCACCTCTAATCACCTTCTTTTTTTTTTCTCTCTGAGAAAACAGGAAAGGAAAGTTTATTATTTTGCTAGCCAAGGAGAAACACAGAGCATAAAGTGGACACTGTTACATTTCCCCCATGTCAATTTCTATATCCCATCTGTATGAAAAAAAAAAAAATGGGTAATAACATCTCCAAGCTGCTTCCTGCTGAAAGGGGTTGAAGTTGGGGGAAGTAACCCAAAGTCCTTGTTCTCTATCAGGTGGGGCATGGACAGTTAAGGGCATTCAGCATCAGAGCAGTCCAGAGGTCCACAGTGCCAGAAGGCAGGTGACTGGACAGGGCAGGGGGTATGCTAAGACAACAATACATGAGACAGCAAAACATCACTTCTTTGTAAACAATTAGCACCAAAGCCATTAGTTTTTCAATCAGTCTCCAAAATCCATGAAGACAGTAATTCATAATCATATCAGTGGAAAACGGATCAAGTTTATCAATGTAGGAAGTTAGGAAGATTTGTAAGTCTATGAGATGAGGCTCAAATTAACTCAGGACAAACTTGCATCCTGAGTCCTTTGTGATGTTATTATTAGGCACTCCCAGCAAGAACCCTTCCTTTATAGCTCCCCATTCACCTTCTTTACCCCATCATTATCCCTAAGCCCATTCCCCAGAGGAGGGCTGGAGAGTTGCTCTCCTGTGTCCACCCTGGGGGCCTCCTGCAGGAACTCCTTCTCTTTTGCAAAGATCATGGTCACAGTGATGGGCAGGCTGCACTGTGAGGAAAAGGATTGACATTTTGTTCCTTTGGAAGTACTCATCCATCGTAACCTTCACTAAGTGTGCGTATGCATTAGTTAGAAATGTGCAGCTGGACACAGTTTCACTGTGAAGACCTCTGAAAGTGCCCTTCCTCTTCCCTTCCTCCCTAGTCTTCCTCTCTGCCTCCCCTCCTCCTCTCCAGCTCACAGCTGGAGGATGGACCAGTGTCCTGCGGGCTCCCCTCTCTCTACCTACACCAGAACCCACTTCCCACAAAGCCGAAGCACTGAGAATGAGTGAGCTGGTCCCTCTCACTGCCGCAGCGATGGCACTGCCCTGACGGGCCTGCTTGGACTGGCCGCCTGCAGCTGGTCCCATCCACTCCTGCCTATGGTGAAGAACCTGCACTCAAGGACACTCGGCAGGGGCCGCTCAGGGAAGAAGCCAGCGGACAGGAGGATGCAGAGGTCACTCAGTGCAAGTGTCACTCAAGGAGAGGGACTTCAAAATCAGGTGGTGGTGATGGGCCAAGGGCTGTGAGTGTGCCAACATGGAAGTGGATGGGTGGCCTGGCATGTAAATAAACCCCTTTCACAGGGCAAACCAGGCTATTCCACTCCTACCGAGGCCTTCCCAGGACCCCTTTCACGCGCAGGACTGGAGCACTCAGGCTGCAGTGCTGCAGGGCCCAAGGCCTCCCTGGCTGGCTCCTGGGTCCCCCTCTTTGACTTCTCTAGAGCTTCCTGCTGAAGGGAAAGTGAGAAATGAAAGTCAGAGACCAGGCAGAGATGCGAAGGAGAGTTTATTTGTCAGAGCTGACAAATTAAGGCCACCTCTCTATAGTGGAGAGGGCCTACAGACTTGGGTGTGGCAGGCTCGGGAATCCAAGCCAGGAGGGCCCTAATGGGGGCCATTGGGGTTGGGTGGTGTGAGGGAGTGATGAGTCTTTCTCTGAAACCTTTTCTCCAAGAAAAAAGTGAGTCTTTTCCTTTGGGTGGGAAAGCGAAATTTTTCCTTAAAATGGTGGCTGTCACTTAAGATGTCCATCCAGATGCTAAGCAAGGACCTTACACCTACCACCCCAGATCCCAGGGTGGGGCTGCTGCCCTCCTGGCTTCTTCCTGAGCCTCTCCCCCAAAATGATACTAACTCGCTCTGGAATACACCATGTTTTCCGAAAACCAAGTCACACACTTTGAACAGTGTGACCTGCCTTTCTACACGTCTACTTTTTAAAAATTGTTCACCTCATTCACTAACTTATTTATTTTGTGTTTCTGTTCTTTTTTGGTTGAATTTTTTTATTGAAAGAGACCCACATGCTGCTGTGAGGAATCTCACACACGCCTTACCAGTTTCCCCTACTGCAAACACTTTGGACACTCTGGTGCCACATTACAACCAGGATGTGCCCTGGGACTCAGCCTCACACCACACAGACGGCACCAGTGTCACTGGCTCTCCTAAGCGTGCTCGGTTCATCAAAGTGTTCACTCTCTTATTTGCACAGATCCCAAACCCGCCCATCCTCAGGGATCCCTTCTGCTGCTCCTTTACAAACACACCCACTTCCCGAGCCAAGCCCGACTCTCCATGTCCTCCCTAAACCCCCGCAACCCCCAAATCTTCTTCACTTCCAAAGTTTTGTCATTTCCGCTATGCTCTGCAAGTAGAATCACTCCATCTGTAATCCTGGGGACTGTCTTGTTGCCCTGCCTGACTATGGAGCGCCACACATGGGGCTGGACACCAATAACTCAGTCCTCCTGTAGCTGAGCAATAGTCCACCAAGACTTCCTCACAGTCCACTGAGTCATTCACCCACTAAAGGACACCTGGGTTGATTCCGGTTTTCATCTACCATAAGTAAAGTTTGTGTGCCCATCAGTGCAAGGCTTTTGAGTGAACACAGTTTCTACGTCTCTGGACCAGTGCCCAGGAAAACACTTGCTGAACCGGTGAGAGTAGTCCTTCTGTTTTATCAGAACCATCTGGCACTCGCTCCTCTGTGTCTCACCGCCTGTGGTGCTGCCACGGTGCTCACTCTGGACATTCTGATTGATGGGATTGTGTCCTGTGCTTTCAGCTGGCTTCTCTTGAAACGTGAGGTTCCCCATCTCTATATTCTCTCTGATGGAATGTCTTCATGTCTTTTCCCCCAATTCTGATTGAATTGTGCTTTTTGGGTCTTTGGTGTTTAGCCTACTGTTGAGTGGTGGGTGTTCTTTATATATTCTAAATACTAGTTCTTTGTGTGACACGTGATTTGCGATTCTTTTCCTGAGTCTGTAACACATCATGTTGTATTCTTAGAGTCATTTTCATAGCAAAACATTTTAAATTCAAATGAAGTCCAGCTATTCAAGATTTGGCTTTTATGAACTGTGTGGGTTTTTTTGTTTGTTTTTGGTTTTTTGTTTGTTTGTTTGTTTGTTTTTTGCATCTCTCGTAAGTACTCTTTGCCTAGCTGTAGGTCCTGAAGAGTTTCTCTTATTTTTTTTAAAGTTTTATAATCTTCCACTTTCTAGTTAAATCTAAATCCATAAGGTGTGAGACGTTGATGGAGATGTTTTCCCCTGTTAGTGGGTCTCCAATTGCTCTAGCTCTATTGTTGAAAAGGCTAAATTTCCTCCCACAAATTGCTTTTGCATCTTTGTCAAAAGATCAATGGGGTGCATCTGCATGGGTTGTCACTGGGCCCCTGCACTGCTCCACTGACCTGAGTGTCTCTCCCTCCTTCCACAACACCCCTCTCCATTTCTATAGCCACACAATGTCTTAAAATCACTTAGATTGATTGCTCCTACTCTAATCGGCTTTAAAAAATTGTTTTACCTTTGGTAAGGTCTACACTTTACCATACCTACTTTAGAATAATTTTGTGTACATCTCTGAAAATCTTGCCAAGGCCTAAATTACTTTTTAAATATAATATCTATAACTCAATTCAACTCCAAATTATTTACTAAAAGTATCCTCAAATTTCAGTTGCTTTTATTTAAGTTTCATTTTTCCTAAATGTTAACCTGCACTCATTCATTCACTCAACCATATAGATCATTTGGAAGAAAAAATCAAAATGCATGCTTACTCTCCTCAATGAATGCAAGGTTTGGGATTTGGTGCTAACTGAGGAATTTGTCTTTAAAATGAAATGTTATTTCAAATGTACATATCTATTGGGTTTTAAAACTTAACATCCGAAGTCAATCTTGATTTATACTTGGAGTCGGAGTGCTGAGCAGGGACACATCTGGGCTGAATTATGTGTGTTCACATTGACCAGGTATAGGGAAGCCTCCCCTTGGGTAAAGAAGCGGGTCTGTGAGCCAGTGTCCACATCGTTGCTGCTTCTCTTCTGCAACCTCTGCTGTGCCTTTTAGAGGTAAAGGTGAGCAGCCAAGAGCTCTTCCTTTATTCATTCATGCATTTATACACTTAATGTTTGTCTAGTGCCCCCATCAGGCCAGGCATGGAGGCAGGGGTAAAGGGACACTGTGACGAAGCCGGCATACTAGAAAACCAGCAGCGCCAGGAGTGGCTGCCACAGTGCCTCAAGGGGACTCCCAGGACAAAGCGTCTTACAGGAGGCTGAGGCCTGCGGAGGCACAAACATGGGAGAGAACTCAGCTACAGGCAGAAGGGTGAGTTAGTGGCCAGGCTCCCAGGGCAGAGTGCAGGAGGCAGCAGGCCCAGAACTGATGGTTGCCCAGGCTCTGAAGGGCTTCAAAGCTGTGAGCCTAGGGAAGCCCTAGTAAACTGTTGGCTCCAGGGAGTAACACTCTCCCACCTACCTCCTTAGGAACAAAATGGAAACAGAAAGACCTGGAAATTAGAGACCAGGGCCAGGCCCTAAGGTGTCTCCCACTGTGAGGGCCTTTAAGCAGGATTGCATTTGCAAAGCTCCGGTCCTCTCTCTGCAGGAAAGACAGTTAGTTAGGTCAGAGTGGGTTGTTTCTGGAAGAAGTGCAGGACCCAAAAGGAACTGAGTTCCTGCCTGGAGAGGAGGGATGGGAGGGGAGGGGCCTTGGTGACCTGGAGCAGGCAAGGCCCAACCCTTCTCCCTCTCTGGCCTCTCTAATCTTTTCCTTCCCAGTCTTTTGCTCTGCCCTTCTCCAGCTTTTACCCATCTTCCTGATCTCCTGAAGCTCCTTTCTCTAATCTTGACTTGAATTTTCTAAACTATGCTCCCTGGTACACTGTGATAGGAAGAGAACTGTGTAAAGGTGAAAGTGCCACTTCCCACAGAGATGTACATGTGACCTGTTTGCAGTCATGCTGCATCCAGCAGGGTCCCTAACCTCAAGAGCCCCTGGTGTGCACTGCCCTCAGCAGAGGAAGGGCCAGGCCCTGGGCTTCCATAAGGAGAGCATTCTGCCCAGGACACCTGTCTCCCTATGGTGCCTGGCACAGTGGCAAAGACACACATGCAAATGACTATCAGTTTAAATTTAAACTGCAAACCCAAGACATCTTTTATTTCTTCCTTCTTAATGGTGGAGAAATGCAGAAAAGAGATGAAGAATGACAATTTTTAAGAAAGTGATTTTTTAAAGTAAATTATTCCAAAATGAGCGCATTATACTTCTAGGAGCATGATGCTTCTTTTAAAGACTGGTGCTTTGTTTTAAATTTCATTTCCAAAAAATAAACTTAAACTAGCTCACAGGAGAATCTCATTCAACTGTTATTTCAAGTTCATAATTGTTAACATTTTGCAATACTTACTTCAGATACATTTTTGAGAAACAGGATATTGCTAACAGAGCTGAAGTCCCCATCCCTTATTCAAAGGTATCTAGCATCTGAAATGGGACAGAGACTCTCCTTCTAGAGCCTCCGCCCACACTGTTCCGGAAAACACAAAATATTGCTTTTGTTTTTAAATTCCATCATCAGTATCATCTTGATTGTATCCTCTGTCCCCTAGATTTCTACTTTTGGGGTTTATTTATGTTGATATGAGGGATTTAATTCCCTTGGACCCTGGCAAATATTCAGCTCCATAAAGTATACCTCTAACCCTTTACCCAGGCCTCCAGGATTGCCAGGAAGGAGGTTTGAAGTCTTAGGCTACTGCAAACAACACCTCAAGATCATCTCATCCTCCTCTTCCCAGCAAATAAGTGACATTTTTCTCAGCAGTGGACTGTAAGACTAAGAACTGGGTGGCAGGGGGCTCACACCTCCTGTTCTTTGATGTCTGAGCCAAAGCCTCCCTAACTTCTCTGCAGCAATTTCACCCAGGGCAGCCTGCAGAGTTCCAGTTCCCTGTCCTAGTCTGGTGGGCCTCGGTGGAAGTTCTAGTGAATGCAGCACCTTTGCAGATCCCTCAGAGAGAAGGGTCCCTTCCCGACCCCGGCCCATTTTCCATCGGGGCCTTGCTTTCACCATTGACGCTGAGGTCCTGATTCTGCATGGCAACCTCTCATTTTGTTACAATCACTTTCCTCCTTCTTCCCTCAGTGTTAGTGTTGTTTAGTCTTACTGAAGTTTTCACTTTTCATGCAAATATATCCACTTTTGCATTCCCTGAGTCTTTTAAGAAGAAAAGAAAATAATCCTCCCCGCCCCTGCCTGCACAATCCCAAATGTGTAAGAGTGTGCAGGAGATTTGGGCAGAAGAGTGAGAATGTGCACGACCACAGCCTCGGGATTCCAGATCCCAGCGAATAGGTTCAGGGTACACAACCCAACTGAGAGGTGGCAAAGGGACATTAACAGGCCCCGGACAAACGCTCTGTAGGGCCTTGACTACTGTGTAACAGTACTGTAAGAAGACTCAAGGGAATCTTCCCCCTCCTCCGATATTCTCCTTCCCGAGAGGAGAGGACTCCTACCTCCTCAGGCCAGTTGAGTTGACCTCTGCTGTCGCCTCAGCCTCGGGGCGCTCCCGGCCTGCGCCCAGCACGGCCAGCACGGAGGTGCGCTCTGGTGTCTGCTCCGAGGAATGCCCAGCCGCCGCCGGGAGCGGCTGGAGGGGACTGGGAGCTAACTTCTTCTGCAGCCTGTCTGGAAGAAACACTTTAAGAAAACAAAACAAAATCTTGACAACTCCCCTTGCCCAGGGCAGCTTTGGCGAGCCGTGCTCGCCTCCTGAATGGCGGTGCGTGCCGGGTACCCGCGTCTGCAAGCGCCGGCTGCGGGCCTGCTCTGAGTGTCAAGGTGAGCCTGGCGGAGGCGTCTGTCCCAGCCGCTTAGCCTTCAAACAAGGCCCCATGAAGAACTAAAGCCGGGCCTTCGCTGCTCCCGAAACGCGCCTCCTTGAATTCTGATGCCTTGGAGGAACTCGGGTCTGCCATGTCCAAGAAGTGACCCTTCGCCTGCCTTTATTGGCGTTCCAGGCTGCGGGCGCTGGGATCCCACCCGGCCCGAGCCGCTTCCGGGGCGCGCGGCGCGAGCGCAGCCAAAGACCTGGCGTCACAGCAGCCAGCGGCCAGCGAGGCCAGGGGGACTTCAGTTCGAGCCTCGCGGATGCCTCGCCACGAGGGGCTTGGGTCCCCGGCCCGCAGACGGGTGAGTCGTGCGGGAACCGAAAGGCAGCTGCAGAGTTGAGGGAGGTGGGGACGGCAGGACAGCGGAGGACGAGGGGACGCGTGAGAACAGCGAGGAGACTGGGGCAGGGACCAAGTCTGCCGGACGCTAAGAAATGGGGAAAGGAGGCTTCTCCAGACCCCGCGCAGCAGAGAAACTTCAGGAAGCGCGTCGGAGGCGGGGCATCTGCCCGAGAACTGGGACTTTGGCTGCCCGCTAAAAGAATCCGGGAGGGACAGGTTAGCAACGGAGAAACTCGCAGTACTCTGGAGAGAAGGTAGCTCCGTGAGGAAAGCAGTTTAACTGAATATGGGCGCTTAGGAGGTGAAACAAACTAAAACAAAACAAAAGCAATTTCTCCTGCCTTTGGCCCTGGAATCCAGGCATCCCAGCACCCTGGGGGCTGCCTGGAGTCCCTTCCAGCGCTGCCCAGGGACCATCCAGGCCTCTCAGGCCATTTAGATCTCTTCAGGAGGGGACCCCGCTGGCCCTCGGGACAGGGGCGCTGGGGATCTTTCACCTCCCAGCATTTCTGCCCCTTGCTCCCTTGCCAGGGAAGCGCTTCAGCTATGAGCGCGCATTTGGAAACCTAGGAATACCGATGCATCCGAAATCCAAGTGAACATCCTCACAGGAGGCTTGGGCTGTAATTGAAGCTGGATACAAAACCACGTTGCATCTGAACTTAGATTTTGCACGGTTTATAACGACGTTATTTCAGATTTCAAAAAAGAAAAAGAAGAAGACCAAGGAGGGGTAGAAGGAGGAGAGAGAGAAGAGAAGAAAGAGAAAGAGGAAATTGTAAAGCTATACTTCTCCCTCTTTTTTTGTTTCGTGTTGTCTCTCCCTCCAGGCACACGCCAGGAAATCCTGGAGCAGAGGATCATGGGTTATGAGTAAATACATTGACACATTGAAACCATTTGCATTTTAAATGTTTCTTCATTAAACAGAACACATGTAATATGTGGGTGTTAATCTTAAATTGCACCTCAAAATTACACACACCAAAATGGTAGCTATTTATCCATAAACTCTTGAAAACTCTATAGAAAACCAAAGTAATAAAACAATGAGAAATGGTACACGCGGCGTAAGTTTTATTGAAATGCCCTTGTATCGTTTTCCTTAATTCCCGAATAAAACCGGTGCTGAAGAGGCAGGTCGCGACAGGAGCAGGGGCTTAACGCTGCTCGTCAGTGGCGCTGGGGCAGCGCCGGGGCCACTGCGGCTGAGCCAAGGCGCGCAGTCGCGGGCCACAGCGCCCCCTCGCCGCCCTCCGCGCGACTCCGGAACCACGTCGCCGCCTCCTCTGCCTCCCGCAGAGCCCCAGGATTCCACAGGGTCTGGCCAGGGCTTGGGCCTAGGAAGCCCTTAGCGTTCCCCCGAAGACCCTCAAACCCGGGGCTTCGTATCCGGCCCTTCTTAGCGCTTGGCCTCGCATGGAAAACTGGCTCGCTGAAACGTGGACATCCACACCGACGTGTCCAAAATGCCTTGATCACTGTAGAGACAGAAGAGAAACAGAAACATGATCCAGTTAACTCCCCCCCCCCAAGTTTTAGTGCACACTCGAGGAAAGAGGGAGGATCCACAGCAAAATGAAACTACTCATTGTTGGGTGATCGCTCCGAGAACTAGATCCTGCGTTCTGGGTTGCTATTTCCCTGCAGTGCCTGGCCATTTTCTTCCATTCCAGCTGAGAAGGCCAGAAAGGCGGCCAGAGCCAAGTGCCCGCTCATCTACAGGCGACCTCACTCACATGTCTGAACACGACTCCCGGCCCGAGTGCAGTTTCCAGGGCGGTTTTGTGGAGGGGTGGCTAGAAGGCCCTGGAGGAATCCCTCTGCTCCCCTGCTCCCCTGGTGGCCTCCGATCTCCAGGGACCTGTCCTGCCAGGAAGGGCCGACAGATAGCAAGGGACACAGCACCCAGCCTGGGCACTTGCAGCATTTTACTCATTGATGTTTTGTTTGTTTTAAAGAAGCCTAAGTCAACTTTAACCTAGAAGCGGGAAAGTGATTTTTCAAAATCAGGGAGCTTTATTCCAAACAGTTTATATATCCTAATAACAATGAGGAGGTAAGTGTTAATGTCCCTGCGTAGGCATTTTAATTTGCTACAGTCACCACCAATAAAAATGGCACGTAGTATGATTCGACTGTTTAATAGTGCAAGGTAGACAGTTGTTATTAGTAACAGGCAGCAGTATGGAAAATTTAGATTTCAGTGGAGGAGCATAATTGCTGGGGGGAAATACACAGGAAGGAAAGCAGCCTTGTCAAGAGCAGCAGCATCGAGCCAGAGGGGAAGGTAAGCAGGCTTCCGGGATGTGCTCTGGTAAGAGGAGACCCTCCAAAGTCACGTGCACTTGTCTGGTTATATACTTAATTGATGTCAAAATCGAATCCTTCTACACATATGCTCCTGCTCCAAACTGGCTGTTCCCCCCCCCCCCAGTAACTTGCTGTTTTCTCTTCTGCCTCTGGCAGAGGTCAGGTGGGGGGCGGGGGTCAAAAAAAGGGGAGGGGGATGAGTCCTGAGGCTAATGAAAACACAGCAGGAAACCAGTCTTTAGAAACCTAGATACTCCAGGCAAGTCATCCCCAGTGATAAAAATTAGAATCATTTTTTAACATAATCTGATTGGAAGCCAACCGGAATGGTTGCAATCTGATCTGTGGCTGTTTTTTGTCCAACATGTGGGCATCTCATTTAGGGAGAAACTCCCTCCCAGGAAGACCAAAAATGTCATACATTCCTTGATAGCATGTCCGCCTGGCTGCCCTCCCTCCTGTAATAATTGATTGAAAGTATTTCCCTTGACCTGAATTAGGATGCCTCACTTGAGGTCACAGCAATATTGAGGTGCGACTGCTGAACCCTTGCCAAGCCTGGGGTGTGTGGAAGGGGGAGTGTGTGCCCCTGCACCAGCCTGTTAAGATGTGTGGAGAGAGGGGTGGGCATGTGGTTTGTAGGGGAGGGACAAAGTGGGGAATGGTGGGTGGAAAGACCGGTGGGGGACATATCTCTGGGGGCGCTGAGGAGAGGGGTGAAGACTCAGACTGCACCTACCAAGACAGACAGCTTGCCGGCTGGTCCTGTCTAGCCCAACGCTGCAGTTTGCAGCTGGTTCCCTGGAACACAGGGAAAGACAACGCTGCTGTCTTAAGTGTTCCTCATGCTTCCGGGACCAGGTTGGCAGCCAGGAACCCAAGCATCAGAGCTGTAGCCTCGACCCTCGACCCGGACCCGCAGAGCAGTAGGAGACAGCAGAGGCCGCTCCGCCAGCCCCAGAGCTTTCTGTGTGGGCAGCCGTAGCGGCAGGCCTGCGCTCAGGCCCAGGACTCAGCCACCATACTCCTTCCCTCCACCGAAGTGGCTCCAAAGGAGGAGACACCTGTTGGTGGGCTCTCACGCGGGCAGCACAGCCGGCCCCTCTTGAAACTGCCTAGTGCCCCCCATTGGTAACCCGTAACCCCTCAGGCCTGGTCGGCAGACGCCCTCTTCTGCCAGTCCGGGTGAGGGAGGGGTGAAAGACCGTGACAGGGAAATAGGGATGGGGGTACTTCGGGTGCTGAATTCCCCAAGGCCATCGCTGACCGCCTAGCCTTCGGGCCCTCCAGGCACCTCCCTAAAGCCGCAGGCCACCAGGGCTACCTTGTCGCCAACTGCGCTGTGCCACCAGCTGGCTCCCATTTGTCCCTTCCTGAGATGGCAGTGAGGTTCGGCTTATGCCAGAGGCGGTTCATCCAGTATCGACTCCCCCAAATTCCAAAGAAGGCATCAACTTTTAAAACAAAACAAAATAAAACTCTTTTGGGGTGCGGCGTTTTCAGGGCGAAGTATTGGCGGCGCGTGCCCCGCGAATTCCCAGCGTGGAGGTCCCAACACGCCGGGCCCGGCGTCTCCGCGGACTTAGGACAGAAGGCTCACCTCTGTGCCCTCCGGGCATGTCCAAACCTAGGCGGTGATGGTGGCGCAGGAGCGTAGGGCAGACGGCCAGCAGCGAAGCCACACAGACGCCTCGGCCTTGAGGCAGTGCAGACCACGGAGGTGGGAGTGAGAGCCGCACACGCCACCCCAGGGAGGACTGGGATTGCAGGTTCCCACATCCTGCCCTCCAGCTCCCAGCGGCTCTGGGCTGGACACTGCAGTCTGGTGTGCAGTCACCTGGGGCGCCTCTTCAGAGGTGGCCAGAGGTGCACTCGCCGTGAGTTCCCCAAGTAGAATCGGCCCGGCCCGACTGCGG
The DNA here is from genome assembly GCF_021218885.2 of Marmota monax. NCBI lineage: Eukaryota > Metazoa > Chordata > Mammalia > Rodentia > Sciuridae > Marmota > Marmota monax. The sequence continues at coordinate 6,516,684 of NW_026695207.1, forward strand.
GCGGTCTCTTGCCTAAACGGTGCGGGCCGATCGGGGCGAAGCAGCGGCTGGACGGGCCCGAGGGGGGGTGTAGAAGGTATCTTGGCCTAAGTGGAGGAGGCGGCTGGATCAGGGTGCCTGGAAGTGGCCGAGAATATGCGCGAGTGGGAGGGGGCGTGCGCCGAGGCGCGCAGCCCGGCCTGGAGACACTGCAGGGCCGCGGGCGGCCGGCTGGGGCCGGAGCTGCGAGAAGCGGCTGCGCCACAAAAGCCTGCGCGTCCCTCCCGCCGGTTCGCCTCCCTCTCCTCGGCCCTCCCCTCCTCTCTGCTCCCTGCCCCTCCCCCGGCCGAGGCCTGGAGGCTGGAGCGGGCGGAGCAGGGGAGGGGCGGGCACCCGCATATGCAGATGAGGGCGTGACGGACAGCTGCGCGTTCCAATGTCCCTCCGAAACTCGAGCGCTCCTTCCTCAACTCCTCACTCCCGACTCCAGACTCCCCCAAACCCCGACCGCCGGCCCGGCGCGCGGCTGCGCCCACCGGTTTCGCGCTGCCGCCGCCGCCGCCACTACCGCCCCGCGTTCCCCCGGCCCCCGGGCCGCCAGGCTAGTGCCCCGACCAGCCTGCCTCGGCCCGCGGCCCCGGTGTCCACCGCCGCGCCGCGCCCGGGCCGGGTGTGGATGGAGGGCGCCGCGCGCCCTGCCCGCAGCTCGGCGTGACGCGGGCCGCGAGCCCCGCGCCCACCATGTCCTACCCGCAGGGCTACCTGTACCAAGCGCCCGGCTCGCTGGCGCTCTACTCCTGCCCGGCGTACGGTGCGTCCGCGCTGGCCGCGCCTCGCAGTGAGGAGCTGGCGCGCTCGGCGTCCGGCTCGGCGTTCAGCCCGTACCCGGGCTCGGCGGCCTTCACGGCGCAGGCGGCCACTGGCTTCGGCAGCCCGCTGCAGTACTCGGCCGACGCTGCCGCCGCCGCCGCCGCCGGCTTCCCGTCCTACATGGTAACCGCGCGCGGGTGGGGACTCGGGACACTGGGTTGGGGACCCTGACCGGGGCTGGGCTGAGTGGGGCGGAGGATCGGCTTGCAAGGGCGCCGGGAACGTGGCGCGGGCGGCGGCTCAGGAATCGGCGACTCGGGCCGCCGCACGGCAGGCAGAAAAAGGGACCGGAGCGATAGGCTGAGCCGCCCGAGCGGGATAGGAAGCCGGTGGCGCTTCCCCTCGGCTCCCAGGATAATAGTCTTTAAGAGCCTGGAAGCGCGACTTCACCGGGGCCGGGTCTGTCTTGGGCTGTCCCTGGTTCACGCCTGCAGTCTACTGAGGGATCCGGAGCATGCCGGGGGCTCGCTCACATTGGCTTGGGGCGCGAGGGTCGGCGTAGTTGGGGCCTCCGCGGCGGCTGCGGGGCGATTCGTATTTAGTTGCCGGGCCTGGGGCAGCGGGGTCACAGAGTTGGAAGAGAACAGAGCATCTGGCTGCGGTTCCAGCGCCCGGCCCGACGCGCCCTAATTTTGGCCTTAATCTGCCTCCCAGACCGTACTTTCGAAAAACGTGTTGGCCGGCATGGGACCCGGAGTCCTCCGTGCACCGAGAGCGGCTCCTGCTTCCGCGGCGTCGGCCCGCGCGCCTCTGGGTTGCGCAGCTGGGCCCGGACCGGGTTGAAACACTTTTCGGGCAAATGAGGCCCTAACCCGGGTTGTAGCCACAACTCGCCCTCGGTGGAATTCCAGGGCAGCGACTGAGTAGCTGAGGCCTAGCGAAGGCTGCAAACGTCTTGAATTTAAACGTTAAAGGGTGAATTAAAATGCTAATTACCGCGTATTTGAAGAATTCGAAACGGTGACTGGCTTCTGAGTTGCAAATTGGATTTACCGAGCTTTAGAGCGGTGAATAGTGGAGTGGGGGCTCTGGGGTGTTATTTTTAACCATATAAGGGCGGGAAGGGGGAGTGCAGGGAGGGGGCAGCACTCGAAGCATTCGGAGAAATTTAGTTATCAAGAAACTACCTGGAGGCCTGAGCGCTTGGGCGCTCTTGTTTGTGTACTTTGTACTGGCGGCTCGGAAACATTTAGGGGAAGGTATATCGTTTTAGAAAAGTGAAGGAGTTCATAAATTCGAAAATAACACTAAAGTACTTTTTGTGATCAACAACCGCCCTAAGTCCTCCACTGCGTGGTCCCTGCTCCTTTGCTGCAGGGAAGCACGACCCAAGCGCGGGAGAACCAGAGGAGGAAGGGCTGCCGTGGATGGGCGGGGCGGGGGGGGGGGCGCAGCGGTTCGCCTGGACGATGAAGCGGCTGGGTCTCCACGGGCAGCACTCACAGTGTCTCCTCGCTTCCAGGGCGCGCCCTACGACGCGCACACGACTGGGATGACCGGCGCCATCAGCTACCACCCATATGGCAGCGCGGCCTACCCGTACCAGCTCAACGACCCGGCATACCGCAAGAACGCCACGCGGGACGCCACAGCGACGCTCAAGGCCTGGCTGAACGAGCACCGCAAGAACCCGTACCCCACCAAGGGCGAGAAGATCATGCTGGCCATCATCACCAAGATGACCCTCACGCAGGTCTCCACCTGGTTCGCCAACGCGCGCCGGCGCCTCAAGAAGGAGAACAAGATGACGTGGGCCCCGAGGAACAAAAGCGAGGACGAGGATGAGGATGAGGGCGACGCTGCTAGGAGCAAGGAGGAGAGTCCCGAGAAGGTGCAGGAGGGCACGGAGACCTCTGCCGAGGACGAAGGTGAGCTGGGCCGCGGCGGGCGCGAGGTCTTAGGGGACTTTCTTCCCAGGCGGGGCGCAGTGCGAGGTCTGGTAGGATGCCTCCCTCGTGAAACCCCAAATCCTGGCCCGGAAAGCGGCGGCCTAACACTGCTTGGCCCGCGAATTCGGCCTAGGGATTCCTCCGAGCACTTAGGGGAGGTCAGAGTCCCCTTCACACGTGGCTGCGGTTGGGGCTAGGTGAGGGATCCCAGGGGTGGGGTGATGTTCTGGCTGCCTGCACTGTCCCTGCGAGTCACCCACTGTGCCCGCGCCTGGCAGGGATCAGCCTGCACGTCGACTCGCTCACGGATCACTCGTGCTCAGCCGAGTCAGATGGAGAGAAACTGCCGTGCCGTCCCGGGGACCCCCTGTGCGAGTCCGGCTCGGAGAGCAAGGACAAGTACGACGATCTGGAGGACGACGAAGATGAGGAGGACGAGTGTGAGCGGGACCTGGCGCCGCCCAAGCCTGTGACCTCGTCCCCACTTACAGGCTTGGAGGCGCCGCTGCTGAGCCCTCCGCCCGATGCAGCGCCCCGCGGCGGCGGCGGCAAGACGCCCCTGGGCAGCCGGACGTCACCTGGTGCACAGCCACCCACCAGCAAGCCCAAGCTGTGGTCGCTGGCCGAGATCGCCACATCGGACCTCAAGCAAACGAGCCTGGGCCCGGGCTGCGGGCCACCGGGACTGCCAGCGGCTGCGGCACCCGCCTCCTCGGGCGCACCTCCGGGCGGTTCTCCCTACCCGGCTTCGCCGCTGCTCGGCCGCCACCTCTACTATATGACGCCCTTCTATGGCAGCTACACAAACTACGGGAACTTGAACGCAGCGCTGCAGGGCCAGGGCCTCCTGCGGTACAATGCGGCGGCCACGGCCCCCGGCGAGACTCTGCACGCAGCGCCTAAGGCGGCCAGCGACGCGGGCAAGGCGGGCGCGCACCCACTGGAGCAGCACTACCGGACCCCCGGCGGCGGCTACGAGCCCAAGAAAGGTAGGCTGCCCGACGCCCTCTGGGTGCTGAGGAAGGGACCCTGGTTAGTTAGAACTGCCCAGAATCCTGGGGAAAGGGCGGGGGGAGTCCACCACTTAACAGTTCTGGAAGTGGGTGCCTCTTACAGGAGTAAAGCAAGAAGGTTGAGCTACTCTTTGGAATTAGGGAAAGACGGTGGGGGTGGAGCGTTGAGAGTGAAAGGAAGAGGGCTGGGCCTTCCCTCTAGAGCTACCCTGTGATTATTTACTCTTTATTTAATTTACTATTAATATTATCATCATGACCGTTTTAGTTTTGGCAAATACTTATTGCCTCAAAATGCAAATTACAGCTTGTCTCCCTGCTGACTAAGCTTAAGCTTGGGTGTGTTGGTGAGTGCTACTGGTTAAGTAGGGTCTTCGCTGAATCCCCTTCCCTGCCTTTGGATAAAGGAAAAAGAAAAGTTCTCAGTTCTCTCAGAGGCCCAATTTCTTCAATTTAGAAAATGAAAACATTCCCCTATCTTCTCCCATTTCCAGATTGCCTCAGTTGCTCATAATTCAGGCAACCTGAGAAAGGAGGTCCAAAGGAAAGAAAGCAAGGGGAACGTAGTGAAATAGCCAACATCTGTCTCAGTGGCCATGAAGGCCGGGTCTGGCCGCCCTGTGCGGGCCTGGATGCCAGGCTGGAGGGTCTGGAAGGTGCGTGGCTAGGCGATCCTATGGATGGTGGGGCTAGGTTCTCACTAACTGCCCTCCCCTGACAGATGCCAGCGAGGGCTGCACGGTGGTTGGCGCAGGCGTCCAGCCCTACCTATAGAAGGGCCAGCTCAGCAGTGCAAAGTAAGTGGGCATCCCCGTGCTTCTCTGACCCCCTGGGGAGCCTCCCAGCCCCAACTGGTTGTATGATCCCTTAATATGTTTTCTTGCTTCTTGTCATGGGGTCAGAGCAGTGCAGGCTTCTGGGTCTTTTTCCCTTTAAGAGGGAATCCTCATTCTGCTTCACGAGTTTCTTCTTTTCTGCTCCATTTCTGTTTTGAAGAATCAGTCCTTTATTTGGAATTTGAATATGTGTGTGTGTGTGTGTGTGTGTGTGTGTATTCCAAGCATCAGTATTTATATTCCAAGTGTCAGTAAGGCTGTTGCTTTTCCTGAAAAATAGACGATTAAATTTGGGCATCTGTATGTCTGGTTGAAACAGTTTCTTTTTTTTTCTTTTCTTTTCTTTCTTTCTTTCTTTCTTTCTTTCTTTTTGTTTACTATGATAGACACACAATGAACACCTATTCTGATGAATGATTGCTACTGAAATTAAACTCAAAATACTGTTGTAGATGTTGGTTGCACAGTAAGATTGAAGAGACTTGCTAGTCTTTTCCCAGGCCTGCCTTACCCTGTGTCCAAATGCCTGGACTGCAGTTCTCTCAGAATCTTTAAAATTATGTTACTTTACAACTAGGCAAAATGACTAATCACAGATCTGAAGATGGGAAAGAGGTGGATCCGTTTCAAATAGACTCATTTTTTCCAATGTGATAGTGTTGGTGTGGAACTGAAGGATTTGGGATGATTTGGTTTTTTCCTTGGTCCACAGGTAGGTGTCACAATTGCTTTGGAAAAAAAAAAAAAAGTCAGCAGGCCATTCTCTCTTCCCAAGCTCATAAATATACAGATACAAAAAAAAAAAAAAAAAACAGATCTGTAAATCTGGACCACATCTTGTGCCACTGTAAAGAGAAGGATCCACACAGCATTGAACCCACAGACTCTGACGATTGGAACACACTGTTGGATGTATGTGAATTTGTTGGCATAGTATAGTTTCCCCGATGTACGTGTGACTTTTGAAAACAATCTGTTCTTTTCTCAGGATATCTCAAATTGATCATTCATTGCCACGGTATATATTCTATAGGTGTGATAGGATTTACTGTAAAATTTATTTGTAAAAGATGTACACAGTAGAAATAAAACGTGATTGAAGAACTTGAGTACTTCAGAAGTGGAAACAAATTTGATATTTATTTTTATAATGATATAAAGCTTCTAGTAATTTATGCAAGTTGTATTGCAATGAATTCTAAACTTTTTGTAAATAAATTCTGCCTGGTTTTTATTTGAACATTGCTGGTTATACAATCTTTGTTGGTTGTTTAACACAAATTCTTTACTAATTTATATCTTTAATTGTAAATAAAGACAGACTAGTCTACAATAATATGGTGTTTGGGGCTCATTTTTCCTGAAGAGTGATTTGGGTTGGAGCCCTAGGGATAGTAGCCTCCAGGTGATCTGAGCTCACCTTTTTAATGAAAAGCTGTGTGACATAAACTCTCCTTTCTCAAGAGCATTCAAAAAAAAAAGGCAGATGTGAGAGAACTGCACAATAGGGCGATATATATGCTTCTAGACTATTTATGTACAAATGTATTGCAAGATCATAAGATTTTTGTTTTCTGAATATGCAAATTCTTTGTTAGTGTAAATTTCTAAAACTTGGAAAAATAAAATGATCTGACACTCCTATGCATTTTACATTTATTTGTGATGCTGGCTTATTAAACCTCCTCAGCAAACTAAACTAGAAGAGAGTAATAATATTGATAATGGAGAATTACACTTCCCACAAGAAATTACTGATGGAAAATATTGTGGTTTTTTTAAGCCCAAATTATCCAAATTGGCATAGATTATTCAGATTTCCTGAATGACTTTTAACTCTGATTTTCACATCATTCCCCTCAACACCAGGGGCAGGTCTGGGGCAGGGATCTAGTTCCCTTTGGGTGGTACTTACTCTTATCCTGAGGGAAAAGGAAAGTTTAAACAGCTTTAGACTATTGTCTCCTTATTGCCTTACTCACTCCCTCATTACAGGACAAGCCTAACATTTGCAGTCAAGTAACGCATCCCCTTTGATTAGGATCATAAAAGCAGGGACCCTGTCACTTTAATTTTCAGCAAAATTATGTGGATATCCATATAATATAATTTCAGAAAAGAAATGAGCAATCATTTATTTCCTCTCCAAAGATAAATCGAGTGAATATAACTTACGGTTATAAAACAAGAATAATGGCTTCTTAGATTGCCCTTTAATCAATCATACACTTATTTTTCAAGCGGTTCACCTATTCTATTCCGTGATTAATAATGGTGCAGCTAGAGAGTGTTATTGGATCCCAGCGGGGGAGGTCTCGGGTGCATTTAGCTGCTTTGGAATGGTCAGTTGGGGTTCATTATGGGCTGAGATTGAACGATTTATAAAATCTTGTCTAAACATCTGCCAGCTCCGATAGGCGATGTGTCTGAGGATGGGAAATTGCTGGACCAGTTGATATTGACAAACGGATCTCTCTCCAGTGGCTTTTTGTGCCATAGAAATTAGTGGCCTCTTGCTGGGGTCTCGTTAGAAAGGGTATTTGAAAGTAATCTTAGGTACTTGAGCAAAGCCAGGGGACTGTTAGCCTGACACAGCCATTTGGATGGGGGGGTGGGGTGGTAGGGGGTTGACCATGAAGAAGAGAGGGAGGTGAAGGTTCCCTCTTCCAGGACTGCTTGTGCATTTCGTGGGTTTTAAATACACAGGCTTTCAGAGGCCAGGCACTTTTTTTTCTCTCTTCCTTCCTCTCCAGTAATAGAAATAGAAATGTTTGGAGCTGAGCTACCTATTGGCAAGAAGAAAGACAGGACCCATGTCACCTGTGTAGTGATGGGAAGCAAATAAATGAGAGGTCTGGGAAAGTAGGACGGAGCTTTGAGTGCGTTTTCTGGTTTGGGTTTCAGACATAAAACCTTCATAGAATTTCCATGAAAATAATGATGTTCCCCTCCAGGAAGGTATTAAGTAGTTTATTAATGTTAGTCATATTTCTGAAATCAGCAGGGAATAAAATAGACATGGCAGCCATATTTCTATTATATGTAACATTATAATGTGTTCGGAGGGCTTCAGTGAAAAATGTGTGTTAGCAATATTTACAGACTAAACACCTGAATATCAACTCTAATGAAGACACAATATTTAAGGCAGTGCATTCATCTCTTGAAGAAAGGTGGAGGATGGGGACAGAAACCCCAAGCCACAACTGATCTTCCTGCAGTGATTCAGAAACTCAGGCCTGGGTAAGAGCTACCTCCTGTGAGCGAGCAGGGTGGTGTTTTACCTGGACACAGACTCCCTGGTTCCTTTCCCTACACAATTGTGTCAGACCCCCAATCTTGGAGAAAACATGCACATTTCGACTGGTGAAAACTCAAAGCGGCTCAGGAGATTAGCCAAGGCTAATGAAGCTTCTTTGATGTTTATATGCCCAACAAATTATCCAAGATTTCCATAACTTACCCACCCTGCCTCCTGACCTGAATTTCTTTCTGAAGAACTTGATTTTTAAATATACACTAGCAACATGAAACCCGCAGGTGTTTAGATGAATCTTTTAAAAGAAATACAGTGACTTAAGAACTCTTCTCCATGCAGGTCATTGGAAAAGATGTGAGAGACCTTTCATTGGGGAAGGAAGAGGATAGGATCTGAATTTAATTTTTGCTGTTAAAACTTGTTAATCAAAATATAACGTACAGACCCAAACAAAACTTTGCAGCTGCCCCCTGAGATGGGGGGATAGCAAGCAACCCCGTTGGCTAGAGTGAGGAGGGCTTTGGGGCGACGGCAGAGTCGTGGGTGCAGGCCTGGGCGCACCCCCCCGCCCCGCCCTGCGCACCACAGCCCCTCTGCCCTCCTCGGCCCAGTGTTTCATTAAAGCTGATTTATCGGAATTCGCGCCTTAATCTCAGGTGGGCCCCAGGGGCCGGGCTCTGCCGAGAGAACTAGGGGCGCTTGCCCGGCGGCCGGCGCGGGCGCTGGCTGCCTCCCGCGCCCGTCAAATGTCAACATTTGTTCCCAATAAAAGAGTTACTGTTTCTGCAAAGCTGCCCAGCAACTGCCTTTGAAACTTGAAAAGAACTTCATCTACCTTTGTCTAGTGCGAGGCGGGAGGGGTGGAGAGCGAGGGAGAGGAAGGGGAGGGCGTGAGGGGGTAGTGCAAGGCTTGGCTCCGCGCAGCCTGGAGTCTTGGGGGCGCCTCCTCTCCACCCCTGCCGGACCACCGCAGCGGTTCATTTTGGAGGTTGGAGAGTGGCAGAGTATTCTGCGAGAGGCGTTCTTCAGTGCGCGTGTTTATCAGATACCTGCAATCCGGGATGTTCCAACTGCGAGAAAAACACAGGGATAGAGAAGCTGCCTTCCAATGTGCTGCGCCTTTTAAGGTCAAGTACAGTTGCATGTAAATATGTATTGAAGAGGCTGAAAGTGAAGCATACCCTTTCTCCCCAATGTTCCAGAATAAGTTCATGCTGAACTACCACTGTTAGAGCAGACATGAATTTGAGAACAATCATTTCATTTTTGACCCAAGCAGAAGCCTTTCTGAATTTAAATAACACTCGGAATTACTAGAAAGTTTCCTCCAAGTAACAGCATACAATAATTGTCACCATATAATTTTGCGCAGTTACCTAGTATATTGCAACCCCCAGGGAAACATGCAGTTAAACCCTAAATTGAAGGTATAAATACATCTATTAGATATAGTTTTAAAACCACTTTTACAAAAATAATGTTTCAATATTAAAAAAAAATGTTAACCCAAAAGGTGATCTTGGGAACAATACAGAACCGTCTGATATATGGATATTGTGATTAACATCATTTGAATTTCTACAAATCACAAGGGGGACATGTCCCTTTGATGTATTTTCAAACCTTTATGCAAGTGACAAATCCCTACAGATATTTTAAAGGCTTATTTTAAGGAGAAGTAATCTATGACAATATAATTTTCCAGTTGCTGAAAATTACTTTCTATTGGTCAAATTGAAAATGCTCAGGACTGTCCTCTCTGCTTTGGCTGCAGCCCTAAGACTCTGGCATTCAGTAAGAGGTGATTGGACCTCAGCCACTGGTGGATGAAAGAGACCACTTCTAGACCCAGTTTTAGCGTTTAACCCCCCATTTGCATCCTTCACTGTGTTCACCAGCTCTCCCTGAAAACAGGGACATAGTCCCAGCTGACACCCCTGTTCCCTCCACCCCAGCAGAGAACCAGGCTGTCCTACAATGAGGGCAGAGTGTTCTCCTTCTTTCTAAGAAAGATAAAAAAATGAAGGCATTATTTAGGAGGACTACACTGTAATGCGATTTAAAAGTGAGTTATGAAATACGTCATCTGTTCTTTTGCAATCCCAGGTAAAGGAAAAAGGAAGAATTTTTGTTTGTTTGTTTGTTTGTTTGTTTAAACCTGACCCCAAGATCATAAGGAAAGGCCTTTTTAAAAGATGTCTCAGTCTTATGTTATTCTAATCTAATATTCTTAAAGAATTGACTGGGAGGTTCCAGTCTGCCTCCAAATCCAGTCCATCTTCATAGGAAATGCCCAGAGGGGAGAAGAAAACACAATGCTACACAAGCCTTGCATTTTTGTGGGGAGATAAATTGAAAATTTATTGTGTGTAACTCCTGATCAATTATTAATCGTTAGTGTCAACAACAGGGTTATAATTACCTTCAGTTATTTTAAGAAATATTTGCTTTTACATTTCTCTGATCTGGTAATTAGTTAAAGCTCTTGAGTAATGAATTCCAAGTAGAGCTGATCAGACCCACCCTTTTCCCTCCCCTCCTTAGGTGACCTTTAAGAGGAAACACTCACACTTGCCCTGAGGTTCTCAGAAATTCGCTCCCTGCCTCCTTTCTACCAGCGGGCACCTTTTATTTTTTTGCAATAAATAATGATTCCACAGGAAAAGAGGAAAATGACAAACAAATAGAGCTCAGCTGGAATTAATAAGGCTGATCAAAGTTAGCTGGCCGGAGCTGCTCACCGCCGCTCAGGTCTGAGGCCCGCAAAGGTGCCCGCAGCCTTGGCCTCTTCCCTCCGAGATCAGGAGGAGGGCAAGGGCATCCATGACCCCTGGCGCAATACGGGGGCACGGGCTGACCGAAAGACTCTTGTTTTAACGACTTGCGATTTTCAGCCATGCGGGGCCGGCCTGGGCCGCTGTAAGGATGGGCGTTAGTGTTCGCCCCGCGCGGGTGCAAGTCCCGCCCGCGCCCGGCTCTCGCACCCCAAGTCGCGCCTTAGAGTCGGAGCGCTGAGGGGCCCCTTGACCCTGAGAGGTGACGAGTTGAGCTCCTAGGCTAGGAGGGGGAGAGCCTGCGGCCCCGAGACAGGGGCGGCCTACCCAGAGCGGGAGGAGCTCCGAGAGGACCGGCAGTGTTGCTCCGGAGCCCCTCTGGGCCTGGCGCGGAGAAGGGCTGTGCGCCATCCCGGTGGTCGCCCTCCACCTTCTGAGCTCCAGCAGCCCAGGGCTGACGGCGCGGGAGCTGAAGGCGCTGACCCGGCGGCCAGCCTCCTGCCCCTGGTTGGGTCCGCTTCCCACCCGCGCTCTCGGTTCTGCGCAGGCGCCTTTCCGGTGGGTGCCGGGGGTGGGGTCCTGAAGCTCTTTCGAGTCTTTAGATTTTCACCCAGGGGCCGTTCCAATCACACGCTGTGCCCAGCAACTGTAGTCATTTTCTTTGGGGATCTGAATTGTTCTACGCCCTGCAGAGTCCGGGACTGTCCCATTGGGGGGCGGGGGAGTCCTTCAGCTCACATCTCCAGACTCACTTCTGTCCTGCCGTCCACCAGAGCAGCGCCACCGCCACGTGTGCACTTAAGTGGTCACATCGAGGCCCTAAAAGGCAACAACCAGGACCAGGCGGGTGGCAGATCAAGGGACTCTGCGGACTGAGCAAGCCGCCCCTCGGCCGCCGCCGTGCGTGCGGCGCAAGGGGATAGTAGAAGCCCAGGGCCCAGGCACTCAGGAGGACGGCCAGGGCGCAGAAGAGAGGGCAGAGCAGGGCCTCGGGGAGCACGCTGCCCCTCGTCCTGGGCGACCCAAGGTCTCCGACTTTCGGGTCCCCATTCCTTCGAGGGGAGAAGAGCTCGGACCCTTCGAAGACTCCTTAGAAGAGGCCGCACCCAGGTCCGCGGGGACCCTCGAAAACCCTCCAGTTCTCCGCGAGGCCGGGTTCCTGACTCCCAGACTCCTGCCTCAGGCTCCAGGGCGAAGCCCGGCTCCTCTCTCCCGCCCCATCCCAGTCCCCGCTCCGTGGCTCGCAGCGGCGGCCCATCTCCCTCCTTCGCCCTCAGTGTCCCCCGCCGCCCCGGCTCTTGCGGGGCAGCCGGCCCGACCCCAGCGCGGCGCGGGTGCGCGGTGGACCCAACGCCTGCGTCCCGGGATCGACAAAGCGGCGGCGCCGCGCAGGAGGAAAACCGAAAGTGCTTCTTCAAGTTTCGGGCAATCCGGAGCCGCGGCTGTCAGAGGTGGCGGTCCCCAGCCCTCCTGACGCCCCGAGCCGCCTCAAGCGCTCTCTCTCTCTCTCCCTCTCTCTCTCTCTCTCTCTCTCTCTCTCTCTCTCTCTCTCTCTCTCCCTCCCTCTCTCTCTCTCTCTCTCTCCTTCTCTCTGGGTTCCTTCTCTGCGTGCGTCTGTCGCACGGTATCCCCACAGACGCTGCGGGAAGCCTTACAAGCCTCTCCGCCCGCAACGCTCACAGAGCTTCGGGACCGGCTCGGAGCGGCGGGCGGGCTGTGACCCAGGCTGGTGACCCAGGCTGGTGACCCACGCCGAGCCCCGCCGCTCCTCCACCCGCAAGGTCCGACGTGCGCCGTTTATCCTCCGGGACTTCCCGTGGATGACCGGAGGGAGGGCCGAGGGGCGCGCCGAGGGGCTGCTGGCGAGTCTGCACCGCTCCCTGCAGGCGACTGGCCTGCGAAGTTTTTATTTCTAGGAGTTTACCCCAAGAAGTCTGGGTTTTGCAGGCTCCACGCCAAGCTCTAAGTGGCAGCCCTCAACCACCCCTCAGCTCCTCCTAAGAACCCAGCTGGAGGGCTCCTGGAGGTGGTGATATGCCCAAGGGGAGCCCTTACAGGGCCAGGATGGGGGCACTAGTGAGCAGGCCTAGTGGCTTGTGTCCCATCCCGCCACAGCCCCATCTTGGCAAGACAGAGAGTCCAAAGGGATTTCAGCCCCCAGCTTTTACCCCTCATTCCTTTCAGTCCTCCAGTGGGAGCAGGTGACCCTGGACCCCCATGACCACTAGCGGCCTTGGATTTGTGGCTCTTTAGAGGCTTAGCTCAGACACTGGGAACACAGAAGCCACATACCAGTCTCCTGCAGGTGGAGAGAGGGTGCCCAGAGACACAGGACTTAACGAGGCCCTCAGACCCCCGGAGTCCTTAGGGTTTGTGGGAAGGACAGGGGGGTCATATCCTGGAAAAGTACAGGTCATATCCTGTACTTTGTGATCTTCTGCCCTGTTGATGACTGGGGGAAGTTGTGGCCCCACCACCACAAGCATCCTCCCCACCATGGAACAAGTGGCAAGGAGGAGGGGGACACAAGGACAGTGCTACTCTGCACTGCACCCTAGAGATCCACACAGCCCTGGCTGGTGAGGTGGAGGACACAGCTGCCCTGAGAACTAGACCAGACCTCAGGACCGCCCTGCCTAGGGAAGGGGGCTGGTGACAGATAGGCTCCTCAAACTCAGCAGGATAGTAGTTTATTTAAATAGAAGGCCCAGGTGGCCTACAGGTATCCTCTCCCTGGCTCTCAGCAGTGAAAAGTATTTTGTTTTGTAGTCCTTATGTGATACTCAGCTCCTCAAATGAAGTGCTCTGGGTGGGAATGGGTCCCAGGCAAACAGTATCAGGAGAGGTACAACCTGCTAGCTGCAGGGGCCTGGGAAGGGGTGGAGCCAAGTCCCCAGGAGAGAGGTTTGTTTGACATTTCTGTGCTAATCAGTGTCTGTCTACAAAGGAAGGGGCCGATTAAGCCCAGGTTGTGCTGAGATAAACAGACCCTGCCAGGAGAGAGCCCCTCAAATGAGTTATGTTTTAAACCGCCTTCTTCTGACTTTGTGGTCTTTACACAGAAGAAGGTACAAATGGACTCAGGTGCCCAGCCCTGGTCTGTCTGCCTTCTCAGCACCTGGCAGGAGGGAGGCCCAAATGCAGGTAGGCTGTGGGCTTGGGATGCTCCAAGTCAGGTGTGTGCTGGGTTTTGCTGTAACTTTAAGATGGGAAAGCCAAGGTAGCACTTCTCAGGCAGGTAAGGACCAGTGGTGGTCTTGAAGCCCCTTAGCGTTGCCAAGCCCAAAGGGGTACCTTTGTCTGGTCCTGGGCCCCCTCCTGGAGAGGGCCCTGCTCAAGGCCTCACTCAGCTCCTGCTGAGGTAGTGGCTCCCTAGGGTCCTCTCTACCAAGTCAGGATGGGTGTGCGGAGACAGTTCTGCACACGGGCTCCCTGCCTCCTCAGCAGGGGACAGGAAGGTAAATAGTGTGAGCCCACCTCATGTCCACTTACCTGCGGCCTCATGTGAGTGAGCAGAGTCTGTGACAGTCAGGTGACGGCTGAGTTGGCCCTCAACTCACTGATGCCCATCTGCCTGCCCTGGTCAAGAGACCACCTCCAAGAGGTGCCAGTCAGCCCTCATGTCCACAGAGGGCCAGGTTAGGGGGACAAAAGAGGCACAGACACTGTGAGTCTGAAGATGGCCTCTTTGTAAAACAGGTTTGTAAATTGCCCACACAGTGTTCGTTTCCCTCCTTTCTGGGAAACACTCCTTCACATGGGGCAGCACAGGTAAGCCGGGAGAATAACTGGCGTGGATGCCGTCAGCCTACCTGAGCGCTGGGTGCCACGGTTACTGTGCACGCCTGGTGCTCTCTTCTGAGGGGCCAACGATGTTTGGATTGTAATAGAATAAAGACAGTACAAATCCGAAATTGTGTATGTATTCTACTCTTTGTTTTTTTTTTTTGCTTTCTTTCTGATGCAACCAGTCCTCGAGTAATCAAGATTCTTCACATCACTTCTACTTCATTGGCAAGAGTAATTCAAAACATTAAAAAGTGATTTTATTCAAAGTGTACATTTAAATGTGTTTTCATCAAAACCTGCAGGAGGAAACTGAATGTAGGACATGGAAAAAACAACTAAATTGCAGTTTTCAAAAAAAATTTTTTTTCTCAAACATTTGAAGTTATTCATTAAAATTTAAAGGCAAAATGCACATTACAATTTATAAATACAAAAATTTAAAATGAAATTTAAAAATAAACTTGAATTGTTTTGATGTTGAGAGTGTAGTCTCTGAGACAGTGAGTTCTTAAGGAGTCCCAGCAGAGGGGGCCCGGCAGGGGAAGGGGCGCACGCTCAGGCAGGTCTCCGTAGGGCCTGAGGAGGGTGAATCCAAGGGTCCTTGCCCAGCATTCCCCCATCGGCAGGCGGTGAGGACAGCCAGCCTCCCAGAGGGCTCCTGGGAAGGTTGGGAGCCCTAGTGTGGTGCAGAGGACTGGGGAAGCCTGGAAGGGGGCCCCCGCTGAACCAGGGCTTCGGCTCAGCACAGAAGGGAGGAGGAGGCTTTAGGCTTAGGTTTTGAGTGTCCCAAGGGGCCCATGTGTTGGAGCTGGGTCTCCATGTGACACTGTTGGGGGGCAGGGGGACCTAGAGGGAGGTCTGTGGGTCACTGTGGTGTGCCTCTGGAGGGGCGAGTAGGACTCCAGCACCCTCCTCTGCCTTCCTTGTGTTTTTTGTTTTGTTTTGTTTTTTTGCTTCTCGGTAATGGGATGCACAGTTTGCTCCTCAGGAGCTCCCAGGTGTGACCTGCTGCCTCACCACAGGCCCAAAGCAATGGGGCCGATCCATCATGGACTGAAACCTCCAACAGCGGGAGCCCCAGTGAACTTTGATTCTTCAGAAGTTATCTCAGGTGTTTTGTTGCATAATGAAAAGCCACCAACAGAAGGCCTCGGGGCAGAAGGGCTGAACGATGGTGTCCTGCAGGGAGACAGGTGGGTGGGCAGGTGTGGAGTGATTAGCCTGCCTGCAGCACAGGTGACTCCCGCCACAGTCCAGACCCTGAATTCTGAGTTCAAGCCTCAGTCAGTCACCAGGCACCAGGATCTGCTCCTGAGAGGCTGATCAGCAGCTCCCAGGGAGGGCATGGAGACGTGAAAGGCTGCCTGGCCACCAGCCCGATTCCATTTCCTTCCAGCTTTATACCTAGGACAGGGTTCTGCTGGCGTCACCCTCTCAGAGCTATCAGCACAAGTAGAGTGTGTATTTGATTTTTCAGGAGGCTATTTTTAGAGAAGTTTCAGGGTTACACAAAAGGTGCATACCAAGTCCAGAGTCCCCAGACACTCCCTGCCCGTAGCCGTCCATATCATCCTCATCTGACTTTACTATGGCATGTAGGCCACAACTGATGAATGGACATTTTTAGCTTATTATTAATTGAAGTCACAGCTTATATCAGAGCTCCTTTGTGTTGTACCTTCCACTGGGTTGTGGTTTCCCTAACACAACATTGACTCCTTCCTGAGCCCACAGTACATCTTAGGTTCTGAGTGATATAAGATGTGCATACAATAAATATACTACAATAACAACATGAATCATATATAGATATCCAAACAGAAATATGTAAGTGCCCATAAATAACACAGTTGCTAAATATAATACCATTTATCTAGTTACATTTCGACCTTAGATAAACAGGGGATACCTTTGAAGTCCAAGTGTGTTCCATGCCATGTTCAACAGCCTTGCTCTGAACAACTTCATTGGTCATCTGAAATTCAAATTTGGCAGTACCTTCTTTATTGTTATTGGCAAAATCTGGCAAGCCTAATACTGAGGAGTCAGGTGAGACTCTTCCTCCTGGACGGCTTGGAGCTCACGGGTGTGGACAGAGAAGCTGGGGCAGAGTTGACATGTGGACACACCAGGGACAGACTGTGCCTGCACAGAGGCGGAGGTGCAGCCGCTGTCCTGTGGCAGATGGGTGTTCGCCCACCTTGCCTTTCTGTACAGGAATCCCAAGACCCTTTTGGAATTTCTCTCTTTGCCTTGGCAAACTCCCCAAACTTTCCATTTTTTTTTTCCTTTCTCACTACAAAACCCTGTTTGGAAATCACAGATTCTCCTAATAAGTAAATGCTGCCATTTAAAAATGGTCACTTTGGTGAGCATGGCGTTACTGACAGTCACTGTGGTGAGGTGTTCAGCAAATGCCTTCCTGTCTTTGTGAAGGGTCCCATAGCCAGTCAGATGATGGCGTCACCTGGAGGGAAATTTGAGCTCAGTTGCTTTGGAGCTGAGCCTGGCATGGGCACTTTCTAATAAGGTGATAGACCAAGGCTGGGAAAGTGGGAGACAAATGTCCACAGTGGAAAGCCAGGAAGCAGAGCGCGAGGTCCTTTGGAGTATCTGTGGAACTTTCTCTCCAGAGTGACCAGAGGTGGATTTGGAGTCCGTGATCCCCTTGTTCCTAAGTGGAAGGATCACTGGAGTACCTTGCTTGGCCAGGCTGAGATCCTCTGTACTGATCTGCAACCAGCAGAAGGCAGGCTTGGACTCACCCCAGCCAGCCCCCTCCAGCCCCCACCAGACTGTGTTCTCACGGGTTCCCAGGAGGGGCGAAAGACAGCAGCATTCAATGGAGCCACAGTTTGGTCATGAGCATTTTCACTGAGATTTGGAAACTTGATAACCAGGACCCAGAGAACAATGGGACCCCTCTCTAGGCCCTGTGACTCTGGTGAGTCACCCAATCTGCTGATCAGGGGGATTGAGAGGACCCTAGAAATCAGGAAGTCAACCAGTGCACTTTCTACAAAGAAGAGGGTCATTGGGGATGCTTCCAAGAGAAGCACTATGTGTGGCCAGCAAGACCCTGACCCATCCTGGCAGATGGCACCACAGGTAAAGAAAAGGTCAAGGAGCCAAGAGGCCTCATACACATCCCCAAGAATGACCTCTCAGAAATCTCAGCTGACTCTTAAGAGCAGAAGGGACAAAGTCAGTTTTGACCAACTTGGTCTTAAACACCTGACAGAAGAGTATGTAGCCTGAGCACAGCTTTATACGAACATTTAAAAGGAAAAACCATGGTTTTTAAAAACGTAACTTAAGATATGTACTCCTGTCAGCCTCATCAAATGGAAGTCAAGCTGGCGGCTATGTAAGAAGGGTCCTTGTGTGGGAGTACCTGATAATAAGGATCACAAAGGATCTAGAGTCACAAGTTTGTCCTGAGTTAATTTGAGCCTTATCTCATGGACTTACAAATCTTCCTAACTTCCTACATTGATAAACTTGATCTGTTTTCCACTGATATGATTATGAATTATTGTCTTCATGGTTTTCAAAAACTGGCTGAAATATTAATTGCTTTGGTGCTAATTGTTTACAAAAAAGTAATGCTTTGCTGTTTTGTTTATCGTTGTCTTAGCATGACCCCTGCCCTATGTATGTCGTGTCCAGTCACCTGCCATCTGCCACTGTGGACCTCTGGACTGCCTGATGCTAAATACCCTTAACCAGCCACACCCCCACCTATAGAGAACAAGGACTTTGGGTCACTTCCCCCAACTTCAGCAGGAAGCAGCTTGGAGATGTTGTCACCCATTTTTCTGTACAAATGGAATGTAGAAATGGACATAGACAAATATAACAGTGTCCACTTCATGCTATGAATACAGCCCTTGCTGCTCGGCCACTGCAACTTTTAAAATGGACACATTTCTTTCTCCTCCTCTCTCCTGCTCCTCCCTAATCTCTCCCCTCCCTAATCTCAGGGGAACAGGATTACCTTTCTTCCCCATCTCAGGCAGAGTTACCTGTCCCTGAGCACACACCCACCATAGGGATGAAGTCATCCAGACTTGGGGGATGGCAGATCTCAGAAATGACTGTCTCCCAAACTAACAAGTGAATCACACTCCAACAGAGAACACGGGGAATGTAGCCTTTGAGTCACCCTTTGACAGCTGAGGGGAAGAATCACAGCCTCTGGGACAGGAGTCCCCTGGGTCTCTCCTTTGCTAGCAGAGCAATGAACCTTCTTTTTCTTTTCTCAAAAAAAAAAAAAAAAATGGAACCTCAGCCACCTACAAAATTCAAATGGATCCATGGGCTTCAGGAGGGCTGCTGTTGGGTCCGGTTCCTGTGAAGAGCCTGCTCTGAGTTCCCCTGGAGCTGATAGCAGGAAGAGGCAGCTGAGTCTTGGTCACTCCTTGCTGGATGTCACTGTGTCACTGTACCATCCAGCCAAGAAGTCTGGGTGAATTGCCAGCAGCAGGGACATCATGTAGGTAGTCAACTGCAAGCCTGTGGGGAAGTCCGCTCAGGAGGATGTGAACACCCGGGGCAGGAGGCCATGTGGACACCTGGGGCAGGAGGACGTGTGGACAAGTGGAGCAGGAGGACATGTGGACATCCGGGGCAGGAGGCCATGTGGACATCCGGGGCAGGAGGCCCTGTGGACACCCGGGGCAGGAGGCCATGTGGACACCCGGGGCAGGAGGCCATGTGGACACCCAGGGGAGGAGGCCCTGTGGACACCTGGGGCAGGAGGACGTGTGGACACCCGGGGAAGGAGGATGTGGACACCTGGGGCAGGAGGACATGTGGACAAGTGGAGCAGGAGGACATGTGGACACCCGGGGCAGGAGGCCCTGTGGATACCTGGGGCAGGAGGCCCTGTGGACACCCGGGGCAGGAGGCCCTGTGGATACCTGGGGCAGGAGGCCATGTGGACACCCAGGGGAGGAGGCCCTGTGGACACCTGGGGCAGGAGCTCACTGCTGACTGCTGGCCCACGTGGGCAGCCGCCTAGCTCAGGGTC
Organism: Marmota monax; assembly: GCF_021218885.2. Lineage (NCBI taxonomy): Eukaryota > Metazoa > Chordata > Mammalia > Rodentia > Sciuridae > Marmota > Marmota monax. Next base: position 6,536,125 of record NW_026695207.1, read on the forward strand.
ACGGGGCCTCTTGCCTGGAGGCCAGAGCTCATGTTGGGGCTGAGAAGCAGCATGTGAGCAGCAGGGCTAGTCCCTCTCGAACCCCTGGTCTCGGGGCCCCACGGTCCTCCTGGTGGGCATCTGGGCCTTTCTCCTCCCCAAGACACTCTGCTGGTAACTTCTTAGCATTGTTTGGACACTCTTCCCATGAAGTAGTCTCCTACGCTTTAGCTCACTCTACTTGAGATGTGCGTGGCAAGATTTTATTTTAAACGGGTCCTCATTGAACACCTGAGGGATGATCATGAGGTCCAAGGCACCACGGCTGGCTAAAATACTCATGAGTGAGGACCAGGAGAGGGAGTCATCAGAAGCAGAGAGGAGCAACAGCAGGTCCCCTGCCCGCCCACCCACCCCTGCTGACAGCTCTGCACAGCTAATTAACTTTAATTAACTTGCCCCTCTCTCCATTATGCAGAGGGAGTAGCAGGATCTTGCTTTATTCACTGAAACATCTTCTACTAAAATTCTATGGGTGAAGGACCCAATCCCTGTTAGCACCAACCAGAGGGAACTCTGGCTGCTACAAGCTCAACCACTACCTCACCGACTTTCCTGTCACCGACTAAATGATGGTTTTTTAGCAAGGACATCAATTAAGTTCACGATTCTGCTTAGAAATACACCTTGTATTTATTGTAGTTGGAGATGTAGAACTGCAGAGAGAGTGCGAGGGGCGTGCACAGGACGCTGTGAGGCCCGGGCGCTCCCACCTGATCTCCCTGGAGGGGCCACTTCCTCCTCCTGCTCTCTCCCCAGCTCTTGAGACTCCGCACGCAGACATTCTGATAAAGCAGAGGCTCAAAGATGAAACTTAAAACCGTTTTTATTAACACCAACTGCTATTCATTTTAATGAGTGGCCTTGACAAGAAGTTAAACAGGCAAACGCTCTGGAAATCTTCCTGTCCTCCTGATATTTTATTTCTTTCGCGAGTGGCTGCTGACACCCTCTGCACCACCGCAGCTAATGTTCTGGGCCTGGGAGAGGAATAACTCCTATGGGATTCACCCGTTGGCCTCTGAGGAGGACTCTGCTCTCTGGACGGTGGGTGGGCAGCTGCCTGGTTTTGTTGGGGTGTGGGAAGGTGGAGATGAGCTGGCCTAATTATTACGGTGCTAGCTGGTGTGGCTGCCTCTCAGCAACCACAGTGCCTTTGACGAAGGGATTAGGGACCTAGTCTCCTGGGACCCTGTCTAAATTGGCAGCTGCCAAGGAGGGTGTGAAGTTCTTGTGTAGTCACAGGGTCACAAGAGGTGGGCACAAGTGGCCCATCGTCAGGTCACAGTTTCTGAGACTAAAAATAGCTCCACTCATTAAAAACCACATGGCTTCTGTGGCCACTGGCTCATGCCCGAGAATCCCAGTAATCTGGGTGAAGCTAGAGGAGCCCAGCAGGAGCTCAGTGTTCGGAAGGGAAACAAGTGTATGTTGTGCACTGGGCCCCGGGGAGGGGCTTGGCTACTGGCTTTGTGACAGGTGGGTCCCACTGTAGTGGGGTTAGCTCAGATTTAGCAACAGGTGTCTAATATTCACCTTTCTTACACTATCTCATTTAAAGGCCTCAGGAATCCCTCAGGTGGCTTGGGGTGGAGTTTCTTTCTGAGCAGGTTACACAAGGGGGTGCTGGAGCACCAAGAGATTCCTGTGAGGAGGCCACCTGCTGGGGTTAAGTTGTGCCCACTCTGTTGCCTTCCTGCAGATCTTCACAAAGCTGCAGAATGGCAGTGCGCCATGCTTCCATCTGGCAGTGAGGAGACTGAGGCTGGTAACTTGCACATCATCCAACAGCGAGGGTTTGCCTGGTCCCCGGCCCCAGCAGGTGCAGGCCACCCAAGTCTTATTGGGTGGAGAGCCTCCCCTCTGGCATGTACCTGTGATGGACCGCTCTCCTGTCCACCCCCATGAACCCTTGGGCGAGGAATGCCCTGGTGGAATGGAGACAGTGGCCAGGCCCCAGGAGACCCCCGTGGAGGGAGGGTGTTGGCAACAGGTCCACCTTGGCCCCTGGAGCCCTACCTCCACTAGTTTGTTCTGCATGCCAGTGTGGCCAGCTCACAAGGCCATGGCGAACTTGCGGTTTTTCTGTTCCTGCTTATCCGTCTGAGACATATGTATCCCACGGGAATGCCTTGACCTTTTCTGGTCTGATGGACTTATTGTTAAGGGAGGTTTCGGTACCTGACAATAATAGATGTTGAAACTAAATTTCTCCCCCCTCCCTCCTGCTTTTGGGTAGTTTTCCACTTCTGCTGCTTGGGGTATAAAAAAAGGTGTGTTAGCAATAAAGATTATTGACTCCTGGATGAAGAACCTTGGTGTCCTGTGTGTCTTTTAACCTCGCCGTCCCTCGCCGGACTCGGCTCCCTTGGCCGGACGCGGCAATTGGAGGTCCCACCGAGATCCGGAAAGCAGGGGTAAGCGGACGGGGCTCACCTTCTAAGAAAGAAGGGGGAGGATTGGTTTAAAGATAATTTAAAGAGACAGGGTACGTACCATGGGTAACTCAACAGCGAAGGTTCGTCTGGCCAACGAACTGAAAGAGCTGTTAAATACACAAGGAACAGGAATAAAAACTAAGACTGCAACCGAATTCGTTGAAATTATTGCCCAGGCTTGTCCTTGGTTTCTGACAGGAGGATTTCTTAATAATAGTGACTGGGACCTGGTGAGGCATGACCTTCAGAAATTATTGAGGGACCGGGGCTCGGACAGTGTCCCAGTTGCCACCTTTTCCTTATGGAGGTTGGTAAAGGATGCTTTATTAACAGATAAAGTAAAGATCAAGGATCAGCTTGCTGAATGTGAACAGGCCCTTAATCAGGTGCAGGAAGAGCAAATGGCAGAATCCTTAAAGGATGAGGGTCCTCTTGAGGACTCGGGCTCAGGGGGTAAGAAACACCTCCAGATTTCTAAGCCCAAAAATGATCCTGAGGACCTCAGTTCTCTCTCTGAGGAAGAGGAGGGATTAGAAAGGGAGATAGAGGAACTAGAACATAGCCTTAAAAGGGCAAATGTGAGGGTGCCTAGGGCCCCCTCAATTGCCGCACCTCCCCCCTATAATCCTGATTGGAATGAGGACGCCCCTACTAGACGGGCGGGGGTCCACTGGGGTTCTAGAGCGGCTCAGGTTTTTCCAATGATTGAAAACGCCGATGCTGATGGACAGCCGGCCAGAGCCCATGTCCCCCTAGCCTTCAAGGACATAAAACAGCTTAAGGAGGCGGTCATTAATTATGGACCTCATGCCCCTTTCACATTGACCCTCTTCGAGTCCTTCTCAGCCAGTCAACTGATACCTAATGATTGGCAGCAACTTTGCAGGGCTGTGTTATCTGGAGGGGATTTCTTATTGTGGAAAAGTGAATATCATGAAAGGTGCCGCGAGCTGGCTCAGATTAACCTGAATGCGGGCCATCAACGGCGAAATGCTGAAATGTTGACAGGAACTGGGCAGTATGCCACCATAGGCCAACAAATTAATTACGACCCAGGTGTTTATGCTCAAATAGCCTCAGCTGCAGTTCATGCCTGGAAAGCCCTGCCCATTTCTAAGACTGAAGCAAAAATTTCCAAGATCTCTCAAGGACCCTCTGAACCTTATTCAGACTTTATAGCCCGCCTAATGCAGGCTGCTGGAAAAATATTCCCTAATCTGGAACAGGCTATGCCACTTATTAGACAACTGGCATATGAAAACGCTAACACTTACTGCCAAAATGCTATTAAGTCCTCCCGGGCCAAAAGTATAGATGACATGATTCGAGCATGCAAAGATATAGATGGGCCTCATATTACTGGTCAGGTTTTGGCTGCTGCCCTTAAGACTGGAATGCAAAAAGCTGATAACAGGGGAACCCGCTCTAAGGGGTGTTTTAAGTGTGGAAAGAGGGACATATAAAGAGAAACTGCCCGGAAAGGAGCGAGGGTGCTGGCAGAGGGATGCCTGGAATTTGTCCTAGATGTCATAAAGGAAATCATTGGAGCAGTGAGTGCAGGTCAAAATTTGACATCCAGGGTAACCCAATACCATCGGGAAACGGGAGCAGGGGCCCGCCCCGGGCCCCGGAAGCCAAAGTGTACGGGGCAATGCAGGGACAGAACAGTGCCCCAGGGAGTGGGCGTCTCCGCCGCCTCCCACTGACCAACCCCTTTCTATCTGGGAACTCCCCAGGGGAACACCAGGAAGCGCAGGACTGGACCTCAGTTCCACCTCCCGAGCGGTATTAACTCCCCAAATGGGACCTCAGACGCTGCCTACTGGGGTTTTTGGACCCCTGCCAGAGAGGACGGTGGGACTAGTGTTGGGACGAGGTAGCGCAACTCAGTGGGGCTTGAAGATTCTTACGGGGGTTGTTGATGCTGATTATCAGGGAGAGATAAAGATAGTAGTAGAAGCTACCCAAGGAATTGTTATTCTTCCCCCCGGGGAGCGTATAGCTCAATTGCTGCTGCTACCCTTAGCTTCCATTCCTGGGCACGCCCTCCGTGGGTCCCGGGGCGACGGCAGCTTTGGCTTCACTGGAACTCCCCAGGCCTTTTGGGTAGCTCATTTGGATTCGCGTCCCAACCTGACCATTGAGATACAGGACAAGGCTTTCAAGGGAATACTAGATACGGGGGCGGATGTCTCTGTCATTTCTGAAAAACAATGGCCACCTGCCTGGCCCCTCCAGAGTCCCTCGGCCATATTACAGGGGATAGGACAGACCCGACCAAAAAGAAGTGCCTCCTTTTTAAAATGGAGAGATGGTGAAGGACATAGTGGCCATTTCCAGCCCTATGTGGTGACTGGACTCCCCACGAACCTTTGGGGGAGGGACTTGCTTCATCAAATGGGGGCTATTCTCACTACCCAAACTTTAAAAGAAAATAATAACTTTGTTAATGATGTAATGCTAGACATGGGATGGATCCCTGGAAGGGGACTAGGAAAGAGACATGAGGACAAAATATCACCCATGGATCCAGCAAAACAGGTTACCCGGCTGGGAAGAGACCGGAGAGGACTGGGAAATTTATCCTAGGGGCCACTGAAGTGCGGCCACCTCCACTGTCCATTACTTGGTTATCAGATGACCCTGTGTGGGTAGAACAGTGGCCCCTAACTAAGGACAAATTACAGGCCGCTTCCCTATTAGTTCAAGACCAGCTTAAGTTAGGACATGTGGTGCCCTCTACCTCCCCTTGGAATACCCCTATTTTTGTTATACAAAAGGGGTCTGGGAAGTGGAGACTTCTTCAGGACCTACGAGCTATTAATAAAACTATGCAACCCATGGGACCCTTACAACCAGGGCTACCCTTTCCTACTGCGATCCCAAAGGATTGGCATCTTATTGTCATAGATTTAAAAGATTGTTTCTTTTCTATCCCCTTAGACCCACGAGACCGAAAGCGTTTCGCTTTTTCCTTGCCTTCCACAAACTTTAGGGAACCTTACCAACGGTATAAATGGACTGTCCTACCTCAAGGGATGACTAATAGTCCTACAATGTGCCAATATTTTGTAGCTGAGGTTTTGCGACCCTTTCGACAGCAGTTCCCACAGCTCTACCTCATTCATTATATGGATGACATCTTACTGGCAGGGCCCAAGAAAGAAAGGCTTCTTCAATCTTATGAAGTCCTCCAATCCCTTCTAAAAGGGGCAGGGCTGGTCATAGCACCCGAAAAGGTGCAGTTTCAACACCCTTACAATTATTTGGGATACATCATTAATAACATAGGAATCTTTCCCCAGAGACCCCAGTTCCAGATAAATCAGCTCAAAACTTTACATCAGTGGCAGACATTCCTCGGAGAAATACAGTGGCTGCGCCCATCCTTTCATATTCCAACTGGAGAGCTCAAACCCCTGTATGACCTCTTGCGAGGAGATCCTTCTCCTACGTCGTGTAGAGTACCTACACCAGAAGCCTTACGAGCACTGAGGCTAATAGAAGAGGCTCTGCAGGACATGCAGATTACGCAGATAGATTATTCTCTGCCCTTGTCATTTATAGTTGTACCTTCTAAAATTACTCCCACAGGAGTGTTCTGGCAAACGGGTCCCATTTATTGGGTCCACTTGCCGGCTTCTAACCCCCGGGTATTGACTCCCTTTTATGAGCTAGTTATTAACTTAATTTGGAAGGCTAAATATTTGGGTGATGCATTGTTTGGAAAAACCTTTGACATACTTATTCAACCTTACACTCAAGATATGATACACAAGTTACAACAAGAACATGACCTTTGGTGTCTTTTCCTGTGCAGCTTCAAGGGTCAGATTGATAATCACTTCCCTAAACATAGACTTTTGGAGGGCTTTAAAAGGTGTCCCATTATCTTCCCAAAGATTATGAAAAGGGAACCTATTCCAAAGGCCCAAACTGTATATACAGATGGGGCCAAAAATGGATTTGCTGTCGTTTTTGATGGATCTCAAATTCTCCGACAACCTGTGTCAGGTCAGTCGGCCCAAAAGGCGAAGTTGAAGCTTTAATCATAGCTCTCAAAGTCTATAGTTCTATTCCTCTTAATGTATATACTGACAGCTTGTATGTAGCCAATCTGGCTCTAGTCATAGAAACAGCATCATATATTGGAAAGCAATCCACCATCACAGAACAACTACAGGTAGTTCAGCTTCTCATTTGGGCTAGACGAGATCCTCTATACATTGGCCACATCCGAAGCCATTCAGGGCTCCCTGGACCTTTGTCAGAGGGCAACGCAAAAGCAGACGCTGCTACTCATGCTGTTGGCCTTTCCTGTGTGACCACCGAATATGATAAGGCCTTACAATTCCATAACAAATTTCATTTAAATGCACAGTCTTTACGCTTCCACACAGGATGTTCACGAGACCAAGCTTTACAGATTGTCTCATTATGTCCAACCTGTGCACCATTTATTCATTCTCCTTCCCTTGGAGTTAATCCAAGAGGACTACAACCTAATGATGTCTGGCAAACTGATGTTACACACTTCCCTAGCTTTGGTAAGCTCTCCTTTATACATGTTTCCACTGACACATATTCTGGCTTCATTTTTGCCACCTTACATACTGGAGAGAAGGCTAAGGATGTAATCAGTCATCTTCTAAAAGCCTTTTCCTCCATGGGCACCCCACGATGCCTCAAAACTGATAATGGTCCCGCATATGTAAGTCAGGCGGTTCAACGGTTTTGCACCCAATGGGAAATTAATCATAAGACTGGAATCCCTTATAATCCACAGGGACAAGCTATCGTGGAACGAGCCCATCAACATTTAAAAACTTATTTACAAAAAACAAAAGAGGGGGAGATATACCGGAATTGTCAGGGACCACAAGCACTTCTAAGCATAACCTTATTTACTTTAAATTTTTTACTCACTGACACTGGAGGGCGCACGGCTGCACAACGCCACTTTTCCCCTCCCACTGTACAAGATGCTCAAATAAGGTGGAAAGATTTATCCACTGGAAAGTGGCAACCCCCGGCTCCACTCTTAGCTAGAGTGAGGGGAGCTGTATGTGTTTTTCCCCCAGGAACTGAGAAGCCCATTTGGATCCCAGAGCGCTGCACCAGACCGGTGAATGAAAATTCAAGACAAAATGAAGTTCCCAAGATGGCTGATCCTGCCGCTGTTGTTCTCACCCCTTCAAGTGAGTGCCGAGACACACCTCATGAGCTGGACCCCTCTTGTGGCATTCCTTCTGGACAGGTTTGTTGAAGGAGGGCTTGACCCCCCACCTGGGAATATTCATGAATATCTTTTTGGAGCCCCTTGTGAGTGTAAGGGAGGGCCCCGGCACTCGGCCCCCTCTGGTTATATCCAGAGCATTGATTGTGGGACTAAAGTAGCCTACATGGCGGCTGAACTCAATAAAAACATCGGAGGATTTAAGCAACCAAAATGGGTATGTGTTAATAAGCCCGGACTTGTTGTCCCTAATCCGACTGAGACTCTTGGAAGCTGTCCCGCCACTTGTCATTACACCCCGACAATGCACATCTCCTGCTATACATCGGCCTCAATTTGTGTTAATAATCAAGGAAAACAGTATTTTGAGGCTATCCTAACTAACACCCGTGGAGAATGGGGGACCACTTATAATTATATTCCTTTTCTTGGTGACCGGGGAGGGGAAGGCATCACGACTCGGTTAACGGAGGCGGGATGTGAGGGCGTCGTGGGTAAACCTTCCTGCTGGCCCATGCAGGCCCCTATCGAAATCTCTGACGGAGGGGGACCCACTGATGCTATCAAACACCTTCAGGTGATTAAGCTTTTAAAGCCGGAGATCCCTAAGCCTACATACCACCCCTTGATATTGCCCAAATCCCAGTTTCCTGATTTAGATGCCAATACATTAGATATCCTAAAAACCACCTTTTCTTTACTTAACAGTTCCAACCCTACCCTTGCTGGTGATTGCTGGCTCTGCATGACGGCAGGTGCAGTCATGCCATTGGCGGTTCCCATCAATTATACCATTGATGATGACAACACATGTCAATCTGGGCTGCCCTTTAAGGTGCAGCCTCTAGGTGGTTTTATGTCATGCCTTCTAGGCATGATGCAAAATAATACCTATGATGTTGATGTTGGAGTCTCTTCCTTTGGAAACTGCTCATTAGTAAAGAATTACTCCTCACCTACTCCGCCCATTTGTCCCCCTAATGGTACAGTCTTTATGTGTGGTGGAAATTTAACTTTTCCCAGGCTCCCAGCAAATTGGACTGGTGGTTGCGTTCTGGCATTACTGCTTCCTGATATCACGATTATCTCAGGAGATGAACCCCTACCCATTCCTAGCCTAGACATCTTAGTTAGAAGACACAAGAGAGCTGTGCAGGCCTTACCACTCCTTGTTGGCCTTGGAATAACCGCTGCTGTGGGTACAGGCACGGCAGGATTGGGTACGGCTATACATTCTTACCGCCGCCTATCTCAACAGCTTATAGATGATGTACAAACCCTGTCGGGAACCATTAAAGACTTACAAGACCAGATAGACTCCCTAGCAGAAGTAGTTCTTCAGAACAGGCGGGGTTTAGACTTGCTTACTGCCAATCAAGGGGGAATTTGTTTAGCCCTTGGGGAGAGGTGCTGTTTTTATGCTAACAAATCTGGCATAGTTCGCACAAAAATTAAACAACTCCAAGAAGACCTAAAAAAAAGGAGGAGGGAATTATTTGAGAACCCTCTCTGGACTGGACTTAATGGATTTTTGCCTTATCTTCTTCCCTTATTGGGACCATTGTTAGACCTCCTTCTAGTAGTGGCAATAGGACCCTACATTGTAAATAAGATAGTACAATTCATTAAGGATCAAATTAATATCTTAGCCTCTAAGCCAATACAGGTTCACTATCAACGCTTGAAGATGGATGATCGCCTCTCTGAGATATACTTCAGACCTATCCGAAGATGAGTGTCCTCCTTAAAAGAAGAACTCCTGCCATATATTTTCTCTATGCATACCTCTCCCTCTTGCCTTCCTGTATTAGGATCTTTGCTGTCTAATCTCTCGGTCCAATCACATCTGCCATTCGGCGGTGACGGTCGTGGGTCCCGTAGGTGGAGACGGTTAAGCGTTCACCGCAATAATGTCTTGATAGGTCATAACACCTTGAGCTGATCTTGTAGTACCCAGTGACGGGCAACTTTCACGCTTGCTGTGCGACCTAAGCCAGGGAATCGGGGCCTTCCCAGAGACGGGTAAGCATCGCAAGGACTGTGAACGACCTAAGACAGGGGCTACTTGATTCCCACTGGCATGCAAAAAACAAAAGAGGGGGACTTGTTGGCAACAGGTCCACCTTGGCCCCTGGAGCCCTACCTCCACTAGTTTGTTCTGCATGCCAGTGTGGCCAGCTCACAAGGCCATGGCGAACTTGCGGTTTTTCTGTTCCTGCTTATCCGTCTGAGACATATGTATCCCACGGGAATGCCTTGACCTTTTCTGGTCTGATGGACTTATTGTTAAGGGAGGTTTCGGTACCTGACAATAATAGATGTTGAAACTAAATTTCTCCCCCCTCCCTCCTGCTTTTGGGTAGTTTTCCACTTCTGCTGCTTGGGGTATAAAAAAAGGTGTGTTAGCAATAAAGATTATTGACTCCTGGATGAAGAACCTTGGTGTCCTGTGTGTCTTTTAACCTCGCCGTCCCTCGCCGGACTCGGCTCCCTTGGCCGGACGCGGCAGGAGGGGTCTCAGCCTCTCACGCTCACCAGAGGAGTGGTCTTAGTGAATGGCCTCCAGGACTAAAGATCTGTGCAAATGTGCAGGAAAGGGCAAATGAGCACAGGTTCAGTTCTGCGTGTGATGTGCAATCTCACCCACAGGTCAAATGGCAGAGGGTCTTTGATTCTATTTTATCTGAAAATTTAATTTAATTTTCTTGATACTGGGATTGAACCCAGAGGTGCTTATTCACTGAGTCACATCCCCAGCCCTTTTCATATTTTATTTTGAGACAGGGACTCTTTAAGTTGCTTAGAGCCTTGCTAAATTGCTGAGGCTGGCTTTGAACTCACGATCCTCTTGCCTCATCCTCCCTAGCCACTGGGATTATAGGGTGTGCCACCGTGTCTGGCTGGTCCTTGACTTTGGTAGTCATTACAGAGTGGATTGCTTTCCTGAAGTTGATTTGTGGAAAACTCGCACACAGGGCTTGCCAAACCCAGCAGCAGGACCAACTGCGTGTGCACAACAATGCCAAGCTCAAGGCAGCTCTCGGGGGGCTTCCACAGCTGGCCGCAGGGGGCAGCGTTCTCCACTGCTCCTCGGGGTGTGCATCGGGAGCCGCCCTGCCCTGCCCAGCTCGGCTCTGCACACTAGGTGGGCTTCTCCCAGCCCCCAACGCAGACCCAGCCTTGGGCTTCTTGTCTTCCTGGTTTCAGAAGCAGCCTCCTCCGTTCACCTTCCATCAGCGTTTCTGTATCTCTGAGATCTGTAGCCAGGTCTTGGTATCAGTGTGGGTCTGCATTTACCTCTTCGTGTCTACATCATGTCCATATCTGTATCTGTCTGTCCTTCTCCTATGGAGTTTAAATTTCGAGAAACGGAGAGAGTCTGAGGCAGAGGAAGTGCGGCTGTGCTCCCCAGACCTTCCCTTCATTTGCTCTGGCCACCCTGACCCCAGGCAGCGCTCTGCAGGGACAGTGAGCTGAAGAGACACCCACAGAAACACAGCCACTTCCTGCAGGGCCTGCCAAATCCTTCTCCCTTTCTGTTGGGCTTCTTGGCTTGAACACTAGTCAAAGTCACTTAGACCTTAAACATCCCGTGTGCACACGTGCCCAGGAGGTCGAGCCCCTCCATCCCTGGAGGGGACCTGCTGGCCCCTCATGGCGTGCCCGGGCTCCTGCCTGCAGCCTCATTCTGGAGTGGGAGTTATGTCTAGGTGCCGAACAGAAACCCCCACGGAAAACGTGTGGAGTTGCCCGAGCCCTTCAGGGAGACTTTGGGATTGTTGATGGTCCCAGCACCAGTCACATGGAGACGTGAGCAGCCCAGGTGACGTGTGGCTTCCCTTTCCTTAGGAAGCAGCCTCCTTCAAGCATACCTGGGGCCAAGTGAGACACTTCCTGGTTTCAGCAGAGACTCATTGCCAGTTTTTGAACACACAAAAAAGACGTCACATTTAGATGAACAGCAAAGGGCCCTGGAGGGTACCAGCAAGTGAGCCGGGCAGAAGGATGGGAGGGGTCTGCATGTTTTTCTGGGGGTGCTCCCTGTGCACCTCCTGACCAGGGACTCCATCACCAGGGGTCCTCCTGCAAGGCCGTCTACGTGAGCCTGTCCACACAGCCAGACCCACTGGAAACCCTCATCTGACCTGTGGGCTACGTCGTGAGCACCTCTACAGGTGTGTCTTCACCACTGGACTGTGGGCCTCTAGAGAGGTGCTGTCCCTCCTCACTGGCTCACTGGGCACAGTGCTGGCACACAGTGTCTGCTGGAGTCCTCATTGTGAGACCGAGTATTTTGAAAAACACTCTTTAGACATCTATTTACCAAGCATCTGAAGTCGGAGAAGAGCAGACTGCGTGTCCAGCTTCCTCTGACCACCTGCTCTTTATTTTGAGACTGGCTCTTACAGTGCTGCCCACGCTGGCCTGGGGTGGCCATCCTGCCTTAGGTCCCCGAGGGGCTGGCACTGCAGGTGTGAGCCACCACTTCTGGCTCTTCCCTGGCCTCCACTGCCTCCCACGGGCCAGTGAGGACTGCCCAAGATCACCCCTAAAGCCATGTCCACACAGAAGCTTGGCAGACGTGGCTCATGTCCTCATGGCTGCCTGGTTATTCTACGTGACTTTAAGGATATTAGACATAGTGATTAGCTGATTATCTGGAAGAAAAGTTGATTTTCTCTGTAGACTTTCTCAGCTTCGATTGAACCCAGTGATAACAAAGTCATATTATGTCTTTGGTGAAGGTTATGTTTAAAAGAGAGCAAGCTCAGAGGACACAGGGGTCAGAAGATGTGCTAATGCTGGTAAAGCTATTAAATATATTATTCAATTAATTGAATACCATTAACTATTGTGTTGCTTTCATAATGTTTTGTTAGAAGGATGGATACCTTAGAATTGTTCATAAGCCATTTCTAGAATGTGAGTGACGCTGTGGACACAGTTCCTAAGTGTGACTGTGATCCTAAAAGACCATACAAAGAGAGGGAGACAGCCATCCTGAGGTGGCTTCACTCAGTGGTGGGCAGGGAAGAGACATGGAGAGTGACCTCACAGCACTGAGAGGAGAATCCAGCCTGAGCCTCACTGACTTGGACCTCTGGTGGGCAAAGTGGGTCCCTGAGCTCCTGTGTCCTAGGTGAGGCAGGACACCTGAATTCATGACAGCCATCTGCTCAGGGGACACGATAAAGCACGTGGTGGAGCCTGGCTGCAATCCCAGCAGCTGGGGAGGCCGAGGCAGGAGGATCACGTGTTCCAGGCCAGCCTCAGCTACTTAGTGAGGGCCTGAGCAATTTAGCCAGACCAAGTCTCAAAATAAAAAATAGAAGAACAAACAAAAAGGGCTGGGAATGTGATGCAGTGGCAAAGCCCTGTGGGTTCAATCCCTAGTACCAATAAATAAACAATAAAGCCACCAGGCTCTGGAATGAGAGTTAGCCAGTGGTGTTAGATAGCCAGGTTCATGCCACCTGTTACTCTCGGTATTTGAGAGAAGTGCAGTTCCTGACCACAGAGACCCTTGTGCACATGTTCAAAATTTATTTCAAATATGATTGATTGATGCCCACGGGTCATGGGGGACAGAAGAGGACCATGGAACAGCATTTGCGTGTTCCAGAAACTGCAGAGACAGTGTGACTCTCAGGTCACGGTGGCTGTCCCAGAGCTGGGGGACCCCGACTCTCTCTGGGAGGTGTTGCCCTGACTGTGGCCGTGGGAGCCATGCCATCCCTGGGGGGGCTGAGCTCGGGGACCAACCCCAGCATCTCCTCCTGGAGGACAGCTCCCTGAGGTGGATGAGAAGAAAGTGCCCCATCTCCCAGGTGCTGGGCGGCCTGAGAGTCGCTGCGGGCGGACGTGTACTTGGATGGCTCTTTCTGAGGCCCTTGGGGATCCAGAGAGGTATTGAAAGACATTTAAAAACACCCTTCCCAACGGCAGGGTGATGCGGGAGGCGAGAAGGCATTGAGCGTGCTTAGCATGCTGCACTTGTGCCCGGAACAGCTGTCACGGCTCCATCTGTAGGAGGAGACCTGCAGTCATTATCCCAACTGCCCAGAATCCGAAACAGCGCTCTTGTCACGGGCACCCAGATCCTGATTTCAGCTTCAACAGGGCTTTTCAAAACTTGTATTAATAATTCCTCACAACCACTTTTCTAGTGACAAAAATGACCTTGGATGTGGCAAACAAACACATTTCCCAGCCACGCGCGGGGTGAGGGTGCCTGTCACTTTCTTGTTGCTCACGTGGCCCTTTGCAGGCAGTAGTTTATTTGGGAGTATCATTTTAACCTCCCTGGGGCTGTTTCTTGAATGTGTATTTGTATAAACACAGTCTGGTTTCTTGCTTTTCCCGACTCAACCCCATCAGATCGCGGTGTTTAATGAGACAAGTTTTGTGGGTTTGAGTCCTCCAGGAGCTTAGAAGAGATTAAGTGACGTTCTGCCTCGGCTCTGAGCTGGGAGCGCCAGCCAGAGTGCAGCTGTGTCGGGGTGTCCTGCGGACCCTGGCACAGAGGTTCCGGGGGGCACAGCTCTGAGCACATGGGAGCAGTTCCTCCCAGGCCCTGTGCTTGGAGAGAAGCCGCACAAACGCATGGGAAGGCCCCCAGCAGGTCTAATAAGCTCTCAGGACACTCGGAAGGAGGAGCGCAAGAGGCCAGGTCGTCTTCAGGCTCTGCTTCCCACCACAGGAGTCCAGGTCGGAGGTACAGGGCCAGTGTCTTCCAGGGCCATCTTCTTTTGGAAATCCCCCAAGGAATATCAGTCACATTCTAGTTAATCACCATTCTGAACCAGGACGAACCCCTCATTACAGGCACTCAGGAACTCTGGCCAGCTGTCTCCTGCCACTTGGCAAGCACCAGTGCAGAGGACCAGGGTGCCGTCCAGGTCTCCGCAGCCTCTGGTGTTCCACTCGATCTTGCCGCCTAATTGTACTTTTTTGATTTTATTCCTGAGCCTGAGCCCGGATCCAAGAGAGGCCCTGTGACTGTGGGCCCAACCCGGAGCTGCTGCAAGCCCACTGCCACAGAGCCCTGGAGCAGGAGGGTGCGTCCAGCTGAGTCTGGGTTTGGCCAACTGTACTCACTCTTGAACTCCATGCAGCCTGAGCAACAGCACAGCTGGAGAAAGAAACAGAGGCCAGCGCCTCACACAGGGGTGGCTGGCGGGGCCCACACCCCTGCATCTAGGGGACTGTGGTTCTTTCCTGTCAGTTGGTTTTGAAGATGCATGGTGCTTCTCCTCAGAAATGGTCCTCCAGTCCTCTGCTGACTCTGCACCCTGAGCCCTCTGCCACCACAGAGGAGGGCTGGGCAGGAAGCGCTCTTGCTCACCCTGGCCCGGAAACTAACAACTGAGCTGAGTGTGGCACCTGTGGCAAGGTGGACCCGAGGACACCACATTCTAGGAGGAGCCTGCGATGCTGAGGACTGTGGGCACCCAGGCTGCTGCCCAAGGGGAGTCCCTTTTGCACTTCTTTAACATAGAGACAGGCTCATGGGCACTATGGATGGCCACAGAGAGAACCACACTGGAGCAGGCCCCAGGCGTCCTGCTCTGCCCTGGAGGACACAAACTCTCTCCTGCACAGTGTGCAGTGACAGGGCAGTGACACGAGGCTGAGCTGCTGCCGTCTGGGGCGAGCTCCCTGGAGCCCACCTGAGGCTCCTAATGAGGCTCAGCACTAAGCGAGGTGGGGCTCCTGGCTGACTGGGTGAGGGGAGTCCTTGATGCCCAGTGAGCCACTGGCATGAGCCCTGGTGGGTCAGGAGCAGGCCGCCAGCTTCCGCTCTGCTTACCCTTTCCAGCTTCCAAGTTGATGATAACATGCACCTACAAATAACAGCCCCTTGACTGTGAACAGTGACCTGGGGCCGGGAGTCAGGTCCCAGAGCCTTCTCACCTGCTGGGTTGGAGCAGGAGGGCAGTGAGGACCACAGGGCAAACATTCCAGCCCCGGGGCTTTGTGTCGATTCTGAACAGTCACCACAGTGGTCAGCAGATGGGATTATGCTGAGGATGGTCCTTCTCAGGCACCCAGCCCTGAACCAGCCTTGAACATAGGACTCTGCCCGTGTGCCATCCAGAGCCCAGGGGAGGGGTGCAGCCTCACCTGGAATACAGGGAGAGAGCTTGCGCATGCCCTTGGGGGTGTCAGAGAGAAACTCAGGGACCCCCCAATGCCCACCCTGTACTCACTTGTTCCCTGCACTGCCTGCCCATGGTTCCCCACCCACAAGTGCAGAGTCCCCGAGAACTGCTGACCACCACATCCCGGGGGCTAAACAAGGACCCTCGCCAGGGGCTCAGCAGCGGGAGGATGTGCGCATGGGAGAGTCACCTCGGTGCAGTGGCCATGTGATCCCAGCCCCGCTGTCTCTTTTCCTGGATAACATAGACCAGGATGAGCATGCCGTCTCTGGACTTCAGAGGTTCAGTATAAAAGAGTCCATGAGTATTCTTTTTTGGGAATTTTAGAAAGTGCTAAGTTCCTGACTACACAGCGTGAAGTCCCAAGCCCATTTGGGACTATTTCCTTCATTTCCCGTTGGCCAGGGTCATAGATCTTTGCTTTTTTGTCCAGAAATGACCAATTTTATTTCTTTGTCAATGTAGAAATTAAACTTCTTTGTATACTGATTTTTTTCCCAGCTAACAAAATTTCTAAAAAGATAGTCATTTTAGACAACTACAAAGTATTTTTGGCCAAATTTTCTAAAAGTTTATATAAAAATAATGGAGTGATCAAAATTAAACACCTGACATGGTCCCCACTGGAAGGCATGCTGGTCAGTGCTGCCTTTCAGACTTACCTGCTCCCTAAAACTCTGCCCGGGACCAATGAGTTCATCTGTGTAAGAACACAAGTGTGTAAAGGCACTCCTCTGAAGGCCTTTGTTCCAAAGGATGCCCCATTTGGGCCTGAGCCGAGGAGAAGAGACCGTAGCAGGATCTAGTCCTGCTCTGCTGGTGATAACTTCATCAGGTCTCTTCAGGAGCTGGGGACTGTGTACACCGGTGGCCAGGACTGACGGTCCTGTGCTCCTGAGAGCCCTGACAGACCAGAGTCAGGGGCTCCCTCCAGGTCACGGGAGGCTGCAGGTCTGCTGGGTCCCTAGCCTCTGTAGGAGCCAAGTCAGCACTGGGACCCATCACAGTCATGGTCACTGCTCACCCCACTTGCTTGCAATTTGGCAAAAGTCAGAGAATATAATGGCTTCCACTTTGAAACACAGAATCAGGGACACTATATTCAGAATCTGCAGGTCCCACCATCTATCACAGCATGGATGCAGGGATGATTATAAAAGTGTAAAGTGACGTTTGCAATTCATTTCAAAAATGTGCATATTGGGATTCTAAGTAGAAAAAATACATATTCCTTTCAAAACAGCTATTTCATTTTTTGCACTGGTAAGTGATATATAAATACTTTGTATGTGGGTATATATATAATCATGAAGTAATTTTGTCCTCAATCAATCATCTGAAGAGTCAGCAAATGCAGTACTTCAGTCACACCATCACATTAGAAAGTCGTTCCCACTGTGGAAGTGATTCTGTGGTCTGCAGAACCACAAAAAGGAAAGCCCTTTTGGGTCTATTTCCTTGAATCCCTGTTGGCCAGGGTCATAGATCTTCGATTTTCGGCCAGAAGGGACTGATTTTATTTCTTTGTCAATGTAGAAATTAAACATCTTTGTATACTGATTTTTCCCACCTACTGCAAATTTTTAAAAAGATAGTTATTTTAGACAACTACGAAGTATTTTTGGCCAAATTTTCTAAAAATGTGTATAAAAATAATGGGGCGATCAAAATTAAACACCTGACATGGTCCCCTCTGGAAGGCTGGTCAGTGCTGCCTTTCAAACTGTGCATGCTTCGGATCTGCCTGGGGACAGGTGAAGGGGTCTGTCCCTTACAAGTGAAGGCCTGCTCAGGTGGGACAGGGATTGACAGGAGTCCTAGGGACAGTGGTGGCATGTGCAGAAGGCACACCAGCAGCCGAGGGAGGGTTCCAGTGTCCCCGTGCACAGTGTCTCCTTCTCACTGAGAGTCCGTACCTGAGAGGGTGCTGCAGGCCGCTGGAGCCTTGGCTGGTTCCAGGCGTCCTCCTGGGCCACCGAGGGGCCTGCCCAGCTAACAGCTCAAGGGGCTGAGTTCAGCGGGCAGGTGGCAGTGGCTGATGTCCGGCACCCCTCCCTTCTGGAGGCCCCTTCCCTCCCTCTTGCTCCTGCTCCCTGCAGCAGCTGGACAGCTGTGCATGCACTTCCCTAGAGGTCCTGTGGCTATAGCTGGGTGACGTACACAGCTGCAGCCCATGGGACAAAATGGAAAAGTCTCTGCTCTCTGTGTGTGGTGGGGGCAGGGGGAGGGGAGAAAGATTCTCTCCAATTACAATCAAAACACGCCTTCCTGGTTTCCCAGCCTTCCCTTCCTTCTGGCCAGTGTCTGTGGAGAGGGGCTGCCTGGCAGGGCAGCAGCTGGTTTGCCCAGGGATAGGTGGCCGAGGCCCAGGGAGACCGAGGCCCAGGGACGGTGGGTCCTTGCTACGCCATCCAACTGCTGCTCCCGTCCGGGGACCAATGAACATCTTCACATGTGCAGTCGGCTTGCAGGGGGCTCTGACATGGACCTCTGAGGACAGGGAAGAAAGGAACAACGGAAGTCACCAGAATCCACCCTGCAGAGACCGAGAATGCCAGGTGGAGGGCGTGAGAACAGGAGAAGAAGATTCACGTGCTCGACCTGGGCGGAGCCGAGATGCCTTTTGTGGCTGTGTCTGTCGCCTTAGCACAGTCCCCTGCACAGACCAGGTGTCCAGCAAGTCTTGGGAGGAGAGGAATGAACGCAGTCCTCCATGCTGAGGTCCTTCCTTCATGCTCCTCTGACAATATCTCAATTTTATTTCTTATTTAATTTTTTAACTGATACATAAAAACATGAAAATTATGCATGGTTACGGTACGTGGTGGTGTTCTGATATATGTGCATAATGTAAATGTTTAAATCACCCAGACATGTTTGTCTCCTCGTTTCCACAGGTGAAGCATTCCGACTGTCTTCTAGCTTTGGGGACGTGCGCCGGTCGTGGTTGTCTGGTCCCCCTGCAGCGGCGCCCAGAGCTCAGCTCTCCTCCTCAGTCTCTGCATCTCCTCCAAGTCTGTGAGAAGAGCGTTTATTATGTCCACATGAGAACAAGGCCATGCCGGGCTGGACCCGCTCATCTCACCGACACAGTGTCCCCAGTCCACTCACGTTGTCACACAGTCAGGATTCCAGCCATTCAGAAGCTGCCCAGTGTCCCACTCTGCACAAACACCACGTCACCTTACTTGTCCATCTGTCCACGGGCTTGGGTTGCTTCCATTTCCTGGCCACACTGACTAGTGTGGTAACAAACATGGGGGTGCGGATACCGCCTCAGCGGACCCATCTCAGTTTGTTAGACATGTGGCCGGGAGGGGACAGCTGGGTCACACGGCAGCTCCATTCATAATCTTCAGAGGGACCTCCTGGCTGATGTCCACACTGCCTGCACTAACGACATGGTGAGGCTCATAGAGAAGAGCACGTCATCCCCAGAGGCTTCAGGGAACAGAGTTGGAGGGTGGCCCTGGGCATGGGGGGAGTGTGGCACCCTCTGGAAGCTCCACTGTTCTTCCTCCTGTCCATGGAGGTGAAGTGGCCTGAGGAGCTGTGTCCACTGCTGTCACAGGGAGGGAGTGGGCTTTCTGCTGGGATCCAGGCAGGGTCAGTGGTTGGCTGCGTGGACTTGTCTCTTTCCTGTGTATGGCCTCAACCTCCTGCGTGCTGGGTGGGAGGGCCCTGGGTGGGAGGGCCTTCGAGGCGTGGGCAGCTGCTGCCAGGTCCCCTGGTCCTCCAGGATGGTCACACGTCTTTCTCAGCATCCTCTGCCTTTCACACTCCTCACCTCTTGGGCCCCTGCCTGGCTGTCAGGGCCTCAAGCCTTCTCCTCCTGGGTCTCTCCAGCCTGGCCCTCTCTGGCCTGGACCCCTGGCTAGGCCTGCTCTGGCTTGTTCCAGGGTCTGGGCACAAGTGACCCCTGACAGCAGACACCCAGCCCACTTCCTAGGAGCGGCCAGCCAGGACCCAGCCTCAGAGCCGGGGCATGTGAGCAGTGTGGTCCTCCTCGTTGTCTCTGGTCCAGGCTGACCCGGGCACGGGTGGGGAGGAGTTTCTGGGACCCTAATTCCAGTCCTTCTCTCCCTCTGTGGACAGAAAAGATACTTTGCCTGTGTCCAACTTACTCAGCCACCCTCTCTGTCCTGTGGCCTCTCCAAGGAGGCCTGGAGAGCTCAGGAAGGCCGTGGCCCTCCAGGGCACTGATCCTGGGGAAGAAAGCCTATTCCCAAATCTAGTTGGCTCCATTTGAAAGAGGCACAGGAAAACAGTGTCTTCTTGGCTCTCAGCTCTGTCCGTCCTTCCTCTGAAGCAGAGACATCTCAGTTAGGGAGAAGTGAATGGTCGGCCAGAGACAAAGGAATGGGAGTTAAAAATACATCAGGCCAAATACAATAATAATCCTTTAGGATGTAGTTTCCAGAACGTGCTCCCTGTACATGAGTCACAGTGGACACCCATAAGGAGCACAGCCGGGGAAGCCAGTCTCCACTCTGGAACAGAGGTTGGAGAAGGACGATGTCCTCCGGAATTCCAAGGGCTTCATGGGAACAGCTGGGACTGGCAGCTGCTCAGGGCAGAGCAGAGATCTGCTTCTCTACGTCTACCTGTAATTCACTCATCCGTGTGTCTCTCCACGCATCTCTCCTCTAACTACTGGCTTCCATCTCTCCATGTGTCTGTCTACACTGTCTTCTATCATCTGTCTAATCTACGTATCCCTGTATCACTTACCCACCATCATATCTCATCTGTCTGTCTGTCTACCTACCTACCTACCTACCTACCCATCATATGTCTACGTACCTACCTTCCCAGCAATCACCCACCCTCCTATCCGTCATCTGTCTCTACCACTCTCTGTGGTCAGTGTGGCGAGATCATGTCCCCTTGTGGGGGCCTGCAGACTCCCACACCAAGTCTGTTCTAAGGAGCAGACAAAAGCTTGCCTGTAATTTCTCAGAAATAGTTGCAGAGTCTAGTTAGCTAATCAATTAATTAAACCTTTTGTTTACTTAGCTAATGAATTATCATGTAAGACAGTTTCCCCATATGATCATAAGCTGCATATGGAACCATCAGGGATGAAATATTACTGCATACCAACCTCACACATAAGACCTTTAAGATGACTAATTGTTCATTCCAAACCAGGAGATATTTTGAGAGTAGGATAAGGATTAGATTTCATAGCATAAAATAATGAGTAAAGCAGAAAGAACCCTGAAGAAATGTTTTCAGAGTTCAAGACTTAAACCCTTTAAAATCATTTTTTTAAAGATAAAATTTTACTTTATGGAAATCATAAGCCATGTCACTACAAACCCAGCTCAACCTACTGCATATGGAAGCCCATCACCTTGCCTCAAGGTAAAAAAATAAAGTTTACCACTATTGAATCATTCTAAAATATTCATCTGTCAGTACTTTGTCAACCATGGTTTTGATGGCATTTAAATTGAATTTAATATAAATTTAAAGGCATCTCCATTTGATGTAATGAATAATGTGCTGCCGCCATCGACTTCGATTTTAATACCTTAAGTGTGGTAAGTTCCAGCTGCCTTGATGCATTCAGAGTTGCAAGTTTCTTGTTAGAATATATATATATATATATATATATATATATTTAACACTGTGCTATTTTAGATTTGCAAATAATGCTGAAGCCAGAGGTAGCTCCTGGCTTTAATAGCCTGCTCCTGAGCAGGTGGCACCAGTGGGCTGCTGTCAAATGCTCCTGCGCTCCCTGTCCCCGTGCAGGTGGCAGGGGCTCCTGGCTCAGTGGCCACCCTTGAATGATTTGTTTTAAATATGTGGATGTCGCTGGCTTATGCACGGTCTTCTCAAAGCACTCTGTACCTGCGCCACGGGAGGGAACCACGCTTCTTCCTGGGTGGTCCATTTATTTATTTATTTATTTTTGGCATGATATTTTCTTCTGTCTTGCTGATAAAATATGTTGCAATTTCCAAAAAGTGAGAGTCCGATTAATTTCCCGTGGGATTGGCCTACTTGAGGCTGAAAGCGCGCAGCATGAGATGGTTTCTGGTGTCTGGTGTGGGCTGACAGGATGGGTCCTGGGGCGCCTGGGGGCTGGATGTGGCCCTGAACTAGTGAACCACAGGCAGCGTTCCCCGCGGCACTGCCACACAAGGCAGGCAGAGAAGACGGCGAAGGACCCTGGGCAGGTGACGTTTTGTGCAATTGTACTTTCATCTGTGGGGCAAGGGGAGGTTTTGGGGGGCTCCTGTCATGTCAGAAGCTTTCTGGCAGCCACAGTGATGGGGCTTGTGTTCTGGGAGGCTGCAGACCAGGGCACGTGGGTGGTTGTGCATGAGAGACGTTACCCAGGGAGTAGCACCAGTGTCCAGAGGAGATGGGTGGGGAGGAGCTGGTGCAGGTCTGGAGGGCTTAGCGAAGGTTGGTGCAGCGCTGCCCTGGTGGGCTGACAGCTGTACTGGAGCCACTATCATGGCAGGACGCTGGGGTCCCTGGCACCTGTTCTGGTGTTGAAAAGGGCTTAACTTGGGGCCTGTGGGGACTGGGTGCTGGCCCCAGGGAGTTGGTTTGCAGATCAGGAGACAGCCATCTGGCCTAGGGACACTCCTGGAAGGTCCCCAAGTGTGCTTCACACAAAGCCATGGTGGAGGCAGAGGAGTGAGAGAGACAAGGCCGGAGACGTGGGCACCAGCCCCACCCGGGGGCCTGGGGGGAGAAGCAGCCATGAGAAGAAGGGAATCTGAGAGGGAAAGAAGCCAGAGCTGGACAGCTAGGCCCCAGGCCAAGGGAGAGGCTGAAGGGTCAGACCAGGAAGGGCGCAGGCAGCTGCCCAGCTGACACCAGGGGACTTCATGAACCGCCCAGGGTTGGAGGGCACAGTCTACAGCTGTCAGAGCACTGGAAGGGGAGGGGCTGGGTGAGCCCAGGATCGCTGACAAGCTTCCCCCTGGAGGGTAGGAGGGGCTGGGGTGGCCTTGGGAGGACCCTTCCAAGGCCATGGGCAGTGGGCTCACAAGGTCATCAGCTGGAATGGAGCTGGACACCTCAGAGCAGAAGCCCAGGTAGCAGCCAGGCGAGAAGCTACCTGCTTCACCAGCTCTGCGTCGGGAAGGACCAAGCTCCTGCAGAGGGAAGAGGGCCCTGCCCTTGGCACCTGGGGGCTGTCCCCACTGATCCTGCTTCTCTGTAAACCGTGACCTGTGGGGACTGGGTGCTGAGCACGGCCAGTGCCTTGACTGTGGGCTTCTTGCCTAGACTGCGCATGAACCAACTTTATTTTCGAGGAAAAAGGTACACTAAATTCTGCAAATTTGTTTATTTCAAGCTCCAGAGAAGGTGACTAGAAGCGCAGAATGTGCTCTGCCTGATTCCGCCAGGCTCTTCCGCTCCAGGACAGTGGCTCGTCCACACCCTATGATGCCCAGACACCAGGGCTGCGAGATGCCCCCGTGCTGCGCAGAGGGAGGCCGGGCCTGCCAACTGTGCCTTCCCCTCTCCACCACGCTGGAACTCATGCTGCCGCCATCCTGGGCTACCGAGGAAAAGCCCCTGCGGCCCAGTGCTGGCCGGCTCCAGCCAGGAAGGCAGACGGCTACAGTCCATTCTCCTCTGCCTCAGGAGGGCCAGGCCGCCTGGATTTCTGGGCAGTTGGGGAAAGTGGGAGAGAGGACCTGGAGGAAGCCTGTGGAGAGTGAAGTCACCTCTCTCCTTCCCTGGCAATGACCAGGGTGCCCTTCCCTGGGGGGGTCTGCCATGGCATGTGCCTTCTCAGGGCCCATTTTGCTCCTCAGCGGGAGCCAGGAGCCTCTGACCACTTATCCAAATGCCAGCTCTCTAGCCAGGCGTGGTGCTGCAACACCTGTAATCTCAGAGACTTCGGAGGCTGAGGCAGGAGGATTGCAGGTTCGAGGGTAGCCCCAACAGCTTAGTGAGACCCTGACTCAAAATGAAAAATTAAAAGGGTGATATAGGTCAGTGGTAGAGCACTCCTGGGTTCATCTCCAGGACTGGAAAACAAAATCAAAAACAAATTTTCTTTCTCATGTTTGAGGTCCCTGAGACAGCCCCTGATCCTGGGCCGGGGGTTCAGGTCAGAGGAATCCATCCTGTGGAAGGGATAAGTGTCACCAGGTGTCCTTTATGACGGGAGGGGGAATCTACTGATGTTTCCAGCCTTGGCATCCTA
This sequence comes from Marmota monax, assembly GCF_021218885.2. NCBI lineage: Eukaryota > Metazoa > Chordata > Mammalia > Rodentia > Sciuridae > Marmota > Marmota monax. The sequence goes on from NW_026695207.1 coordinate 6,560,185, forward strand.
TAGAAAGTCTGACCTCCCCGGAAGCATTCACAGCAGGGTTCTTGGAGGCAAGTCCTGAGGGCTTCCAGGCCTGGAGGGAAATGAGCTTCTGGGTCTCAGAGGCAGAGGCAGAAGACACATGTGTGCTGTCAATGGACCTTTTAGCTTCTCCACTGAATCCCCTGGACAGCGTCCCTGACCTCTGCATACGCTAACCCTGCCTGTGCCCACCCTGCTGAAGGAGGCCTTTGGTCACTGCAGCTGGAGATGTACCACAGATGCAGACCCAACAGCTGGGTGACCATTCACAGAGAGCGTGCCACTTAGTTGCTTGTTTGGAGAGTGACTCTGCCGCTGGAGGATGCGTGGGAAGACTGGGAGTGGACGCGAGCAGGCCATCTCCCGGCCGCCAGCCAAGGCCAGGTGGGGGTCAGGAAGAAGAACCAGCAGGTCCAAAGCCCGCCATCAGGCCTCACCATGCGGTGAGCCCGGAACCCCTCCCCTCGAAGGGAAGGCCGTGGGTGGCATGCGCTGTGCTGTGTCAAGAAAATCGAGGATCAGGAGGAGAGTCCAATGTACTGAGTTTTAAATCTTGTATTATGTGGTTATAATTATGTTGGTTTAGACTTCAATAACAACAATATGGATTAACGAATTTCTACACTAAGATATTCATGAAAATAACTACAGCCAATATATACAGACTATTTCTGAAAAATAAATACATAAACGGAACCTCGACCAGTTCACAAAAGATAGAAAACATCAAAGACACTTTCTTAAAGGCAAAAGTGTATGGCAGAAGCCAAACATACGGCTTTTTATGACAAACTCCTACAAACCATCATCTCAGTTGCATTGCCAATGTGCATGGGGGGAGACTGGAGTGGGATATCTAAGACCTCAGAACTAGGTGCCTGTATCTCTGTGCATGCCGTGACCCGTCCGCCTTCGCCCTCCGCCAGAGTTGTCCTTGTCTAGGCAGCAGTGAATGCCACAGAACCGTGTTTGGCTTTGTTTTTCCGTGTAATTTGCTCTAATAATTTCATGGGCCACAGTTGGCTGGTGACCCAGTTGGTGGCTCTGGGCCATGGTGTCACAAGCTCAGGAGGTCATCCCTGCCACCTGCCTGCTACAGCTCTCCGGGTGGCCTGCCGTGTGCTGCCTGTGTTTCTGGGTTGACCTATAGTGGCCACGGGAGCCTCCATGTCTTCTTGGGAGAGGGGCTCCTGGGGGAGACAGCTCCCTGGGACCCAGGTGAGCCAGGCTGAGGGCTGCAGCCGCCCGGGCGGCCCCTGAGCTGTGTGGTGGGCAGGACCTCAGGAGAGGCTGGGGAGAGAGGCCTGCCACCTCCCCGGCAGAGAGTAAGACCCGAGGAGACCAAGGGAGGTTCCGGAAGTGGAGCTGGCAAGTCTGGGGTGCAGAGAGTGTGAGGTAGGGGAGTCTGTGGAGATCTTGACATTTCAGAAGGGGGAGCAGCCCCGGGGGGTCCCTGCGTGGGGCGGAATCTCCAGGGAGCGCTGGGAGGAGGGGCCGGTTCCCAGCCTGAATCCGCTGGGGACGCTGGGACGTGGGGCCTTGTTCTGGGCCACCCCTTCTCAGTCACCAAGCCTGCTGTGGGATAGAGAACGGGCCACCTCATTTCCCTTGAGGAGAAACGCCAGAAGCCCGGCTGCTGGTGGACCTTACCCTCCATTAGAGCCACTCCCCGTTTTGATAAGGAGGTGGGTTCTGTCAGGGACAGGAGGCTGCTGGGTGACAGGGGCCACATTTGTCCCTGCGTCTCAGCTGACCTATAGCTGAGAGGGACAGGTCACTATGCATACAGCCCCCTGCAGCACTGGCACGGTGGGTTGTGGGGAGCCCTGGGCTATGACAGCTGTGCCATGGTCACAGGGAGTCACTGCACAGTCTTGTCTCAAACAGGGCATCTCTTCAAAGAGAAGCGGAAGCCTCTTTGAGTCGGTTTTCTAAGAGGAAATAGACCAAACTCTCTAGGCGTGCCGGAGGAGGTGGAGAGAGGAACTGGTCCTCAGCAGAGGGGAGGTAGGTAGGTCTCCTACCTGCTGGGCCAGCTGCAGGACCCCAGGGCGACCGGTGTGACGAGGGCAGGGAATAGCCGGGGAGTACCTGGAGAACAGGCCGGCCTCCCTGAGCCGGCCCCTCCTGTGCCCATCCTGGAGGGCACCGCACACCCGCTGGGCACGTGGCTACCTAAAGATGAGGTGAGAGCTCGGGACAGTTCCACGGGGATCTGTGGGCAGTTCTTGTACTGAACATCCACTGTTCATTTCTGTGGGTCCTCCTTTCCAATTCAACATCTGGAGGAGCTCATTAACTTGGGGAGCCATTCGAAGGCTGAGCCATTCTCTTCTAATTAAAAAGCAAACTAATTAGAGGGATGTCCATGGCGGGAGAGAAAAAGTGATGGTTTTGTTAAGGTGTCGGGCAGTGTGGTGGGAGAAAAGGAATCTGTCCCTCAGCTGTGCAGATCAAAACGGATGTGTGGGTCCCAGCCTGGTTATCGCGGGCACCGGCTGCTGTCGGGGCCTGCGCGAGCCTTGCTCCAGGGCGCATCCCGGTCCTGGTAGAGTGGCCTGACTCCCGCAGAACCTTCCCCGTGGTCCCCCTCCTTGTCACTCTTCCTCTCCATAGGGCTGCTGATGCAAAGGAGGTCACTTTCTGAGACCCAGATCCCTCTACCCAGCCTCCCCTCCCCACAGCAGACCCCATTTCCCCACTGCCCTCCGTGCACACGGGAAGGATCTGGGGCCAGCTGTTTACTTGGGAGGCAATCCTGGAGGCCGGGAGAAGCAGAGTCAAGAGGGGAGTGGAAAGGCTTCCTCCTAGCTCTTCCATGGCCCCAGGACCTCCTCCACACGTCACTCCCGAGACTCACCCCCAGGAGCCAATCTCACCTCAGTCTCCACACCTGGCCTCCAAGCTGCAGGCAGCACTCCCTACCCACGGGGGCTGCAGCCCTGACTCTCAGGACCCCCTCTAAGCACCTAGGGTGCCTTCCTTCCCTGGAGGGTGGGCACTCCCATTGGTACCGTCACACTCCCCAGACCCTGCAGCTAGCAAGGAGGGTCAGAGTGGCCTGCCTCACAGTGGCCCCTGTGAGCTGCCTGCCCGCTGCGTCCAGGCCTCCTGCTGCCTCTTACCACGCCCGCTCAACAGTCTTGCCCTGGTACATCCTAGCAGAGCCTGGCCAAGGGATCCGTCCCTGGGCATGGGGACAGCATGCTGGTGAACACAGCATCTGACCAGGGACGCGGGGGCCAATCATGTGTTGAAATGCCCATGTATTTTGCTTCAGTGTCATCAAAATCTAAGCTTTTGAAAGAAATAGGCTCCATGTCTCCCAGGCTGCGTGGGATCCGCATCTGTCTGTCTCCCCAGCTACCTCGGGTGATTCGGCCACTCTTCCCAAAGCTCAGGAAGCAGGTCGGCCCAGGAACCCGAGGACCTGAGGACCTGTCAGCAACGAACACCCAGCTCTGAGCCGGGTGTCACGCTCCTGGTCCCTCTGCCCTGCCTGGTAGGGACAGCCCCAGGTGCACGCTTCGTGCACCCTAGATCCTCTCTACAGGGGCGTGCAGAGCCGGGGGTTCCCGACGCTGTCCTCATTCGTGTCAGTGGGTCGAGACCCTCTTGCCACGTTCCACTTGGGGTCTTTTGAAGCTGTCAGGCCAGAATGATTTTCAGTCACCTTGCTCTCAAGTGGATTTAAAATCATGTCCCAAATGTGGTAGATTAATAGATTAAAAAGGCAAAGTATTAATCTAGCACACCGTCCTGTCTCCTTACCCATAAGATATAGTAGAACTGTCACAGGGCCCTGGCAGGTCTTCAATGACACGTCAATGGATTCCACAGCTCTGCAGCAGCGGGTCTGTGGGACCATTGGTGTGGCACTCAGCACCCTCGGCAGGACCACTGGGGAGAAGAGTGCGCCAGGCCTGCAAAACATCAGGTCACCTGGAGAGCACCGCCTCCTCCTGCACAGTGACGCCAGAGGTGTGTCCCCCGCAGGTTCATCCTCTGCCTTCTGGAAAGAACTGAGTGTCATTCTCTGTTGTTCTCATTGAGTTCTCAGAGAGCAGGAGGGGCACGCTGGGAACAGCCTCCGTTCAGCCTGGGGTGCTGTGGACTCTGCGCCTGTGCTGCGTGTCCTCCTGTGGAGCACGTGAGCAGTCTGAGGATAGAGCCCCGCCCCCTTTCCCAGAGGCTAGCATGTGCCCGGTATACAGGAGGCATTTAATAATGACCCATGCACAGCAGCATGTGTGGTGGGCCTATGCTCTGCTGTAACTGCCGTCTGTGTGCTCACTCAGAGAGAATCTTCATACACCACGAAGACGCCTTGGTGGCCCACCCACTCATGCCTTTCCAGAACCCTCTGTCCTGTGCTTTGTAGAAATCACTGGAGACCTTGTCTGTGGACACTCTCTTTGGAATCAAATCCCTGTGTGACGGGAGGCTGTGGTGCAGACCCAGAGCAGACACGTCCTTCAGACACAGCGAGCGGGAGCACAGGGCTCCTGTAGAATTCCTATGCTGTTGGCAGGAGCTCAGCTCAAAGATGTATGCTCCTCTGAAACGTCAGAAACAAACAAAAAAAATTCCTCCAGAAGACCCTTAGCAGTCTTGCCCCCTAAATCATGAGGATGTCTGAAGTCCTGTGTCACCGAGACCATATTTTCCACAGTGCTCTTTCAAAGCGTATCCCTGGAAAAGTACTTTGGGAGGCTGAATCTGAAAGTCTCAGGAATTATTATTATTTTCATTGCTCCAGGAAGCAATGGGGCAGAACGGCGCTCACAGCCCTGTGCCAAGCGTGGTCTCTCAGCGCTTCTGCACACCTTGCCTGGAAGAGCCCCACGGCTCACTTGAGGGCCTTGGGACATTTGGCTGGGGGTGCCTGGGGCTTTGCTCTTTCCAAAGCCTATTGTGTGGAGCTGCCAGAGGACGGCTTAGGATGTAGACGGCTCCCCACCAGGACAGGAGGGGCTTGACTCGTGGGTTGTGCATGAGCACCAGGCACGAAACCCTGCAGTCGGAGTGACAGACAGCAGCACTGGCCCGTGAGGGTGCCCCTTCTGTGACCTGCATGGCCTGCTCAGGCCAGGGCCTGCACGGGGGCTGGTGAGCGGCCTGGCTCGAGGTCTGGGACACTGGAGGCTGGGGAGGAGGTGACACAGGGCTGGACCCAGCTGAGGCCTTCCGCAGGGTGACGAGGCGACACTGAGCCCCGAACGTGAGGACCCAGGCAGGAAGAGGGCCAAGGAAGGCAGGGAAATGAGGGACACCAGGGGTCTGCAAGTGGAGGTTGTGCTAGTCGGCCTGATGAGGGCTCACGGGGTTCCACACCGTCGGGCCTGCACTGAGGCTGCACACCAAGGCAGGGTGCCGTGTGGTGCAGGAAGCTGCTCACCTCCCTGCACCCAGGAGAGAGGGAGAAGGAGACTAGGGCCAGGATCCCCTCAGGACGCGGCCCCCAGACCCAAGTCCTCCCCAGGCCCCGCCTCCTGGGGTCCTGCCACCTCCCAGCAGCCCTGCGGGTGGGGACTCAAGGGCCTTGGGGATTTCACAGCCAAACCCAGCAGGGACCCTTCCATGAACAGAGATGCGCAAGGGAAGGCTTTGGTGGGCGGCCCCAGCTTTAGGGTGTCAGGCGGGATAGCAGTGACTGCCCTTCCTTGGCTTTGGAAACCTGATGCTGCTGGGAACGGAGGGAGGGTGCCATGTCCCATGCAGAGTGCTCTCCTCTCTTACGTGGTCCCAGCTCACGTCCTGCCCCTGCTCCTGGGGCCCACCATGTTGCAGGATCTGCTTCTGCAAGGAGGGTGATGAGCAGCTGTCCACCCCACACGGTGCCAGAGGGGAAGCAGGACCGTGTTTGCAGGACTCCCAGCCTGCTGGCCCCAGGGAGCTTCGTGCCCCACGGCTTGGTGGTCAGGAAGGCCGGGCAAGCAGCCCCAGGGCACATGTGGACGCCTGTGCTGCTCAGGAGACTGTCCCACGTGCTCCTGGCATGGGACATGCTCTTCCAGTTCTGCATTTTGTCGACCCGAGGTGGTGGGGCGTGCAAGCCAGCTTCTCCTCTGAAGAGTGTGTTTTGAGGATCTGATCGTGCTGACAGTTAAAGCCCAGACCTTCTGTGTCCCTGTCTGAGCATTCATCCTGAGGACGATTCTCACCGGTGTCCATCTTCTGCTGGCCTGAGGCTTGGGAGGACATTCTTGTCTGAGGCTCCAGGAGGGTAGCTGGCCACCGCTGAGACTCGGCTGAGTCACCGGGTGAGAGAGTGAGGGAATGGAGATCTGCCCTGTGTGGCAGCAACGGACACCTGTGTATCTTCTCTCAGAGGTTCCTGAGGACACTGGCACACCTGGTGGCCATAATTCTTGGTGTTCAGTGTCTGGGGCAAGAAGAATTTAAGGTGTAAGAGGAGTGTGGGGGACCTGCCTGGTGTGGAGAATATGGGGAAGGCTTCCTGGGGGAAGTGACAGGGACTCAAGCACGTGTGGCCAGAGCAAGAGCCATGTTCCCATCCCAAGGGAGCAATCTGCCACGTGGGCCCGAGGGCCATCCTCAGGCCTCAGAATGACCTGGCGGGTGTGCAGGAAGTACGGATAGGCGTGGTGGGTGGGGGAGCAGTGGTGGCCACGGAGATCCAGAGACGGAGTGGGCCCCAGGCCAGGGAAGTGGAGATGCCCTGGGGTGGAATGGTCAGCAGCTGAGGTGCACTGTGAAGGGTGGAGGGAGAGGAGGCACCAGGGTCATTGCTGGTGAGGGTGCAGGTGGCAGGCTGAGGAACGAGGGGTTTCTCCAGTAGGGCTCCAGGACGGGGCTTCTCGGGATGGGGGTGGGTTTGCGGAGATGCTGGGCTTTGTGTGGCAGTAGGTGGTCCCTATGGCAATGGGCAGATGGGCACCTGGATTTGGTGAATTGGGGAGTCAGGAGTTTATGTGGGATGCCTTGAAGCCACAGGAGAGCAGGAGGCCACCCAGGGCTGGAGGGGCCAGAGGACTGAGCACACCCCCAGGACTTCAGGGAATCCGAGGAAGAGGACCCAGCAAGGAATGCAGAGAAGGAGCCCACAGAGCCGGGGAGCAGGCGGGGGCTTGCAATGCCCAGCAGCCCAGGAAGAGTGAGGCTTCAGATGGTCACATGTCACGGAGATGTCACACAAGAGAAGCAGGGAGTGGTGGCCTTAGGATCTGTCAGAGCAGGTGTTCATGATGGACGTAGCAGTCAGAAGACCCATGGCAAAGGGGAGCAGAAGTCCGGTGGCAGAGAGAGGTGGCCAGATTCTGGTCGATATTTTCAGCCCTACTGAGGCATGGGATGCTCGCAGGCGCCTGCCGTCCCTTGCCCTGAGGAGTCGGGAAGCTTGTCCAAGGTTCTTGTGGAATGTCCGGCAGCCTCGAATGTCCAGTAGCCTGGTGTCCCGTGCAGCCCCCTCTTGCCCAATTCTTGGGTGGGAACGTGGACCAGGTTTAGCAGGTACCATTCAGAGGAGGGAGGACAGGTGGGCTCAGAAAGCAGGGTGGTGGGAGGGGGCTCGCGCCCTGCGCAGGGCTGGCTCTGGACTGGAGGTTGAATTAGAGACGGGAGGGAAAGGCTGGGGATGGCTTTCTCCATTTCAGTTCCAGGCGCAGTTCCCAGACCTCATGCGGATTTGAAAGAAATCAAAGCTGAGTGGTGTGCGGCCGGGCGGGGGAGGCGCAGGGTGGGAGGGACGGAGGAAGGAAAGATAAGGGCGGCTGAATGGACGCCCCACGGAAAGGGGGCCAAGTCCAGACCTGAATGGATGTGTGCTGACTCCCACTCCCTCGCGGCCCTTCCCGCTCTGCGGCTGGACGGGTTGGCTGTGGCGACGAGGCCGCGGGGCCTCTGCTGATCTGCTCTGCCCCCGTGGAGGCGGGCCCCTTGGTAATCTCCAGGTTGGTTTGGGGCTGGCTGATGTGTAGGAATGGCGGTGCCGCCTGCCTCGGTCAGTTCTGATCTGTACCCGACATGTGTAATCGGGAGGCGACACAAGGCTGGGAGAGATAGGGGGTGGGAAGGCTGCCATCCATCCTCGCCGGCTCCCCTGGAAGCAACTGATCTGAGCATTAGAAAGCAGACCTGTGGGCCAGGATGGCCCAGCTGCTGGCCTGGGCATCTAGGGTGGCACTGGCCAGGTGTGCCGAGCTGGCCAGGAGGTGTTGGCCCATGACTTTCTGTGTGAGGGTCACAGGCAGGCCTGATTTCTGGGAGACGTCCACGAGGAGCAAGCCCTCAGAGCACAGGGCCTTTTCTTTTCTTGGGTGGGTGGGAGCTCTCTGGTCATCTGGCCTCCCCAGGCCTGGGTCTGGCTGGGAACAGACCTGGCACCTCTCAGTCACCTCCCTTTCTCGGTGTCTGAGTCCTTGAGGTGCCAGGACAGGGTCCCCTCACGAAGGCGTGGAGGACACCCAGGTGCAGGCCATGCTGGCCCACAGGCACTGGTGAATCTGACTGTGGGCTCCAGGAGGCCACTGTGTGGGGAGGGCCAGCAGGAGTGGCCTGCAGCTCCCTGGAAGTCGTGGCCTCCCGGGGGTCCCTGGCTCTGGGTGGAGCCCTGAGGCCTGAGGCCCTATGGGGATCCCAGAGGGCATGGTAGTTAGCTCCATCAAGGCTGGACGGGGTCACGTTCCTCAAGTCCTTGCCCACTTCTCCCGGGCCTCACCTACCCTTCCTCCACCCCTTCTTGGTCCCTGCCCCACTTTCCCTAAGAAGTTCTTTCCTCCCATGTCTCATTTCCTCCCCAACCTGAGGGGTGGACAGGCAGGGAGTCAGGTGCTCACCTGGGTCACGGTGTGTTCAGAGGCCAGGAGAAGGACTCCTTCGGGTCTCATCAGGTGGCCTCTGCAACAAGGAGGTGACCCGTGACAGCTCCTCCCATCCTCATGGTGCGTGCTCACAGCACAGAGGGCGGGTTCCTCGCAGCCTCCTCACTCATAACTGGAGCACACTCTGAGCAGATCCGTCCCTGCCTCGCTCCCCCTGCCCCTTCCTCTGCACCCAGTCTCCCTCGAGCAGCCCTCAAGGTGTGGGTGAAGGAGCACCCTGACTTCCGAGTTGGTGCTCGGGGAAAGTTCAGTCCCGACAGCACGAGGCTCCCCTCCTGGAAAACCTGCACAGCTTCATTCCAGATGTCTCACGAGGGCTGGGGCTGACCCAGGTCTCCTCTGCTTTAGTGTCCTCTTGTTCAAAGTGCTTTGCAGTGAGGATGCTGGGGCTAGGTGACTCCCCCGTCAGTGTTCGAGGCTACGTTTCTCCAGGTTTGCAGCCTGAGCCACCTAATAGGACGTGTGTATGGACATGTGAGGGGATTCGTTAGAGGCACAGGCTCAGGTGATCCCAATGAAGGAGAAGTCCCCCCAGGTCGCCTGCAGGCGGGAGACCTGGGCATAGTGCTGAGGCTCTGTTCAAGCCCAGGGCCTCTGAACCATGGAGAAAACTCAGGGTCAAGGTGGACCCCAAGAGTCCCAGGAAGGGGCTGCTGGCACAAGTCCAGGAGTCCAGAAGCCACCAGCCTGCAGCTCTGATGTCCACAGCAGGAGAGGAGGGTACCCCAGCTCTGGGCGGGAGAACCCTAGAGGCCTTCTGTGTTCGGTGTCAGTGTGAGGGGCGGATTCAGACCCATGCTACCATCTGGAAACCCTGAAGGCACCAAGCCTTATGCTTTCAGGTTTCTCTGTATTCCTTGGTTCGGTCAAGTAGACGCCTGACATCCACCATCATGCCTTGAGGCCAGACATGCTGACCCAGAGCGGCTGTGAGGTAGGTGGGGGGACCCCAACTGAGGTGCTTCTTTCTCTGCCGGGTGTGATAGGAGCAAGCTTGGGGTCTGCGGCAGGTGGCCCGCTGGGCCCGTGTGCACTTGGGAAGTTTCATCCACAGCTCAGTGGTGAGCCCCAGGAGCCATCTTCCGTTCTCTTGTGAATCATTTCAGAGAACTCGCATTTGCCAAGAGCACCCTGATGCCCATGCCCTGCCTTTGAAGATGGGGAGAGTATAGATTGTGCGGCTTGCTCCGTAACTCACACTTGAGAAGATCTGGCAGATGGGGGAAGCATGATAGTGACTGATTTATTGGCAGTCTATCGACTATTTATTGGCAGTCTATCGACTTCTCTCGGGGAGGCGTCTGCAGATCCTTTTCCCTGCACAACCTGCTTCGGGGCTCCCTAGGTACCAAAGCCCCAGCACATCCGTGAGCCAAATGCACAGGTGGGTGCCCACGCCTCTGTGCACTCCTGGCATGGGCGTGGACAGCGCCCCTCTCTCCTCACTTGCTTCTTCTTCCGCTTCTGCTTCTACCTTCCTCTCAACTGGAGGGGACCAGGGGCCACGCTGAAGAACAAGCGGCAGCCCAGGGAGGCTCCTGCTCCAACCTAAGGAGGCAGCTGATAGTACATGTCACCCAAACGTGCCCTCCCTTGGCTTCCGATATTCCTGCCAGAGGAAGAGTAAGAAAAAAAAATGAGAGAGCTCATGACGTCGAAGACCAAGAGCCGCTTGGCGATGGCCAGCCGTCCTGAGTGTTCCTTGAGAGAGCCTGTGTCCTGGCCAGGGCCCAGGTGTGACATCAGGGGCCTCCACCAGGCCAGGCTTCTCTTAGGCTTTTGTGACCCACAGCAGTGGCTTCTCTCCTGCACGGACCTCAGGGAACTGTGGCCACAAGGGGCCCGTGGGGACAGGGCCAAAGTGCTCTGGTTTGAGTCTGCACCTCTATGGAAGGTTTCCTCTGTCCCTGTGAAAAGTGAGGCCACAGCGGGGCCTGGCCACAGGGCACTGCTGGACAGCAGGGACAGGGCCATGCTGTGCTGTGTCTCACCCACACTGACAGACGCAGCCTGGACCCAGCGCGAAGGCCCGAGTGTGACGCAGCCTCTGCTACCTGCTCGCCTTACCTGAGGGTAACGGGGAAGCTTTCTCTGTGGCTTGTAGATTTGCTTTGCGCGATTCTGCTGGGGAACAGCCGGGGCATGGCCGGGCAGGTGGCACTGCTGTCTGTCCAGATCCAATCTCTTAGGCACTTCCCAGCAACCACGGACGCCCCTGGACGGTGCCCTGGCACTGCCGCTTTCTACGAGCAGATTCCGTGGCAGGTTTGAGCCCTCGGGCGACACAGCTGAGCACGTCTCAGTAAAGGCAGAGAGACCCAATCATGGGGACAGCGGGTGGTGGAGTCCACACTCGCGAAGAATCAGGGCTCTGGCCTCCAGGAGCTACGTCAAACAGGAAGAAGGAGACCACCACAGGAAACAAGCGCCACCTGCCATCCAGCCGGCCTCAGCCCGCAGGAGGTAGCCGCCGGCCCAGACCAGGGGAGAGGCCGCCGCTAGCCTCCTCCTGCCTCCCAAGATGTGTTAAGAAAATCAGCAATGGAAGCGGGGTGGGAGGGAGGAGCCCGAAAGCAGAGAGAAAAGGGAGCAGGACGGGAGGGACGACCCCCACATGGCGCACCTGCGGGGTTTCAACCGAGGCGCAGGGACCTGCCTAGCAAAGCTCCCTCTGCCCCTGTTTGCTTAACCCAGCAGCCCAGGAGCAGGAAAGCCCCAGAGACTCAGTCTATTTACCAGGAGCGACGGCCTCCTCATTTCCAACATTTATCCAGAGTGCAGGGGGAGCTGGGCTCAGGGTGTGGCTGCAGGGTACCTGTGGGTCCCACGCAGCCCAGGCCAAGGGCATTCCAGACTGGCCGCCTCCTTTCCCGGAGCTGGGTCCTGCCAACAGTGGTCTGGATCTAGAGGGACCAGTGTCAGCATACCCGAGCCCCAGACCACCCTCCCGCGGGCCCACCGTGCCCACCACCACACTCCAGGCGTCCTGGGCCACGGCTGTCTGTGGGTCTGTCTGGCTCACCACTGTCCAGCTTTGTATCTCAGTGCTTTGTGGGGACTCGGGCTGGCTCTGTCCCTCACTGTCTTTCTCCCAGGATGGCTCGTTGCGTGTGGAGTTGGGGCTGTCCCCGAGTGTGAGCCCTGGGGGGCTTCATGCAGCACTCTGTTCACATGTGATTTTTATTTGGGCGGGGGGTTGTCTTCATTTCTTGTGGCTGGTGTAACAAGTTGCCAAAACTCTGTGGCTTGAAACAATTGACAGCGTCTGTCTCACTTCTGGAGACCGGCACTTCAGTGTGGACGGGCCTCGGGTTCTGGAGGCTCCAGGGTAGGTCCTTCCCGTCCCTTCCTGCTGTTGGTGGCAGCAGGGGTCCTGTGGCTCGTGGCTGTACCCTTCCTGTCTGCCCCTCCTAGACGGTCTTCCCTAGTGTCCAGTCTCCCTGGCTGCCTCTCTCAGGGCCGTCTGATGGTACGTGAGGCCACAGGACAGTCAGGCACAAGCTCTCCCTCTCCAGAGCCTTTACTTACCCGCCTGTGAAAGTCCGTTTTTCCCATGTAAGATCACCCACGTTCACAGGCCCAAGGGTCTGGTGTGGCATCTTTTGGGGGTCCCTCTTCCAGACAGCCACGGTCATTTTCAATTGCTGTGACTGTCACCTCTGAACTCTGTGCCATGGACTCGCCCCAGCACCCCATCTCCCCAGAGACTTCCTGGCGCAGCGCCAGCGCTCTGCTTTTGTCCCCGCGACCTCCCTCCTCTCCTTACTCCACGCCCCCTGCCTCCTGGTGGACATTCGAGTTGCCGTCAAATGCCTGGTGCTGGGGGGTGAAGCATCTGGAATGTGGCCTTGCACCCAAGAGCGGTTCTATCCGGGAACCCCCATGTCAGCCCAGTCTTCAGCCACAGGAGCTCCTGAGAGAGCTGGGCCTTGCCCTTCCCTCCATCCTGCCTCACGCTCAGCAGCACGCTGCGTCCGAGAGCCCCCACGTGCCTGCCGAGAGCTCCCACCTCCACGACAGCTCCCCAGTGACGATCTCATCTGGAAACAGTGGACCCGCGCCTCACCCCTGTCACCGCAGGAGACCTTTCCAGGAAGGAGCAGCACAGACAACGCCACAGCTGCGGGTGTGGAGTAGCCCCCAGGAGGGCTTCTGTGGGTGAGCCAGGGGCAGGTCGGCCCCGGTTTGGAGGACCATGCCTTCATTCTCTGTCCAGTTCTTAGCGGTGCGTGACACCCAACCTGAGTGGTGTAGATGCCGTCTTATGGGTAGCGACAGAGGCTTCTGTCTAGGCTCTGCCAAGCTCTGAGCTGTGCTGGGAAAATCCAGGGACCGGCAACCCCAGGAATGGGGCTGTGTCACTCCTGTGTCCCCTGACTGGGCTGTGAGACCCTGGGACTCAAACATATTCTGGTCCAGGAGGATATGTTGTAGACATAGGTAACATCCTCCAGGGAAGCGTGTCTGCTTGGTGTGGTGAGCCTCACCTGTGGGTTGAAAGGACTTAAAGAAAAACCTGGCTTCCCCCAGGAGGGGGAGGCTTGCCTGGTCTGCAGTGCGTAGTCCTTCCTCACCACGTCCAGCTGCCCGGCTTCACAATGGAAGGCAAGGCCCTAAAAATTTGCCTCTGATGGGTCTGTTTCCAAATCTCTCTCCTCCTGGCTGTGTCCCTGGAGAACAAAAGGTGCGCTGGGGAATGGCACCACTGCCGGACGAGCCAGGTGGTCTCCTCTGTGCCTCTAGACCGGGGCTCTGTGACCTTGCAGATGGCCGGGGCTTCCTCACAGCATGGGAGGCTTGGGGATTGGAGCTGCTTATGGGGTGCTACAGGGCTCCTGACTGCAGGCTCTGGTCAGGGTCCTTTGTGGACTAGCCTCAGAAATCTCAAATGTCCCTCTGTAACGTGTTAGTTAAAACCACCACACTCCCCCCAGACTCAGAAGGAGGATTCTGTCTCAAGGGGAGCAGTGTCACAGGATCCTGTGGCTCTCTTTCGCATGAAGACTGTCAGTCTGCCCTTTGGCTACGGATTACGCACTTGTGCAAAATGGCTGTGCTTCCCTCAAGCACTCCACCATCAGGGGAGGGTCTGTGTGAGGATGAGGATTCTGCGTGTGGTCCTTGGGAAAAGTCGCTCATATCTCTACTTCTCCCTGACGCACGATGGCCAGGCAGGTGAAGGCTGACCACGAGGGATACTTCTGCTCACAGAGGGGAGGACGGAAGGCACACTCGAGCCACTGAACCTCAGCAATCTGAAATTTGTCCAGGGACATGCTCCCAGTTCCTTGCCGAAATCTTCGGTCCACTCACTGAGGTGGCTTCCGGTGGGCCTTGGCTCTGCCCTCTTGGCTCCTGTTGAAGCTCTGAGTCCCCTTTTCTGTCAGAAATGATCTGAGTGCCCTTCTCGACCTACTCCCTGATGTCCCACGTTGTAGCTCCAAAGGCTCTCGTCACTTGTTCCCTTCGTTGATACACTGACTGTAAAAGTGGGTCTCCTTCGTGTCAATCCATGACCACTCCATTAGTGAAGGCCCGCTGCAGAACTCTCAGGTTCTGGACGTTGGGCTCCCTGAGGGTGGAGAAGAACCACCCTTCAGGCGCCCAGAGCCCCTTTTCCAGAGGCGAGGTCTGGGGTGTGGCTTGGAGACCTCGGGAGATTCCCGGGTTTGGAAGATCATGAAGCACTGCTTTGGCCTCTTCTCTGGGGAGATGTGAGGGAGGGAGATTTGAAAGCTGGCGTGTCCTGCATCTTCCATTTCTCCAATGCTGCTTGAAAACAGCCGTTTGTTCTGAGGTCATCCCTCCCTTACTTCACAATGTACAGCATAAAGACAGTGGACACTTTCGACATTCTGAAAAAGCAATCCATTTGCCACGGGTAGCTGCTGGGCTGCATTTCCAGCACTGCCCAGAGGGTCTTCTTCTCGGACAAGGTCTCCCAGTGACAACCCCGAGTCCTGTCTGCCTCCTGCCACAGCCTCACTGCTCTCCAGGACCTGAAGGCCACTGCCACTGATTTAGTCGTTCCACGGTGGCCTCCAGCAGCGAATCTGTTCCAGTTTTCAGTGATGCAAAACAAATCACCCCAGACTTAGCTGCACAAGGGCCGTGATAAGTGGCCATGTATTGTGGAGCCAAGGACTGAACAGGCCCAGTGGGGGTCCTCTCTGATCTGCAGTGTCGGGGCCTTGTGAGGAGATAAGGAGAAGGCTGGGCTGACCCGCGGTGGGGAACACAATCACTTCAAGATGATTCAGCAGAGCTGCCTGGGGCTGGGATGCTGAGCTCAGCCAGAGTGCTTCCCCCACCAGGCCTCCGTCGCCCTGGAGATCACCATGGGAGCTGTGTCCTCTGGGATGAGCCTCAGTTGCCTGGGAAGTGCACTGGTCACTCAGTGTGGGTCTGAGCAGTCAGAGCCACATGGGATTTCAGGGGTGAGACCCCACAATTCGACGGCAAGGTTTTCTCTCCATTTAAAAAAAGATGCCTAATGCGTTCTGCCAAATCAGGTTGACCAACCAACCCCAAACAGTGAGACGACCAGGAAAGTGAAGGCGTGTTTCTTTTCCTCCATTAGTGGAGTCCACTCCTCCCTCATCGGCTCACGTGTTCACAGGCCGCTGGGTCCCCGCCATGAGCTCATGGGACAGGCTCCCCAGAGCTGCCTTCCTCTGCCCCTTCTGGCGGGATCCTGCCCCTCTGATGGTTGACCCTCCTTCTGCTCCCGGTGGCTGTCAAGTTCCCCAAGCACCCTGCCTCCTCCTCTGTCCACTCTCTCCCACTGTCCACCCAGCCACTAGAAGTTTCTCTCTGAAGTGCAAGTCACATTGTACCCTTCCTTGGTTGCAGACTTTCAGGGGCTCTGCTGCTTCTGAGATAAAGCTAGGCAGCTGCAGTGTTCCTGGGCCCCATGATGTCCCTTCTGCGACTCCTGCCACTTCTGGGCCTTGCTCCTCAAGGTGGACTGCACGATGCAAAGCTTCTTTCCACATTCACTGGATGGAAGGTCAGCTCCATGGGAGCGAGACCCAACACGCTGAGCTGGAGGGAGATGCAGGAGGCCAGGGCAGGGGCACACGGCCAAGGTGCTCGGCCAGGTTCGGGGAAGGACGCCTGCCCGTGGCAGCTCACCTGGGATGAGCCTGGGCCCCACCAGGTACTGCCCACTGCATGCGTTTCTCCCTCCACGTGGCAGGTGTCCTTCAGCAGGAAGAGGGGTGAAGGAAGGAAGCAGAGGGAGGGCTGGCCGGTGTGAGGCGTGGACAGACCTTGTGGGCCTGGGCGGGGGAAGGACCTGCTCCGTCTCAAGGAGTCTCTTCCGGGTCCTCCTGGGAACTCTCTAGAAGGAGGGACAGGCTCAGCCTCCCTGTGGCGGGGGTCCACTTGCTCATGGCCATGGTTCTGCCCTCCTTGTTAGGCCACAGTTTGCAGCGGCCACAGGAGAGAGGGCTGATAAGGGCTCCGGGGCCTCGGGCAGTTTCACAGATGTGGGGACCCATGGGACCCTCATTCTTTCCAGGACAGAGGGACGTGATGGACTCACCCTCCAGTTCAGCCCCTGGTGCCGGTCTGTGCTCTTGTCCCTAGGTGTGTGGAGAACCAGGTGAGGGAGGTCAGCCACGTGTTGGCAGCCTCACAGCGGCCGGGGCCTAACTGGGATGGAGCCCCATTGGTTCTAAAGGACCCCGGCCTCACGAGGTGCCGAGAGTGGCCTGTGGTCACTGTGGAGTTTGGCCTCACTTCTGCCCCTCCATGTCTTTGTGGTGGAGACTTGGAGGATGAGGAAGGAGCAGGACTCCTCAGAACTGCTCAGGCAGGAGCAGGGCCCCGGGGTCCGCCCATCCCCAGCTGCTGTACCCCTAAGTCTGGGCTTCCTCAGAGCCAGGTTCTCAGAGACAGGGATGTGGGCAGCCTTGGGGTAGCTCCAAGGGCGCCCCATGGTGCCCTCCTACTGCCCCTGCAGCATAGTCTGGTCTCCTTTGGCGATGAGCTCCTCTTACCAGAGGGCACAGACCCCCAACCCTGCTGCTGCACCTGCTGGAGCCTGGGCCGGCCTAGGGTCACCTCTCCTTGACCAGCTGCTGGGGCTCATCAGGACGGGGTGGCTGTTTACAGAGGGGCTTTGCTGTCCCCCTCCAGTGGTTTCCGCCACAGATGTATTTAATTATTGCCTCACAAGCTAAACGCCTGCTCAGCCGTTTCCCCTTTAGCAAGACTGTGTGTGTGTGTGTGTGTGTGTGTGTGTGTGTGTGTGAAAACATAAACAGATTGTTTAACAAAGTGTTCTCTCGCTGTCAGCTAGGGCTTTGAAAATAAAACACTTCCCTCCCAACTCACAATTGGCTGGCAGTCGGCACATAATGAAGAATCGCTCCAGGGACCGTGGAAAGACGTGTGGGAGAACTTTAATTAAAAGCTTGTCAGTGCAGTTTTACCTGCGTGACATCACCTGCCTGAGAGGCCGCTGCCCGCCTTTGCTGTCTGTGGGATCCGGGGCTCACACTTGTTCTGCTGACAGCAAACAACTCAGAGAGGCATTTAAGAGCCGGTGGTGGGTGGACGGGAGTGGGAGGGAGCCCAGGCTGCCTTCAAACCCCATGGTCTGGGGGGTCTCGTTTCTAATTAGCAGCTGGAGTCGGCTCCCTGATGTGCGGGGGCGGTGTGGCTCGGCACTGGGCCGGCTGGAGGGGTGGCTGCCCTGGGCTTTAAGGTGGGTTCTCACCCCAGTCTCCTGGGCCCTGCCAGGCGTGGGCGCAGGGAATGTGCTCACCCTGAGGGTGCTCCCAAGCTCTCCCGTTCAGGGGAGGTGGGGCAGCACCCCACCGAACTCAGGCTAGGCAGAATAAGCCAGCAGCGACCCCCAGGCCCTCCTCCTGCACTGAGCCAGGGTCAGGCAGGACGGGCCTGGTCAGAGCCGGGTGCTCAGGTCTGCCGCACCCATGCAGGCGGTGAGCATTTGGGGGCTTGCAGCCTTCCAAATGTGTCTCAGCGAGCACTTCCTCCCGCCTCCCTCCCGGCAAACCAATTACTTTCAGATGCACTCTCAGTTGAAGACAGCCCCTCCTGCCAAGTCATTCACATCACCTCTAAGTGAGTCATCAAAACTAACTCTGGGTACACCCCAGCCATTTAAAAAGATGTCTGAGGTTAGAGAGAAATTGAGTTTGAACCCATGTAAATCCTCGAGATTCCTGAGGACTAACTTGTTTCAAAGCTGCAGGAGAGTACAGGGCTCTGGGTTATGGATTTGGCAAAGGATCCCTCATTCCTTGTTGGTTTCCTTTGTTCGTCACTAATTTGTTACAAGCTTGCATTCCTAATACTAACGGATTAATTGCAAGTTATAGCAATTAAATACTAATTAATCCTTTTTCCGAACAATGCCTTTCTTTTATCTATAACTGTTTACCTGACATACAAATATTTTGGTTGCAATTAAACATGGCCATGTAACCGGACACTTTCCGAACTGTGTTTAGATGAGTAAACAAGCAGTTGTGTTCTTCTGATCAGTCACCGCTGATAACAGAGCTAGAGTCATGACCGCCCTGGACTGGCGGCAGCCCTTGGCTCTGAGGTTTCCACCGGAGCTCTCCCGCCTGCTTATTTTGTAACTTTATCTGGGTTGAACCATGTTCATGTGAGCACATTCGCATCTGCCTCAGAGGCCTTCAGACAACCATGCTCCTGGGAAGGAGAGCAAGAGCAGCCTCAGCCTGGGTTCCAAGGTCTGTGCTTAGAAGCCCCCAGCACAGCGCTCTCCAGGGAAATACTTAAAAATCAATTTGTCTCACATCAAAGGTGGCTTCTATAGAGAGTAGTTTTCATCTGAGGGGCACACAAATTTAGCTGTGCCCCAAATGGACAGTCCCAGTTTTTGAGTGGTTTGAGTCTTTTATGTGCTGCTATAACAAAATACCTGAGTTTGGGTGACTTATGAAGTAAAGAGCTTTCTCTGTCTCACTGTTCTGGAGGTTCAAGAGCACAGAGGTGGCAATTGCTGGGCCCTGGTGAGGACCTCAGCTGGATGGGCCCTGCAGGGAGCACATGCCACCGAGGCAGGTGGCCAGAGGGGAGAGATTCAGGGGAGGAGTCAGGCTCTCTAGCAACGGAGTCTCCAAGGGCCCACTCCCACCCTGGGAGACTCCCTTCGTCTCTTCTGAAGGGGCTCCCTGAAGATCTCAGGACCCTCGCGACACCGCCCCACTGGGCACTGGCCTGGGCACGGGAGCCCTTCGTGGGGAGAAAATGCCGGAGCTGCTTTCTGCAGAGACCCACACGCGTTTCCAGAGGGACTTCACGTCCTTTTCCTGTTGGGGTAGCGCCTGCTCCAGTGTCCCACGTCATCCATGCCCCACGTGGGAGGCGCCTGTGACCAGTGGGCAGTGCTCTCTGCTCCACCCGGGGGGACCTCGGCCTTCTCTCCCCTTCCACCACCTTCTACTTGGTTGACCAGAACCAAGAGCCAGGGTCCAGGAGGGCACTGGAAAAGCGTCCAGATGGCGGTCGATGGACACCACAGTTCTGGTGCTAACAAGGGTTTCTCTTCTAAAATTAGTGCTGAGAAAACATTTGTAAAATCGCATCACAAATGTTTGAGGAGGCTCCGGGCCTTGGGACAGCGTGTGGCTTCCGGGGAGATTCACCCCGTGCCCACGCAGGGCTGCACCGGGAGGCAGCAGTCCTCTGAGTGGTGGACGCACCGGGAGAGTGATGTTCAAAGGCCAAGGGAGCTTCAGAGCGCTTCTCCCTGGAAGCGGGGCGGGAGGCTGGATGGTGCTGGGGGGCGCGCCATGTGCTGGCCTGGCCTGCCGGGTGGGGGAAGGCCTCAGGCTGTCCTGCACAGGGCCCCGCTCATGCCGGGCCTTTGACAGGCCAAGGGTGGGGCCGAGCCCGAGTGCAGACCTGGCGGTCCCCCTGACTTCACCTGTTCTCTGATGGCCGCTGTCTTTTCAAAGCCGGGTCCGTTCCTGAGTATTGGCCATCTCCCCACCTGTCAGCACGAAGCCTGATGGTCCCGGGGTCCCCGGCTTCCTCCTCCTCGCCCACACTGACCTCCCCCTCGCGTGTCCGTCCTCTGCGTCCCTTGAGTGTTACACAAGTCATCACGCATTTTCGCCCACAGGAGACCTCTTTGAAAAACTCTCCTGTGAGAGTTGCTCGGGCTACTTCAGGAGAAGTTCCACCAACTGCGCTGGTTGAGGATTTGTCTCAAAAGATGGAGTGGCCAGAGGCCGGAGGGCCTTGGGCAGTGGACTTGTGTGCAAAGGGGATCCTGGAGTCACAGGCAAGGCTGTGGGGGGGGTGCTGCTCCAGGGACGGGGCACTGGGCCAGGTGCCGCCAGCCATTTGGAAAGAAGAAACTTGGGTAAGAAAATATGTATCTTGAGAAAAATTGCTCTTGTAAAATACAAATATACATTTTCTACAAAGATACAATTAAGGTAGGTAAAATACACAAATGTGAAAAATAAAACCACAGAAATTCAGGAAGCAGAATTATTGTGGTTTGGCTTTAAGAAGAACTTTCTAATATAATTATTCTGAAAAAGGATGAAAATTTTGTCTACAAAAAGTAAATCTATTGAGGGCAAATAGAAACAAAAGTAAAGTTAAAAGAAATTCAGCCGTAAAGAAGAGTGAGATCCGGCATCTGCTGACAAATGGATGAGCTGGAGAGCATCATGCTAAGCGAAGTCAGCCAATCCCAGAAAACCAAAGGCCAAATGCTTTTTCTGATATGAGGATTGATCCATAATGGGGTGGAGGGCTCGGGAAGAACAGAGGCATTTTGAATGAGGTAGAGGGCAGTTAAGGGAGGGGAGGGGTATTGGGGTAGGAAGGACAGTGGAATGAATCAGATTATTACCCTATATGCATGCAGGACCACCAGCTGGTCTGATTCTACATATGTACAACCAGAAAGATGAGAAGCTACACTCCATTTATGTATGATGTGTCAATGTGCATTCTACTGTCCTGTATAAAGTGCTCTACAAGTCCAAAAGGAAATAGCATGAACTAGAAGAACAGACCAAGTTTTCAACAGCTCACAGTAGCAATATCTACACCCCATGTGGCTGCAAGCCTTCCAAGGGCTTGAACCTCACTGAAAGAAAACACAAGTGGGGTGAAATAAAAACCAGGCTTCGAGGTTTCAAACTGGCAGGTGTTTGCCCATTGAGAACCTGGTGGTGAGGGCTGGTGGGATGGCAGCCCCTCCAGCCCTGGGTTCTCCCAGAGGATGTGGGGCAGAACAAAGCTGAATTGAAAATGCACCAAGTTCTTTTTTCTTCTTTGCTGCTATCCATGTTATTGTATTATTTTTGATAAACATGCGGCACTTTTTTTTTTTTTGTACTAGGGATTGAACCCAGGGCCACTCAACCACTGACCCATATCCCCAGCCCACTAGTAGTGAGATAAATAGTTATTTTATATTAAATATTCCTTCTTGCAGGCATGCATTTAAAAATCAAATTTGCAAAATAGAAGTTCCTCTTCAGTTTGCCCACCTAGCTCCTCAAGACTTTGAGGCGGCTTCTCTTCAGTGTGGGATGGTGTTGAACCTCTTGGCATGGGGGGTAGAAGGACAGAGGAAGGTGCAGTAGAGCCCCAAGGGACACCCAGGAGCAGGAGCATGCTGAAGCCTCCTTCTCTAATGTCTGGTGGCTAATTTGGAAAAAAGAATGAAAGAACACAAGGAAGGAAGGAAGGAAGGAAGGAAGGAAGGAAGGAAGGAAGAGAAGAAAGGAAGGATGGGAGGAAGGGAGGGAGGGAGGGAGGGAGGGAGGGAGGAGGAAGAAAGACAGACTAAGTGTGTCCAGGACATAACACGAGGACCTAACTTCTCGGCAGAGCACTGCTGTTCTTACTGAGCACAGACTGAGACTCTGCCTGGGACTTCCCATGCCCAGTGGTGGGTGCAGAATGGCCTTCTCTAGGACTGACAGAGGAGAAGGACTCTGGCCCAGGCAGCCAGAAACATTTTCAGGACCGGGCTCCCCGCCACCTGCCCACACCTGGTGGTGCTTGGCACCTTGCCTATCTGGGGGGCCACTGTGGCCTTGTAGCAGCCGCCTGCATCCCTGGCATCCCCTAGCAAGGCTCGGCCCCGCGCCCCAGGGTCCCCAAGGCGCTCCGCTCCCTTCTGTCACTCAGCGATGCAGCTTCGGGGGAAGGACGAGGAGGTCGGATGGGCACTGGTTTCCAGTTCCTAGCTTGGTCTGGCCACCGCTGATGAGCGTGTCTTTCTTTCTGTTGCAGCTTGGCCACTGAGACCAGCCAAGCAGTCCTTGAAAGGGACGTGAAGGTGGGGGAGCCCAGTGCTCTGGCAAGGTCTGCGACTGCGCCTGGTGACCTCCTGCTGGCCTGCCGTGCAATCCCTGTATGTGAGGATGGCGTCCACTCCTCCTGCTGGGCCCCGAGCCAGGGAGTGCAGAGCACCAGGCATTTCTGAGGGGAGACTGGAGTCTGCGAGCTGCCCGTCTGGGTCTGCCTGCTGTGGCCGCAGTAACTGACCACGCCGTCCACAGGCTGGCTGCAGCTTCCAGGTCAAGTGCGGTGCCCAGATCTTGAGTGCAGACCCCTGGGCCGGGTGCAGTTGGCAGGACAAGCAGCGGTGCACCTGGCTGGTTTGGTCCCCACTTGGCCACCAGAGGCGCTCCTCTTCGGCAGGACGCTCGCAGCTCTACATGAAGCCTCAAGCATGGGCTGGGCGCAGGTGGCCTGGACCCCCCGGCACTGGGGACACATCTCCCTGGGAGGGACTCTTGGCCTGTCTGAGGCAACACCACGTCACGACTGCTCTTAGGATAGAGCCCTTCTCTGGGACACCTGCTGTCCCCTGCACCTGTGTCCACCGGCTTCTCTTTCCTTCTTCTCCAGCAAACACTTGCACCATGGTCAACTCACTTCCTCTAAGAGAAGATAGGAATTTTAAAATTTTCATGAACTAATAATTAAAATAAATTTATCATAGGCTTCAAAAAAACTGTTAACTTTTATTTTACAAAAAAATGTAAAAAATATACCCCCAAACCCCAATTCCTACTATACCCATCTGTGTTCATACCCCTGCTGTCTATGTTCTGCTCTCACCATCTTTTCTAATCATTGTAACTTGCAAGCCACAGAGGGCAGTTCTCAGAATGAGGGGCTCCTCCCCAGCAAGGCTGGCTGTCGACTTAGAACCCACATACACCACCGCGTTGCTCTCAGGTCTGTGTTTATACCTAGACTCTGGGACTGCGAATGGAGCGGTGTCTGGGATCCCTGCAGGGCTGGCCTGGCACAGGCTTGCCTTAGTGACATACTTCTACCTCAGCTGTCAGTGGGAAAAAAATATATATTTTTTAGTCTCAAGCCAGAGATAATTTAAAAATCTCCCCAAACACGTTTCTGTCCTTTGGGAATGCACTAAGCGCAAACAGGTAGAACTGCTTGGAGAAGACTCTTCTCACTCGTCCAGCTCTGGCGCCAGCTTCACCCTGAGCTAGATCTCATTCCGGAGACTTCTGCTTTGATGTCCCTGGGCCTGCCGTCCTGGGAGTGCCTTGTAATTTGAGATGCATCCTTTGGCATTCTTCTAATTCTTCTAGCTTATGTTAATTTTGTGATGCTGAGGAATCCATTGGCTTTGGATTCTGTGATTTACACGACCCTGGCTTTGGGCACCATGGAGCATTTGGGCTGGGCAGACTTGAAGTTCTTTGTTTTGGTGGAGAATACTGTGCCATTGCCTGGACCTGCCACTTGCTCTCTGTCCATTGTCATTTAAGGATCAGAGCTTCAGACAACATAAAACAGAGGATCTGAAGGCTGGGCACGGAGATCTGTGCAAGGGGACAGAGGTGCAGTGGTCAGCTGCAGAGCCCCGCCTGCCTCCCCGTCTCACCTGGACTTGTGAAACCACCGAGTCAGAGGCAGGTAGCTGGAGGAGGGCGGGATGGACTCCCCCTGCCCGAACGACCCAGCCGAGGTTCCAGAAATGGCACTGTGGCTGTCAACAGGAGCAGTGCGGACTTCAGGGCCCTCCCGACACATGCGTTCGGGGTGGTTGGGTCGCTGCTTACCTGGCCCATGTGCTGAATTTTAGAAGGGGCATTGGCCCATGTGCTTTGCGGCCAGCGTGGAGGGCTATTGGTGAAGTAGAGGGATGACTTTTCCTCCTCTCACTCCCTGCCGAGCCTCGTCTGTGACAAAGGCTGCCAGGCATCCGCTGGAGAATGGCGCAGCGTCAAGATCACCTTTGGGTTTGTGAGCCTTCCTGTCCGCCTCTCTGGCTGGTTGTGTCATCCTGCAGATGGTGATGCTGGGGACGCTGGCTGGCTGACTTGGCAACAGACAGGATGGAGAGGAGGACATGGCTGAGCTCCAGGCCCCTGGAGGGCCAGGGGTGTTGAGCCTGAGGATCGGCGAGTGTGGAGTTGCACCAGGCAGGGGGTGAGGGGATCTCACCACGACCACACCTTCCCCAGCCCCTTTTAACTTGAGACCCTGTGAAGCCCCAGTAGCCAAGGCACAGGGCCTGGGAGCCTCGTGGCATTGTGGTTTTACGCACTTACCCCACAGAAAATACTCTTTTGCTCTGGGCAGATTTGATATATAGAAATAGCCCGAATCCTCTTAGCAGTTAGAAGAAGAAAATCTAAACACAAATCCAACAATCAATAATCAAATACTATTTACCTGGGTGCGTAAAATAAAATGTGTCCATGAATATTTGTGAGAGTTTAAGAGTATAACTATAAAGGGATTAAGGAAAAGTTCTGACATTTTTGAGGCCCTGCTGAATTATTAGAATACGTATACACAAAACTAGCTCCGAGTGAAGGCCCAGTTGGTGGGTGTGACGCCCAGGGCTGCACCTGAGAATCTCGCTGACTTCCTCAGGCTTTGTAAGCCAGGTGCACGGTTTCTTTAAAGGACAACTATTTTATGAACAAAATTAGTGTCCTTGTGCATCAAAGAACACTCAGCAGAGTGACAAGGAGACCCATGGAGTGGGAGGAGTATTTACAATCCATATATTTGATAAGGGATTGATAGGAAGAACGTATAAAGGATTCCTCAACTCCACAAAGGGGCAGAAACCTGTTTTTTTAAGAATGGGAAAAGGACATAAATAGGTATTTCTCCAAAGAAGCACATGAAGAGACGCTCACCATCCTAATTCTCAGAAAACGCAAATCAAAACCCCAGTGAGACACTGCTTCATACCATTAGGACGGCCACTATCAGGAAACATGAAATAGGTGCTGGTGAGGATGTGGAGACACTGGGACCCTTGTGCACTGCTGCCGGGGGACATAGAAAGTGCAGCTGCTCTGGAAGAGGGTGTGGTGGGTCCTCAGAAGTTCCTGATTTAGGGTTTCCCTGTGATCTAGGGGCCCTGCTTCTGGCACATATGAAGATACTTGGCAGCAGGGGCTGGAACACATACGTGTGCCCACATTCACAGCAGCATGAGAAATGGTGCTGCTATTTCACAGTAGCCAAAGGGGGCAGCAATGTGGGTGTCCATGGACAAAGGAATGAGGAAGCCAAACATGGCACACACTGACTGTGGAATGCGAGTCTCCCTTAAGGCCAGGAGATTCCAACACACGCTCCATCATGCATGAGCTTTGAGGATGTTGCGATAGTAAGATGAGCAACACTAATGAGGGCAGAGCCGGGAGGGCAGCCTTGGCTGAAAAGCCACCTGAGGAGCTGGGGTGAGTGCAGGGTGCACTGCAGGAGTGAGAGACGGGCTTCCAGGGGAAGCTTGGGAGAGTAGGTGGAGAGGCACAGTGGGAGGGACGAGGAAGGGACGAGGGATCTTCAGACCCTTGTCCAGCTTATTTGTTGGCTCTGATTCCGAGTTTATGCTGCACACAGTATGCTTTCATTCTGGGTAGAGTTTAAAGTCCATGTCCGTGTCTGGGGGAACTTCTCCAATTTTCCCTGTTGGTGGTCTCCTTGGATATTTGTATTTCTACAAAATATAAATAACAGTACTTACTTGACAGAACTGTGAAGGACTAAAATGAATAATGGGGTAAAAAAATCAAATAAACTCTGAAGTGCTAGATGTACATTCACTGTTATCACCATCACCATCACCATCACCACCATCTCCATTACCATCACCATCACCACCATCACCATCATCACCACCACCACACTCACCACCATCTCCATCACCATCATCACCATCACCATGGCTATTATCATCACCATCACCATAACCATTTCCATCATCATCACCATCACCATCATCTCCATGACCACCACCATCTCTATCTCCATCACCATCACCGTTATCTCCATCATCATCAACATCTCTATCTCCATCACCATCACTAGTCTCACCCTCACCATAACTATCACCACCATCACCATCTCTATCACCATCACCATAACTATCACCACCATCTCCATCACCATCACCATCAACATCAACATCTCTATCACCATCACTATCTCTATCTCCATCACCATCTCTGTCTCCATCACCATCAACATCATCTCCATCACCATCACCATCACCATTTGCATCATCATCACCATCATCTCCATGACCATCACCATTATCTCCATCATCATCAACATCTCTATCTCCATCATGATCACTACTCTCACCATCACCATAACTATCACCACCATCTCCATCACCATCACCATCTCTATCTCCATCACCATAACCATCTCTATCTCCATCACCATCACCATCATCATCATGTCCATCACTATCACCATCTCTATCTCCATCACCACCAGTACCCTTACCACCATCACCATTACTATCATCATCATCTCCATCTCCATCACCATCACTATCACCATTATCACCATTGTCATAAAAGAACATTTTATTTGATCATCCAGCTCAGAATGGTTTGTATAGAAGTTCATATATATATATATATATATATATATATATATATATAAAATATTTGTATCATTTCTTCCATATAAGTTCTTCCAGGACCCATGAGTTATTTTCTTTTAGAACCATGAATCTTCCTTTACTGCTCAATGTCTAATGAATCAAGAACCATCCAGGATATTTTCTAGAGACTTTTTAGAATTTTCCTACCAATTTCCCCTTGTTAATTATCTCTAGAGAGTTCACTTCATTGAGAGGTCACATAAATCATACACAGTCATCTCTTTTAGCTTTCTGTGGCTGCTGTAAAAAAGTTACCATGAGCCTCACACATTGCTGTCTGCAGGTGCGTGGGTCAGTAGTCTGGGTAAGACGGGTCTCAGTGGGTCCTCTGGTTCCAGTCTCACAGGATGACATGGAGGGCTGGTGGGGCTGCCTTCCTATCTTGAGGGTTTGGAAATGATCCCACTTTCAAGTGCATTCAGGTTGTTGGTCCCTATTTTCTTGCAGGTGAGCAGCCTGGGGTGGGCCATTGCTTCGGAAGGGTGCCCACTCACCTGTTCCTGCTTTTCAAGCGGCACCTCCAGCACTCGCAGGTGATGCCCACTCGTGTCCAGATCTCTCCAGCTCCCCTGGCTCTTTCCTGCCTCCCGTCCCAGGAAGCTGCCTGCTCTCAGGGCTCATGCTGCAAGATGGGCCCACGGGGTGAGGCAGATGGTCTTCTCTCTTAGGTCTGCGAACTCCCCTTTGCCATTTGAAGGAACACATTCTCAGGCTCCAGGGAACTGGGACACGGACATTTTGGGCAGGCATTTTGTGGCCTACCACATCATCACGGACCAGAAAAAAATGAAGCAAAGAGAGAAAGCAGACACTCCTGTGCAAGCCTCCCGGGCCTCGACTGACAGAGGTAGCCTCCAGAGTCCTCGCTAACTCATCAGGCCTCCCCCAGGACACAGCGGTCACCACCCAGGACCTGCACAGCCTGGCCCTGGAGCTTCCCACCCAGGCAGGACACCAATACCATTCCTGTTTGTAATGGAATACAAATTGTGCTGGTCACAGAGGCTTTCCTGAAATCAGAGCTCACCCGCAACGCCGTGGGCCCCGCACAGAGGCTTGCCCAGGTCAGGCAGTGACGGGCCCTGAGCCCCTGTGTGCTCAGCTTCCCCTCCCCAGCATGGCCTTGTTGGGGGCGCTGAGGGAAGCGGGCCTCTCCAGCCTGACCCTGTGATTCTAACTCCTGGTCAGGAAGGATGGGGGCCTGCCAGGCGCCAGCCTTCTCATTCTGAAGGGCTTTCAGGCTCCCTCAAGGGCGTGCTCTGACACTGAGTCAAGAGCGTGGCCGTGGTCTCCTCTAGATGAGAATTATGTCCCTTTTTGAATCAGCCGCTGGGTCTCCTTCCAGCTCCAGCAGTGACAGTCACCCTGGGCTCGCCGTGCTGCTGTCCTGATGGATATCGCTGCCTACCAGGTCTGATGGGCTCATCTGCACAGCCTGGGAACCTTCCGCCTGGCCTGTGGTGCCTGCTTGCAGGCGGACACCTGCCTGGGATTGGCAGGCAGCAAGGGGACAGCTGCCCAGAGCTGAGGGTCAGACTGGGCAGGCGTGGGCATCGAGAGCCTGTGCCATGGACGTGAGGGGCGTGCAGCCAGCTGCCCGAAGCACTCGCTTCTACACACTACCAAGCACGTACGGCTGCGCTTCAGCCGCGGAGCCTTCCGATGCTGACCCGGCGGGTCCCAGGGGAACCCGAGCCAGGCAATCCACGCCCTGGGTGAGTGCTTCCCCTCCGCTCTCGGGTCGCCCGACCCTCCTAGGGAAGTGAGGCATCTCCTGAGAGAGAAACTACATCTTCAAAACATTTGAGCCTTTCAGCTCTAAACAGAAATCCCTGACCAAGTCACAGCAGATCACAGAGTTCACAAATGACGTGGCCTGAGATGTGGCAGCATGTGGGGGTCCGGGCCAACGCTGGCGCTGCCCACAGGTCTCCGGGGTCTCTCCTCTGTGGTGGCCACGTGCTGCTGCGGCGTGAGCTCGTCACATCCCGTGTGCCCCGGGCACATACGGGGGATTCGGGTTGGTGCGGGACTGCAGGCTGCGCAGAACTGAGTGTTTCCCAAACACAAGGCCACCCAGGAACCCCCTGCGAGGCTCCGCCGGTCTGGGGCCGGCCAGGGCTCTGAGTGCCTAAGGCGTTTCTGGGTGATGCCACACTGTGTGTTCACAGACCACACTCAGCCGAGGGGGACTACAGGCTGCAGGTGTCCAGGGCTCTGGGGAACAGAGCACTGTGGGTTCCAGAATTTTCCCTACCTTGAGGACAAGCTTTGGACCCCAGAGCCCTAGGTGTGGCTAAGGGGACACTGGAGTTGGAGCAGCACTGTGAGGGCTGTGGTAAGCCCGTCACCCCACCCAGAACAGACAGGGAAGACCCTCTCTCCATGTCCTGTCAACCCACAGGGGCACACACCCCAGCTTGACCCAGTTGGCAAGTGCATGCACCTCTGAAGGCTGAGTGACCATGACTGTTGGTGGATGGGATCCACTAGGACCATCAGACTCTAGTCCCCAGGAGGCAGAGACCACATCCTGAGTCTGCTTGTGCCCGGTGGCTGTGGGCTTTCATTGTGTGCTGGGGAAGGTCAAGTTTTCATCACATTGGTCTGATGATGGCTTACTGAAGCACAGCTTTGGATTCCACTCTGGCCTCTGCTGGCCACGACTTTGGGGCTGCAGCATGAAGGGCTGGGCCAGTTCCCCCCCAGCTGTGCTGTGGCTGTCCCCCCGGGAAGCCTGAGCAAGGCCCTTTGGTCCAGACCCTGGGAACCATCCCTGGCAGAAGGGCAGAGGGTCTGCCAGCCGCGAGGGGAGGACTCCGTGGCGTTAGCAGAACTGCAGCGGGCGCAAGCTGCTCTGGGCGGTGTGGGCTATCAGCTCCCCGTGGGGTCCTCAAAGCCTGGCCTGCTGGACGGCTCCAGGGAGGCTGCTGGGTGCCCTCCGCTGCCCTTGCTGTTCCATGACCTGTTTCATGAGGCGGTGTCATCGACCCCAGGAACAGTGGGACTTCCGCTGGTCACGCTCGGGACCACAGGAAGCAGCCTGTTCTCGGGCACTACCCTGGTGTTGACAGTCGAGGAGGCCCAGGGAGCAAGGCGGCGCGGCTTCTCTCGGGTCCCTCCACGGCCTTCTGTGCTGCGCTCCTCGCTGTGCAGAGGCCTTTGAACCACTCGGTGCCCTCGTTGATGGTGACGTCATGGGATCATGGACCACTTAGCATTCCTTCTGCCTGACACAAATACTGCAAGTTCTTGACAACAATAACATGGATTGTCTTTTAAAGTGTCTACAGTTGGGAATTTTTGTGAGGTTCTCCCCTTTTCCATTAGTCTGCAGAGCGACCTGAGTCTTCGCGTGTGATGACGCCATAGGGGGTTTGCCCCAGGGCGGGTCCCAGCACAGCCTCTAGTGCATGGCCTCCGCTGTGGACCGAGGTGCACTCCGCGGCTCCCTGCATCACCGTCACCCTGACCGTGCGCAGTTCCAGTGCTCTCATGACTACGCTCCGTGGACTACGTCCATGTTGCTGAGTGAGCTCGTCATCCCAGGACTCTGAACCAGCCTTGGCCATAACAGGAGGGAAAGACCCAGGTCTGTGAATGGGTGATACAAATGCAGACTTCTGTGCACCCTTGAAGAACACCATGCATGCTCAGGGGGACAGAGATCGCCCCAGGGTTGCCAACACCATCATCACCTAGGTGCAGGGTCAGAGGGGCGGAAAGGGGCAGAAAGTCACAGCAGAGAGGGACACAAGGGGACGTTCCTAGGGAACTTGGGGTGGAGCTGCCTCCCCGGGGCTTGAGCCCCGCTTTGGGACAGGACCAAGGATGAACCTCGTGGGGGCCTTCTGAGGTGTGTGCCCAGCAGGCAGTGGACGAGGCTGCTACTCATCCACGTCCTACTCCGGACCACACTGGACTTCAGTGTGACCACACTGGCCACCACGAGAGGTCCCTTGTCCCTTTGCTAAGCATACTTTAAAAAGCACAAAGCAATTCAATCTCCACCTTAGTTCCTTTTACTGTTCAGTGAGCCAGTCTTTGGGGGGAATTCCACCATCTTTCCCATAGTACAAGTCTGTGAGCAGGGAGTTCCTTGGTGTCGGGAAAGGAGCCAGAGGTTGGCTGGACAGGGCTGCAGGGTGGTGGCTCTGTGTTCGTTTCCCACCCGCCCAGGGAAGTGGTGCTGAGAACCCTCATGTTCCAAGTCCCGGCTGGACTGCAGGTGAGGAGCGGGGCGGACAGTGCTGGGAGCTCCACGGGGGTCCTGGAGCCTGCTGTGGAGGAACCCAGTGACCTGCTGGTGCCCGGCAGGAGCCCTGGGAGTGAGGTGGGGCCCAGGGAGGGAGGGGTACTGTGGGAGGGAGGTGGCCATCCAAGCACCCGCGCCTTGCCTCTGCTCTTGGGCTGTCTGCGGCCTTTGCTCTGCCCCCTCCTGGGCATGCAGCTGGACGGTGAGGCCCTGCAGGTGAGGCCGTGCAGGAGGAGCTTCAGGTAAGGTGGGGGGCTGCAATCTGCTCCCGTGAGCTGCAGGGGGGTCGTTTCTTCTGTCTTCCTTTCAGGGGCACTGGGTGTGGCAGAGACTGTCTGAAATTGTGGATTGACAGATCTATTAGATAATACTGCATGAGAAATTGGTAAAATACTAAGAGATTTTATTTTTCGCCCATGTAGAACTTCAGAAGTCAGTTGTATATGATGAGAAAGACGATTCATGAAAGTCCCAAATCTTGTGAGAGTTAAAAGCCAAGAGTCATTTTCCCTGTGGACTCAGGACACAGACACTCAATGCTCACTTCCTGTTTGCTGTCTGGACACGACCTCCGTAGGAGCGTCCTTTGTGAACACATCCTAATGACCAGCAAAACAGATGGTATCTAAAACACAGATTGCTTGGCCAAATTCGGGGGCTGCCGCTGCAATACCCAGAACTCGCACATGGAAGGATTGTGAGTTGCCCATAGTCAGGTGGCCCGAATCTTGTCTTTGCCTATTTTTTTTCATTAAGTTTTGGGTCTTTTTAAAAAATTAATCTTATAATCTTTTTATATTCATAATATCACTCCCTTTGCTTATAATACAAAATATTTTTTTCTCCCAGTTTATCATTGACCTTTTGAATTTATTTTAATAATACAGCTTGCCAAAAACATTAGTAAAATTATCATTAAACTTTTAAATATTTTATTATTTTCAGTCATAATCAGAAAGTTTATCTTCATGTTATGTTAGAATGGAATTAACCTCTTTTTGATTATATTCTAATCCTTACAAGTTTTTTTTAATTAAAAAAATATTTTGGGGGCTGGAGTAGTAGCTTAGTGGTAGAGGGCTTGCCCATCATGTGTCATGAGGCACTGAGTTCGATTCTCAGCACTTCATATAAATAACTAAATTAAAGGTCCATTGACAATTAAAAAATATTAAAAAATATTTTGTGGTACTAGGGATGGAATTCTAGCCTCAGGCTTACTAATAAGAGCTCTACCATTCAGCTTCGACACTAGCCCTTAGTTTTATTTGTTTTTTAAAATTAACATCTTCAGTAAATTTGCAGTTCTTTCTGATGTATAAATCAAATTTTATTTTTTTCCAAATAGGAAACACCACACAATTTGTAATTTTTTTTTTTTAAGCATGGGGATTGAATAAGTGTCACTTTACAGCTGAGCTCTTTCTCCAGCCCTTTCTATTTCTTCATTTTTGACATAGGGGCTCACTAAGCTGCTAGAGCTGGTCTTGCACTTGGGATCCTCCTGCCTGAGCCTTCCCAGACTCTGGGATTACAGGCATGGCCACTGCGTGCCCAGGTGCCCAGCCGTAAATCCATCCTGCCTTGCCCATTAGCAGACCTTCTGCACTGTGTCCCTGGACTTCCTGGCTTCGTCCAGGTTTTGTTCTGTGCCGTGCAGAGTGGTTGGCTAGCTGCGGCTGGTGTTTCCTGATGTCGGGAGCACTTCACTGCAGAGACGTTGCTAACTCTGAGAAGCTGTGAAGTCAGGGGACCGTCCGTTCCTAGGCCGTTTTCTCCAAAGGCGGGATGGACCCGTTAGCCACCGTCATTTGCTGATCCAGCATTGTGACAGCCTCTGGTGCTTGCTTATTAAACACGGCTTGACTTTCTTCTAATGACCCATTATGCTCTTCCTTTCTTCCCTCTGTAGAAGGAAAACACTATTAATTCTCATTCTCTGCTGACACGGCCGGCTATTTCAGACTGGAGAACAGTTGTAAAAATTAAGCTGTGATTTCCCTCCCGCGCACGAGATGCCTGCCCTGGCAGAGGTGATGCTGAGGGAGGTCGTGGGGAGGCAGGTGACCCCCGCCTGTGAATGTGCTCCCTCCCGGCAGCCTATGGCACCATCTCTGTGAAGGGGCTGATTGACCCAGAGCAAAGCCATCCAGGCCAGAAGGGAACACAGGACCCAGCCTGCTTCCTTCAGTGGGCAGGCCCAAGGTGGGCGGAGAGGGAGATATGGGTGCCCTGTGGTTTCTAGAGGAGTCTCTGCCCAAGCCTCAGAGGCCCAGAGCCCGTGCCGCTAAGGCATATGAGACAATTCCAATTTCATTGAAAGGAAAATAGATTTAAAGCCACAGTGTGACAAAAATCAACCCTCTCAGAAGTCACTTTGAGAGCAAAAATTTCTTTTATGGAATTACATATGTAAAATTGTGGGTTATTTGGGGGGGGCCTGTATCTTTGAAGGTTAATCTATAATTTCCTTCTTGGGATTTCCTGGAAAAAATAGAGGAAAAAAAAAAGGTCCAAACCAAACTTTGAAGAAAATAAAATTAATAACTTAACAAATGTATTACTTGGTCCTCCAAGAAGACATGCTGACCTCTTGTTCATGGGGAGCACTCGTGAGGAGTGCAGCCCTCCAGAGACGGGCACCTGGTCTCTTTCTCCTGGACACAGGGTTTAAGCTGGGCGGTGAGGCTGCACTTCAGGCGAGGCCAGGCCCCTGGCCTCCCTGTCTGGTTTCCCAGATGTGCGGCTCCTTAGGTGAAGCCCGATTTAGCCCGAGGCCAACAACTGGAATGTCAGCCACAGTGGAAACACCACTCCAAGGGACCCTCGGCCCCCTCCACTGAGGAACCTCTTTCCTTCTCTATCTGTCCCTCTCCAGATCATCCCTGTCTCGGAGTGAGGACCCTGCAGAGCAAAGCCCTGTGGCTGCACTTCTAGTCTCGGGGTCAACATGCAGCACAGCCACACGGGGCTGCGAGGCCGCTCAAGGGGCGTCTCGCCTGCTCCAGAGCTGCTGCCCAACACATGCTCCACGCAGAGCCACGGAAGGGAGGCAGCAAAGCACACCCAGCATCGTCCCCTGGTGGTGTGAGGCCCAGAGGGAAGGAGAGAGGCAGCACTCGTGGCAAGTTTAGGTCTCCATCACCCAAACATATCCAGACGCATCCTCGGTTCCCAGGAATTCTTGGTAGAACTGAATCTAAGTAACAAAAGAGGCTGAAGAATACCTTGAAAAGCTCATTTCCCTTCAGTTCCACAAGGTGCAGTAGAGTTCTCCCACTCAGCTATTGTAGACAACAGAATGCAAGTGTAAGGGCACGGCCTCCGCACCATGAGCCCGTGGCCCAGGCCTGCCCACCTGGCCAGAGCAGGCACGTGCTCGTTGGGAGGTTCAGCTTGGAGAGCGGCTGCTTTGGGTCTTCCTTCCACGTGGAGCTGGGTCGCACACATTCATCAACAATCTCTGATCACCAGCCAATCAGAAGACGTTTATGCATGCCTAGGCCTTTAAAAATATGTTCAGAGGGTCTGACTTTGCTACATGGCCAAATTATCTGTTTTCAATGTAAATGTTTTGGCTACATTGAAAGTTATCAAGTCAAAGATAATGCCGCTCTTTTGTCCTGGGTATTTCTGGGGGACGCTCTGACGCGTGAACGCTACAGGAGCTCTGAGAGTGTGCTCTAGCTCCGCGGCCCCCCGGGACTGTTTTGTGGGCTGTGGTGTAGGGCCGGCCCAGGTCTGTGCTGTGAGATGTGGTCACGGGAGCCGCCTGCTGTCCCAGGGCCCTGGCTGGCGTTTTGCCTTATGCTGACTTCACTGAGGACACGGAGCTGGACTGTCTGGTCAGATGGCACACGGTGCCCACTGCAGTGTGGGACGGACCTGCCCTGGTGGCTCCACCCAAGGAGCTGACCTGGGAGCCCACAACCAGCAGTCACAGAGGCCACGGCCCTGCCTATGGGTCTATGGGGTCAGCCCAGGAGCAGGCGCAGGGGAGGGGGAGACATGTGCTCGCAGCCTCTCTGAGGTGGGGCCCCAGAGGGCAGAGGTCTGCTGGCAGGAAGCCTGGGAGCCTGGGATGGTGGCTTTGGGTTCGTACTGTCCACTCTCCTCAGTATGAGCCATTTATAATACAGATGGACGCAGGAGGTGAGATGCCCCCAAATCACCTGGTGCCCAGTGCATCGGTCAGAATTGCTCACTAGCCATTTATCCAAGGCTGTCCACCCTTCAGCCCAGGACGCTGGCCTTCCCCATCACACCTTGAGTCGGTCCCATCTGCCGAGTTCACTTCCTTGCCCTTCGCTAAAACTGGTGGTTTCCGGTGGGTTCTGTGAGCTCCTGGAAGGAGGGAATTTTCACGACTGCCCAGGTTGCATTTCAGAGCTTAAGCCACCAGCGGCTTCTGTGAGCTGACCGGGAGTTGGCCGGAGCGGGCCTGGGGAGCCGTGAGATGGACTATGTGTGGCTTCAGTTCCTTTCAGCTCCACTCCCGACACCTGGGTGAATCGCTGCACACGCTCTCAAGCTGCCTCAGAGGGGTGCCGCGTGGCACCCGGAGCCCGCTCTCTGGGAGACTCGAGCACCAGCACGACAAGGTCTGGCGATGAGCACGTCAGGACTTCTGGTGGCCTTTCAGGACACATCCTGCAGGCCGTGAGCGGACTTGGTGGAGAGCTTCTGTGATGAGATGCTAACGAATTCCAAAGGGAAAACCAGGGGAGCCAGAGCAGGAGGCATTCAGTCACCTCATCTGCACCTCCTCAGTCCGCAGTTCCAGAGGCACCTGCTCCAGCCACGTGGGGCCGGGAGGTGGCACCTAGGTGAGGGGTACCGCGGCTCCTCCTCCCGAAACGAGCAGCTATTTGCTTCTGAACTTACAAATGGTAAAACCAAAAAGCAATTTAGCCCAACAGTGAATGAGATCTGAGTGACTTCTGCCCATTGTGGCTCAGGATTTATTTATATTGGTGTTATTTATAGACTCTGAGCACATATCATCAAAGACACTGTGGTCTTAATCATTTTTTATGGAGGCCTGAATGTCACACATAATACTATTTTCATAAGAAAAAAATCTCCAAGCAAATGCAGCTAGAACGAGGTTACGAAAATAGAAAGGGGAAAGTGAAAATGTCATTATCGTCTTTAATTTTCATTTTTTTTCTTCGTGCTCCAGACCCTTCCAGGTCGTGGACCGTGTCATGGATCTAAGCATGATGCTCTTTACTGAGGCTATGCTAATTTTTCAATGATGGCAAAAATTAGAAAAACTCTACTGGCTCCATATTTTCTTTTTGTGAAACCAATGAAAATGTAAATAGACTGTGTGCTTTTGTGTGAAAACTCTCACCAGCTTTATCGCTGCTCTCCCACCCCAGCCCCGGAATCCAATTACATTACCCATGGTCCAAGTGCGGCCCAGGGCCGTGTGGGGGACGCTGGAAAATGAGATGAGAGGCCACAAGTTAAATTCTTTTCTCTGCTTCCAGGATGTGACCACGAGGAAGCTTTCCTTCCCTTTCACATCTTGCAAAAGAATTATTAGCCTTAAAATCGAAAAGGGATAGATTTAAGCCCTTTCAGAAGCGAACTTGGGCTGAGGGAAGATGAAAACCTCCTCAGAGTAAGTGCAGCCTGCTCCAGGTGGTTCCCTAACCAATTCCTTGTTCTGGAAGGGTGGCAGGACATGGGGATGGCCCCACTGAATTTCAGCTCCTTGGGTTTTTGCTTTGGGGGGAGGGGGGTGTTCCTGCCTGGAATCCACCTCAAAGTCGCCCGGAGAGGAGGTCTGGGGTGCTCCAAGCTGCAGGTGAGACGACTCCATCCAGGGTCTGCTTCCCTGGACATGCTGGGCAGGGCGGGCGTGTTTACACGATCCTTATCAGTGGTAACCACTGTGGCACAACCATCAATTAGCGCTCCACTTGCCAAACAGCACCTGGGAGTCTTCCCCCACAAACTCCTTGAACCTCTTCTCTCCCTCCCTCCAGTGACAGGCTGAGATTTACGATTTTTAAAGACTCGCAGCACCTGCACCGATGTTATCTCAGGACGAGAAATGCCTCGGAGGAGGGGTTCCTGGGAGAACTGCAGTTCATTAAGAAGGAACTTTACCCTAAGAGCAAATTTAGTCTTTCAACTAATCACATTGTAGACATCGATTAATTTTGACAAGGCAGTCCCCCTCGCGGGCAGCTGCTCAGGGGCTGCACGGAGCCCACCTCACTTTCAGTTCTGAGCTAAACCGCCCGGTCCTGATGGGGGCCCAGGAAGATGGGGACCACTTCCCGACAGTGTTGATGTTTCCAGGAAGAAGAGAGCCAGGGGATCCGCTCAAGGCTCACCCAATTCCAAATTGCTCAACTGGCTGGTGGACGCGTTTTTCATCCCATGAAATCTGGGTTCAATTAAGTGTCCCTAAAAGCACAGCGGCTAGACGATTAGATGAGACCAGCTGTCTCAGCTCAGCTGGCAACCCTGCCTGACCCACATGCTTCTAATATTCCTTCTGCAACCCCAACACCTCCTCATTAGCCCGGTTATTAGAGAGGGTTGGGCATTTCGCATTGTGTGGTAGTTGGTGATGAAACTCGGGCTTATTGGAAAGATGTAATCTGCCGTCCTGTTTGTAAGGAAGGGCACGGAGCATGCTTGGTGTGAGCACACTGTGGAGAGTCATGTGTCTTCTCTCTCTCCCGGCTGTCAGCTACACAGCTCAAACTCCGATAGCCGTCAGATTAGGTTTAATGGGATGCCTC
This sequence comes from Marmota monax, assembly GCF_021218885.2. Classification (NCBI taxonomy): domain Eukaryota; kingdom Metazoa; phylum Chordata; class Mammalia; order Rodentia; family Sciuridae; genus Marmota; species Marmota monax. The sequence continues at coordinate 6,598,003 of NW_026695207.1, forward strand.
TTTTTTTTTTTTTTTGCATCATTAAGATATGCTATGACTCTGAGAAGCTGTGCTTAAGTAAGGGATTGCTAAACTCGGAGGTCTGGACGTGATCCAGCAGAGGTAGCGATGCCGTGGCCTGCAGAGCCTGCTGCTCATTTGCTGAGCGTGGGGCAGACGAAGCTCCTCCTCCGGGCCCTGAGGACGTGCTGAGCAAGAAAGGGGGCCAACAGCACCTGGGAATCTTCCCCCACAAACTCCTTGAACCTCTTCTCACACGGATTTTTTATAGATTGGATGAGAGAATGTTCCATAATTATAACAAGTACAAAAATATTGAGGAAGAAAATGGAATTTTCACCTGATGAATCAAATCATTAGGTTTGATCCCATCTGTCCCCCACATGAGACGTTCCGTATTCTTGCTGAGGCACCCGAGCGGCGCTGCAGCCTACATGGGGGCCAAGCCATTGCCTGGGGGGCTCAGGGTGATGGAGGAACCCAGGGTCTGGGCCCCAGTGAGCCAGAGGAGCCCCTGAACAGGGAGCCTAAGGAACAGTGGCCTCTGCTCTCCGTAGGTGACAGCCAGGCTCCTGCTGAGGCTTTACCCACTGCCCAGCAGAGAAGCACTGTGCCCTTGCAAGGCCGTCGGGCATCGAGTGAGGCCGTTGCACCAGGGTGTAGAGCTATGTGTCAGCTTCACTAAGTCCCCAAAGTGGGACTCTTCACTCCCACTGGGCATTTTACAGACTGACCTGGCGACTCCACAATGACCAGACAAAGGAAATGAGGCTCTTCGTTATGGAAGACGAGAATGCCCTGCAGAGCTCAGTCAAATGTCCTGGACCACTTTGGTGAAACACCCGGATGACAGTCAGATCCTGGGTTTGCACTGGAGGGTGAATCTAAGACCTCTGAATTCTAACGACCTCTTCTTGGATAAGAGAACATGGCTCCCTTTCCATCCCTCCCGCCAGCCTCTTAGGAGGACTGTGGACTCCAGGGTGGCACCCCGAGGTGGCTTCCTCTGCTCCACAAGGCGGCAGAGTCCAGGGTCCCTCCCACTGGGATGGGTCACGTTTCACAGACAGCACCCAAGCCCTCCATGCCTGCGGACTTGAGGACGGGACTGTCTGTGCTGGTGAGGGGCAGTGGGCAGGGGCCTGTCTGTCCTGGGGCTCCTCCCCCACGCCCACCTGGAGGTGTTTCTGCACAGCCCAAGGACGGTCCACCCAGCCCCCGGGCGCCAGCTCTGCTCCCAGCATGGTGGGTAGGACAGCTCCTCTGGCACGTCTGCCCCAAACTCGTGGGCTCCTTGGCCAGGTCCTGCCTCTAGTCCTCCTGTGGAGGGGCTCTGGGAGGGAGGGGACCCAGCAGACGACCGTCCAGTCTGAGAGGCAGAACTTGTTGGTGTCACCCAGTTGGTGCTGGGACAGGAGGGTCCTGCCTGAGGTGCTACAAGCACCTGGTGGGAGAAAAGCTGCCCCTCCCCAGAGCTTCCTGGCACCTCCCACTCTTCTAAAGCAGATTCAATTAAGAAGGGCAGTGACAACAGCCAGGATCTGAAGTCACTTTCTCGGTATTTTCTTAGTGTCACACCTATGCAGTGTCCACAGTAGGGGATAAGCCACAAATTACCAAGCCAAGCCAGCCCCTACAGGTTGGGAGGCCGAGGCAGGAGGATCACAAGTTTGAGGGCAGCCTCAGCAACTTAGTGAGACTCTCTCTCAAAAAAATACGAACGACGGGGGGTGTGGTGTAGAGGTAAAGCACCCCTGTTGAACTGACTTTGTACTTGAGATTAGCATGGTCAGTGGGCGACTTCTGTCACTTCTTAGGGTCCTGGTGCTCCCCTGGAAAGTAGGGGTCCTGTCCGGCCTCTCCTTGTCACCCTGGTGTTGACACAGGCATCCGCAACAGGATTGGGCTTGGATGCATTTCAGGGTGAGGTGGCACGAGGCCTCACTTCATTCATTGCTCCTGTCCTTCTCGGGGGTCTTCTAAGGACCTGGAACGGGCCACTGTGCTCCCCGGGGCTGGCCTGCGGAACTAGAGCAAGGGCGGCGTACGCCAGGGGCCGTGGGCAGAGGGAAGCGGCAGCTGAGCTCCTTCCACTTTATGCGGAGGGGACGAGACTCGAAGTTCCCAGTAGGTTTCCCATGGACGTGGACAGAAAGGTGAGGTTCAAGAAGGAAGTGAGTCATAGGCCCAGGGTGGGAAAGTTCCCGGAGCCGACGGGGTGATGATGGCCCCGGAAGGCCAGGAAGCCGTGGGTTGCTGTTGGCACAGGCTCGCCAACGCCTTCCAGCAGGTCTTGTTCCCGAAGATTCGCATCTGCCCAGTTCTGCCTCCACGTAAAACCAGCCCAGGCCCAAATCCAAGGAGACCATTGAAGCTGTGTGCCTGGTGGCACTCCTGCGCGGTCACCCACTGGCCAGCGCGGCTGGAGGCGAGGGTTTTTCACACACTCTGGAGGAGGCTGCCCTGGTGGCACCGTCAGAGAGGACAGCATGGTGGCTTCCTGGCTCCCTGGGCCCCTGCTAACTCTCCTGCCTGATGACATGGTGCTCCGTCCTGGGCACCGTGGCCTCTTCCGAGCTGTGGAGTCCTGGAGAGATGGCCTCCCAGTTCCTCCCTGGACTGGGGACTTCCTCCAAGGTGCTCTCAGACATCCTCTGTTCACTTCCTCTTCTAAGAACTTGTCTTTCCTCATTCTGTCCAGAAAATTGAAGCGCAGGAGTTCTGCCAGCTCCTTTTTTCAAATTGTAGAAAAACGTTTTGCTTAAGTGAAGAATAATCACCTTCGGAGGAAGATCATCAACCAAGTGGTTTAAACCGTAAAATAAGAGACACCCCTCTCAATTTTTACAGATCATAAAAGGTGGTTTGATTCTTTTAAAATTGCCCAGCATGACTGAAGGGGCCCCGAGGCCTTGGTAAACACAGGTAGTCATCTCTAAAACAATGGAGCAATTAATTCCACAAAGTTCCCCGGTTCTCAGTGATGTAATCCTCCACTGAAGCCAGAAATCCTATCTCTATAAATCTAAGTGCTCTTTGTCACCCTGGCCTGAACCCCTCCCCGTGTTCAAGCCATTTGCAGATGCAGGGGCGTGGCAGGTGGAGTCAGCTCATCCACGTAGGCTCAAGTCAGTCCTTCTCTTGGTTTGTGTGGGAAACACCAGCTACCAATTATTTTTGCCCCAAATTGGTTTGTCTTTACAAAGTTTCATAAAATATGAATCAAATTTTATCACGGGATCACAACAGCTCTTAAAAACCTTAGAATTCCTGCAGAACACCGATTGTGGGTCATAGTCTGTTACCCCAATACCCCAGATAACACGCAGGACGTCAGGGTTCCCCCGACCTCCACGGACTTCTGTGATCCAAACTCAGCCAGCTAATGAGGTGCACCAGGAGGGCAGCCAGGTGACCAGTGGGTGCCAATGACCCCAAGAAGACAGAGAAACAATGGAAACAGCATGATCAACTGCAGGGTAGGAAACTGCCTTGGCCAGGAGGCTTCCTAGGAGGACATGGAAAGAAACAGAAGAGGCCACTACAATATGGTGGAGAAAGCTTTCTGAGAGGAAAACACGATCCTGGGGCTAAACGGCTTTCGCTGTTGCAGACAAAGTGATTAAAGGTCCCCACTTGGGAACATCCACACCTGGCTAGACTGGCAACTTTTTGAAGCCCAATGATTAAAAAATATATCTGCAAACATTTAGGATGAAGACAAGAGGCCGAGCTGGCCATGCACCCCCCTGAAGTGGACGATGAAGGTCCTGGACACACAAAGAGACTGGTGGCCACCGAGACTCTGTTCTCATAACATCTGAAGGTGTTCTCAGTGCAAAGCCCCAGAAAAGACACCCCTGAACACTCTGCATAGAGCGTCAGACTGAGGTGCTCCTGAGCCCGTGGAGGAGGCGTCGCCCTGGACTGAGATGAGTGGGGGGATGGGATCTCTGAGGGCCCAGCCCACTACAAGTTGAAAAGGATCCCAGAGGAAAGGTCGCTTTGGTTTCTTTGCATTTGTGTGCCTGCTGATTTGTTTACACATTGTTGAATCATTTTGTTTTTTAAAGAAAACTTTGTTTCTTTGTTTAAAGAAACAAAGTTATTTATAACTTAGAAAAATTAACCTAATTTTTCTAAGTTATAAATAAGAAAAAGACATTGAGCTCTTTGCCCTTGGGCTATTGAACATTTGTATGGTTTGGAAATAGCGTGAAAGTCATGAAAGTCTGAAAGTCTGAAAGTCAAGTCGGGGGCTGGGCTGTAGCTGGGAGCTGCGTTGGGGGGAGGGCTGCTGGTGTGGAAGCCAGAGAGGTGGTCTCGCAACTTGCGGTGACTCTAATTCCCTCCTGTGGGTGGGAGCCATGGTGGTTTTCAGATGGTGAATCACTTCATCAAAGTGGATTTTATTTGCTTCTATATTTATTTCACCTTATCTTTTAAATTGCACAATTAGATGTTCTCATTATAACAACTGAAACTTCTCAGAGCTGTGTAAAGGAAACAGCCTGGTCACCTGGGCCCCTCCCTGCCCTCCAATCAGGAGTCTGCATCCCTCACCACCTTCACCCACTAGCCCAGGGGGACCCAGACACCCCAGGGCACAGGGCTCCTTCTGTGGCATGCCAAGAGTCGGGCTTTCTCACGACGTGGGCTGTGCCCACCCTAAGTACCAACGTGGACAGATTTCAGATTCTTTTACTGACAAAGCCACACTTACACTTTATGGTACTTACTATTAACATCTGAGTTAATTTTAAACAAGAATCTCATGAATCACTGTAGACATGAGCTCTCATTTATGTAGGTCTCCCCAGGTGGGAGTGCTAGATTACAGGGAAGGTAGATTCCATTTTTTAAAAAAATGATTTTCTTCAATGTTATCCACCAACATGAAAAGCCTTGGAAAATACACCACCAACAGGCTGCAGGAACCTCGAGACGGAGGCTGCAGGCCACAGAGGAGCCCCTTGGATCCCCTCGGAGCCTCACTGAAGTGAGAAGGAGAGGGTGTGAGACAGGACCATGCAGACACGAGCACCTGAGGTCCTCTCCCATGGCACTGTTCACCTTTGGGACCCGTGACAATGACGCCAAATGCAGGAGCATTCTGAGAGATTGCCATCGTGTTTGCTACGCAAGGGAAAGAACCAGATGGTTCACCAAGGGACAGTTGAACCAGAAATCTCAGGAGAGTAGACAAGAGGAGGTGAAGAGCGGCACACGGTCAGAACCAGACTCCTCATGTCTAAAGGGAGGATGGAAATGGCTGGACCTGCCTCGCATAGGCATTAGCAGAAGATGCTTGACCCAGGGAAACACAGATCTATGAGGTGGAATCAGATTGTTAAAGTGCTTTTGCAAATCCCGAGAGTGTGGGAGATGGAGGTATCTGGGGAAGTGATGACTTTCTAAGTGACTCACTTGGGTGGGCAGAGGACCAAGGCAGGCCAATCAGCTGGACAGTGGGCACGGCTCTGTTGGGGGCAGCTTACAGCACAGCAGCAGGAGGAACGGAAGCTCTGCCACGAGTGGGAGTCTACACTGACGGGGGCAGGCACCCAGCCCGACTGCAAGGGACTGCCCCTGAGCACATGGACAATGGCCGGGGTGGAACATGGGGTCATGAGACAAAGTCCAGCTCTGTCTTCTGCAGGAAGTGACAGGGAAGATTGCAAAGGAAGATAAGGGGCAATGGCTACCTCAGAAACCCAACCCCATCCAAGCAGTGGAAATGTCACTACCAAGGACAACGGACGCGAGGGACCAGCACGCTGGCTGGCAGATGGCAGAATGGCCAAGTGACAGGGTATGTGGCCCACGGAGGCTCTGGCTTTCCTAAAATGTCTTCAACCGCCACGCAGCAGCCAGATGTAACAGTGACAGGTGTGTGCACACAGACCTCACCGTCCAGCGGGCTGGGTTCCACTCAGCAGCGAGTGGACGAGCAGGACTCAGAGACAGCAAGTGGCAGGTCGACTGCAAAATCTACAGACAGGCTTCTCTGAGAGAAGGCCCCGAGCGGGGAGTCCAGTGGGGGAGGTTGGGCCTGTTCTTTTTATGGACCCTGGAATTTCTTCCTTTCCTTATCTCCTCCCCTGTCCACGCTCCTCACTTTTATTGATTGCTGCCCCCTCTGTCCACAGTCTGTTTTTGTTTCTCTAATGGGTCCCTGGCTTAGGATCACAAGTTCCAAAGAGTCTGAGTCCCTGTGTGTGTCCAGGGCACTTTGGTCAGCCAGGAAGTCGGCCTCATCAGAAGACCCTCTCTGTGTGCCTTTGGTCCGGCCCTGCCCCACATCCTCACTGGTCCTCCTGCCCTCTGCCCTCTGCTTAACGCACCCCAGTGGGGTTCAGACATGGGGTTCATGGCTTGGCAAATCGAATGCGGCGGTGCTTCTGGACTTCATTTTTCACGTTGCCCCCCACGTGGGCCTGTATAGGTCCCCCCATGGCTGCCCACACACCTACTGATCCACAATACATACAGCTAGACTTTATATATGAAAAACACGTTTATTTTTGCCCACTAAGAATCGATTTTTGACTTTTTTGGGACAATATGTGCCCTGTTGGGGATGCGTGAAATAGATTCTTTAAAGATGAATATGAATATAAATCGTGGGTGGCTCCGCACTTGGTGCCCTTTGAAGTGGTGTTTCGCCAGCCTGGAACGCCAGGGCAGTAAGCTGCGTGGCTGAGGAGGGTTCGGATTCAGCGTTGGCTCCAGGCACATGGGGCGCCCACTCCCCAGGAACTAGAGTGAAGATCAGGCTCTGTGGGGTGCAGCATGCCCCTCCAGCCGCTGCTCCCACGCAGAGCCCTGGGTCCGTGAGAACCTGGGCCTCTCCAGAGATGCTGGCTCTGCGGAAAGCCTCAGTCTGGGCTGCACCCGTGTCCCCTGAGCCCACAGATGAAGCCTGGTCCCTCCTGGGAGCCGCCGTGTTGGGGCAGGCACTAACCTGTCGTGGGGCAGCTGGGAGCGTGGTGTGGGAACTGCTGCCTTGAGCACTCAGGCCAGGCCAGGAAGGAAGAGGCTTGGACACATCCTTTCTTTGAACTTGACCCCCTTCTTTGTTTCTCTTTCTCATGAACTAGGTTTCCCGCGGCCTTTACCTCTGGATCCTCTGGGAGCTGTCCCGGTGCATGTTCCCCGGTGTCCTTGCCTCAAACTGGGCAGCGTCCTGAGCCCCTGGGATGGGGGCTGAGGGAACTGGGCAAGGCAGGGTCAGCTCTCAGCTCCCACTCGCTGCAGAATGTGACTCTCAACAGGCAGCCACACATATGGTGGCTGTCTGCCTGAGCCCTGTGCGTGGTCTGCAGATCCAGCCTGTTCATTCCCAATCTTGAAAGCTGTCTCGTAGATGCATCGACACAATAAAATCACAGAAAGACGCGCCTGCCTTCCACATGTGATGTGAGGAGTTCCAAGCCCTTCTGTCCCCACCTCTCCCATCTCCTTCCCCTGGGGACAGCAGTGCCAACTCCACAGCCAGGAGGCGATTGGAGCTGTGGGGGTGGCAGGGCACCCGCTGGCTTACTTCATGCCACCACAAATGCAGGTGCCACAGGGGGATCAGGATGATTGTGCCAAGGGCATTGACAGAGTCAAGCCCCCTGTACTGGTCCTCCTCTGCCTCTGGCCAATGCAAAAGCAAGGACCCGGGTTTGGGCACAGAGTTATGTCTAAAGAGAGTGTCCACAACGAGTGAGGGAGTGAAGAAGTTAGATGGGCCATTAAGAGGTTTGTAGAAATTCCACCAAACCCTGAGCGCTGTGGCATCAGCCACCACCTGCTGGGCTCTGCATCAGCCCCCAGGAGCCTTCCATGTGGGCAGCAGACCAACTGCCCCTGGTTCTGTGTATTCTGAATGTTGCATGGAGTATAAAATGTGGGTCAGAGCCGAGCTGAGCTTCAGCCCTGCCAGGCCCAGTGTGGGCTCCCGGAGGAGGCCAGACAGGAGGGCAGGGTCCCGGAGGAGGCCAGCCAGAGTGTGGGACTGACCCCAAGTGCTGCTTTCACAGGCTTCTGGGATTTCTAGACTCCCCTGCATTAAAGAAATGACAGGAAGGTGATGCTAGTTCACAGGGGACCTGCCACCCTGGCCACCTAGACCCTCCAAGCCTGCGTCTGACGTGCGCCTTCTTCAGATCCCAATGGCCACTTCACTGCGAGTCCGAGTGAGGAGGAGCCACCTCTGTGGCCTTTGTACTTGAACTTCACTGGGACTGCTGGCCCACCCCAACAGAATCGCACTTTGCCTTTTGCTTTGAAAACAGAAGACAACATCCCTGACAGAGCCACAGGCTCTATCACCCAGTCCCCTCTCTCAGGAGCCAGAGAAACCCAGTTTCAGAACAGAAAGCTTTCTCCACACGGCTGCAGGTTTTCTGACAGTGGCCCTGCCGGCTGGCTGGAGACGGCTTTGCTAGGTCATAGGCCAGGCAGGAGGGATGGCGGTGCGGTGACCTGCTCCAGCCCTCTGGAGCTGGACGTCACCTGCCGATGGGTTTCTCTGGGCTCTTGCTCAGGGCTCCTCAGCCATGAGAATCCAGGGGCCCATCAGGAACTGAGCAAGGAGAATGGAGACCAGGCTGACCAAGGGTGGAGAAGGCAGAGACCACTCGAAGGACAGGTGTCTGGACCGGAGCTCTGCTCCTGGGGAGCAGACTGCAGGGGACCTTGTGTGAAGAGTGTGGCCTCTCTCCCACAGAGCCTGAAGGAACTTCTGGGAGCTTCTCACCTCTCCCTGTGCCTCCTGACGGCCTCCTCCCAGGCCTGGCCCTGCCATCACTCACTGCCCACCAGGCTGGCCAGAATCCCACCACTTTGCAGGTGGGGCCGAGCTGCTACCAGTGGCAGAGACGGATGACATATTTATTAGCTTGTCAAGTCCTCCCTGTTTATGGAAGGCTCACCCGGCTAAACAAAACAGTCTGCTTCCCATTGGCTCATCCCGGGCCCCTGTTGAGAGCCTCGGCAAAGTGCTTGATGAGGCATAAAATGATGATTAATTAATTTACTGCTCAGTTGATCCTCACACTGCGAGGTTTATGGTTCTCCCAGCGGCCAGCCTCCGCTCTGCGAGGCCTGGCCACGGCTGTCTTCGCTGTGACCTGAGCTCAGAGACTCCTGGGCTGGGAAGGAGGTGGAGGCGGAGCACAGTCTCCAGAGACCCCAGGCGGTGGGCGCAGAGCGCAGGCCTAGGACGCTGCGCCGGCCATTAATCAAGACACACTGGCCCTGGGAATGTAGGCGGCATCTGAGGCAGCGGGGACGGCCATTTCCTCCCTCGCCCCTCACGGCGGGCTCAGAGTCACGGCCTGTGGGCTCGTCCTCCATCTCTGCCGAGCGAGCTCATCATCTCCTCAGCAAATCAAGGCCCCTCTGCCCCAGCCAGAGCGCCAGGCTGCTGGACAGGCTGCATCTGTGCAGGGCACACGCCTCGCCCCTCAGAGCAGAGGTCAGGGCCAAGCACTCTGTTCTACACATTCAAACCCTGAAGTTCCAGGGCAGGAGGCTTTGGGGAACGGGTTCCCTCTTCCCTCTGTTTCACTCCACACGGTCCCGAAGTGATCCGTTTGTGGGGCTCCTTGATTTTATCTAAAGTTAAAGTGATAAGTCAAGTCCGTCTATTTATGCACTTCCAAATGGCTATGAAGAATCATTTGCAAAGTGGATTCCATTTATTTTTCAAATGGCAAACTGAAGCGTCTCACTCCCGGGACACGTGTCCTGTGTTGAAAGGCATTGGTAAGTGTTCACCTTTGTCCTGGATCTTGCACTCAGGAACACAAACATCACAGTACAGATTATAAAATGTGGAAGAAGCCACGGCCTACGCTCTTGTCCCTGTCGAGGGTCCTCCTGGTGAAGGGAGCCTTGACTTTCTGCCCCTCTGCTGCTGGCCAGGAGCTGGAGGGCGGGTGGGACACTGCATCAGAACTCACCTGTGGCAAGCAGCGCTGGTCCTCTCTCGGGGGGAAATGCCTGGACACAGGATCCACTCCCCTGAGGGGCAGGGTGTTTGGGATCTCCTGCGCCCTTTTCCTGTTCTCTCCTTTCAGACCTGCCCCACGGATTCCACGAGGCGGGCCCTCCAGGGTGGGCAGGGTGGGAGAAGCTGCAGAGGCTGGCAGGACTCTGCTTCCCTGCCCCTTGCCCCTGCCCCCCACATCTTAGGACCTCACTAATCTGAGATCACAGGGCTCTCGGTGGCTGGGCCCGAGTGGGGACACCAGCGCTTTGCCTTGGTGCCTTCTTGGAGGGAATCTAACACATGGAGCTGGTGCCCATGGCCAAGCCTGGTGAGATGGAGAAATGGCCACTGTGTCAGGGAGACACTGGGTGCAGGGAGCCTGCCATCCCTAGTGAACACAGTGCCCAGCTCAAAAAGGTCCAGGGCAGATGGGGCAGCTCGGGAAGCAGGGGGCCAGAGGGCTCCAGGCTGTCGGCACTGACCTGCCACCGCCTGTGGGCCCAGCACCGCACCTGGCTCGAGGCCGGCCTGAGCCTCCCAGCTGGAGGCAGCTGTCTAACTAGACACGGCGTCCAGGAGCACACTGTTCCCACTCCCTGCAAGCCCGGCTGCTCCCGTGGTCAGTCTACGGGTCTCACCCTCCGCCATCCAGTCCACGTGTCCGAATCAGCCAGAGAGCAGAGAAGCCTCACCACTGAGCCCAGCTGAAGGTCTTTGCCTCTGAGCAAGGCTCACACTATTGGGGCTTCCTCAGAAGAGAGGCTCGCAGCCCCTAGGCATGGGGAGCCCGAGGTCCAGGGTGAGAGTGCAGAGACCCAGGCTGGTGGTTGAATGCACCCTGCCCCCACCTTGAGGGCATGGCCCGATGGCAGCTGTGGGCCAGAGACATGCAGACGGCTCGGCCCCTGGCACCTGGGTGCCTTCTGGACCCCATCACTTCACCTGCTGTGAACTAAGAAACTGAACGTGCAGGGCCTCTGTGAGCAGGCAACATGAAAGCCTGCTGTCTGCACTCCTGGGCAGTGCCAGCACTCAGGTACTTCAGTCAGGAGGCCAATGCTCAATTCCTCATGGGCGAAACCTGGAGAGGACCTACCTGCGGGGGTGATTTGACAGAGGGGTCGTCCAGACTTACCTTGCTATGACAAAATGCCTGAGATGGTACATTTACAACTAAGAAAGGTTTATTTTGGCTCGCAGGTTCAGAGGTTTGGGACTATGGCAGGGCAGACAGTAACAGTGGGAGCAGGTGCTGGAGTAGAGCTGCCCAGCTCAGGGCAGCTAGAAGCAGAGCCAGAAGGAGCCCGTCCCCACCTCCCCTTCCAGTGACCTTGCTGGCCTCCACCAGGCCCACCTGCCACCTCCAGCAGCACCCGGGGAAGAACTTCCACTGTGAGGGCCTCAGGGAAATGCAGCAGACCCAACCCACGGCCATGGAGACCACCCAGGGCTGGGGCTCAGAGCCGGGGCTGGGGGTGGGGTGGCCCCTCCTGCACCGTGAAAGACGCGAGCACAAGGAGTGCTTGCGGTGGCTCTTGTTACAACAGCTTGGTACGGTTCATATCTGGGACTTTCCCCAAAGCTCCCGTGTTAGGGGCTTGGTCCCCAAGGCAGAAGGCCAGGTGGGGCCTTGGGAAGTGACAGGACTGTGAGGGCTCTGACCTCAACGGGGGTCAGTCCATCGGTAGCTGAAGGGACTCCTGGGAGGGGTGGACACATAGATGGCGGGTCATGGCTGAAGAGTGTAGGCCACTCCGACATGGCCTGGGGACTGCACCTTGTCCCTGGACCCTCCCTCTCTCACTCTCTGGCTCTCTCTGGCTCCCGACTTCCATGAGCTGAGAAGCCTGGCCCCACCATATCCTGGGATCCTGGGGTGGGGTGCAGTGCTCTGCCTCACCTTAGGCCAAAGCAATGGGGCCGGCCCACCATGGGCTGAAGCCTCTGAAAGTCTTTCCTGCTCTGCATGCTTCTGGTCAGGTGTCCTGGGCAGAGAGAGGAGCGGACACACACTGTGGGGCTGGGCACAGGCAGTGTTCACCCTGCAGCAGGTGCTGGGTGTTGGTTCACATGGAGACCCTCAGCCCTTACTGGTCCTCTGCTGTTCTCCTCACACCCCTCTTGACCCCTCGTCCAATTTGGAAGGGCCACGTTGTGTCACTGGGATTGCAGAGCACAGTCCTGAGATCCTACAAATATGAGGCTCCCTAGAGGCAGAGTTTTGAAATCTTGAGCAGTACTTTTTTTTTTTTTAGGAATTAAAAACCATACTTTGCCAGACTTGCGCATGGGGTGATTTAAAATCGGAACTTAATTTTAGAGACTGGAGCATGGCTGTGTGCTTCCCAAGGCCAGTTGACGTCACCCTGGGCAAGCAGCCTGTGCTAATGGCCTCGCTCTGCTCTGCCACGTTCCACACACAGCACAACCACCCCATCTGGCTCTCCCTGCTTCCTGGGGATCTTTCCTCCTGACTGCTGGCCGTGCGTCCAGGATGGGAATGCTGATGAGTGCCCCCTTTCCTCCTGAGCACCAGCAGCCTGGCTCTTAGCTCTCAGGTGGATCAGAACGTTCTAGTCAGAGGAATTGTTTTTAAAGGGTGAACCTTTGTTATTTTTCTGGAATTTCCACATTATCTTGAGATTCAGCACCATAGGAAACATCTTCAAGCACAAAGGCCCCGTTGCAAAGCAGGGGTGGTCCCCATGCCCCTGGCAGGCCTTGTGACACAGAGTGTGGCACCTGTGCTCTGTGTGACCCCAGCACTTCACCTGCTCGCTCCCCAAGGTGAGCTGGGTGTGGAGTCACCTGTCACCCGCCCCAGCCAGCAGTCACATCACACCGCATTTCTCCAGGAGCTCAGCGACTGCAGAGGTCCTTCAGAGTAGGAAGGCCGCAGTGAGACCAAAGGCCTCCCAGGCGTGCAGTCAGGGTGCCCACGGGAGCCAGCGTGGGAGCCTCGGGGCCGAGCTCCTGCAAGTCTGGGCTCGCACATTCTCCATCCTGAAGGATCTCTGCTGAGCTTAAGGTGGGCCTGGATTCTGGGGGCAGGGACACTGCTGCAGAGCTGGGGAGGGCACCTGCAGGGCGGGGCTGCTCTGGGTGAGGGCGTTCGCCGCCAGCCATGCGACTTCCGTGAACTCTGACATGGCCTCCCTATCAGGTAACATGAAGCACTTGGGCTAGATCAACAAGAGCAGAATCAATGACCACGTACGTCCTTCATGAACAAGGAGGGCACTGGGGCTCTCGAGCACCAATGGTCCTGGGAGTCCCGGGTCTCACTGTGGTTTCCGACCCCTGGAGGATCTCTGCCATTCACAGAGTATCTTCAACATCTGTTGACTCGTTCATTATTCTGACCGAAAGCTCAAAAACTAAATATCAGTTTTCTCCATTTGATTTACACATGTTCAGTAAGGGAGATTTTTTTTCCTTAAAAAAAAAAAGAAGAAGAGGTCACTTTATTTTACACGCAGCCATACAATGACGTGACAATATCTCATGGAAACACTAACTAAGGTACGCACACTAAAGACCAGGGGTGGACCACGCAGTAACCAGCACGAGTTGACACTTGGCCACACGGTGGCCATGCTGAATCACTAGCCATGTGGCACCGCAGCAGCCCCAGCCCCAGGCACAGACACGGATGCACACATGTTCAGGAGAAGGCGTCTCTCTGTGAAGGGCACTGAGCAGAAAATTTGTGGGGAAACGGGTAAGCGCCACATGTGTGTGACAGTGGCACCCAGGGCCCAGGCAGGTGGCCACATGGAGGGGATCCCTGTCACCTGCAGGTGGCATCAGCCGCCTCCTTCCGTTCCGCACAGGTGCTGAGTGTTCCCCTGGGTTCCCCAGGCCCCCCCACGGCTCGGAGGGGCTGGTGGGGTTGCTTGCAGGACGGTCCCTGCTAATAAAGATGCAGCGCGTTGTGTTAGGCAGACATCGACTGGTATTGATGCAGATTTACTGCTCCGGGAAAAGAAGAAGCTGTATTGTATGATCAAAGCTAATGAAAAATGGAAAACAAATGACGGTGTGGGCTGGTGGGAGCCGCCACTGTTTAATGAACATTTATTGACCAGCGACCTGCAACGGATGTACCTATGGATTTTTACTTTGTCTATCGTGGCTCTAAGAAGCAATCCGTTGGGTCTCCCTGGACAGGAGGATAAGGTGATAGTTAACAAAGCTGCATTTTATTTAGTGCTAAACAAAGCAGTCAATTTGAATTTGAGGTGGATGGGAAAACCATCTCTCTCTCTCTCTCTTTTTTATGTAAGCAGCCGTCACTTGAGTGGAGACGTATTTAGATGGCTCTGTGTGGGATACAGATGGTTTCTTATGTACGGCAGCATTCTATCCATTTACAAAAAGTGATGGGAGAATTAGTCAATGTCCGGCGTCCCCGGGTGGGAATTTAAAACTAATATCCCTCATGTGGAACGACTTTTAAAGTCAAGTCTGCCAAATGCTGTATGGAGTCCCCTTTGCTTAAATTTATAGAGTTTAAATCATTGCGCACAGCGGTGGACGTGAAGAATGGGTTTCGTTGCTGCATACGCAGTTCAAGAGGCACATTGTCTGAAGCAGATAACTGGACTTGGAGGCCATCAGAAGAGCCCAATGCCCTGGAGATGCCCATCTCTGCCCCTGCAGTGTCTGCCCGTTTCGGCATACGCTAGGGTAACTTCTAGAAATGTCTTCCTCCATCGGGATCCGTCCTCAGGTCTGCCTCTGGCTGTCCAGTGCCCTCGTCCGAGCTGTGTGGCAGTGGCACTCTGAGGGTCTTCCCTGACAGCCCCCTTCTCCCTGTGTCCTCTGTGTGGTGCCACGTGGCCCAGTTCACTGCGGTGCTGGGCACGGGCTCATCTGTTCTCCTGACAGGACCCCTGTCAGCTCCGTCTCCACTCCCCATAGGAACCCCAGTCTCTGAGCAGCTGACGCTGTGGCCAACACCCCCGTGAGTGAGTGGGGTCTGGGACTGAAACTGGTGCCTGGTCTGGCTCCGGAGCCCTGGTGCTTCCAGGAACACGTGTTCTTAGCCCTCCACTCCTGGAGTTCCAAGCTGCAGAACACACTGACCATCCCCCTGCCTCACAGCCCTGGGCCATTTCTGACCAGGTGCTCACCTTGAAATGCTCCTTTCTTGGGAGGAAGCCGAGGGGAGAGGAAATGGCCTTTTGGAGGTTTTGGGGTCTGCTGAGTAGCAGGCACATTTCTGGCCCCCACCCACTGGGTTGCTGCCCAGCTAAATAAGGAGTGTGTGACCCTGGTCGCAGCAAGAGAAGCCGGGTCTGGTGAAGTCCCCCTCCCTGATGGGGTACCCGGGTGCATTGTATTTCTCCCCTAGAGGCTGCATATGAGAACAGAGAGCACAGATGACCTTACGTGAATTCAAAAACACAGGTTTTAGCCACATCAACAGGAGGAGCCCCAGGCGCTCTCGCTCCCTGTAAATAAATCAGATCCTCCCTCTCAATCCAGGCTGCCTTTCCCTTCCCACGGAGAGCGGAGCAGCTGGCAGGATGCAGAGGACAACTTTTCCTTGGGAAGAGAGGGAAATAGCCCCTGGTGTGGAGCAGTCTGGCAGGTCCCCACTGCCATTCTTGTCCCCAGGCAGGCGTACGTCTGACTTTCCAATCCCACTGTGAGCACAAGGCAATTACCCGCAGTCGGGGACTGCTCCCTCCTTGAGCCACGGCTGTCACTGTCAATCAAGGTCTACTCAAAGTCGGGCGTCAGTGGAGTCACTGGGTTCTGGTTCCAGGCTTGCTGCAAGGGGCACACCATCAGTTGGGAGCACCCGGAGAACAGGGGCTTGGGAGGAGTCGGCCATTACAGACTCGGCCCCGAGGCCGCCAAACAGGGCGGAGCCCTCCTGCAGCTGCAGAGAAGAGACAAAGTGACAACCAGGTTGGGAATGAAGGCACAGCGAGGAAGGAGAGCATGCCGTGTGGCGCTGATGCCGGGGAGAAGGCGGAACTGGAGGCCCTCTGCCTGGCTGGGCGCCCTGTGTGTGCACTGCGCTGGCAGGTGGACCTCACAGCGCATGACCCAGTTCTGCTTGCAGTAGTCCAGAGCTCCAGCTGGAGGAAGGGTCTTTGCAGCCACCTGTCCACTGTACAGCTCCCACATGGACCATCCAGCCACTGCTCTGCACACGGCTGCTTTGGGGGGTAGCCCAGGGTCCAGCTGGTCACTGGAGCCAGCGGGTCCCATCACTCACCAGCTTCCTGCTCAGTGAGGCCACTCCAGGAGCTTGAAGTGACCAGGTGGGAGAGAGCTCACCCTGGTGACAGGTGACCTCCAGCCACGGAGCATCTGTCTCTGGGTAAGCCGCTCACACCACCTTCTCCAGGCAGCATCTTGCTCCTCTGTGCCACGGGACCCCTGCCAGCACTGACGCTGGACCTGTCCTGTGAAGGTCAAGTGAAGGTCAAGTGAGAGGACTTGGGTAAAGTGCTGTGCCCAGTGAACCCAGCGCTGAGCGGGTCTCTGTTCAGCTCAGCAGTGCATGTCCTCTCCTGTGCTGAAAGGCACCACACTGAGACTGCACTGAGTAGCAGGTGTCACCTCCAGGGAAGGCGAACGTCACCAAGATCCACGTTCAAGGTGAATTTCATACAACTTGTGGAGGAGAAAAAAAACCCAGCGAGAAGTGGCAGTGATTGAGCTGCTACAACCCAGTGAGGCGCAGGTCTCCGCAGGGTTTCCTCGAGATCTTGTGGAGCAGGCCTCAGAGCGGCCCCTCCCGCCCCTTCTGCAGCTCCGAGAGTACCAGGCGCCGGTGCACAGCGTCTTGGACGCCTTCTGAGCGTGTGCTTCCTCTGCCTGGCACAGGGCTGACTGGAGCAGACAGGGCACCGCGGGAAGGAGGGGAAGGCTAGCTCCCGAAGCCTTATGGTGAGCTTCGGTTTCCAGAAGATCTACGCTCCTGCTCCACAAGCACATGACACCCCGTTCGCAGTGCGTCTGTGACTGTGCTGGAGCTCAGGTGTGTGGCAGCACCTTTTGCAGACTCCCAGGGCCAGCACAGTGTGGAGGAGGCAGTTTGTCCTCAGCACCACGTCCGCAGTTCGCAGCTCTCCTCCAAGGGTACTTTATGCAAGTCTTGAGAAATCGTCCATGTGCCTCGGCCGCACTCACACTTACTGTTTAAGCTCTGATCGACAGTCGTGTTTAAGAAAACAACCCCAGCACTTGGGCAGGGACTCAGTCTCCCCTGTGAGCATGGAGAAAATTGCTAGAAACAGGAAGCAGGAAGGACAATGGCTGTCCCAATTTCCTAAGGCACCTGGAATGAGCCCCTCCGTTTCCATGGGCTCTCTGGTGCCCAGCACACAATGTGCCCCTCCGTTTCCATGGGCTCTCTGGTGCCCAGCACGCCAACTCTGCTGTGCTCCGTTCACCTGCAGGAGGGAGTCCGTGTGGGCAGTGGTCGTGACTTCCGTGAGACCTGTTCTCTTCCATCCAGACCCCGTGGGGCCCCAGGCTGCCCTTCACATTGTGCCACTCCTTCTGTTGCTCTGCCTGGCACGAGTGAGAGAATGCCCCAGTCAAACACACTGCAGGACGTGAGACCATCCAGGTGCTCCGGCTCCAGCTATATGAGTCACCACTTTGGGACCCTCAGTTGGGACAGCTCCTGAAGCACAGTTTGCCAAGGCAGAGGTGAGGTGACCGCACACATTCATAGATGCCACCCTAACGCTGCATCAGCACCACGGCCAGAAGTCCCCTCCGTAAACTCTCGAGTTAAGCCTGGTCATGCATTTTATTAAGAAGCTGTGTGACTTGCTCCGTAAGGCCTGGGATGGAGTGGGATCCATGCCGGGGAAGTGCCAATGGATCTCACTGTGTCCTGACCTCACGTGGGGCCTTGACATTGCCAGTCAGAGGCAGCGACTCCCGTGAAGGCACACACTTCGCATCCAAATGAAGACCCTTAGAATGTTCTGGTTTTCCTGTTAGCTCTCCAAGCTGAGCCGCTTCCCCTCACTCCCAGCCTGTGCCCCTCGGGGCCAAACCTCAACACAAGGGTGCTCAGGACCTCACTCCTGCCTGTGCCTTGAGGGTCACATTCACTAGAGTCAGCTGTGATTTTCTCGGAGCCTTTCACACCAATCACCCTGCTAATAAGTGGTACGATTAAACACTAAGTAACTAAACCCTCCACATTAGCACAGTGCAGATTATTAAGGTGGGGAGCATTCTTTTTGCATGCTTTGTGAAGGTTTTATAAAGACATCATTTAAACATTCTGCCTGTGACTGTGAGTTGAACAGCATCTGCTGGGTGACTAACTACACTTGGGTGCTGTGCAAAGATCTTAACAATCACTAGACTTTATAAAAACAAAGGAAACCAGAGGTAGAAGATGTGGGTGCCGATTGCCTCCAGTGCAGGAACTCTTCTTTAAGGGCAGTCAGCCTCTGACCCCAGATGAAGATTGGTGCCTGGATGAATACATCTTTAACTGTCTAAAGTGGGTTTAAAGCTTGCATAATTGACTTAGTTTGCTAAGGAGGCACACATCCGCGCCTGCTGGACAGTGGGAGGGCTTGTGCTGGGCTCTGGACTCCTGGATTGTCTTGGAGCCCCATAGTCATGGACCCTCTTCCCACTTCTGCTCCTGGGCTGAGCCCCTCCTAAGCCCACGCCCGCATGCCTTGACCTATTTCATCAGAGTCATTTTCCTGGCAATTAAATGCACATTCTTCACCACGAAAGGTCAGGAGACATCAAGGGCTTCCTGGCACAGTAACTGACAGGGACTTGTGGAGAAGATCTGCGCACACACATCACGGTCGAGTCGCCGGGTCTGAGGCAACGCAGGGATGACAGAGGCAAAGTACAGATGCTACAGGTAACGGCTTTCCAACACTGCTGGAACAGCGCGTGTCTGATTCAGGTGGTCTGTGGAGTCAACATGAGGTAAACTGTGGAAAGGAGGAAACTAGGTCAACCTGAGATCCGCGATTGGTGTCTAATGGCACAATCATTAAAAATAATTTCGATTATTCACATTTGAATGACTTTAATACAAGAGTTTTCAGATAATGTGAAATCTGCCACACAAAGTGACGATGAAAGGCGGCCGCCTGGACGTGGGCGTGACATCTGAGCTTGTGCGCTGTGCCAGGAGCCGTGCTGAGGTTCCCGAACAGGGTCCTTACTTCACCAGCGTGTTCCAGGACTGCGATGTCACTTGTGACTGAATTGATGAGAAGGTACAGCAGGACTCCTCTAGGTGCCTGGGTGATCTAAACACTGACATGATGGGTCTGGGTGCTAATGAGTCCGTCCTGGTTCTCTCTGACCCAGTGGGACTGAAACCTGGCCGTGTGCGGTGGCCTTGACAAGGGCTGTCCCACTCTCCGCACAGAGCTCCCTCCTGCCTCACCAGGGGAGCGGGGCTCGGGCTCCTCACACATAAACCCCGGCTCTGCCAGGGGCACTGCAGAGTGGACACTGCCACAGAGACCCAGGGCTTTGCAGCCAGGGTCAGTACTAAAACATGGGACCTGGCATGGGGCGTCTCATGCTGTGATCACCTTTTTCACTCCAGGAGGTAAAGGGTGAAGAAAGGAAACTGAAATTAAGAAAATTTCAGGGAAAAACAGTGTGAAAGAAAAGAAAAAAAAAACCTCTTAAAAGTGGGGGATAAAACTCAAGGTGCATCAGGTGGTTCAACATAACTTCCACGATTGGACTTGGTCCTAATTCATCTCTAAGGGACAGTGTGTGCACCCTCATTCCAGGCAGGGGACAGATACCATCTGCACCACAGAGTGCAGGTCCTGCACAGGGTGGACACCCGCCTTCTTGTTACCAGGTTTTGGGGACTTCCTCACACGTAAGAAACCTAGACCACGCCCAGGCCATTCCGAAACGGCCCTGTACCCACTAGCTAAGACGACTTAAAACTCATTCTGACGGATCAAATCAAATTGAGTTATTAACTCGTCTTGTTGAGTAATCTTCAAACGGTGCAGGCTGCTTGCAAGTGGGGTGTGCAGGATGGAGGTTGCCTCGAGTGCCCCCCAGGAAAGTGGCCCGGGAGGCCCAGGTGCTCAGGGCTTGAATCTGGTACTGCAGACCCAGCTGGCTGCCAATTAGACAAACTCTCAGGAGTTTTCTCTCAGTTGTGTCCCATAGAAAGGGCTATGGTGACACTTGGTGGCTTCACAGGAGAGACACCCAGACCCAGAGTTTGATTGTTTTCAGTGATAAACCTGGAGCTCTTCGGCTTCTATTCTCCATGGGAATTTGATTTTCACATGCAGCGTACCCCAAGCAGAAAGAAAGAGAGTCCAGTTCTTGGGATACTAGAAGCAGCATTTTCCTGGAACCAGAAAGGCGGAGTCCGAGCCTCGGGGGAGCCCAGCCTGCTGCTCTCCTGTGTGCTCACCTCCCTGGGCGCCTCCTGGATCCCGCACAGGGCACCCTCGCCCTCGCATACTGGTCCCAGGCCCTAATCCCACGGACTTTTACTTCCCTGGTGGACATGTCCAGCACTGGGGGGAGGGGCAAGGCCACCGATGTGGCTTACTGGGGACCCTAGGGAGCAAGAGCCATAGGTGAGACCCCAGTGTCAATGGAGGACGTTCGTGCAAGAAAGGGGCCGCGTGGGTTTGCTCAGCCTTCCTGCAACCTGCGTATCTGCCCTTGGGGAACGGCCTGCTGGAGGTGGTTGAGGAGTGTGGAAGTCTGCGTGGCGGGGAGTGACTTAAGAGATGACATAAGCTTTGACACCTCCATCCAGATGACTAATCTGAAACTGTTCCCAGGAACTGGGTGGTCATGTGTCACAGCCACACAAAAGGGTGTCAGCCCACTGACTGACACGTGGGAGGACAGGGGAGGACTGGGGTCCACTGTGCCTCTGCAGAGCAGCTGTAGTCCTATCTGCAAATGCACTGAGAAGCCTCAGGGGAGCACCGCTGTCTCTCCCCCAAGAGTGAATTTTCCAGTCTCAGTCCAACCAGATGGGAAGAGAGGGGTGGCTTGGGCCCCTCCCCTGCTGCAGGTGCTCCAGAGGTGTTGGGGGCAGAGAGCTCAGCCTTCAGGGTCTGACCTCTGGATGGGGAGCCAAGAAGTTTGTCCTTCCCCTGGCGTTGCTGATGGACGCGGAGGGCTGCCTACTGAGCTTCCTCCTTGGCCCTTAGATTTCCCCAGAGTTGCTTTGGGCTCTGCCTGGTAGCAGCACATTTCAGAGTATCTGACTGCAGTGGGTCAGGTAGCCCTGGCTTAGGCCTTGGAGGGCTCACAGCCAAAGTGAGGCCCTGGGCCTCCTCACAGATTCATGAACATTTACATTTTGGAGGGTTTGTTTTCTAGAATTTTCTCATTCCTTAGATCAACATAGCTAAGATCTCCCATCACTTTTCCTGGGCAGTGGCAGCCAGGGAGGGCGTGAGTGGCCAAGCCCATTCCTCTGTGATCTCCATGAGTCCCTGGGCCTCTCGTGTTCGTGACATGCACACGTGAAGAGCTGGACCTAGGTTTTCAGCCCTGTGCCCACACAGGCTCCCAGACACTGAGGCCAAAAGACCCATGGCTCTACTCAGCCCCAGATGACTCAGTTGACAAGGCACCCAACCTGACAGGCTGGCATTGATTAAGAATCTACTGTATCACTATCAGGTCCGTGGAAGGCAAGGTCGGGATTTTTTGAGAAACATTTTCTTTGGATTTCTGACACCTGCTATTCGGGCACGCCCTCGGGCATGCTCTGAGACACGGCTGGCACTCAGGTCGCTGGGACACCTGGCGTGGGGAGATGGGCAAGGAGAGGCGGGATGCAGTGCAGACCAGGTCCCGGCCTCCTGTGGCCCCACAGTGCTCTGGAGCGCCAGGTGTGCTCCAGAGCTCCCGCCACACCAGGTGACGGTGCTGGGCTCCCCTGCCTCAGGCAGCCAGCAGGGGCTGACCAGGAGGGTGGGGTGGGGTCCCCCTTCCCAGGACTTCCCACTCACCTCATCTGGGCAAAGAGGCCAGAGGAAAGTCCTCAAAGAGAAGCTCAGGTGGCAGCAGGTGAGTTTAAGCACTAGAGGCCAGGAGTGGGCTCTCCTCTCCAGAAAGACTTCGAAAGAAATGACTGACTGACTGAATGAATGGGTGAATCAACAGAGTTTTGAGCAAAATCATGATTTCATTCAGGGCAACTTCAACCACTGATCTGCAGCTTTAAAGTTTAAGGATTCATCTCATTGAGGACTGTGGTTTCACCCAGGAAAGCCATCAATATATGTGGTTGATAAATCTTAGTTGATAAATGGACGTTTCTCATGCTATAGAAAATGTTGGTGATTGTGTCAAGAAGATGATCAATGTTTTTTTTTAAACTTTTCAAAATGAGATTGACAGTATCATACTCATAAATAAACATATTTTTTTTGTTTCTTTGACCACAAACCCCCCCCACCCACAACTGTATGAAAATTGTCCATGCATCACACTGACACTTCCGGGATGTTCCAACTCCCTATAAAGGGGAAGTTGTGTTACAGGGTTTGCCTCCCAGCCAACTGTCTAGGGCTCAGTGCAACTGATCTTAGTTGCAAAAAAAAAAACCATTTTTTTCATGTCAGTGGAGAGGGCAGGGCCGGTGACAGATGGCCAGGGTGGCCCCCAAACAGAGTGCATGATGTTGACCCTGAGATGCTGTGTGAGAGGGGTCCTGTGGAAGAGGACAAGGGGTCTGGGGACGAAGACGTGGGGACCTGGGTGAGCTCCACGAAGAGCTCAGAGGAAGGGCAGCATCTGCCAGGGACCCTGCCCTCCGCTGACTCCTCCGTCCACCTCCACTGCCCGTCCGTCCTGGGCAGCCGAGGTTCCTCCAGCAGGAAGGACAGTTGCTGTGAGGGCCACGCCTGCCTCAATCCTGGGGCTCTGTCTTTCAGCTTTGTTCTGAAACAGGGACAGAATGTTTGTCTTTTAGAAGTGATTCTCTGAATGTTCTCTGAAGCAAGACACATAAGCATAAAAAGATTTAGTGGATCATATTTTTAAGAAAAATCCAATGTCCAAATGTTGACACTTTTAGGAAAAAAAAATGGTTGTGTTCCCACCCACCTTAGATTCTTTTGTGAAAAAGTGTGCTATAGATACGTGTTCACAGAAGCGAACACACGCTCAGCACCACCAGCAGGTACCCTGAGCTTAAGGGACACACTGCGCCAAGAGCCGCCTGTGAGCTGTGCCCAGAGTTTGCCTGTGCTGACCATTTCCCCAGCTGACCCAGCTGAGAAGGGAGAGACACAAATCCGGAACATCCGTGGAGGATGGCGTGAAACAAAATGGTGGCTGGAGTGTCCCCTACTGGCCTGGGATTGGGCCATCTCCTGATGACCCTTTTTAAATTATAGGGTCAGGAAGAAACCGCTTCATTTTCCTTGGGAGAGAAACAAAAATCTTGTGCTGCCCTCCTCTAAATACACAGGATAACCTGTGCCCAGGACAGAGCGCCAGAAAACACTGAGCCCCTCTACTGTGGGGCTCAAAGGGTCACTCAGAGATCTCCTGGGAGAGCCCTGGGGTCAGGGTGGTGGCCATCAGCAAGGGCTCAGCACGTCCTTCATATGCCAGTACCAAGCGCCCGCTACGGGGACTCAGCCTTCCGAGCACAGTTGCTCAGGGGGCTGGATGGCCTCTGGCTGCTCACATGGGCACTTCCAGAAGGACTCTGGGATCCTGCAACACGGGACAGGTCTTCAGGTTAACAGCAACATCACGACCCTTACAGCTGTCTGGGCAGCAAACTGCAGACTGAATCCACTCGGTGAGCACCTGGGTAGAACCTGCAGCTCAAGCCACTTGCTTAAAGGGGTGGTGAGCATGGAGGGTGATGGCCTTGGGCCTTGGCAATGTGTGATCCAGTTATTCAGCCCTGGGCAGCTCGACCTCAGTTTGAGGCCTCTGTGCCATGAAGTGGGGGCCCCACCAGGAGCCAGTTGTGGGACTGTCCGTGCCTGAGGCCCCCTGGCACCCTGGCTCTGGTACACATGAGGGGGGAACATGGGGTTATTCCTCCCGCTCAGTCCCTTGCTCTTCTCCAGGTGATTTCCATCCATTTCTTCCTCATTTTTTTTTTTTTGCCTCATGGTCACAGAATGGCAGCTGCCGCCTCCTCAGCTTCACCTCCATGCTCCAGGCGGGACAAGGAGGGAGCGGAAGGGAGCACATTGGTCATTAAGGCCTTCCTGTTGACGTCTGCTTCTGTTCCACTGGCCCTGCAAACCTGGGCCCTGAAGCTGCACCATGACCTCTCACTTCACGTCTCTGCCACACCTCACCCTGCACAGAGAGCCCTGGCCTTCTGCGTGGACCCCAGGCCCCAGGCCCGCTCAGTCCCACTCTCCACCCATGCAGCCTTGGGTGGCAGGTTCTCAAGCTGAGGGGATGCGACCTACCGGCATCCGCAGTGTCCCTGTGCGGAGTGGGCGGAGGTGGCAGGCTGCAGGGACAGGAGTGGCGGGGTGCCCGGTGTCCAGGGGGTTCTTAGCACAGCTGCTTCCTGTGGACGCTGCTCTGCTTCCTCATGGTCAAGTGCACAGCAGCCACGCAGGAGCCTGATGTGTTTTCTGATGTGAGCAATTAATATTTTTAAGCTTTTTAAAAAAAGAAGAATTTGATGCTATTATACGGAATAAATTGTCTTGTGTAAACAGTTGCTATGCATTTAAACTTATTTTAATAAATTAAAAGCATTTCCCCTTTCTTCTAAAAAAGAAGCCCTGAAAATTCCCGGGGATGACAGAAGGCGGCTCCCAGGCTCACACAGTGACTTGGGGCTTCTCTGTCCTGAGAAAAATGGAACCTCCCAAACTTTTCAGGGGTGTCTTGAGCACGATGTGCTGAGCACAGTGGGACACTCCGCCTCCCACACTTAAGTCTGACCCTGGAAGGGAAGGGGAGAGGACATTTGTCTGCCCCTGGGCAGGCCTGTCCCGAAGACGAGATGTGGCGTTTGACAGCCATCATTAGCATCTCGCTCTGGCTCCGCTCCCGGGCTGCAAGGCGGTTTCCATATTTAGGAGACACACCTCTTGTCTAGGTTGGCCATAGCTTATCTTTACTTGGGACCACAACGGATCCAACCACCAGCTGTCCTCTGGCACCTGCCATTACATGGGAGGAAGTTAAAATTAGAAGTTGCTTTTGAAGGAACTTTGGGTGAGCCCTACAGATAACAATGGGTGGTGGGAAAGGTTCTGGGTGCAGAGGGTGGAGCCCTGCTCTTGAGAGCGGGAGACAGTTGGGACGTAGCTGTTCTCAGTTTTGTGCAGGTCTGGTGCTGGGCTGTGGGGATGGAGGGCTGTGCCCTTTGCTTTAGGGGCCCTGGGGCAGTCTCCCATTCTGCCACTGTCTTGCTAGGGACCAGGAGATCCAAAACTCTCTGTTCTTAGCTTTTCTCACTCAAAAGTGAGATGAGACTGCAGTCACCGGACGTCTCTGACATTTCCAGTGTGGGATTCCGCAGTGAATTTTCCAGCCAGTTGGTATCCAGTTTCCACACCCAAGTCGATGTTCTGTGAAACGTTGTTTAATTTTGGAGACTGTAAAGTGCCGGGTGCCGGTGTCACTGGTATTGCCATCTAGTGTCGGATGGCATGGCTGTCCTGTCAGATGCTCTTGGAGCTCCTGGTAGCCTTTGAATAGGCTAAATGACATTTACCAACCCTGCACAAGGAGCCAGACATGGGTCCCAGTGCTCATGTGTGCTGCCTGATTTAAGGCCCAGGACAAGACTGTGCTGAGGAGAGCATCTGCAGAGGACTCCTGGGCCACACAAGCCCAGGACGCTGAGTGCTGAGTCAAGCCCTGCACCCGAAGGCTGACCTGCTCATCAACTCACACTTGATGCTTCGGGTTAGAGACGTTTCTCGGGGTGGGGGTAACTGAAAGGCACGCCTGGAGGTCCAGGGGGCTGGCAGCAGTCTTGCAGAGACTGGAGAACCTACATCTCGGGGATTTTCTTCTACCCCACTGCTGACCTGTGGCCTCTCCTGACAGTTCTGTCCAGCCCAGAGCTGATGGGAAGAGGGGATGCGACACATTGAAGACTGGTTTGGGTGTCAAGTGTGAAATTTTTATTTTTATTTATTTTTGTTTTCTTTGCAGGACCAGGGGAGGAACCCAGGGCCTTGACATGCCGGGCCTCCACCACTGAGCTGCACTCCAGCCTTGCAACGTCAAGTTCAAAGCTGTTAACAGTCTAGCCAAAAAGCCCCGTTCTCTTAAAATGGCCTTTTCTGAAAACAAGCACCCACCAAAAGAAGGTGGGGGTGTTCTTCTATTCTGAGTCACACTATATTTGGAGACATTTCCCGTGAAAACTCCAACTTTTCTTGATTTGGAGCTGACGGTTGATGTCTCTGCTCTGTTAGCAGGAACTCCCAGCTCCAGGCTCTAGCAGCTGCCAGACCCAGTTGTCCCTTCTCAGTGCAGATCAGAATTGCTTCAGGACCCTCTTCCACTTTTGGATTCAAGCTCCAGAAAAATAATTGGAGATTATTCTTCTGAGAGGGGCTGCTTCTCTGTCTGTGCAGCTGGCAGGCTGCCACCGGACGTCATCTCAGCTGTGCCTGGGGCGAGTGGGCACGGGCTCCTCTACACTGAGACGCCTCCTGCAGTTTGAGAAATATGTACACAGACCTTCATGGAACACACAATGAGCAACTCTAAAGTGAAAGAGATCCCCGGGCTTGGTACCTGGTGACACTAGGTGGGCACCACCTCGGCCCAGCTCCGACGTCACCCAGCCCTGACGGTCTTTGTTCTCTTTGCCTCTGCGTTCGCATACCCTGGATGTGCTGCGGCAGAATCCCAGCCTTCTCTCTGAGCCTGGCTTCTCTCATATAGCAGGTCTCAAGGGTTTGGCCACGTTGCAGCACGTCTCGGGGTGTCTGTGATTTGTCAGGTTCCTATCTTCAGTTTTCCATCATCTTCAGAGTTGTCACTGAGGAGAAAAAGAAGCCATGCGGCCTGCCCTCCCCTGCATCCTGGCTGAGGCCACGGCAGTCCCAACCCTTTGGAGCCTGTGGGAACAAGGTCCACAGGGTGGCCCTGAGGTGCTGGGCTCCCTGCTGAGGGGTTCTTGTGCAGGAAAAGGCAGGTTGAAATGCTCTCTCTGGTCTGAGGTGAGCAGTGCAGATTGTTGCAGGCCAAACCTTTGGTGGACTGCGATCCCCACAGGAGCTGGAGCCGCAAACGGCTGGAGGCTCCCCCAGGCCCAGCCTGGAATGGGGACTGGGGTCACCCAGGCAGAGTTCCAGGGTGGTGGGGCGGGGTGGAGGAGACGTCTCCCCTGCCAAGCCACCCTCCCCTTGCCGGGCTGACCCTTCCCCACGGTACGCGAGTTCTGGCCCCAGCAAAGTTACTCACTCAGTGGTTTAAGTGAGAGCCATCTGTCCTCCCACCGCCTGGGGACGGGAAGTCAGTGCCCGGGACGGCACTCTCTCTGGAGAAGGACGCATCCCAGAATCTTCCATGGCTTGTGTGTGTCCCCTCCTTGCACCTGCTCATTGTCTTCTGTGCGCCCATATTTGCCTGTGTGTCCAGATGTCCCCTTTCCAAAGGACACCAGTCTTACTGGTTTGGGGCTGCCCCAACACCCTCATCTTAGCTTCCACGCGTCTACAAGAACACCATTTCCAAAAGGCGTCATGTTTGCAGCACCCTGGGTAGAAGCTCGGCCTCTTTTGGGGGGTGCAGTTCAGCCCCGTGCACTGCTGTCTGTCTTGAGGGCCTGGGGTGGAGAGTGGAGGGATGTGGCTGGAGAAGAAGGTACAGCCGTGAGATTGGCTCCCAAGACAGACAGACGCAGTGTCCTGAGGAAACAGTTCTCATTTCTGTCCTCCCCTGGGAGACAGCTCTATCTGTGAAGTAGAAAAAGCCAGAGTTTTCTTAAGGCATGGGACCTCTCCACAGGTGGGGAGCAGGTGCACACATTCAGGAGACTAGGGTCCAAGGCCTGCAACCCCTCGTCTGTTCTCATGGAGGGAGGTTCTGTCCAGATGCAGGCTGCAATGTGGCCATGCGACACTGGAGGTTCATGGTTCATCTTCCATGGCGCTGGGTAGACAGTGCCATCCGGGGAGCAGGTCCAGTCCAGGAAGGGTCAGAGACTGTACACAGGTGGGGGCATCAGCTTGCACCTCCCCGAGAGGCACCATCCAACCTCGGTCGTCTGGGAGTGTGCGATTAACATCAGCATGTCGGAGATGAGTTCTGACGGGTGGAAACAGCGGGTTGCTAATCAGGGTGATATCAGACATTAGCTTTCATTGATGGGATCGGCTGGGTTCAGGACTGTACGAAGTAGTGGAAGTACTTGAAAGGTACCTGCAAAGGTAAGGGTCTAGCAGAGCCTAAGAATGCAGGCCATGCTTGGCTCCCGACTCCACATGTCCTTCCCCTGGGGTTCTGGCTGCCTAATAGGGAGACAGCACTAGGCAGGATTCCCAGGGAACAGAACAGCAGGAGTCACATAGAGGAAGACTCATTTTAACTATCGGGCTCACAGGGTCTTTGGACTGGCAAGTCTGGAACTTGCAAGGTAGGCTGCAGTCTGAAGTCCAGAAGCCAAGCGGCTTCCTCAGTGGCAGCTCCAGGGCAGAACTGCTGCTCCTTGGGGACCCTCAGTCTTGGCTCTCAAGCCTTCCTCTGGCTGAGTGAAGCCCCCCATAGTACACAGGGCAACGGATCTGCTTTGCCCAGAGTCTACTGGCTTACATGTTAACCACATCAGAATGCACCTTCACAGCAAGGTCAAGGCTGGAGCCAGCCCAGTGTCTGGGCACCAGCTTGAGCCATGTTAACGTGTAAAATGAACCATCCCGGTGAGCTCACCTGCCCAGGACTGTCATGGTGCAGTTATAAATAGCACCCAGCACTCTCAAGAAGATGCAGTTTGGAGGGTGGAGACTCACCCCACTTTAAGGGAAAGCCTGGGGCTCAGCTTGTAGGAACTCTATACCTGCTTGTTAACAGGCGTATTTAATGGGTTTCACAGATGTAGCCTAATTGACTCTAATATTTGCTTTCATTATAACCACATTATGAGGTCAGGGGAATTAGATGGGTAACCCTCACCCACCTAAAGTTTTCCATGATGATAGTTAATGACTGAAAAGAGCCTATGTGTCGAGCCTGGCACCCTGGTATGGGCCAGATGGCATGGCCAGGCCCTGGGGAGTGTCCTGTGGCTGTTGTTCTACGGGGGACCCCAGATCTCTGGCTTTTCCAGGGACCCGAGTGACATCAGGTGGTTACCAAGCAGCCTCCAGGTTGGGCGTGGGAAAGATGCCACAGCGGCCTGTGGGTGTGACAGTGGAGGATGGTTTTCTTTCTGAAGCCGAAGTCTTGTTCGCTGGTTTTCTTTGTCCAAATCTTCAAACAGGAACACTTGGCCTAAATTGAAGTTTCGCAAAGAGAGAAACAAAGTTCTCCGCATCAAAATGAAGTAGCAACTTGTGAACAGTGCAGCCGCTGGGCCTTAGACCTGGCCCAGCAGAGCAGGGGGTCAGCCAGGGTCAGATGCCCCCTGCCCCAGCCCTGGGCTGACCCTCTCAGGGTTCTAGGGTGCGCTGCGTGAGCAGGGATGTCTGCTCTCATAAAATATGGCATTCTCGTGCCTGAGGGTCACTTCTGGGGACGCAGGGGCGCATCCCTAGGACTCTCACACAGCCCTCCCTACCTGAGCACTTGCTGAGGCCTCCTGCCAACGTCCAGGTATGGAGCCATTCTGGAAGAGATCCCAACGTCTGGGTAGAGATCCAGCTACAAGTGGACACAGGAGAAACCCTGAGCCCGAGCAAGTGGCCAAGCCACTCTGGACCCAACCCTCAGAAACTGAGTGGGCAGCTGTGCTTGTGGCTCCCGGCTGTCAGCTGGGGTCAGACTGTTGCACACACCGATGGAGGGAGGGGCAGCAGAGGCAGTGTCTCTGGCATCCTCACAGCTGAGGACCCTGTGTGGACGCCTGGGGTGCACTTTTCATACACTTTGGTGGTCACCACGAGAACCTGAACATCCCCTCATCTGTGTGCAGGGCCTCTGGATCCCCCAGAGTGAGGCTGCAGCAGGTCAAACAGGGCCTGTCACTTTGTGGTCCCCAAGCCCCACTGGCTGACATCTCACTTGCACTCAGTGTGGTCGTCACCGGGGCCTCCTGATCTCGTTCCCTTCCACCCTCCTCCCTCCTGGGCACCTTGCTCTCACTGACCAAGCCAGGGATGCCCTTCGTTGGAAGGTTTGGTTCTTCCCCTCCAGATTGCCCCAAGACTACCCCCTGAGGCAGCTCCTCCTGCTGGGTGCCCCCAGCTGCTCTACCCCCAGAAGGCACATGTCTGTAAGGCCCAGGACCCCAGCCCCCTGCTCACAGCCTTAGGCTGGACGTCTCGATGGCGTGTGGTGGGCCTCAGTCAATACTTGTCACAGTATTTCACATTGAGGGGAAAGCCGCAGGACAGGTAAATCCATCCCACCCGATCCGCACTGCAGGGCATCAAACGCACCCTGACCAAGGGGTCCCTTCCTTCAGGGGCACAGCGACAGAAATGTACAGGACCGTCAAAGCCACAGACCAAAATTCTCACTCTGTCCTTTACAGAGAAGTCCCCAGTCCCTGTTGTGGCACGCAGGACAGAGCTACCTATGAGTCTGTGGAGGAGTCAGCCCATAATCCCATAACCCGAGGGACCGTGTGCCGAGTCTGCACCAGTGGGCTGGGGATGTGACTTAACCATTCCCGAACCTGACTTGAGATCGCACGGTCACAGGTGACATCCGCTGTCTTGCAACCTCATCGCAGAACCCATGGCTGGAGACCCAGTAGCCTCCCGACCAACGCAGTCATGGACATTCTCTCTGCTTCCCAGATACCCACAGTGAGAAAGAGCAGCCGCCATTTAGGCATTGCAAATAGATGATTCTGATTAATTTTAGTGAGAATTACATTCCTTGATTAATGGGTCTTTGAACATTTATCCCTTTCTTACTGGGATATAACTTTGCCTTTGAAATGGATGGGCACTCTCAGAAGTCTCCCATTAGTGGTGACTTCTGTGAAGCCTGAGACTTGAATGTGTGTACTTAATATCTGATTGGAGAACTGAGATTTCCACAGTTCCTAAAAACAAAAGCTGACAGGCCTTGTGGGCTCCTGCATCCTGCTTCACCCAGCACACGTGCGGCGGCTCCCATTTCAGAGCTGGGCCTTCCCATAGCACGGGTCCTCTCACTGCACAAAAGGGGCTTCTCCAGGGTTTGGCAGGAGAGCTGAGCAGGCTGTAATCATTTATACAGAGTTGAAACTGCCTTACACAACGAACAAGAACAAATTAATATCAAAGGCAAGGGCATTAAAGACCATTAAAAACAAAATTACGACCCTTGCTCTGGCCAGGGCACGCAGGGCGTGGGAAGGGGAAGAACTCCCTGGAGGCTGAGCCTCTGCCAAAATGCTCCAGCAGGACACGGTGCCCCTGCTCTGCTCTGGGTGGGTATTTGCTTGAGCCCCAGCATGTTTGTGCTGTCCTTTGATTTTTAAGGACACCATCTAGAAAAGGTGAGGATGTAGCTGCCATTCCACGTTCTCCGACTGCTCTTTCCCCCTTAGCCACAGCCTAAGGAGCGTCGCTCATCGCCTACGACTGTGCTCTTTCCTGAGTTCAGCCGACTGGCCCGACAGGGCTGCAGCACCCTCAGCCACGGCTCTCAGCATTTCCTACTGCCCCCGCTAGGCCTGGGCCTCACTCCCCGAAGAGCCCTTCCTGGCACCTACTACCTGCCAGACTCTGGAGACCCGTCAAGGAGTCTGCCCTACAGGAGGGAGAAGGTGATAAGTCACAGAAAAGGTACCACAGACCAAGGCTGGGAAATCAGGGAAGAGGAACAGGAGAAGGCGCCTCAGCTCGGGCTGGCCAGGGAGGAGCCCCGACAGGACTTCCACCTGAGACCTGAAAGCTGTGGGCTGACCCATGCCCTGCAGGAAGGCCCTGCTGAGGGAGTGACCGTGGTGCAGCCAGGAGGCCGGGGTGCAGCCTGCAGGACCACAGCCCACAGGGATCAGGCTGGTGTGCACCAGACTCACGAACCTGCCCTCCAGAGCCTTCCCCGGGGCTGACCCTTCCTGGGGATCACACCTGCCTGTCCCCACCGTGCTCAGCCCAGCCGGGGAGCACTCTTCTCAACTCTCCCCTCCACCCCAGGGCTTTTCAGGACTGTGTAAGGACTTGTTGTCACTGAAAGTGTGAATAAGCGTATGCCCAAAATGAAGGGAAAGTGACCCCTGCTATTTGACCATACGCATGTCATACACCTGCAGGGGACCAGAGCTTGCAATCCAGAGGCTGGCGACCATAGGTGGACCAAAGAGAGGACTGGACGGCCCTGCCAGGTGGCCAGGAGGAAGAGCACAGTGCCGAAGGGACAGAGCACACTGGTGGCCATGAGAAGGCTCCCGCAGAAGGTGCAGGCCGCCCACGGAGGACTCCCAGGGCGCTGGAGTGGGTGCTCCATGTTGGGTGATGCCCAGCCCAGATGTGCAGAGAAGACCCCAGCAGGGAGCCTGGGAACCTTCCTCCAGACACCTGGACAGAGGGAAGAGAGCCACAAAGGAGGGACCAGGACCAGAGGGACATCTCCTTCAGTCCTGGTCTGCGGCTCCCAGTGTGCTTTGGCCATTAACAAGTGACCAATGACCATGAGCCAAGGACTTTGGTCTGGTGGCCTCGAGGAAAACTGAACTCTACGCTAAAAACCCTTCACTTCCACAAGGTCCCAGGTGGGTCCAGGGTAAATAAGGTCATTTCTGTGGTCACTCTTAGGTTGTCACGAGACCACCCAGGTTCCTTGGGTCAGCATCCGTCGAACGGTTCAGTACCAACTGGAAGACCCTCCTGTGTGGATTACTGAAAACTTGAATCTGTCCGTACTTCAACAAAGAGATTTTAGAATTTCATAGCTGGCATCTGGGATTAGTCGAAGGCACCATAAATGTGGGGGGAAGAAGAGAGGCAAAGTCGTTTCTTATTGTAAAATATTTGCACAATAATGAAGAAGAAAAGCTTAAAGTCATTGACCTATGTTTACAGTTTAAGAAGCTGGGAAAAATAAATAAATTCAAATTTAGTGAGGAAAAAGGAAAATAAGAACAGATATCAATGAGATAGCAAACAAAAAATAGAAAAACGTCAAAAGTTATTTGAAAATATTAATAAAACATATAATCTCTTAGTAAGATTTGAAAGAGTGAGCAGAGCCATACACCCTAGAGACATTTCAAGTTTAAATGATAGTGATGATCTTCCAGTATTCCCAGGGTACACCAAGTCCCCTCTCCATGGCAATCAATTTCACAGTGTGGATGAAATGCACTAAGTCTGAGAAAACTCAGCTTACCTGGACTGACTCACCAGGAGACGGGAGACGCGCGTGGTCCTGTGCTCTGTGTTATTGGAGAACTCAGCTTGGGGAAAAGAAGACTTCTCACAAAGAACATTCCAGACCCTCATTATCCCATTGGAAGATCACATGAAGAGCTGAAAGAAGAAATTGTACCACGTCTTTCACATGCTCCGGAACACATGGAAGAGACATGCGGCCCAGCTTTTTTTGTATAAAGCTAACTATACCCTGATAACAAGCTCTGGGCAATATTTTTTAAAAATAGATAATTTTCTTCAAGAAACCAGACACCCAGATCCTGAGTGGAAGATAGCAACTTAATCCAGCAACACAGTCGATGCTTTGGCAGGATTTTCCAGGGCAGCAAGGTCGGTTGATGCTGGGAAGCCAGGGATTGCCGTCAGCCAGCGAGGGTGGGCTCTGCCCCAGCGCCGTGGCTGCTGGAGCAGTGGGCACCGTGGACGAAGCCTGCAGGATCTGCAGGAACCCTGTGTGGGCGAATAGTGACCAAGAGCAGGGGGTGGGGCCGCAGGTGGTCCCCGGACTCCGCTGCACCCCTCCTCAGCGCAGTCTCCCCTGAACACGGCAGGCACTGTGGTTGCTCCATGCTCCACTCTCCTGGGGAGTCTGCAGCCTGTCCTTTTGCGGGCTAGCCCTTCCTGGCTCCTCTACTCAGAGAGGGCTGTGAGGATCTGGAGGGTGGGCAGGCCTATCCCCAGCTGCTCTTCTGCCCGTGTGCTGGGACAGGCCATTCCACTGGTGGAGTTGCTGGTTAATGCAACTTGCTGTGGCCAGCCGCACGTCTTTGGAATTGGATATTACACATTCCTTTTGCCAAGATGGCCTGACAACACTCAAAATACCTGTTAAACTAGAAACAGAGTCCTTTAAAGTATGTTTGCATTTTCTCAATAAGTAAGTGCTTTCCCAAGCTATTATTTATCTAATTCCTGGAGGATCTCTGATGTAGGGGCGTGTGTGTGTTTGTGTGTGTGTGTGTGTGTGTAAATGTGTGTGTGGGTCCATGACTGTCATGAAGATGGAATGTTTCCTCTCATAGAAACAAACACTCTCCCATGCTAAGCCAACAGACAGTGGGCTTTTCCGTGGAGCTGAAACAAGAACAGGGAGGACCTGGCTTCCCTGCTACCTGGAGGGATGTTCAGAGCCCCAGGTCCCACTGGGTCAGGGAGCCCTGTCTATCTGGTGTCCATCCTCTTAAAGCCAGGTAGCTGGGAATGGTCTAGACCAGGGCAGGACCTGGGGAGCACGGCCAGAGCTCCTGCGTATGGAAGCTGGACGGGGAAGCAGGTGCCTAAAGTGGGGGACAGGGGTGGGGCAGGCTCCATCTGAGGCCAAGACAACCCTCCCGAGTCCCACTGGGAAGAGCACTGTGGAAAACCAGTGGAAAAGACCCCCAAGGTCAGGGCTACCCTCAGCAGGTCCACAACTGACCTTAGGAACATTCTTAATGGTGCGGAGATGGCCCTGCCCAGGGCATGATGCCCAGTCCCGAAAGCACAGGGCACAGGAGAGAGGGTCCAGCAGGGCGACTGAGATGTGGGGGTGTGTTTAAATGCGTTACTCGGGTACCAGTAACGGCTGTGAGCGTGAGAGAACCCTGCTCGGTGACATGCCTGGCCCATTAACACACTTGAGAAACCATGTCTCAGATGTGCGCTTCAGTTCCTAGAGTCCCTGTCTGTGTGTGGCTCATAAGTCACTCTAAGAAGCCGAACGGCCACTTCTTGTAGAGATGCCCACGTGGGCCCAGATGTTGGGATTCCTCTTTCAAAAACTAATGGCGAAGATCCAAGGCAGTGAAAAACACTCAGAGCCAGGACCCAGGGAAGGTGTCCCCAGAGTGCTGGGAGGACAATGGGCCTCTGAATGGGCCTGGATTAAAAGAGGTACAGGGGACTCCTGCGTCCCCTTTGGGGAACTCCCCTGCCTCCCGGCAAGACCCTCTGTTGCCTGGCAGGACTGTGCTGGATCTGGAGGGAAGAGGAGGCCTCCACCCGCACCCTCTTCCTGAGACGGACCCTCAGGACTCGGAAGCCGTGTAGGGAGTTGCAGAGCGGGAGAGGTGGCACCAAGTGGGAACCTCAGCACACCCGGGTTCCCTGGCCCCAGTGTCCCCTGGAGGGCGGCAGGGCTCCTTCCCCACCCAGGAGGGCTGTTCTCACTCCAAGAGGAAGCAGAACTGTGAGGGGAGGGGATGGCCACCGTGATCCCAGACCCGGGGTCGGACCCCACGAGCACCCATGGGGAACAGCCATGGCTGGAAGAGCAGGTCAGCCAGCAGAAGGCCAAGACCTGAAGGTCAGCTGTGGCCTCCCAAGCCTCCGATTCCCCTCGTTCTTCCCCAGCTGTGGCATCAGGGGCAGGAAGCAGGAAGGGGGACGGCATCATGTTCCAGGAAAGGGGACGGCCATGGTGCAGATGTAGGTGTCCCCAGCAGCGCACGTGTGGGACAATGCAAGACAGTTCAGAGGAGAAGGGTCTGGGTTGTGAGAGCCTCAGCCTCGTCAGGGCATCCACCCTGAAGCGGACAACCTGGAGGAGGCTGCGGGCAGGTAGGCTGTGCCTGGGGTCGCTGGGGCCTGCCTTGGGGGTCATATTCTGTACCTGGTGAGTCCTGCTTAGATCTCTCTGCTTCCTGAGCATCTCTCCTCCACCACACCTTCACCTCAGGCAATGGAGTCAGCCCTCTATAGACTGAGACTTCTGAGCCCAAATAACCTTTTTGTCCTCTAAAATTGTCCTTCTCAGGTCTGTTGGTCATAGCAGGCACAAGCTGACTGGAGCAAAACCTTTCTAGCAGTTCCTGGCTGTGCCTCCCCGGGTCCTGCCCTGGTCTAGACCATGCCCAGCTACGTGGCTCTAAGAGGGATGGACACCCGGATGGACAAGGCCCTGACCTTGCAGAGAGCCCAGCAAGCCCTGCCAGCCGAGGGCTGTTCCTTGTACGCAGGGACACTTAGGAAAGCCGGGGTGGAGCTATGGAAAGGGCAGGGATGAGATGGGGACAGAGAGGGCCGAGCTTGGGCTCCTGTAACTCCTGCTCACCTGGTGAAGCTGCAGCTGGGGACAAGGAGCAAGGACAAGGGCTGGAGGCCACAAGGCCTCTGATGGAGCTCACAGGGGGGTCCCTCAGGATGGTTTAAAAGCCACCGGGACCAGGAAGGTCAGTGCCAGCCTTAAACACAGCCAGGCTTCAGGGGAGACAGTGAGAGGAAGCCCCTCGCGGGGCAGGAGAAGGAACAGAGATCCCCGGAGCACACAACTCGGCTGAGAGGAGCCTCTCACCAGGCGCCAGTCCTTCCCCAGCCTGAGTCTCCACTGGACTCTTTCGATTCCTTCACTTTTTCTCCAACAGCTGAGTGTCCACCTGGCAGAGTGTCCCGTGGCCTTGTGGAATGGCATGCTGAGATGACCTGCACCTAACTCCCCTTCTTCAGAGAGCATCTTTGTTCTGCTGTTCTGAAGACTTCTCTGAGAGTCCAGTTCCTGGATCTTAACACCTGGCTCTTCCCTCTGTCTTTCTGCCCCTGTCCTTCAGGCCACAAGTGGCTGCTCTGTGTCCTGGGTCTTCTGTGCGAAGCGAGCTGCTCTCCTTGCTGCTTGGAAGACTGTCTGTGGCTCTGGTCTCCAGCATCTTGCCCACGACCTGTCCAGGGTGCCCTTCTCCATGATTACCAAGTGGGGTCCCCTGAGATTCAGGGACCTGACCACAAATGTGTCTCGGCACGTGGGGATGAGCTGGGGCTGCCGTTCTGCAGCACGTGTTTTCCTTCCTTCAACTCTCCTCCTCCTTTTGGAATTCCAACCACTGGTGTATTTAAGCCCTTTGACCTGATACACTCCTTAACTTCTTTCCATCTTTTCCCCTTTCTGTTCTTCAGGTTGAATATTTTTTACTGATTGTAAAAGGAAACGAATTCTGTGCTGTTTTGTAATTTCCATCCTACAGTGAAGCTCATCGAGGGATTTGAAAAGATTTTCCAGCTTTAAAACTTTGTTTATTTCCTTTAGTTTGTATTTCTCTGCTGACATCTACTGTCTTTACATTCATTGTAAGCATATTGTCCTTTATATTCTCTAATAGTAGTAATGGCTGCTTTCAGCCCATGGCTGCTGACTGTGACGTTGGGACCCTTCCTTGTCCGTCATCTTCTCTCTGAGGACAGCTCACAGAAGTGTGAGCTTCTTCATCCTGGACATCCTGTGGAGCACATGCCATAGATGAGCCAGACAGCTCCCGCTCCCAGCAGGAGCTGCCCACGAGGCCGAGGCCTGTGGTGTCCAGGCAGAGTGTCCTGCCCTACGGGGGTGCATGGGCAGCTCAGGCCACCTCCTGATGTAGGCACCACACATGCCACACCTCATGCACCGCACACAAAGCCTGCGTACCACACACCACACTTACACATTGTGCAGGTAAACACACCCCACACGATACATCACCCCTCGCCACACACACATGGTACAACACAGGCCACACACATACCAGCATGCCCTGGTGCCCCCAGCTGCCACACCGCTCACTTACACACACACACACACACGCACACACACACACCGCAGCACGCGGCTGCCTTTGAGGCCGTGTTCTGAGTGGCAGGGTCGTCACCATGAGCCTGCCTCCTAGGGTTTTCCCATGGACTACAAGGACTTCCTGGAAGGACTGTCACAGGTGCTCCCCTGTGCACACCTCAGCCATTTTTCCTGTGTGTTGTCATCAGAAACCTCTTAGGAGCTTCTGGTCCTTGGCAACGCTGTGGGCTTGGCTAATTGAGGTGCTGAGTCAGTGTGACTTCGGAGAGGGGGACGGGCAGGGGGAAGTGCTTCCTGCGTCCTCCAGCAGGCCAGTGACATGGAGGCAGAGTGGGATGGGTTCACTGAGGTGGGTGTGCTTCCGGGGGCGCAGCATCCCAGCATTCTTCTCTGCCAGCACGAAATGTGTGACGTTGTTCAGAAAGTGCCACTGATGCAGCCCGAGATTTGGAGACATGGAGCTCATTTTACCCGTCCCCCCACCCCAGTCCTTGGAAGATCCCTTCTCAGGCTCAATTTTAACTGCTCTGTTTGGCAGCTCTAGAATTCACGTTTACGTGACGGAGAAGGAAAGTCTCTGTTACTTTCTGACCTGTTCACTGCGAGTTCGGTGAAGTAGGAACAGTGTCTCCCAGGGAGCGGAAAGGCTCTGCCCACACAAAGGCCAACATTTACAGCACCAAACGGGCAGGGTTCCCCGTCTTGCCCTGCCCACAGCTCTCCTGACCCAGGCACATGGACAGCACAGGCTGTGTTGGGCCTGCCCACCGGCCTGGGGTAGCCGCAGGGACAGGGCTCTGCGGGCAGACAGCACCAGCTGGTCTGCACCCTTGGTTATCCAGCCAGATCACAGGGCTAAGGGCTGGAACTGAAGGACAGGCACTGGCAGCAGGGACCCACCCGGTCCCTGCTGATGTCGGCAAAGTGCACACAGGTGGGTGCTGGCCGGCCACACCCGGTGGGGCGGGCTGTGCAGGTGTGCGCCCCAGGCAGCTCTCTCCAACGCCCTTCCTAGAACTCCCTGTGCTGTGAGAGTCACAGAGGCTTCTCTGTTACAAGACGTCACCAGAAAACACGTCGGACTCCCCCGCTGCAGCTTATCTCTGTGCTGATCTGTATCCATAAATAAACTCTGCATTTCTGGGTGCTCGGCCCAGGGAGCTGCCCAGGGCCCAAACCCGGAGCATGTGCAGGCAGCAGAGGCCGCCCTGCCCTAGCCAGACGGCGCTTGTGCAGGACGTGGGACAGAGCCTCCGAGAGGCTGTGCGGCACCTGGCAGCAGGAGGACCTCACATTCCTGTAGCTGTGGGTTCAGCTCCCAGACGAGAGTCCAGGTGCTCATCTCAGCCACAGCGCTGGGGTCAGAAGGGACTTTGCCCCAATTACGAGAGCCCAGTGGCCTCATCGGGGCTGCAGAAAGCTCTGGGAAGGGGAGTCACTCTCAGGGGTGTCTCCAAAGGGAGAGGGCTATGGTCATCACCCTACCCAGCCCGGTGGTGGCCTCTTCTTCCCCAGGTATTGAGGTACGCAGGCCCCAGCTGGTCAGATCCCGTTGCCGCCCTCCCTTCTCTGGGCTTCCTCCCATGTCCATCTACTAGCCATGCTGAGGACCTCAGCTCAGAGCCCAGCTCAACCCACCAACCTCTCTCCCCCTCCACTGTCCCCTCCTTGGTCCTGACCCCCACTCCTTGGGTACCTGGGCACCCGCTGCCCTCCCAAGCCTCCTCCTCATTTGGCCAGTAAGATGCCCCTACCACCTACAGGAGCAGGCAGGCTATCCTGCCGCAGGGCCCTGGGCCTACCCTGCACCACCGAGGCACCCATTCCTGGCCACACTGGGTGCAGCCTGGTCCTGCTGTGTCCTGTGGCCAGGCGGCAAGCAGGCTGCTCCCTGTGTGGAGATGTCTGCTCCCCTCCTCCTGGGCCTCTGACTCACTGTCAGGGGACGCTCAGCGCCCACAGCCCATGGGCCCCCTCCTCCTGGGCCTCTGAGCCCACTGTCAGGGGACGCTCAGTGCCCACAGCCCACGGGCCCCCCTGCCGGTCCCCACCTTGTCTGTGCCCCTCTCTGTCGCTGGGCAAGCTCCTGCCTGGGCAGCCTGGGGCCCTCCATTCCCTGCTCTGAGCTCCTAGGCAGAGATTTCCATCCCACTCAGTTATCACCAAGTGGGGGAAGGAGGCCAGTCCTGGCCCAAGGGGACGAGACAGGAAGAGTGAACATCGTTTTCTTGTGGAAATGAACAGGAGAAAACGAGAGTCCAAGACTGGACTCAAGGAAGAGATCAGGGACAAGTTAGGCAAAGCTTGACCTTGAAAGATGGAGGGGATATGTCTAAAGACTACTTTGGGGCTCCAATGAAACAGAGCCCTAACCAGTCACCTCCTGGAGACAGGACAGCTGATACTGCCCATGCCACCCCGGGAGGAAAGGAGGCCAGGCAGGACCCTCGCTGGGCTGTGGGTGGGTGCTGTCCCCGACTCCTGGCCTCTGGCAGAGCTCAGTGCTGCGCGGGTCCCCTGCTGACTCAGCCAGAATGTGTCCCCAGCTTCTCCAGCTGCCTCTTCCCTGTGCTTAGGTCCCTGAGCTCTGTCATCAAAGCCAGCAAAGGCTGGTTGAGTCCTACGGAGCTCCCCGAGGTGACCCTTCTCCTGGGCATTGGACTTTGCTGACACACGAGTTGGTTTGGTCAAATGTGACACAGAGAGAATCCGATAAGCCAGGACTGGAATAACCCACGTAGGAACAGTGACAGAAACCAAACCAAGCACGTGCCCAATAGAGGAATTGTGTGTTCACCATAAATTTCTCCCCGACTCCATGTCCACATTTGAATATAAATGACAGGCTTTGTTATTTGAGGCTCCTCCTGAGCATTCTGCCTAGGAGCGAAAGTGCCCACCAAACAGTGCATTGGTGATTGGGTGTGATTCAAAGAGGACAGTATGAAATGGTTGAATATAAAATTAAAATGTTTAACAATAAAACTCACGAATGGTAATATTTAAATGAAGGTGACGGTAAGTGTTCATGAAACATGCAATACTTGAGCCTAAAGTGAGCGGTAGGTCAGAGGCAGCAGTGGGGATCCCAGGAGGAACCGCTGTCCAGAGGGCTCCCGAGCTCCGGCCGTGGGCTTGCCGACCCCTGCTTGGCACCGTTCTCTGGTGCCTCCTGCCCTTCTCTCCTCTGAGGAACGGGCTGGCTCCTGACACCTGCCTCCACACCCCACTTCTCTTCTGATGGAACATTTTTCTTCTTCCACTTCTGATTCCCACCCAACCTGGCTCCTCGGCACTCGGCACCCCCCCTCCGACCACAGCTGGAATGACCTGACGGCCACAGGGAGAGTGACGCTCGGGACCCCTGGGAGCTCCACAGTCTGACCCCACACCAGAGAGCAGAAAGCTCCCGAGGGGCTGTGTGGCCTGTGCCCTCGGGGGTTCCAGTGTAGCCCATGTTTACGGTAGTTACATGCAGAGATCACGGTCAGAACTCCAACTACCTCCTGGTCTCCAGATCACATCCTGGGATTCCACTGAGACCCCCATCAGTGGGATCTCGATTCTCTTTGCAGGACATTGACTGGCATGTGCTTCCAGCAAGAAACCCAGGCAGTGAGGGGCTGAGTCCCTTATCTTCCCTGAAGTGGGGAAGACGTGAGGTTGGAGGGCTAGGTGGTTTTCCCAGGACACAGTCTACCTGGGACCCAGAATGGTGCGGAGTTTATGTGAAGTGTACCAGATGGGTGGATGGAAGGTGGGTGAACTGTGGGTGTGTGGGTAGATGATGAATGGGCAGACGGGTGGGTAAATGGGTGATGGATAGGTGAATGAATGGATGGTGGGTTGGTGAGTAGAGGAGGATGGGTGGATGGATGGATGAGCGATGGTGGGTGCGTCAATGCACAGAAGACTGATGGTGCGTCAAGGTCTACAGGATGAAGTCGGGTGGCAGGCTTTGAGTCAGCCCACCCAATTTCTGGCTTGCTCTTTCCTTCCAACCTCCTTGAGGGTGTTTGGAGAGCCCAAGTCTGTTCAGCACCACTGACCTGCTTTCCTGAGCACTCTGGTTGGGGGCACTGGGAATGCAACCAGGAACCACAGTGTTTTCCAAAAGTGGCACGATGCCCAATCCACTCTTGGTTCTTTCTGCTCTCGGGGCTGTCCTGCCCTGCACAGCCCTAAGGGGAATCACTGGCCATCCCATGTGCAGCTCTCTGGCTTGCAACAATTGCTCTCTAGGAGAAGCTACACCTCTCCCCCAAGATGTCCTGGAAATGGAGGAAGACCAACATCCCAAGGGCCAATTCCTTGTCCTGCTTTGCAGGAGGTGACACGTAGGTCCCCCTGCCTGCCTATGGCTCTTCTGGGGTCATCTTGGCAGAAGGTTACAGTGGTCCTCTGTGGGCAAAGACCCCAGTTCTCCATACAAGTTGGTGGTTGGAATCATCTGGGCAGTTTTGCAGGTGATGTTCCCTGCGAAGGGACTTAGGGTCCACTCAGAGCAGGCTGGGCCCCACTGGCCAAGTGGTTTCTCCCAACCTGCAAGAGAAAGCAAGTTCATCTTCTGGGTTCCTGGAGGCCTAGGAGCTGACTTGGGCACAGGCCTGTCATGTAGGAAGTGCCTTCGCGGGCTCGCTCTCTCTGGGGCTTAAGAAGCTGGTGGCTTCTTTGTGGAGTGAGGCCTGCGTCTCCCCAGAGGTGAGAAGGCAGAGTGCTGCGGGCAGGCCTGGGCTGCTCTTGGTTGGCGCTGGTGTTTCCTTTGCCCTCAGGTCACACAGTTGCCCCCTCTGCTCCCTTCAGGTGGCACCGGAGCCCCCTCTGCTATTTTGGGAGCTGAGGAGGAGTGGTGATATTTGCCTTTGAGGTCTATACTATGAAGTGGGTGCAGACCCTATCCTGCTCCCCGGAAGGGGTTGAGGAAGTCTGCATTTTTATAAAAGAACTTTCATAATACTAGAGAAAAGCAGAATAAAAATAATTATAAGAACCGTGGCCGGCGTCAGCACAGCTGGGCTCTGATGAGCCTTCTCTTGGCCTCTAGGGGCTTGAGGTCTGGAGACCCACACAGCCCTCAGCCCTGGGGGAGCACCCAGCTCTGCTGGTGGGTGGGATGTGTCTTACTCAGGTTTTCCCCGCTGTGAGCAAAACTGGGCCAACGAGAACAATTTCAGAGGAGGAAAAGTTTATTTGGGGCTCATGGTTTTGAAAGTCTCAGTCTATAGATGACCAGCTCCATTGCTCTGGACCGAGGTGAGGCAGTCTATAGATGACCAGCTCCATTGCTCTGGACTCGAGGTGAGGCAGGACATCATGGTGGAGGGCAAGGAGGAGGAAAGCAGCTCAGGACCTGGCACCAGGAAGCAAAGAGAGCTCCACCCACCAAGGACAAAATCTAAGCCCCAAAGGCATGCCCCTGTGACCACCTCCTCCAGCCATACCCTGCTGGCCTACAGTGACCACCCAGCTATCCCCTATCCGGGGACGAATGCCCTGCTTAGGTAAAGCTCCTGGAAGCCAGTCGTTTCCCCTCTAAGCCTCCTGCATTGTGATGGGGCACCTAAACCAGGATAGGCTGCTTTGCTGAGCTGTCCCTGCTCACCCTGACCTCCTCATGCCTCCCAAGAGGGTCTCAGAATCTGACCTCGACCCTCAAGCCTTTGTGTTTGCATCCCACCTGAGAGCCTTCCAGAAAACTCCTTCCCATTCCAAATTCCACATTCCGTCAGGGAATGGCTCATCTCCAGCTCACTATTAGAACCAGACTCAAAGGCACCCTGAAGAATGGACTCCCCACTGGGTTGGTCAGCTGTGTGCACCCCAGGACCCGAGGCTTCACTGTCTACCAGTCTCCCTTCTGGGGGCAGAGTTTACAGACACTTCAGCCATAAAAATATCCCTGACGGGTGCAGGACAACAGTGCTAAGGTGGGCTTCACCGTGGGGTGGCCCCCGACTGAGGGGCATGTGGTACTCTGAGGC
Organism: Marmota monax; assembly: GCF_021218885.2. Taxonomy (NCBI): domain Eukaryota; kingdom Metazoa; phylum Chordata; class Mammalia; order Rodentia; family Sciuridae; genus Marmota; species Marmota monax. The sequence goes on from NW_026695207.1 coordinate 6,641,944, forward strand.
TTGAAACTATGACTGCCCCCAGGCCTGTTCGGGCTGTGCTGCCCAGTTTTGATGGTCCCCTCTGGACTGTGGCTGGTGCCAGTGAGCCATGGCCCTGGGTCACCTGGTCTGAGGGCCGTGGTGCGCTGTGATTGGATTTGCATCCTTGTCCATAGACCAGGGCCTCTGGACTTGACCTGGGCAGCCAGTCTGCTCCAAGGATACCTGGGAGGGAAGCCGTCCAGGGACAGGAAGCAGGAGACGGCAGCCTCCTCCAGGAGACGGCAGTGCCCAGCCCCACGACTTCCCGGAATGTGGCCCTGAGACCATGGGAGCCTGCAGCCCACAAACCCAGGGACACACGAGGGCGGCCCCTGGGTTCTGTCACCAAGCCCCTTCAAATCCTCTCAGGGTGCAGACTGGTCTGCCACGGAAACGTCTGCCTCTGTGGGACCTGTGCTGCACCGGCCAGGGCGTATCCCCGTGGGCTTCTCAGGAAGCCACAGGTGCGGTGGGATGCCTACCAGGGAACATGGGAGAACAAGTCCCCGCTCAGTGAGGGACGCTATGGTCACTGCGGAGCCTGGAGCTTCTCCCCAGCGCCACCAGAGGAGGACCCCTGAGCTCTGGGTCCACCTGGAGCACCTCCCACCACGTGAGCCACAGGCCCCTCCTGCCTTGCAGGGCTGCAGGGCTGCCTTCTCCTGACCGTGGAGCCCACACTGACTGGAGCGCAGGTCCCTGTCCATGTAGCGCTGCAGCCAGGACCAGGGTTTCCATGGGGCTTTTCTCATTACACCCCTGCCAATGAACCAGGTTCTTCCTGCCACATCCCTGTCCCCAGACCCAGAGCACAGGTGCAGCCTGCGACTAGGATGCGGTCTCTTCACGACACCGCTGGGTTCTGAAGGAAAGAGATGACCCCTGAGCGAGCACACTGGCACCTGATCGCTGTCGGCTACAAGTATTGACTCTGTGGACTTCCAGGGGTGAGGGGTCAGGGGGTGTTATGGTCATGTGAAGCAATGCTGGAGGTTCAGAGGAGAAATGACTGGGCTGTGAGAGCCTTCACCCCTGACGGGATTCACTCAGCGGTAACTGAAGTGGTGGGTGTGGCTGGAGGAGGTGGGAATTGGGGGCCTGGGGGAACGTATTTGTGTCTGGTGATTGGAGTCCATCTCTGCTTCCTGGTCACCATGTGAGCTCCCTCCCTCCCCCACACTCTCCTGTTATGATGTTCAGCCTCACCTTGAGCCCTGAGGAATGGAGTCTGCTGTCTATGGACTGAGACCTCTGAAACTGTGAGCCCTCAAATAGACTTTCCCTCCTCTAAAGTTGTTCTGGTTGGGCCTTTTAGCACAGCAGGGGAGAAGCTGTCTAAAACCAGGGGAAAGGAACAGAGAGCTTCAAGGCCCTGAGTGTGGTTGTCTGGAAGAAGACCCAAGACAAGGGCACTTCCTCTTACAACCTCGAGGACGTGAATTCTGCCAACATCCAGAGAGCTCCAGAGGATCTGGGCACCTCTGAGGATGTCACCCTGGTTAACCGGCCGGGAACCTGAGCTGAGAACCCAGCCACACCGTGTCCAGGCTTCCGACAGCGAAGCTTCCAGGTGAGGAACCGTGCTGTTGAATCCGGGTCAGTGGACGCTTGTCACTTGGCGATGCACAGTATTCAGGCTCTGTGAGCGGCTCCGCCCTGAGGTGTCCAGTGGGCTTGATCTTTAGCATTTTGCAAATCAGATGTGGTAATTCCAGATGCTCTGGGATTTGAAGGTTACCTTCTGACTTGCTGTTTAGCCGCCCCGTCTGCCAATGTTGTATAATCTACCGAACATCTCTCCCTGCAGGCTAGGACAAGCTCCTTTATGAAGCTGAACAATCCGGAAGAATCAGCAAGAAGTTGGGCTGCATTAGCTGTTCCTGTGTGACTCACCTTAAAACTAAGTGAAAGTCCTAAAGGATTAGTGAGTCCTGTGGGTTCCAGGTTGTAAGATCTCCAGGAAGGAGAGGAGCACATCTCACTGGAGAACAGAACCTGGCAGCGTGTGAGGCTCAGGACAGGTATTTGGACTCTTGGAACAAGACTTTCTGGTGTGGTGCCTGCATACTACCCCTTGTCACCTGAAATGTTCACAGATGTTTCCATAAGGAGCCTACAGGACACCAGGGGGAACGTTGCAGCCCAGGTGGGGCATGTGGCTCCTTCCTGTGGCACCCACAGACTGCCTGGCTGGCCTATTGCACAAGAACATTCCAGCATGTTGGCTGAGAGCCAAGTGACCCCTCTGAGTGTTGTTTATTATGTAAAACACAAGGGACTTTTCCATTTGGTCACAGAAGTGTCCCATTAACAGTTCCTCTGTGAGAGTGTGCTGCATGGATCCTGGCTCACGGTGGCATCTCTCCTGGTCAGCCTGACCTTTGGTCAGCATTTGCCCAGGCTGTCCTGACACTCGTGAGCACCCAGAGCTGACGCTGCTGGGCAGGAGGAGAAGGCCTCAGCGAGAAGCCCTGCGGTGCAGCCTCTGTCCACGGCAAGATGGGACCACGGGGGGAATCGGTCAGTAGTTTGGTCCCAACAGGGCAGAGGAAGCACAAATGCAGGGTCCTCCGTCAGTGAAAAACTCCACGTCCCTAATCAGAGGGTGCCTGAAAAGGAGGTGGCTTTCCCTGGGGTGACAGCAGGTGGGCGCTAGGTACCGACCCGTGGGCAGTGTGCCGTGAGCCCATGCAGGGGCAGGGTGGTCACTGGATGTGACTTCATCTGGCCCTGGAAGTGCTGCTAGCACGGTTATTTCCTTCCTGAGCCCTGCTGCCAGGGCAGCCAGTAAGTATTTTACTAGGTGACATCTTAGGTGTCTCACTGCACTGGAAAGTTTAATCATCACACTTTCAAGAGTTTCCTCTCTGACTTTGAAATACACACACCGTTTAGAACACAGGGCTGGAAGCTCTCACTGTCTCGGCCAGGCATTTCTGCACAAGCCACACCCCTCCAAGTTGACATTCCGCTGAGGTATATCACCTCCTTCCATCTCCGATGACAATCAGACACGGCTCCACACTAGGCATGACTTCAGGTTCTTCCTGTTTATTAATTAGCCTTCAATTTGTTCTCCGTGCCAAATTCTCAAACCACCTACGTTCTTCACCTGGCTCTTTCTTCTCTCCATCAATCAGCTATACCCGGACTTAATTAAATGCTTACAGAGTAGCACAGCATTGTGTGATGTGCAGCGAAGAGACGCAGATCAGGAGGAGGGGAGAGAAGAGCCAAGGAAGAAAAGACAAAGGAGGAGGAGGAGAGGGCGAGGGCAGAGGGCAGAGGGCTTGTGTCCAGTCAGGACCTGTGGCGCCCACAACAGGAACCTTGCTTCTGTAAAAGCACATTGGTAGAAGTACAGGGCACCTCTGATTACCACTTAGTAAACTAGCCTCTGTCTAGGGGCCGGCCATCCACGAAGAGTGACTTCCAAGAGGCCTTTGCAGAAGTCAGAAACTTCCCAAACAACCAGAGGGAAACTGGTAAATAGAAATCTCTCCCATCAAGCTGCAGGGCAAACTCAGAAAACCCATCTCGGCTTGATGTAAGACAATTTGTGAAGAATCTCACAACGTCAGCCACTGAAGGTGCTGTTAGCCAGCTACTGGGGTTGGAGGGAGCTGTTCCCCCGGACAGAGGACGGGCCTGGGCGTGTCCTGCTTCTGCATGGCTCAGGCCCCTGCATGGCAGAGATGCTGGGCAGTGGAGGCGGGCTACGGGCTGCCTGCCCCAGGGTGCCCAGAGAGCCTCCAGCAGGCCCGGAGATGGTGGAGCACTCGGTCCTTTAGCTGCTTGCCGCCACTCTCTTTCTGTAAATCCCAGGCCTGTTTCAGAGTGTGTGTGCAGGGGAAGCCCAGGCCCGAGTCTGGGATGGAGGTAGATCCTCTGCCAAGAGTGAGGGAGAGTTCATAAGCAGTGGATTTTGAACCAATGTGCCAGTCCCAGCAACGTACTCATTCAATGTTTAGAGGAAAATGGGAAAGAAGCCTGGCCTTCATTGTGATCAAATTTAGGAATTATTCAAACTTCAACCAGGGTTCAAGGGACACTGACATTGAACACCTGCTTTACGATGTCATTCTCACTGAAGCAAATGGTTCATTATGTAATGTGAGAACAGCCGTAGTAGGACCAATCTCTTCTCTGGCCTCACTCCTCCATCTCTGGACTTCTCCCGCCCCCCCACACACACATGTGCACACACACACATGCACACACATGTGCACACACACGTGCACACACACATACACAGTGCACACACATGTGCATGCACACACACAGTGCACACACATGCATGCACACACATGCACACACATGCTCACACACACACACACACACACACTCTCCCTTTGGTCCCTGCGTGCCTGTTGTGAGCCGGCTGTGCCTCAACGTACACCTAGCACACTTGTGTCTTGCTGTGAGAAACTCACCAGTACACCTGCTTCAGGGGTGTCAGTCCATACAGTGCCATGGGCTCCCTGGTAGGACGAGTTTGCAGTCAGTTTTATGGAAGCCTTAGTCACCAATACCTATAACGCTCAGTCCCACATCACACCTTACCCGGCACGTACAGAGACGGTTTTTGTCTGCTTTTCTCCTGCCGTGACTTAAAGACACGATGAAAACAATTGTAGAGAGAAAAAGTTTGAGGGCCCGTGGTTTCAGAGGTTTCAATCCATAGACCACAGGCTCCTTCCTCGGGGTCGAGGTGAGGCAGGACATCATGGCAGAGGGAAGCAGCTCACAGGGGGATCAGGAAGGAGAGACAGAGAATCCACTCTCCAACACAAAATACATACCCCATAGCCATGGTCTGGGATAGAGGTAGATCTCTGCCAGGAGTTAGGGAGAATCCTCCAGCCACACCCCACCCGCCTCCAGCCACTCTCAGTTAATCCCATCAGGGACCCATTCACTGATTAGGTTAAGGCTATGACCCGATCATTTCTCCCCTGAACCTCGTGCATTGCCTCACACCTGAGGGTTGGGGGGACACCTCACAAACCATAACAGAGATAGATAGGGATGTCACAGAAAGTTCAATGGCGGGTTAAGGGGCCCCCGGGGCTTAGGAGGCAGCATTTTGAGCCCAGGCCATGCATGTAGACTCGCAAGTCTCTGCAGTGGTCAGGTACGATGACCAACAGCTGAGGCATTGTTCTGGGTAGAACTTATTCACACCAGGCAGGTGGGTTTGAGGTGGGCTGAGCGGAGTTGGGAGGTGGAGTGAGCCGAGGCCTGGGCACAGGGCCAGAGGGTCTTGCCTGTCACCTCAGGATGCTTCAGGATGGTCTGATCTTGGGTTGGTGTGCACAGCCGTGGCCAGTCCTGGGGTCTCCTCCTCAGGTGGGCCTCAGATGAGGGAGCCACTTTCCATTCAGTGGTCTGCTATGTTTGAAAGCTCATGGCCCTGTTTTTTCTGATATGGGGTTGATATGTCCATGCCTCCATGTGCTTCTGACTTCATTGGAAACTTCACAGGAGGGTGTGTGTGTGTGTGTGTGTGGTGCTGGGGATTGAACCCAGGGCCTTGTGCATGTGAGGTAAGCACTCTAACAACTGAGCTACATCCCCGGCCCCAGAAGGTCGTGATTTATTAAAACATTAATTCATCAGCTCATGCCGCGTGGTCATGCTGGTCAGACGATGGGGTTGGCCTGTTTGAAAAGCTGTGGAGGGCCTGGGCAGTGGCTCAGAGAAGAGCGCTGGCCTAGCATGCATGGGGCACTGGGTCCACCCTCAGCACCACATTAAAAAATAATAAAATAAAGGTCCTGTGTCCACCGACAACTAAAAAATGAATGTTTAAAACAACAACAAGCTGTGGGGCGGTTCCACCTGGCGCTTGCCTCCCCCTGGAGCGGCTCAGTGACGGCTAGGGCTGGCGAAACAGCACTCAGGGTCAGGCACAGCCGGGCAAGCCCGGAGCTTCCACGGGGACCTTAGTGCGGGCATAGCCTGCTGTCCACCTGCCCTGGTGCAGATGACGGCCCAGGTGTCGGGTGACCGTGGCTGGACTGTGGGCACTCTCCACTGGACATGCGGACCAGAGTGTCTGAGCCACCTGGCAGCTCTCCGCAGCCCAGGAGCTGGAGTGGGCTCCGCGGGGCAGCCCTCCCCAGGGTCCTGGAAGTCAGGGACCCTGAGAGGTGGAAGGCAGTCAGGCCAGCGCTCCGGGAAGCCCAGGCAGAGCCGGGAGGCCTGCAGCACACCACCTGGTCCCCAGTCACCCCACCTTGTCCCTTTCATAAATTCTTCTATTGCTTTAATCTGAATCAAGTCTCTCTCCCTCGCAGCCAAAGCATCCTCACTAAACCACACGAGAAACCCACCCGAAAGCTCTCAGTGAACATTCTGCCTCGTGGACCTCCGGTGCTTAGGGTCCTTGTTGTTTTCTTGGTCCCAAGATACTTTTTTGAAGTTTTAATTTGTCTTATTCTTGAAACTCAAGGAGATTTCAAGAAGTGAGAGGTGAGCAAAACAGACGGTCTCCAAAGGGAAAAGAAGAGAAAGCAACAATAGCACAGATTTCAAAGCCCTCGGAAAGGTTGACGTCTCCTTTTCATCTTAAGATGCTGGTGGCTTTTACATAATTATTTACCATCAGGTAACAGGCCTAAAGTCCAGCCGTCTTACGGGGGCCAGGCAGCACCCACCTAGGGATATGTAAGGGAGCCACTGTGGGGACGGCCACGAGCTCTGGGGCTTCTGCACTAAGCACAGGCCCACACCCAACGGGACAGGGCTCCCGGGAGCCAGGGGATGGAGCTGGCCTTCCGTGAGAGGGAACTTGCAAGGATATTCTGGAAGGTCCTTTGCTGGAGCAACGTCCAGAGCCCAAACACTTCTGGTCCTTCCCGTCCTTTCGGTATCCCCAGAGGTTGGTTGGGTCAGAGGTCAGAGGTGTGGTGCGGACCCCAGGCCATGGCTCACTTCACAGAAGGACGTGTTGTAGTGTCACTGAGTGACTCCGGAAGGCGGCAAGGTCACCTTCTCCCAGGTGCCTGTGTGCAGACTCAGCTCCTGATTCAGAGGGAGAGTGCCATCTGCTGAGTCAAAGTCCTCATTTCCACCAGCCCTGCACTGATCCCAGGACCCCGACCCCAGGACCCCACAGGCACCATGGACGTGGGGACGTGACAGGCACAGAACAAAGGCACAGGATAGCCAGGGATGGGGCCCAGGGTCAGACCGCCACTCAGGGGAGGCAGGGACATCCTGAAGCCCTGGGCTGTGCCAGCCGCAGACCAGGGAGACGGCAGCCTCCCCAGCTCCCCTGGGGAAGGAGATGGAAACGCAGCAGGCCCCATGCACCCCAGAGGCCCGAGACCCAAGGGGTGGAGCCGGCAGCGAGGCCTATGGAGGAAAAGGAAGGTGAGGCCGTCCACGCAAACCGGGCCCCAGAAAAGGGGGTGTTGCCCAGCACACAGTGTCCAATCAGGGTCCTCTGAGCCACCTGCCCCTGCACACCTGGGGCCCCAGATCCACACAGGACATGTGAGAGTGTGAGAGTGTGTGAGAGGGTGGGTAAATGTGAGTGTGAGCATGTGGGGTGTGTGTGTGAATGTGTGTGCATGTACGTGTGAGTGTATGTGAATGTGTGTGCATGTGTGTGAGTGTGTGAGTGTATGTGAATGTATGTACATGTATGTGTGTATGTGAATGTGTGTGCATGTGTGTGAGTGTGTGTATGTGTGTGCATGTACGTGTGAGTGTATGTGCATGTGTGTGAGTGTATGTGAATGTGTGTGCATGTGTGTGAGTGTATGTGAATGTGTGTGCATGTGTGTGAGTGTGTGAGTGTGTGTGAGTGTATGTGAATGTGTGTACATGTATGTGTGTATGTGAATGTGTGTGCATGTGTGTGAGTGTGTGTATGCGCGTGTGTGTGCATGTGAGTGTGGGGGTGGGGGCTGAGCACCACAGAATCACTGGCCCCAGCTGTGATTCCAGGCAAGCCTTGGAGATAGCGATGGGCCCCACTGCCTCCTGTCCCTGGTGGAGGCCAACCAACTGCTGTCCTCACTGCGACCCCCCACTGAGGGCTCTGGACACCATCTGTCCACAACTCCTGTGGGAACTTACTGTCCTGCACGGCTTGTTCAGACACACCGTAACCTTCACCTGGCAGCGTCCTGTCTGAAGGTCACAGGATGTGCGGAGAAGATGCTGTGGCCTGTTTGCCCAGGTCTTGGGTCTCTCTGGTGTGTCCCTAAGCCCAGGACCCCTCAGGTCCTGAGGACTCGCCTATTAAAACCTGCAGGGCCTTGTGAGGGGCTGGGTGTGCTGAAAGTCACACGAGCTGGACCAACGCTGCACACGCTCTATTTGGAGAAGCTGCCCAGACTCCAGGGCAGTGAAAGGCAGCCCCTGTCCTGCCCTCCAGCAGCGTCCAGGGAGACCGATGTGATCCCCCACCGTGTGCATGGCTTCAGTTAGTCCTTTCTTTGACTGACCACCAGGAGACAGACTTAGCCCTGCTCCCACCTGGGCCAGATGATAAATCAGGGGCAGCTCAGTCCTCTGTGCTGGAGGGCACAGCTGAAGCCAGCTGAGACTGTCCTGGGGTCAGCTCCTACTTTCACTTGGGGACTCCAGGGGCACCCAGAGCAGGGCCACCAGGAGATACAGCCATCAGAGACTCCTCCGCAGGCCGCAGGTCCAGAGGTCCCTCCTTTATCTGTCCACTCCCCACAGGTGGCAAAAGGCCAGAGGGCTGGAGGCAGTGCAGGCAAAGAGCTGTCCTAGCAGAGCGACACTCCTGCTGGGGACAGCGGCATCCTGGGGACACCAGAAACCCAGGGACACCGACATCCTGGGGACACGGGCATCCTGGGGACACCGACAACCTAGGGACAGTGGCATTCTAGGGACACTGGCATCCCAGTACTGCCGTGGAATTAGCCCTGCGTTTGTTTTTAAATTCTTAATGAACATGATAATTGGACACCCTTTGGGGCACCTGTGCGATTCCAACACGGGTGCCCAGCACACAGTGTCCAGTCAGGGTAATTAGCCCTTCCTTCTCCTTTTCATCTGGAGGTCCGACTCCTCTGGTCTTCACGGAGCTGCCGTGTGGTTGAGGACATGGTGTCCCCGCCGCGCTGGGCAAGACAAGGCCCTGTGCTCCTACCCGGCTGGGAGTTGGTTCCTGTGGTCCGCTCTCTCCCCTGCCCCCCAGCCTCGGACAGCCACTGTTCCACATTCGAGTAGCACCTGGGGGAACCTGATCCCTGAGCTACCCCCGCCCAGCCCTCTTCAAACTTTTGGGGACAGGGCCTCACCAGTGTGGAAGCTGGCCTCAAACTGGCAATCATCCTGCCTCGCCCTCACAAGCAGCGGGGCCTGTGGGCACAGCGTGGCCAGCCAGGCTGGTGGTTCTCAGTCCCCACGTGTGAGCGAGAAGGGGCCCCTCGCCTCCCTGCCTGGATTATCTCACCTAACACAGTCCCTTCTCCTTCCATTCCTTTTCCCGCAGTGACAGGTGCCATGGCTTTTGTGGCTGGGGGACATTCCATTCTATGTATACGCCACATTTCCTCAATCTGTTTGTCGGCTGACGCACACCTAGGTTCCCGCCACCTCTTACTGCTCCTCTGTGACATGCTGCTGCAGGTGCCTCTGGGTCTGCTCCAGGGGGGCCAGCTGGATCCCACGGTCACCTGCTTCTGGTCAACGGGAGCGTCTGTGCTCTTTGGGTGCTGGCCTGGGTCTGCTGCACGTGGCTGCATCGTGCTGGTCCTGCCCTCCCCTCCATGATCTGTGCAGGGTCTTTATTATGAAGACCTGGGTTTCACCAACTGCTTTCCCGGCACCTCTGCGACAAGAGGACTTGTGCAGTTCACGGCTGTCCCGCTGCGTGATGTGGCTGTACCGAGCAGCCTTTCCCCTTGGGAGGAGTACCACTGACTATGAGCCACTGTCCTTTGGATGAGCCATGGGATTGACAGTTTCCTCATCTGTGTTCTTCGGGGACTTTGGTCTACAGTGTGTGCTTTTGCTGTCTGTCTGGTTGGTATCAGATGCTGCTGCTCCGCAGCATGAATCTGAACAATCTCTGGGAATATTTTGAGCAGAGCTGGTGTCCTTAAAATCTGGTAGAACTCAGGTGTGGCGCCATCCGGCCCTGGGCTTCTCTTTGGGGGACTTTCTGTTACTGATTCAACCTCACGCTCACCTTGTCGGTTCGGCTTCCACATCCTGTGGTTCCATGTGGGTGGATCATGTGCATCCAGAGAGCTCTCCTTTCCTTCTAGCATCTGCAATTCTGCATTCGTCATCCCAGGCCACCCTAGCGAGTCTCTGTTGCTGGCTATTTTTTCATCTCTGATTTTTTTTATTTGTGTCTCTATTTCTCTCAGTTCACCTACCCTAAAGTTTGTTGGATTTATCAAAAACCAGCCATTCATTTCATTCATCTTTTGTATTATTAGTGTTCAGTCTCTGTCTCAGCAACCTCTGCTCTGAACTTGCTCTTTGTTTCCTTCTACTAATTTTGAGTTTGGTTTATACTTACATTTCTAGGTCTCGGAGATGCATGTTCAGGTTATTTGAAATCTCTCTCCTTCTCTCTCTCTCTCTCTCTCTGTACTGCCTTTGTCGTATCCGTAAACTTTAGTACGTTGTAATGTCTTAATTTCCCTTTTGATTTCTTTGTGACCATTTCTTGTTAGAACCATGCTGTGAAGTCTCCATGAATTTGCACAATTTCTGGTTTCTTATGTTGTCGTGTCCTAGTTGTATTTTTGGGTGGTTGGAAAAGACAAGTGGAACACTTTGATTTCATGAAGACTAAGTCTGTGGTCTAACATATGATCTATTCTAGGGAATGTTCCCTGTGCTGACAAGAAAAAGCGTGTGTTCTGCAGCTGTCTCGTGCAATACCCTGTAAATAGCTGTGAGTTCAATTGGTCTATAGAAGAGTTTAGCTCAGATTTTTTTTGTGGATTTTTGTCTGAAGATCTCTCCACTGATGAAAACAGGATATGGAAGTCCCTCCATTATCCCGCTGGAGTCTGACTCCCTTCACGTCTAACACTGCTATGCGGTCCTTGGGTTTTCCAGCGTTGGGTGCACGTGGGCTTGCAGTCACTAAGTGTCCTTGCTGAATGGATCCCAGGTCATGACATGGTGTCCTTCTTGGACTTTTTACTGTTTTCAACCCAGTCTGTGATGTCTAGTCTAAGTGTACACCTGCTGCCTGGGGTTCTGGCTGTCTGGAGCCCTGTTCCTGGCCCGTCACCGTCTGTCTGCTTGAGTCTTTGCTGGGGAGCTGGTTTCCTGGAAGCAGGTATCCCTGAGTCTTGATTTCATCCACTTGGCAGTTGTCACCTTTTAACTGGGGTCCAGCCCCTGTGTCCAGGTTGTGACTGCCGGGCGAGGGCTCGCTGCCCTTGTTTTGCTGACTTGCTTAGGTGGCTTTGAAGGTCGTGAAGGTCGCGTATCCTTTCCTTCCTCTCACTCATTGACGGTTTATAGATGAGGCTCCCGTATTTCTGCTTCTCCTGGTGCATCTGAGCTGCTGTGCTTTCACGTGTTTCATGACGATAGTCCTCCCTCCTCCACCCCGGTTGAGTCCTCCCTCCTCCACCCTGGCTGAGTCCTCCCTCCTCCACCCCGGCTGAGTCCTCCCTCCTCCACCCCGGCTGAGTCCTCCCTCCTCCATTCTGACTGAGTCCTCCCTCCTCCACCCCGGCTGAGTCCTCCCTCCTCCACCCCGGCTGAGTCCTCCCTCCTCCACCCCGGCTGAGTCCTCCCTCCTCCACTCTGGCTGAGTCCTCCCTCCTCCACCCCGGCTGAGTCCTCCCTCCTGCACTCCGGCTGAGTCCTCCCTCCTCCACTCCGGCTGAGTCCTCCCTCCTCCACTCCGGCTGAGTCCTCCCTCCTCCACCCCGGCAGAGTCCTCCCTCCTCCATTCTGACTGAGTCCTCCCTCCTCCACCCCGGCTGAGTCCTCCCTCCTCCACCCCGGCAGAGTCCTCCCTCCTCCACTCCGGCTGAGTCCTCCCTCCTCCATTCTGACTGAGTCCTCCCTCCTCCACCCCGGCTGAGTCCTCCCTCCTCCACCCCGGCTGAGTCCTCCCTCCTCCATTCTGACTGAGTCCTCCCTCCTCCACCCCGGCTGAGTCCTCCCTCCTCCACTCCGGCTGAGTCCTCCCTCCTCCATTCCGGCTGAGTCCTCCCTCCTCCACCCCGGCTGAGTCCTCCCTCCTCCACTCCGGCTGAGTCCTCCCTCCTCCACCCTGGCTGAGTCCTCCCTCCTCCACCCCGGCTGAGTCCTCCTTCCTCCACCCCGGCTGAGTCCTCCCTCCTCCACTCCAGCTGAGTCCTCCCTCCTCCACCCCGGCTGAGTCCTCCCTCCTCCACCCCGGCTGAGTCCTCCCTCCTCCACTCCAGCGGAGTCCTCCCTCCTCCACTCCGGCTGAGTCCTCCCTCCTCCATTCTGACTGAGTCCTCCCTCCTCCACCCCGGCTGAGTCCTCCCTCCTCCATTCTGACTGAGTCCTCCCTCCTGCACCCCAGCTGAGTCCTCCCTCCTCCACCCCGGCTGAGTCCTCCCTCCTCCACCCCGGCTGAGTCCTCCCTCCTCCACCCCGGCTGAGTCCTCCCTCCTGCACTCCAGTGGAAAGGCTCCCTGACTCCAGAGTGACATGCGGCCACAGTCCCTCAGCTTTCCTTATCTTGGAGGTTTTATTTGCCCTTAGTTTCTAAAGGACAGCTCGGCAGGCTGTAGTGTTGTGTTCTCGGCAGTTTTTGCCCCCAGAACTTGTGACATGTCCTGCTGTTCTCTCCTGGGTATAGAGATGTGCTGAGGAGTCTGCTCCTATTCGAAGGTGATTGCCCTTACGTGTGGCCTGGAGCTTTGCTCTTGCTGTGTTGGGGTTCTTTTCTCTTGGGCTTTGACACTCTATGCTGTGCCGAGGGTCTTTCTCTGTTGGGGGGCCTATGTTCCTCCAGTACCTACCTGGATGTCCACCCCTTCCCACGACTAGGGAAGAATTCAGCTATTGTTAAACGCTCAGGTTTCCTAGGCTTTTCCCCATTTCTCCACCTTCTGGAACTCCAAAATTCAAATATGTGCTTGCTTAATGGCATCTCAAAGTCTCCCATGTTATCTCCATTTTCTAGACTTTTTCTTTTTATGATTGGGATATTTCACAAGACCTGTCCTCAGATTCAGATATTCTTCCTTTTCTTGATCTGGTCTGTTGTCAGCACTTTCAACTGTACTTTTTACTTCACTTAGTGAGTTCTTCGTTACGAGGATTCCTGGGTGGTTCTCTCCATGGTTTTCAGCTCCTGGCTGCCTTCCTGCAGCCCTGCGCACCTCGCTGAGCTCCCTCATGGTTGTTCTTGGGACCCTCACGTCCAGGCCCTCTGGGGGTCTGCTGCTAGAGTTGCCCTGCTCCTGGAGGCCTCATGTTACTGTGCTGCGCCATACTTGTGGTTCCCTCTGTTGAGACGTGGGGGTCTGGTGGACCAGTTGCTTCTACAACTTTGTGAGTGACTTCCATGGGAACTGGCTGCCCCGGAGCTGTGCCGTGGGTGTCTGCTCTGCAGGGTTGCTCTGGCTCCCGTGGACTAGAGTCTCCCTGGAGCTTTGGCCATAACCCTGGGGCAGGTGCAGGGGTGGTGGGTGGGAGATAGAAGCTCTAGTCGCTCAGGAAGTGTGGTGCACAAAGCAGGGGCGGGGCACCCCATGTGGCCACCAGCAATTGAATTGGTGGCACCAGGGACACTGAACATGTTTCCTCAAGAGAGGCCACGAATGGGGACGTGGTGCACATGGGCTGAGAGGCAAAGTACAGAATGCACGCCCTTGGCCTCAGCAGGGCTCCGGGGCCATGTGGTCCACTAGCATGGCTCCACCCCAGCATGACCCCACACCCTGCAGCAGCCCAGCCCTGGTGAGGGGGAGACAATGTACGCGCCTTCTCTGAAGCAAAGCCACGGAGCAGACACCAGGCAGCACCCACACACTGACAGGGGCTCCGAGCGGTGACTGGGCCTTTCCTGCAGCCGTGTGGGCAGCAGCTCTGCTGGTTTTGCAATGGGCTGCGATCATGGGCTAGGGGCTGGAGAGACCCTTGGTACTCTGTTGGGCATTACCTGAGTGGACACCTTGGCTCAGGGCGATGCACATGCAAACCTGATCATCTGAGGGCAGCAGAGCTGTCACAGGGCCCGTCAGTCTAGCTCAGAGGAGTCTGACCCCTGCTTCCCCATCACTCAGACGGTCGGGGGGCAGCAGCCCCCAAGGCAGTGCTGGGGCTTAAGGACAGTCTCTGATCTTCACCGTCCTGCAGGCTGGTAGACTCAGGCCTGGGCTGGGCGGCCCCTCCTGGGGCCTCTCTTCTTGGCTGGGGGACTCCATCTTTTACCTGTGTCCTCAATGGTGGTCCCTCTGTGTATCTGTCCTCATCTCCTCTTCTGATAAGGACTCCAGTCGGGGGGATCAGGCCCCCAGACCTCATTTCACCTAATCCCCCTTGTGAAGTCCAAGTGCAGCCACACTCTGGGGTGCTGGGGATCAGGAGGCCCCCAGGTGAGCTGTGGGACATGGTTCAGCCATCACACACGAAGGCAGCCGAGAAAGCGAGAAGCTGAGATTTTATTACCCCATTAGCAGGAGGACATGACAGAGACTCTAAGTCATCCCTCCAGGTAAGGGCCTAGATAAGAAAAAGAGATAATTTTTTGCATCACCAAATTCTCATTACCTTTTCTTTGATATTTTATTGCTAAAATCTTCTTTACACGGTGATATTCTGATTTAAGAAGAGCAGGCCATGTGCCCTGCAGCCAAGAATATATCCAAGCTACTATAAATATGTTGGCTAATATTTTCCTTTCCAAATTATTTCGGTGATAATTGATATGAATATTTTATAGGGTACTGATTCCACAGCTGAGTACAGGATCATGCGGAAATGTGGTGCTGAAATATTTGAAATGGCTGAAACTTCATCCTTGGTAAAATATTAGGGTCGTTTCAAACTTTCCAGAAACCAACAGGCACTGCAACTCCTCTAGCTTTGATTCAGAGGCTCAGACGCCTATAAAAAATAGATGAATCAGTTATGAGTCAAATAATTTGGTAAGCAAATTATTAACTAATAACACACCTTTCTCCCCATAATCTACTATCGGGAGTAACTTAATCACACAGAAGTAAAATCAATGCTCAGTGTTGCAAAAACAGATAAAAATCACTGAGACATGTGCACAAAGCTCTATTGGAAAACGTCTGGGTGTCGGAGATGAAGTGGTAGAAGACGGACACCGGAGAGCGCGCTCCCACACAGGCATCTGCACAGAGGGCTGGCCTCTTGGCTCCCACTCCTGTGCCTCGCCAAGGCTGGTGGACAGGGTACTGACCTTCTGGAGGGGCTTCCCAGTGGTCAGCTTGCCCTTGGCCAACATGTGCATTGAGGGGGTCGCCTTATTTGGGGGAAAGGACTGAATACTGAAAGACCAGATTCCACTGCGAGTCTTGTCCTCTCTGGACACATAGTGGACAGTGCCCAGTGAGACAGACAGAGTGGCCCATGTACTCATGTGGGCCAAGGCCTTCCTGACAGGTGAGGGTAGACTCTCGTAGCCCAGGGAAATGGGGCTTTGGGGGAGTTCTGCTGAAGAGGGCAGAGGAGGCCTCAGTGGGGTGGTGCCTGCTGACCTACTGGGTTCACCTGCACAGAGACCAGTGGGGGGTGGACCACACCAAAGCCAACTGACGTGTCTTCTAGAGGGACCCTAAAGGCTGGTGTTGCGGGCCTTGGGGGCATTTTCCGTTTGGTGTGGAAGGCCTCATATCGACAACGTAAATCACATCTGAGTCGGACGTGTGCCTGCTCACTAGGTTTTCCCCAGAGTGTTGGGCTTCGTGAGGGGCAGAAGGCTGAGGTCCCTCTCCAGTGACCTTGCCACAGGTCCACGCCGGGGCGGGCCCCCTGCATGTCTGTCCTGGAATTCTACAAGAACTTCTGTCCTGGTTTCTTTTGCTGTTTTGTTGATTTAGCTGTTTATAGCTGCTTTTTAAGTTCTGTCCTTTCCAGGTGCACATGACGGTGGAGTGTGTTGTGACATGAGACACACATGGCGTCTAACATGCTAGTGAACACCATGTGCAGTCTCCGTGGGGCTGTGTTCCTGCCTGAACACAGGAAAGTCAAGTCTGTTTCACTCTTTGTCCAAAGTTGGAAATGACTAACATGTCCTTTCAGAGGTGGCAGAGTAAGTAAGCTTGTTCACCTGGACAAGTCGAGAAAATTCAGGGCTGTCGGCTGTCTCGCCACAGGAGGACGACGCCGTGTTCTGGTCAGTGCTCTGCAGCTGTTCATCATAACCAGCTCGTTTTGACTCGTTCATGGCCACAGGATGTCCTTTGCCCTGTTGGGATTCCCACCCTTCTCTCTTCCTCGCCCGCTCCCTCCCTCCCCACTTCCTCCTCCTCCACCCTCTTCCTCTACCCAGCCGTCCTCTCTCCTATTTTCATGAGATCCCCATCTTTTCCCTTTCTTCACCTCTAGCTTCTGTATAGGACAGAAAACTTCGGGGCTTGATCTCCTGGGTCTGGCTCGTTCCACTGAGCCTGGTGCTCCCCCGCTCCGTCCATCTGCAAGCAGACGTGGCCGCTGCGTTCTTCAAGGCTGAGTAGAGCTCCACTGTGGAGCAGAGCCTCACTGTTTCCTTTGTCACACTGGAGCACCTCCAATTCCTCCTTCTGTGACTGCTGGGTCTCTCCAAAGCCACCTCTGTGAGGAACAGTCCACCCCCTAAAGTGTACAGTGTGATGATCATGACAAATGTCTGTGGCCACTTAATGTCCCCCCTAAGGAACATTCGGAGCATTCCCACCCCCCAAGAGCACTCACCCCACCCCTGGTCACCTCGGGATGTGGCCGACAGGCCAGGTTGTGTTTCTGGGATCTCACACTCGCGGAAGCACTTGTGTGGCAGGCGCCCTGTGGCCCCAGCCTTCACAGAGCAGAACGCTGTGGAGACCGCCCTGGTCACGTGTGCCAGGGCTGCATGCTGCCTCCTGGTTGGTCATGCCACAGTTCAGGTCGCATCCCAGTGCCCAGCCACTAAGAGCAGGGCCACTGCAGGTGTCCGGCTGTGTCTTCGCAGGAACACGTCTCCTGTGCCTGAGGGAACTACTCAGATGTGGAACTCTCCACGCTCCTGCTCAGTGTATGTCTGACCTTGTAAGAGACCCCCACCTGCCCGGAGTGGCCCCCAACACCTCCCACAGTAGGGTACAGAGGCGCCTGAGCCAACATTTGGTATTATCTGCTGGAGTCCGGCTGCAGCAAAATAACTGAGGGGTGACGAACAACTTGTGTACATTGATACAGCAGGAGTGGGAGCCGTTTATTGTAGGACAGGAGGGGTATATACACATTCCACACAGCTTATCTAATTAGCATAAACTAGATACAGCAGTCAACCAATCAGGAATCTCCACATTTAATGGCTCGCTGGTGTTACTTCACAAACCACTCCCTCTAGCAAAATGCCAGGCGCCATCCACACTTGTTTACAGACTCTAACATTTGCCAGGCGCCATCCTGACTTGTTTAAAGACTCTAACATTTCCCCCTTTTGTTTAATTTAAATAATGACCATAGTGGTTTTTACACAAACACCAAAATTGCTACAAGCAGAAGGGGAAGATACAAAATGCCACAATACCAAGCCAATTGATGGCTCCATGCAAGAAGCCCTTGGAAAAATTATACCAGCAATGACACTGTTAGCAAAGATACCGAGTTACAATTTGTTGTAGATTACAGTTTGTTGTCTTAGTCCAGGTAAAGCAGTGTCTCAATAGATTAACTCACAGTCCAGGTAAGTTCACAGTCTAGGTAAGTTCTGCAGGCAGCTAGCCTAAGCTGTAGCAGCAGAAACAGCAACAGCTCTGAAGTCTCATCCGTTTCTCAGCCGAAGTTTTGTCCGGTTCTCAGCAGCACTAGAAATTCTTCCACCCTTGTCCTCACCGGCACTGGGATGAAGGCAGGAACTCTGGCAATGATGCTAAAGAAAATCCTGTAGTATTCCAGCAGGTGCTAAGAAAACAACCTTCTGAACAATTTAGTACATTATCTCAAGGTTTTTTACATTTGAAATAAGCCTTAATAGTGCTCATTACTCATTAGCTTCCAGGTGTGGGAGAACCATTGTAGTTACTGGCCTTGGAAATGATCAAACTTCAGGGACAGGGACCATCTTCTGCCTGCAGCAACCCAGGGCAGCCCCAGATGGCCCCGGGGAGAGTCCAGGGAGTGTTCCGGACTCAAACTGCCACTGGGCACAGGGAGCAAGAGCCTGCAAGACTGTGCCTCCTGGTCAGGTCTGGATTTGGGCTCTCGCAGTGGCGTCCCACTCCCCCGGGCGGGGGGCGGGGAAGAGCCGGCTGCCGCTGCTTGGAAAGCCCTTGCTGCGCCTTGACCGGCTCGAGCACGTGGCAGCCGCCGCGCACCCTCCGGTAACGAAAAGTATTCAGTAACAGCCTTTTGCTGCAACTTTTTTCCTGATAATCCTTCTTCTGAACTTTCTTTTTCTTTCTGACTAGAGTTCCTGGGCTTCTATCAACACATGCCCTAACTGCTCTTGGTTCCACTGGGGTGCCTTCTTCACTTATCAATTTACCTAACACCCCTTCCATATTTTCATCACAAAGACAATACAATACACTGAGACAAAACAAGACACAAACATACTGTATCAATCTTCTCCATTTTCTCAAAATGGCCATTTTTCCTCTCGTCCTATCTGCCTAGGGACGAGAAGATTTGCTCCCGTCCTATCTATGGATGGGCAGCTTTTTTTCTCGTCACTTACCCCCGAGTGTCCCGGGGCTCCCTGGACGGGCCACCATCTGCCGGAGTCCGGCTGCAGCAAAATAACCGGCAGCAACTTGTGTACATTGATACAGCAGGAGTAGGAGCGGTTTATTGCAGGACAACAGGGGTATATATACATTCCACACAGCTTATCTAATTAGCATAAACTAGATACAGCAGTCAACCAATCAGGAATCTCCACACTTAATGGCTCACTTTTGTTACTTCTCAAACCACTCCCCCTGGCAAAATGCCAGGTGCCATCTTGACTTGTTTACAGACCTTAACATTTATCAGAATTCTAGATGTTTACCATTCTAGAAGAGATCAGAGTTTCCATTTCTAAAACTCATGTCATTTCACTTCTAGTAGGATGACTAATAAGGTGAGCCCTATGTGAACTTATTAAATACATACATCGCTTTTTCTTAGTGTTTGTTCAAATATTGTTTTCATCTAGTTTTTCTTGGGCTGTCTTAATATTGAGTTGCAAGAGTTCTTTATATTTGTGGCAACAAAGTTTTTAAAAGTAAGATATATATTAGGTAATGATTGTCCCATGCACCATTCATTCTAACCTTTTTCCTAAAATTGTCCTTAGAAGAACAAATTTTTAAAAAGCTCCATTTATTTAAAAAAATTTTAATTTTTTTTTTTTTATAGCTCAAGCTTTTGATGTGTTACCAAGGCCGTGGGTGTCTTCTCCTGCAGTGTGTTACACAGTGGTGTTGTCTGAGCTCTCGGTGTAGGTCTGTGATCTATTTGAATAGTGTTGTGTATGGTGGGAGAGGCTCCAGTCTCTTTGTTTTGCACATGGATTTCTAACTGGCCCAGAAATATCTCCACTGAATCACTTTGGCCTCTGCTGCAATTTGGTCTTAATGCTCCACAGGCCCAGGTCTGAGAGACTTGGTCTCCAGGGAGACAGTACTGGTAGGTGGGGCCATGGGAGGCCCTTAGGCCCTCAGGGGCCACCCTTGAAGGGGATGGAGGGAGCCCAGCCCCTTCCTCTTATTCCTGCCTCCTGGCTGTGGCCTGAACAGTTTGCTCGGCTGTGCACCCCCACCTCTGCCCATTGTACCCCAAAGAGAGCTCTCAAGCCCGGGGGTCATGTTTGGGTCTGCGACATCCCCCCAGGGGCTCGGGTACTGAAAGCAAGGCCCCCAGTGGGGCAGGTGCAGAGGGGAGGCTTTCAGGACATGATGGATCTAGGAGGCTCTGACCCATCAGCCGTTCACCATCCAGTGACGCTTGCTCGGCACCGCTGCCTGGATCAACCCGTGACAGCTGAACAGACTCCCGGAAGGTAGACCCAGCCAAGGGGCTAGGTCCTGGTGACAGGCCTGCGAGGGTTTACCTTCTCCCAGCCCCTTCTCCCCTGCCCCCCGCCCCTCAGCTGCCACAAGCAGAGGGCTGTCCTCTGCCACCCCCCACCATGATGTTCTGCCCACTCCAGGCCTAGAGCAGTGGAGTGGGAGGCTGACCATGAACTACGTCTGGAGACCATGGGCCAGAATAAATCTCTCCTACTCCAAGTTGTTTTCGGCAGGGATTTTGGTTACGGAGACAAAAAGCTGACTAACAACCCCAGCTCCCTTCCCCCTGATCCTGAGCTGGAGCCAGAGTGGACTTCAGGTGTCTCCAGGGCTCGCTCACAGGGTTGGTAAGCGGCTGAAGCAGCTGTCACTCTGCACGTGCAGGTCTATCTGGGCTCCCTACGCGCTCTGTTCATCTTCCCATCTGTCTTCACGGTCTTTCCGCACGTTCTTGGCTGCGGTGATTCAAGTAAACCTTGAATAATGCGGACACTCTCTGTCGCTTCCCTAAACTGACTCGGATGATATAACCTTGTAAGTTCTCAAGATATTTATTTTGTTTTCCTCAAGTATTTCATGTGTTTTGATGGTACTATAATAACATTTTTAAAAAACATTAATTTCTAACTCACTGCATTTAAATATGAAAATGCAATAGGTTTTTGTGTCCTGTGACCTGATCTTACTAACTCAGCGGCTCCTTAGCAAGGCTGCTTCTTATTTTCTATTTTCACATAATCAAGTCATTTACAACTAAAAGAATTTTCCTTCTTCTTTTCCAACCCCAAATCTTCTCTTCACTGCTTCTAATTTGCTGAGAGTGTTTGTCATGAATGAATGTCTAATTTTGTCAACTGCTTATTCCTGGATTGGTTGACAAGATCCTATGCTCTTTTTTCATCATTTAAATCAACTATGGTTAGATGCACGGTTGGTTTTACAACCTTGGAACGATTTTGCATTCCTGGGATGTATACAGTCTGGTCATGATATATATATATATATATATATATATATATATATATATATATATATATATATATATATTATTGTTAAATTCACTCACTAACTTTCTTTTGGTGGGGATCAGGATTGAACCCAAGGATGCTTAACCCCTGAGCCACATCCCCAGCTCTTTTCGTATTTTTTTTAGAGAGAGGGTTTTGCTGAGTTGATTAGAGCCTTACTGAGTTGCTGAGGCTGGCTTTGAACTCATGATCCTCCTGTCTTAGCCTTCCGAGCTGCTGGGACTACAGGCGTGTGCCACCACGCTCAGCTCACTAACAGCTTCCTCGGGAATTTTATGGTCTATCCTTTTCTAGTACAGTTTGTCCACATTCAGAATCTCATGCTGTCGGCCTTGTGAACTCAGGTGCCACGTACCCCGTACTCCTCCATTTCCTAAGGCATTTCTATAGAATGAGGATCCCCGCTTCCTTGCATGTTTGATACCAGTCACCTCTGGAGCTGCCTCTGTGAGGGTCCTTCAACAGCCACAGGGCTGTGCCTGCCGTCTGCTCCTTTCCACTCGGCTGTGGCTCTCAGCAAGAGGCCTCCACACCGTCCTTGAGAACACCCTGTAGTGTCCACCACAGGAGGCAGGCTTTACACTCCCAGTGTGTCCAGGCCTCAAACCCCTGTGCCTTCGGGGACACTGGTCCATGCTGTCCTCTCTGTTTTGTAGCTTCCAATGGAGAGCTAACTGCATGTTAAATCCTCACGAGGAGGTCTGCGGGTGGACTTGGAGGGCCCACTAAGACCTCCAGCTCTGAGCAGCACCGGAAAGGTACAGGTGCTTAGAAAGGCCCCTTGGACTGATGGGGGTGGGGGGAGGGAGGGAGGGAGGGGGAGAGGGAGAGAGGGAGGAGCACAGGCTGTGGAGGAGAGCAGCTTGCTCCGCTCAGAGAGTCGAGTTGCCCGGGGATCAGGAGCAGGGCCTGAGACGCCCTGACGTGCAGGTGTTCACCGACAGTCCTGCCCAGAGCCTGCCCTGCCCAGAGCCTGCCCTGCGTTCTTGGTTTGTACGGTTCAGGGTCACCTGAACTGGAGCAGCTCCCGACTGCGTCAGCTCCGTGCCAACAACTGCCACGCAGGCGGTCTCCACCCATAAGACACCAGGAGCTGGTGTGACTGCCATCCTGTTGGGCACTCAAGACAAAAGGGACCAGGCTTTTACAGCAAGTGTGCCAACAGCGCTAATGCCACGGAGGTGGCGGGGTTGAGGGACATGCCGAAGCTGTCTGGCCCCAGAGGTGTGTTCTCGCGCAGACACAGCTGCTGGGCTGGAAGAATCAAGATGACCTGTGTGACCACTGCCATCAAATTTCAAGTGACTTTTTGAAAGGCTTCTCTTCAGTGCTTGAGACGAGTGCTGTGTGGCTTCAGCTGGCAGGAGGGACAGGGACAGGAACTGCACAGAGCGCAGAGCCTGCGGAGGGAGGCTGAGTCCTTCCCGCCTGGACGCCTCCTGGAGGGGACTGAGCCTCAGTGGCCAAGGGCAGTGCGGCGGCTGACTGCAAGGCCCAGTTAAGAGTGATCAACTCGTCTGCGTGAGGAGCCTGCGGTGGGCCCTGGGCTCTGGTGCTCACTGTCTGCTCTGCTTCCTAGTGCCTGGGCGTGGATCTGAGTGCGGGCCTCCCCGTGGGTCTTAATTTCTTCTGCATTGCTTTTGACAGTGGGAGTCTGCAAGTTCTTGAGGCCCGTGGACGGACACAGCGGCCTCTCAGAGCTCTGGGTTTTATCATCTGAGTGAGAACATGGAAAACAAAAAGAAAGCAAAACACCGTGTCCTGCAGCCGGGCCAGGCTGTGCGCCTCCCAATTTCAGTTTGGAACAGAGAGAAAACCAGGAGTGAGCCTGGCACAGGCTCCGGGGTGGCATTCAGAGGGGTCTGCAGAACAGCCTGCCCAGGGGTCTCCTTGCACCCGAGGCTCAGGGCAGGGGCACGGGAGCATCAGCCGTCCTGGAGGCTCTTGCTCAACACCACGTCTCACCCTGCCTCCTGCCTCCTGCCTCCTGTTTCTCTGCCTCCTTTGGCCTCGGCCTCCTCTCTGCCTGCAGGCCTCCCTGGGCAGCTGTAGCTGGCACACCAAGAGGCCCAGGGCCACGGAGTCTTCGGCCTCCATATCAGCTCAGGGCAGACCTTTCCTGTGGGGCCTGATCCATCTCTGCGGGTGGCCTCTGTGACCTTCTCCAGGCCCTTCTGACAAGTTGGGAGCCCTTTCCTTTCAGTAGGCACCGTGTCGCGGAAGGGTCTCCTGTGCGAGGAGTTTGTACAGTGGGCCTCTCCCTCCCAGAGCGAGGCTTCTTTATTTCAGGAGAGCTGGGCGGCGTTTCCTCCTCTGGAGCACCCAAGCATGCTGTGGCGGAGGCACACAGGGCCCTCGTCCTCGGCTCTGTTCAGCGTCAGCTGGCGCACAGGGCCCTGCCCGCTCGCCTGGGCCCTCTGATCTTGCTGATTAGGACCACACTGGGGCATCGCATGGTTCCTGGTCCAGCTCCTTGCTCCAGAGCCCACTCCACCTGAGGGCAGCTGCTCACACCTTCCCCGACATGCACCTCAGAGTCCCCCTTAGGCTGTCGGTTCTTCATCGTGCACTTGGAAAGCCTGTGACCAAGGGTGCGACGGTGGGTCCTGGTGGAGTGACCCCCACACCCGCGTGTTAATGTTTTCACTGAGGAGTAACTGTGCAACCCCATTTTTTTCAGTGAGTGAATGCATTGTTCGGGGTCCACTGTATGTCAAAACCTCTGTGTCCCCCTGGCTCTGCCCCCATGTGCTGATCTTTGCCCCAGGCCAGGGACCTTTCCCATGCCATCCAGCTTCCTCCTGGGCTTGGCCAAGGAGCAGCCTGCTGGGGAACAGAGGATGGATTCCTGCCACCTGACAGCTGCCACCTGGTGCTCTGTGCTCCGCCTGCCTCTGAAGGAAGTGCCGGCCAGGGCTCCTGGGCTCCAGAGGGCTTCTGCTCTGTGTCTGCCCGAGGCAGAAAGAGGGACACCAGAGCCATGATGGCCTACCCGGGTGCTCCCCTGGGCCTCTGGGGACCCTCTGTAAGTCCACCACCCTCAGCTGTCCTGCCTTGAGTGGCTGTGACAAATATATTGGCATAACTTTGTTCATTTCTTGCTTCCAATTGTTGTTATTTCTGTTTGTGCATTTTCCTTTTAAACACCCTATAACTGGGTTTTAAAAACTCCCGTTCTGAAAGCTCCTTATTTTGAACAATCCCACGCAGTTATCCCTGGGGTTGGATCCACTGCCTGCCTTATCTGTAGTGTGCAAGTCTCCCTGCTCTCTTGGTCTCTCTTTTTCAATGTTGTATCCTGTCGATGACGTTGGCTCCCCTTTTCCCTGTTATGTGCATACAGACAACCGCGTGTTCTGTTTAAGTGACTTTGGTTGCTTTCTGAAGCTGTCAATGGCATGCTGACCTACGGGGCATAAAGTGGTGTGGACCCTTCACCCTCCCTCCAGGCCTCTCCACAGCCCTGATATTCTAACCACATTCTCCGCTCCCGACGACCCCCGTGGCCCTCGCCATTCACAGGATGTCAGCTTATTCAAGTGACCAGCGTTCACCGCTTCCTCTGTTGGCTGCTTCTCAGAGCCCGTTCGCCATTGGGTCTAGTCCCTCCTCAGCCGGTGGCCCTTCCCAGCGAGGCGCAGCCCTCCTGCCATCTTCCCACTCTCTCCCCACCTCGCGCTCACGAGGGTGGCTGCTGTGCGGTTCTGGGGCTCATTCTCCCAGCCCTGTCCCCGTCCTGCCCCCCTGGAGCACTGCCATCGTCCGCAGGCTCTGAGCTCTGTCTCGCCTCCAGCTCCCCCAGGTGCCTCCCCGACGTGGCTTCTCCTCACGCTCCTCAGCTTGCAGTGGGCTTCCTCGGGCGGAACCTGTCCCTGTCCCGTCCCTGTCCCTGTCCCCTCCCCTGTCCCATCCCCGTCCCCATCCCTGTCCCTGTCCCGAGGCTGGGTGCTGCCATTCGGACTCTCTCAGCTCTCCGTTGCTCTCCCTCCATGCCTTCTCTCAGCACTCCGTGTCCCTGTCACCTCCATGGGCAGGCTTCTCTGACCTTGTGGTAGCTCTCAGCCCTCTTCCTCTCCCCCAGGAAGCCCATCCTGGAGGTCCCCGGGAACGGCCGGTGCTGTTCCTGTGATGGGGAAGTGTGTTTTGTTAATTTCCACGTCCAGCCTGTTCAAGTGGTTTGCAGGGTGGGGCCCACTTGTTCCAGCTACGGGGAGCCTGAGGCAGGTGCCTGGGGGTTGAGACCACCTGGGCAGCACAGTGAGACCCTGCCTCAACACAAAACCAAATGCGGTTTGGCTTTCCCTTGGACGCTGCGGTGACAGGCACACTGTTTGGCTTTCCCTTGGACGCTGCGGTGACAGGCACACTGTTTGGCTTTCCCTTGGACGCTGCGGTGGCAGGCACACTGGCCTGCAGTCTCTTACGCCACTATTAATTCTCCCCGCTATCCTCTCCTCACCTTGTAGGTCTTGGCCTCAGCCGGTCGTCACTGCTCCTGGGAGGGCTCTCTGGGTGCCGTGTGGCCCTGTGGAATTGGGGGCTGTGGTCACTTTCTTTCTTTGTGTGTAAGTCTGTGGTCCCTGGCGACTTGAGTCCCCACCGTCAGTTGGCAGGTCTGAGTGGAGTGGGCGGTACAGGGCAGACCTCACCACAAGCCCCAGCTGGGTCTTGGCCTCTGGGTCTTTCTGGAACGGGTTCTCTGAGCTTCCCACCGGGGCCAGCTGCCTACTGACTCGCTGAGCCTCCTCTGTTCCTCAGAGTCTCCATGTTGAAAGGCGTCCAGCTGCACACGGTGAGGCCACAGCCAGCCCAGGCCCTCCAGCAGACGCCAGGATGGAACTTGGCGTGCAGGGACCTTGTGGGGACAGCTGTGGAGGAACTGTCGGAGAGGGGCAGTGGGCCCAACGGGAGAGCTTTGGACCAGGATGCAGGGCTCACCTGAGTGGAGGTGAGGACAGGCTCCAAGGGATGCCATCGAGGCTTCCACGGCCTGTAGGCCCCGGGGGCTGGGTGTGGTGCCTGAGGCTCTGGGGCCTCCCACCCCCAGGGAGGCTTGGTCTCCACACAGACACGGCTGGGAGTCTCTGAGTGCTTCAGTGGTCTCAGCACCATTTCTGCCCTTCATGTGGAGGCCCCAGGGGCACTGACCACGACAGCCCTCAGAGCCAGGACACCTGCATCCCAGGGGACCTGAGGCCAGGGCTGCACCCCGGGCTCTTGGCTTCTGGCCCACAGGACTCCCATCTTCTCTGACTCTGACTGGGCCCTGGAGGTGAGGGTCCACACATCTTAACCTGCAGGTTAGTGTTAGGACAGAGGCAGTGTCTGTGTCCACTCAGGAGAGGCCTTGACAGAGAAAATCACTTTGCTGAATTTTGTCAGTGAGCCCTGGAGCCTCTGGGGAGCACCCGGTGTGTCCAAGCTGGCCATGGCCCAGCAGAGCACCACTTCAGGGGTCAAAACTGGTGTCCCCTGGTGCCACTTAGTGCTCTCCAGGCTGCAGGCTCCCTCCCCCGTGGGGGTGACCTTCATAAAACCCTGCTCAATGGCATCTCTTGGAGGCTTCTAAGTGGGGTGTGACTAGCTCTGAGCCTTTGCAGGCGTGACCCACCTGGCTCCTGCCTACACTTCACCCCCCTGTGCACAAGGAGCTGGGTACATCACTGCTTCTCTCGGTACTGGCCCCAGCGCTGGACACAAGCCCAATGCCCAGCCCCCTTCCACCACTGCTTCTGCCTCAGGGCCAGGTCCTGTCCATCCCAGTTGGATCGTTGATGACTGGGACTCAGTCTTGTCTGAAGGAGATTCCATGAACACCACCCTTTGTTCGCCCTCCCCCGTGGGAGGGTGGGGAGGAATCGCAGGACCACTGAACCCCCCATGAAGGGAAAGACCAGGCTCCGAGGGCCCAGGGCTGGGTGTGTGATGCCCAGGCCTCAGCCCGGGTGTCCTCCGCTCGGTCTCTCCACACCTGGCCTGATGGTCTGTGTGCAACCACGCATCCTGACCAGCAGGTACGCCGAGGTGGAGGCTCACAGGTGGGCCAGCACAGGCCTTTCCACGTGCACACACGTGGACTCTCGGCCCTGCGTAGAATGAGCGGAAGATGAATGCTTGTTGAACTGGAATGAACTCTCTGGAAACAGAATTATTTAAGCATGACTAACTAGTTTCTATGACTCCAGGTCACGATTATGAGCCACAGTCATTGCGTTTTATCACAGCGAGGAGATGCCCTGGGGACTGCCAGCCTGGTCAGTTCCCCGCAGCTGCTCCTGGGGCCGGGCTGCTTGGTCTCTCTCCTCCGGCGCGGCTCTCTGTTGCTGCTGCTCTCTGACCCCGTGTCTCCTAGGCTCTTAGTCCACTGCTCACAAGACACTTAGAACCTCTGCCAGGGCTTTGCCCAACAGACGGCCAGCCACTCTGCTCAACCAGAAAGGCTCGCTCACCCGCAGGGCCAAGTCCTCGGCTGTGCCTCGGGCAGTGGCTGCTTCCAGACCCAGCCGCCCACCTCAGCATGCTCCCAGCTGGCCTCTGGTCTGGGCAGGATGTCGACTATCTGCTTACCAGAGGGCTGCCTCTGAATGTGCTGGGCGTCAGTAGCCACTTGGTAAAGGGTGACCGAGCTGACCAAGGTGAGCTGCAAGAGGCTGGGCGTCATCTCCTGGCAGAAGCTGTCCTGTCCAGGGAACGAACTTTCCAGGTCACCACGGGCTTTGCAGAGGGCAGTGCTTCAACCACAAGACAGACTTGGGTGGCGAGTGGCCCGGGGAGCCAGTCCTGGGCTGCAGGGCTGTTCCCACCTCTGGACCTTCCTGCTCTCCTGTCCACGGCAGCAGATGCTGGTGGGGCCTGCCGTGTGGGCGGAAGGAAGTCAGGGCAGGTGTCTTCCTCTTGTCTGCTTTGGCCAGAACCCCAGGGTTGCAGGCCACTCACCCGAGGCTACACTAGCTGCAGACAGACCCTTCGTGAGGCCTTTGGGTCTGGCTTGCCTGGGCCCCATGGACCCCCACCTGCTTGCTGGGGGCAGCCAGCAGACCTCTGTGACTCAGGGGTGCTGGGTCCTTTGGCTTCTCAGTTTTCCTTGCACCTTGTGTCTGTCTACTGCTCACCCTCACAGCTGGCCTGGGTTCGTCTCCTTGAGTGGGCTGGGGCTGACTTGACCTCAGCCCAGCTGACCTGAGTCTTTCATGATGCTCCATGGAGACAGGGAGATGGGCCAATTCAGGGAGGGGGCAGTCAGCTCCTGCCTGCGGCTCTGCCCTGTCTGGTCTCTCTGTGGGGGACCGCAGGAGAAAGCTCTCAAGATCCACTTACTTCATAGCCAACGACGCTGAGCTGCGTGGCTGGGGGGAGCGCCGCGGTGCTTGGGGTCATGCACCTCTGTGCAGGTAGAGAGTGGTGGTGTGGGGAGAGGTGTCTGCAGAGCTCGCCATGCTCCCTGAGCCGGGAAGAAGCGGGCCCGGCCCCCTCTCCACGGCGCCCTTTAGTTGTGTTCAGGCGCTCCAGACACCTGGGCTTCTTGTGCCAGTGGGTGAATTGATGGCGAGGCTGAGGTTTGGACACTTATGTGTTGACACCAAAAATAAAGAGAGGCTTCAGCCGAGAAGGTCTGGATCTGCGTCTTGACTAACAGGGAAGATGCACTCAGTAGCTGCCTTTTCATGGGGAGTTGGTGTCGGAGACACCACGGCTGCTCTGATTTGTGGGCAGATGAAGACGTGAAATGAACATCTCCATGCTGCGTTTAATTTTTAAAATCTTGACTTAGAAAAAATAAATCACAATGTAAAGAAAAGAATCAGAGAGATGTCTACTCCCTTGGGAGGACTTTGCAGCAGAGGCTGTGGTAACGTAGAGCACTTCACCAGATGGTGTGCCTCGTGCCCAGGGGGTCCCAGGGCTGTGCCCTGCCCCGTGAGTCACATAGAGAAAGGGAGATCAACGTGAATGGCCAGCAGTGACCGGTCTTCAGCTCAAGGGGACTTGATCACCTGGAAATGATGACAGCGTTTTCCGAGTGTTTTGGCCCCATGTGAGGGCAGTTGGAGTGCAGGGTCCTGAGTGTGTGACGGGGGGGCAACCTCCCATGACCTCGAAGAGCCCTGTGTGTTCAGGGCACGCCAAGCTTCCCACCCCCCAGGGCACAGCACTGGGGGGGTCTAGTGCTGAGGTTTGCAGTCCCTCACCTTCTCCCTCGGGCAGCAGATGAAGGGACCGGCCACCGTGGCACGGGTTCTCCTCTTTCTCTTCCTGACGTTCCTAGAGCCTTTCACTCTGGTTCCTGTTCCCCGGGTGAAAGAATCCTCCCTGAGTGACCAGCACCCGGCTCCCCACCCCCCATTTCCCAATGGTTTCATCGACTTCAAGAATCTCAGTGTGTTGCCCCCTCCAGGAACCCCCAGGCTCACGCTGAGGCCCCAGGGTGCCCCTGGCTGTTCCAGGTGACCCTCGGCTGCAGGTGCATGCTGCCCCAGGGGGTGCCAGGGATCAGGTCGCCCTTAAAACAGGCCCTGGGCCCCCTGAGAGGCTGCGGCGCAGGCTTGGCTGCCCCAGGGGCCCAGGCACTTGGGCCGTCTCTTGCCCAGGGTCCTGGGCACTTCAGAGCCGCGGGAGCACACATGGTCGTAGCTTCTGCAGACAACGTTGGGAGAGACCAGCGTCTCAGCTGATGAGGCTCTCAGGCTCCAGCTAGGCCACGCCTCTTCAGCAGGGAAACACCTCCGCAGTCTGCCATGGCCCTTCCACGGCTTCTTCTGCTGAAATTTAATTCTGTTCCACGAGTCGGTAACAGTTGCTGCTTACTCTACTGATACAAGGAACAGGGGGAAGAAGGGCCCTTCAGAGAGGGCTGAGTGTGGGCGGGACAGATGCCGGGAGCTGCCCTGGGTGCAGACACCTCTAAGTCCTGATGCACGGGGGTTGGAACAGTTGTTGTGCTCCACCGTAACTTGGGCTCCACTGTCACTCCGCTTGGATAATGAGGGGTGGCTCCAGGCGTGGGCGGCTCCCAGTGGGGTTGAGTTACACTTGAAGGATTGTGATCCTACCCCTTTGCCCTTTGGGGGATAGAATATTCCATGGAACAACTTCCCCCAAAAAAACCCTGGGTTGGAGGTGGGCTCCCTCTTCTGGCCTGCCTTGCCCCTCTTGTGGGGCTGTGGCTGAGGAGTGGTCACTGAACCCAAAGAAAGGGTACTTTCTGTGTCTGTGTCTTTATTTAGTCCCCAATTCACTTGGAGTCACCCTGACCAGTTTAGTCGTGTGACATGACAATGACCTAATATTGAGACAGAGGCAAAGGCCCTGGTGTCTGGGGGCTCCTTACCTCCTCAAGTGGGGGAAGAGGGATGAGGTCCCCTGGTGTCCTGGAAATGGGGCAAGCTTCCCCTTCCCTCCACCCTCTACCCTCACCCACGGGTCCCCTCCTCAGTGTGGGCTCTGTGCTGAGCTCCTTCTGGGCCTGACCACGGCGAGAGCTGGGATCCAGTCCGTGGTCTTCCCCTGGCCCCAGGCATGTTGTCGTGGAGGAGAAGAAGGGCAAAGAGGGTCAGGTGCCTTTCAGGGCTCAGGAAGAGAAAGGGGAAGCGGAAGGGCCATGGTCCTGGATAGAGCCAGCTGGACGAGGAGGCAGGTGACCCCGAGGTCCTGAGAGCACTCATGTGTGGCTCCAAGCTCAGCAGAGGAAGGGCGTCATGCACTGGAGTGAGGCCTGCGGCAGGTTCACCATAAGATGAGAAGTAGCTTCTGAACAAAAAGCATGGCCTCACGGTCTCATGGGGAGTTTGGCCGACCGACTCGACTTAGTGCCTGAATGGAATCCAGCTGAATTCATTACAGCCGCTTTTCATGGCCACCTCCCCTGGACAAGGAGCACCTGGAGAAGGTGGGCAGAGCATTTCCGCCTTCCAGCGGCCTCAGCTCCCGGTCAGAAGGGCCAGCTATGCTGGGCCTCACGCTGAGCACGGGGTGAGCTGCAGCTCGTGGCTATTCTCTAGGACTTTTTATAGTAGATCCTTGGTCCTGCTCTGGTTGACCGACGTTTCTGAAATTTTACTTCTGTCCAGCAGATGCGTGGCTCGTGGAGGTGGGTGGTGACCGTGGTGTGCAGTGACGATCTTTGAGAGACGATGACATTTCAGACCCTGCACTGGGCGAGGTCTTATTTCCCTCACCTGAGAGGGGAAAGAGATGAGCTCCACCAGGTCCAGCTGGTCAGAAGCAGGTGCATGCATGTCCTGCTGCAGTGACGCAGCTGGGAAGGCCCGTCACTGGGAAGGGCCTGCTCGGGGTGGCCGTGGGCAGGGCGCCCACTCTGCCTCGTGAGCACAAGGCAGTCCGGAAGGACTCACTGGACGACTTCCCAGCTGGCACCAGGTTCTTCCCATGAGCGGTGCTCGGCCACTTGTTAGGCCGGAGCAGACGCGGCCTCTCCTGTTTACCTACGGTGTGTTTCTCACGTTTTAGGTTACGGAGCTTAAATTAGCATGTCTGATAAGGGAGGCTGTATCTTGTCTTGTCGGAAGGGCAGGCTGGGAGGCCACGGCGGCCAGGACAGTGACCTCGGCACAGGTAGCAGCAGTAAGACGAGTCACCACTGGAAATTATCTACCACCCGAGAAGGTCATCCCATTTCAGCCCTCGGGGTCCCGTGCATCGAGTTGACACAGTGACAATGGCCTATGAGCTTTTGATCCCATTAATTGTTCATGAGAGGTTTGATTAGCCAACAGAAGGTCATCGGGTCAGCGGGTTGTCTTTCTTTCCTGAGAACAGAGACCTGCACTTTGCAGAGGGAAAAACAGAATTGCTGGGCTTCTCTCAAACAGGGCCCTTGCTCCTGATGGTAAGTAGAAGGAACTAGAAGTCTGGGGTTCCTGGAACTCGCCCACATACCCACAGACTGGCTGTGTGTGTTTGAAGAGTGCTTGTGGGTGCTTCTTTCAAAAATAGCAATTATTCTTGGGATTTTTATGATGATTGCTCTGTATGAATGTAATTTAAAACTTCATTGGCTCAGTACAAAGAAAAAATAGTATTATGCAATGTGTTTCCTTATTTTTTTCCTAAAATGAAATAAAATTCATATTTTTTTCTAATGATCAGAGAAATATGTGCTCATTGGAACAGGTCAAGAGAAACAAGAGGGATATTTTTTAATAGTGAAAGCTGAAGCAATGGGCTACTAGCAGGCCTCAAACCGTGTGTGTGTGTGTGTGTGTGTGTGTGAGTGTGTGTGTGTGTGGCCTCCAGGGGGCGCTGTTTATGACTGGCTCTGGAGTTGAGCACATTCCACAGGGGGCCTGGTGTAGCCTGGACATCTTTTGTATACATATTTAACCCTAAAAAGAGTCTTCTGCTGTTTTGAAAACTTTGTTTCCCATATAGTAAAAATTTCACCGTTACCCCAAAGAGAGAGATCATTGAAGTCAGAATTCTCCACCAAGAATGTGGAGTGTTCATGGCTGAGTAATGTTCCAGGGAGAAGAAAGAATCCTGTCATGTGCAGCCAAACTGAGGCAGTGGGAGAACTTCTTCTCATGTGACATGAGCCAGCTCTCACGAATGGAAGCTAAGGGTCCGCCTGAGGGTAGAAGGGTGGCTACTCAGGCTGGGAGGGTGGGGTGGATGATGGGATTTGATCTGTGCACACCCTAAGTGTGTGGAACTGTCACACCTCACCCCATTAACGTGCCCAGTTAGCACAGGTCAATGGATATGGAGGTGGGAAAGAGTGGGAGTCCCGAAACCTCCCTGTTTGTTGGCAGAGAGACCTGCTGCTCCCCAGCCAGGTGCATTTGGGCTTGTGGAAGCACAGCATGGAGGTGGGCTCTGCCCAGCTGTGCTCCTGCTCCTCCTGCACAGGAGATTTGGGGACAGCAGCTGTCTGGGGGTCTCACAAGAACCCCTGCAGCTCCTTAGTTGTGACTGGAGCTCACTGGACGAAGTTCTCACCTTTCCGAGGGCGGCAGGTTGACTCCTGGGTCCTGGCCGCTGACCTGTCAGAGGTGGAGTCCAGCAGGAGCTCCACTCCTAGGGACCCTGTGCCCTCCACCACGTGAAGCTTGGTGACAGGAGAGCCTGTGGCCTCTGCTCTGAGAGGATGGAACATTCTGGGCCAACTGGACCAGAATAATGTTTTTATTTATAGCACGGCTGCAGGTAGCTGGAACCAGACCTGCACAGGTGTGTGACTGACAAGGTCCCTGCGTCCACCATACCCAGGGAAGGGTGGAGGGTGGGGGTCAGTGTGAGAGGAGCTGTCGGGCAGAGGGTCCGAGTGCCGTGTTGCAGGAGGGGGCCTCTGTAACCGGCAGCCCAGGAGCCAGGGCATCTGACCTGCTTCCTGAGCCATGGTTAAACACTGTATATTTAAAGCATATTTAAACACTGTTTCCACCCCAGTCACTCCTGGTCCAGGCGGTCTCCACTGACCCCGGCCAAACCCTTATCCACTGTGAGAGGAGAGGCACTGTGAGTCTTTAGAGCTGGGTCCAGGGAGAAAGGGCTTCGGCCTTCCTGGAAATGTCCACAGAGAGGAAGCAGAGGGGAGGTCCGGAGGAGCTGGCCTCTAATGTCAGCTTTGTGTCATCAAGACACCTGACACAGACGTCTTGCAGGAGGGGAAAGGTCTGTGCTGGCTCACGGTCTCAGGTGCAGTCCAGCAGCCCCGTTGCCTGGGCCTAAGGTGAGGCAGACATCATGGCACAAGAGTGGTGAGGATAGCAGCTCAGCTCACGGCAGCTGAGAAGTAGAGAGAGACACACACAGAGAGAGAGAGAAGAGCTAGGGCAACGGAAAGTCCCCAAGGGCATTCCTCCAGTGACGCCCCTCCTGACTATAGTTCCCACCTCCTCCCAGGAGGACATCCAATATGACCCATCAAATAGCTCAATCCACTGAGAAGGTTACAGCCCTCACGCCCCAATCCCTTCCCAAATGCCCTCCTCTGGGTCTTGCTGCATCGTACCCAGGTGAGCTTTGGGGACATTCCAGGTGCAAACCATAACAGTGAGTGAGTGAGTCTGGGGGAAGATGCCCTCGACAGGCTCCGGAGACACACTTCTTGCAGAAGCTCATGGCCACATCCCCATGTGAGTCTGGTAAGTAGAGCTCCTGGTGTCCTGGTGCTCAGTTGTGACCTGGTGCCCTGTGCCAGGCGAGGAGCCATGCACAGAGCTGGTGCCAGGCAGAGGCATGAGAGACCCCTGGAGCCAGATCCCAGGGAGTGATGTGAGTGGCCAGGAGGCTGACCCTAGACCAGCATCTTGGTTTCAGGGCTGGATGGACCTCTGTGTCCTCATGGCCACTAGTCCACTCTGGGGTGGACTCTCTACCACAGGAACCAATATAAACTCCGGTTGCTTCTCCTGCTCACAACAGGTCCTGACCAACTCCATGCCACCCCTCCTGCCCTCACGCTCTCCTGGAGTAGGACCTGAGAGAACCACCGATTACCCCAAAGAGACTGACCTAAAGGTATTTTACAGGGTCCCAGTGGGAAAGTCTAACTTGGGGTGAATAATTTTAAGAACAGATTATTTAACCAGGAATAATTAAGATACTTAAATTTAGATTTTAAAATCCCTGAAACAACAGGGATAATGAGGGCATTGGGATTATCTATGGGAAGTAAGAGCCCACATTTTTTCTGTATAGTTGAGGGGAGGTGAAGGGTGCTTTTACCCCCACTAGACTTAAAATTCTCCAGCGTATGCAGCAATCAGGTTCTCGGGGGCAACAGAACCCACAGACGTGGGATCACAGAGAGGCTGTACCAGGTGGGCGGGAGTGATCACAGAGGCTGAGAAGTCCCTCCTGGCTGTCCGCAGGCTGCAGGGCCAGGGATGTCTCAGAAGAAGGGTCCAGCAGGGAGCCCCAGGCTCAGGCCAAAGACCTGGAAACCCCTGGAGAGCCTCGGGTGCAGCCCCACATGGAAGGCTGGGGAACTGGGGCCTGGTGCCGCCCAAGGCAGCAGCTTTGGAGAACCCCGCAGCCTAGGGAGGCAGAGAGAGCTTTGCCCTCCTGCTCTCTGTTCCACTAGCCTGGCCGCCACACCCTGGGGGTCCCCCACTCAGGTGGAGAACCCACACGGCATCTTCTCTGAAAGAGCCCTCACAGCCCCACCCAGAGGCACGGCCAGTTCTCTGGGTGTCCCGTTTCATCCTGCTGTAGGATGGGTGCTACTGTCTCTGCTTACAGCTAAGAGCACGTGCCCAGAGAGGCTGGGTCCCTTTTCCAAGGATGCTCTGATAAGCAGCAGGGCTGGGGCTGGGTGCCACAGCTGTCCCTGGAAGCCCCTCAAAACCCTGTGCCATTCAGGAGGGCACTTGGCGTCTGCAGGGGAGAGCGCGTGCTTTTCATGGGGCAGAGGGACGGAGAGTGACTTCCTTGTGGAACATCTGAAGAGCATGAAATGTGGCAATGTGCGAGTTGGCAAAGCAGACACCAGAGATGACCACCTTCCCCTAAGATTTGGGACACAGCTGAGCTCTGTGTAGAAAGGGCTTGGGAGGAGGTGTGGGGACCTGGCAGCCTGGGTCCTCTGAAGGCTTTCAGGGGCCGAGGCCAGTCTCCTCTGGGGAATCTGAGAGCCTTACATAAACCTGGGCCCCCAGCCCCACAGAGAGCCTGGGTGCCCTTCCCCAGCCTTCTCCCCACCCCAGACAGCCTTTGGTCATTCTGCAAAGGGAGACGTGTCACCTTCAGAGAGGGAGGTGAGAAGTCACTGAGAGGCAGGAAGGAGCCTAAAGAATCACGCAGCAATTGGCTTGAAGCAGCCCTGACAGACACAGCCTCAGGACCACACCGCCAGCAGCTCTCGTCTTTGCAGCCTCTTTCCCCTGAAGGGGGTACAGTCCTCAGCAAGCGGCCCATTGTCAACCCACTGGGCCCTGTGCTCTGGCCTTAGACTCCCCACATTCCACCTCAGGGACAATTTCTACCTCCTAATCACTCCCTCCTTCCCTGCCGTGTCCATCCTGCATGCCCCCCTGGGCTGGGGAGCCTGAGGTCACTCATTTCCCTGAGGCTGGCCTCCTTGCCTCCACAAGCCCCAGATCCTCCCCGGGGCCAATGAGACTCTGGGTCCCTCGCGCACGCCCTTCTCCATTATGGTGCCGCTCTCTCCTGCCTTTCTTCCGTCCTCTGAGGCCTCCCGAGCTGGGGTTCCTTAGGGGCGCTGAGCCTAGGGCTTGTGGCTAAGAGGGGCTGAGTGGGTGAGCCCCAGGGGAGCCGGGGTCCGGCACTCAGCCGAGGGCAGAGAAGCCGGTCATCGGAGCGCCACTTGTAGACTTGCACTGAAGCTGGGTGAGGAGACAGGGCTGGGAGTGAGTAGCCCCTGGGGACATGGGGCCTGGGTCCTGCCCACGGCGCCTACCAGGCAAGGCCAGTCCTCCAGGTCCCTCTGTTTGCTCTCGGCTTGTCCCCTCTCCACAGGGAAGCCACAAAGCACAGCCGGGAGCAGAAACTTGAAGCTAAAAATTCAGGAAAATAAACACACCAACAATTAGGTTCCACCTGAACTGGGATTCCCTGTGGACACGAGAGCCTCCTACACTGAAGGAATCATTTGCCTAATGACATACCAACATGGGGACGATGACAAATTAGAGAGATGAACAGGGGAATAATGTTGAAACTGTAATTATTTCCTCATACAAAGATTCTATCTCAAAACATGTGCAGGTGACACCAGGTGACGTGGAGATTCAGGAAACACCGTGTTGTCTGATCAAGAAGAACCCACTCGCTTGTCTCAAGCCCACGATTCCACCCTAAGGTGCACCTATCTGCACGGGTGACTACGCTGGTCAATGCAGCCGCTCACGGCGACTTTTTGCTCATTTTCTCTTGTTGCAGCTTTAGATTAGGTTCTCCAGGCCACCTCCCTTCCTCCCTGGCTCATCTGCCACAGGGGAGCCGGGCGCAGTCTTCATGCTGGTGGCCAGGGTGGGACTCTGCGGTTGGCACCTAGCACACCGTGGATGGAGACGGACCTCGCAGGGCAGGGCAGCCCAGGCACCTCGGGGCTCCGTCCCCGTGGGAGCCAGAAGTCCAGTGAGGCTTGGATGGCACCGGGGCTCCCAGCAGACATGCAACAGCTGAGCTGGGAGAGGACCTGGTGGGCGAGGGTCTCCAGACCTGCCTCACGCTCATGTGGGGCACGAGCAGTGTCACCTGCCATCCTGATCACTGCCAAGGCGGAGGTGTCACCTCCAGGAGGGAGGTCAGCCCCAATCCACCAGGAGTCACTGCAGAGCTGAGAGGCAGGAAGCACAGGAAACGGCTCAAAGCACCCAATGAACGCGGCCTCAGGGCCACGCGGCCAGACGTGCGCATGCGTCAGTCGGCGCATGTCAGCTCACGTGTGTGTTAAACAAACGAGCGAAGGAGAATGCACTCACAGTGAGAGAGCAAAAGGAGCCTCGCAGAGAAATGGAACCACAGAGAAAAAGATTCTAGAATAGAAAAAAAATAAATAAAGAACTAAATCAAGTCCAGTGGACACTCTTAAGAGCAGATTGCAGGTGACGTGGGGGAAAGCCAATTAACTCAAAGGCAGAAGGCAGAAGGACATCGTCTTACAGTCAGAGGAGACAGATGGAAGCAGCGGAAGGTGTCCTGGGGACCTAGTCGAAGTCCCTGCTGGGAAGGCCGAGGGGCAGACGGCAAGAACACACTGAGGCACTCCTCTTGTGTCCACTTTGTTTATAAGATGCCAACTGCCAGGCCAAGAGCCTCAGGGAGTGTGGGTCAGGGAGTGTGGGTCAAGGGGGTGCGGGTCAGGGGGTGCGGGCCAGGGGGGTGTGGGTCAGGGGGTGCGGGTCAGGGGGTGCGGGCCAGGGGGGTGTGGGTCAGGGGGTGCGGGTCAGGGGGTGCGGGTCAAGGGGGTGTGGGTCAGGGGGTGCGGGCCAGGGGGTGTGGGTCAGGGGGTGTGGGTCAAGGCGGTGTGGGTCAGGGGGTGTGGGTCAGGGGGTGTGGGTCAAGGCGGTGTGGGTCAGGGGGTGCGGGCCAGGGGGGTGTGGGTCAGGGAGTGTGGGTCAGGGGGTGTGGGTCAGGGGGTGTGGGTCAGGGGGTGTGGGTCAGGGGTTATGGGTCGGGGGTGTGGGTCAGGGAGAGGGGCAGACAACCACAGAGAACAGAGGACAAGACAGAGGCGACCACACCTCTGCATCCCAGTCCCACGGTGAAGAACAACAGGCGCAGGGCACTCCAGAGAGCAGCCCCCAGAGGGCTCTGTGAACCAGTGTCCACTAGAGGGGCCTGGCCACTGAGCAGAAGCCAGGGAGCCAGGACAATGGGCCGCGCCCCTGAAGGCTGCCATTCAGCCCTCGGGTCCTCGAGGGACAGGAGATAGGCAGCAGAGACTTTCCCAAAGCAGAACACTGTTGCAGGAAGGTCCGCATCACAGGGAGTCAGGGTGCTGGAGGCGCAGGGCCATCCCAGGATGGAGACTCGGCCTTGCAGGAAGGAGAAGGCTACAGAGCAGGAGGCCCGTGGGTCTTCTTCCTCTCAGCATACTCCAAGGGAAAGACAATATCTCTGTGTGACGGGGTTTTATTGCTGCAAAAGTAAAATAAGGACCACTGCAGAAAGGAGGAGGAGCAGGTGCACAGAGGTATATCCAGAGGGCGGCAGTGGTGAAGGGATACATAGAAAGCACCAGATGCAAAGCCAGAGGCTGCCGTGTGAGGAGTCACAGTGGGGACCAAGGGCACTCTGATAAGTTAGGGTGTGCACTGCTGGCCTGAGTGTCTCCAACAGGAAGAACCAGCAAGAGTCCGGGAGCAGAGGCCCACGATTCAACATGGAGCATGTTAAACTACATTGTTGTCCAAACCCAAAGACAGCTGCCTCCCAGAGCCAACACGAGGGCAGGGACAAGGGCAGAGAACAGAGGTGGATCGAACCCATCGTCACTAAGTAAGCTTGAAAGACAGAGATTGAGCTGGTTAGAAAAGCCAACCCAAACCCAACTGTCTGCAAGAGACATGCTCCAAACACGAAGACAAACACTTAACAGAAAAGGAAGGGATGGGGTCAGGCAGAAAGTCAAATAGGGCAAGCAAGCTGGCTCCGTCCTGTGACCGGACAGCAAAATCCTAACCCCAACTGCCTCCTCAAAGACGAGTTCAGGACATGAAAAAGCAGGCATCGGCCTGGGAGGAAACTCACTCAGCACCTGAACACAACCAGACTTGGATCCAGAATGCACGCCTGTGTGTGTGTGTGTGATGCATTACATGCATGTGTATGCAAACATTTGTGTGTGCATGTTTCAGTAACACATACGTGTCTACCTACATGTATACAAATAAACCATGATAAAAAAACTTGTAACAAGACAAGCATGGTAATAAACACAGGAGAACTATATGGAAAGCTACCTCACAAAAAGAGATGTGGGAGCAGCTAATAAACACACACAGTGGACGCTCAGCATCTTCAGTCAGGGACACGCACATGAAATAAAAATAGTCCCAAGAGCCTGTAGAAACTGAAAGTCCACAGCGCAGAGTGTCGGGGGATGGCCACCTGGGGCTCTTGCAGCCCTTCAAAGCTCAACCTTCGCTTGCCGTGTGGCCCACTCCTACCTGTTGTCTCAGAGAAATGAAAAGTCATGTTTGCAGAAAAGACAGTTAGAAATGTCCCCGGGAGCCTTGTTCACAACAGCTCCACGCTGGAAGCAGCACCCTGGCTCTCAACAGCGGACGGTAAGTGGCCTACACTCGTGCGACAGAGCCACATTCCAGGAGGAGCTAAGGTGTTCCAAGCCTTTCCGGGGAACCACGCAGGCCTCGTGCTGACCAGAGACGTCACTGTGGGCACAGGAAGTGCTGCAGGACCTCCCAAGAGAAACACCAGCACGGGCAGCTGAACCTGCAACTGGTGGACATCAGGTCACTGCTGGCTGTAAGAGGCACGTGGGAGGGGAAGGGCCCACAGCGGTGGGACAGTCAGACGTGCCTAGGCCTTCACTGCAGGGCTCCTCGGGAGCTCCTCTTGCTCCAAACCCAGAACCCATTAGACTGCACCTAACACATGTGAGCTTTATTGTTCGTAAATTACACTTCAATAAAGCTGATTAAAAATTAATTAGGCCAAGTGAGAGTTCCCGAAGCCACCTAAGCTCTCCACCCCGTGTTCTCTGCAGGCCTTGGTCCCCGTGAGGGGGTGAGCAGGAGCTGGCCACCTGCCCTGTTCTGTGCTCAAATCCGAGTCCTGGTCACCTGTCTCAGGGAGGTGGCCATCAAGGGCACACAGGGTTCTAACAGACTCCACAGCTCCCACCAGGTTCCACTCTGCTGACCCGTCGTTTGGGGAATCTGACACGGGAGTCTGATCCGCAGAGACTCAGCCGGGCCCGGGCCGGGTTCCCACTGAAAGACCTTGGAATGCTGCGCAACCCCGATGGCAGCAGATGGCTCGGCACTGCGGACGCCTTAATTTTGAAATTCCTAAATTTTCCTTAGGGATATGGCTTTGTGTTTCCCTAAGGAAATTATCAAGGCCACCTACGCTTTCTCACCCGTGCTTCTGATTTACTCCCTGAAGCCATCTGCACGGCCCAGAATAAAGTCACCGTCACCGTTCACCTTGCCTGCAGTTAACTGGTTTCACGAGCTTCGAGGATTCCTAATTTCACTTCTTCATTCTGTTTCTGAGCCCGTGGAGTCTAGTGTTTTCTGCTTTGCTTAGATTATTGTTTTGTCATTCAAATGAGTTTGGCTGCTCCCCAGCTCTTCCATCAGTGTGTTATAATCTCACAATTAAAACGTCTAATTTATTTCCTCGTGTTCCTGATGTTGTTGAAATTGGCCGGCTCTCTCGACAGAATGCCAGAACCTTAATAGGCACCGAGGTAACAAAGCATCCTGTCTCCCTTTCTGCTCGTCATTATATTAGCAAAATAAAATACTTAACCTGTAGTCAGATGGAAGGCAACTCACCTTTATTTATATTACAAGTTACTTTGCCGTAAACATTATTTAATGATTTCCCAATAAAGAAGGAAATATTGAAATCCAATGTGATTATGAGGTGTTGATTTTAATAACACCACAGCTTTAAAGGTACCCTGATCCATGGATTCCGGAGGCAGGGAAGGAGGAGCAGCTGTCCCCAGCATCTCTTGAGGCTGGCCCGTCTAGAAGCAGAATCACTGGGCTGATCTTTTCAAATGGAACCTGAAACTTCATTGCTTGACTTTGTCATGCCACGTGGCCTTTGTGAAATTTCGTTCATTCTGATAGGCTTCTAGAGTTGATCCAAGAACAGTTGTGGAGCTCTCCCACCAGAAGCTGGGCCCCACCTG
The DNA here is from genome assembly GCF_021218885.2 of Marmota monax. Classification (NCBI taxonomy): domain Eukaryota; kingdom Metazoa; phylum Chordata; class Mammalia; order Rodentia; family Sciuridae; genus Marmota; species Marmota monax. Next base: position 6,683,472 of record NW_026695207.1, read on the forward strand.
CTGCAGGTCTGAGGGTCTGTGGCACGTGGTCAACGTGGCTCTCTGTGCAGGTGGTTCTGGAGCCAGCTCCCTCAGCCTCCCATGTGCCACGGCTCACTGTGACCGAGTACTGGCCAGGAGAAGCACTTGGTGTCCATGGGCATCAGAAAGAGGCGCTTATCTACCTCCATCTATTCTGAGAGTGTTGCTGAGACCCTGGTGGGCTGTAATCCAGCGCCAGAAACAAGCACAACTGGCTCCTGTCCTCAGGGAAATCTCAGCCGAGTGCAGAGAGACAGTGATCAAGGGCTGTGAGAGGCAGGGACAAGGAGTGGAGCTGACCTGGCGGACCAGCGAGACCCTGTTGGTGGACCTATTCCCAGTGACTACTTACCTGAACTCAGAGGCTTAAGACAGCAACTTGGTCTTAGCTCCCCAGACTCTGGGGTGGCCAGGGCCCCGGTGGGCCCGGGCGCCTTGAGCCCCTCCTGCTGTCACACTCAGACGCTGCTGAAGCTGAGGGACCTGGAGGCTCAACCAGCCAGCGATCCAAGATGGCGCCCCCACCTCTGGCCGCCGATTCTGGCCGTACTCGGAGGCTCAGCTGTCAGCTGGCGCCCGCAGAGTGACTGTGGCATGTCTTGAGCTCCCACAGCACAGGGCAGAGGGAACACCCCGAGCCGGCCTTCCCAGAGGCAGGAAGAGGGGCTGCCAGGCTCACAGAGGCTCTAAGCTGAACCAGCTGGTGGAGGCAGTCAGGGCACCCACCCAGAGTCAGCAGTCCCCAAGACCTCATGTCACGCTGGGAGCTGGACAAGAGCCCTCTGCGGAGAACACGTGGGATGGGAAGGGAGATGCAATTGGCAAACAAGAGCTTTCCAGGTCTAAGAACATCCTTGTGAGTGCCATTTACAGAGGCCGTCTAACCACCGGTTATGCTCATATGCCAGGGGCACACATCGTTCATCGAGTCCTCAAAACCTCTCAAGATGGCCAATATTTCTTGTGACAGACGGGGAAACTGAGGCACAAGGCATAAAGAGCTGCTCAGGTGCCAGTTCTACTTCGAGGCTACCTACCAGCCACCCATCATACGGGTGAGGCTAGTCTTTTCTGTCACAAATCACAGAGCTCTAGCTGTCCTGCGGAAGGGTTCTGCACCATGACGTGCACAGGGGCTCCAGGTGAACTGACCACGCTTGCCTGGCACCCCGATGGCCAGGCAAGGTGGAGAAGGGGAAGGGAGCGAGGGAGGCTGGGTGAGGGCAGGAGGGGCAGGCACAGAGGGCTGGGAGGCAGTGGCCGGCAGGGGCGGGGGCTCCAGGGCAGAGCTGGAGGTGCGATGCCCATGAGGGACTCGAGCTCAGCAGTGCTCTGAGCAGGGCAAGTCCACAGTCGACAGCAGGCCCGGAGGGGCCTCGTGGCCTCCATGTGGAGGTGGGAATGGACTTGGAGGAGGAGCCAGGTCCACCAGCAGGCTTCCCATGTGGAAGGCCAGCCGTGGGGCCAGCAGACACCGGGCAAAGTTGATGGGATGGGGTGCAGGACGAAGAGGCTGCACCCGCAGGGCCTGGGAGGGAAGGGGAGCGAGACCTGTGGGGCTTCTCGTTTCGGTGAGGAAGGTCACCTCCTGGGGACTGTCTCTGAGGTGGGGAATGGCGCTGTGGAGAGGCAGATGTGGAGACAAAAGCCAGAGCCGCGGGTCCTCCCTCCTGCCCCACTCCAGGGGACGCTCCCCTGAAGGCAGGAAGCCCCGGAATGTGTCCCCCGTAGGTCAGACTGCTTGGGGCCCGTGTGCTCAGGGGACTCTCCCAGGGCTCACGTCCCTGGACGTGCATAGCGGGAGACAGAGTGTCCCGTGGCCTGGGCAGGGCAGATCTGCGGTGAGGTGGCGGCTGAGCCACGTTCTCTCTGGATGTCCTCAAGGATGTTAGGTTGGAGACCTCAGGCCTCCTTGGGGGAGGTAAGGGGACAGGCCCAGTGGAAGTGGCCCCTCGGCATGGAGACCGCTGGGGGCCGTGGAGGACGGAAGAGAAAGTGCACGTGGCTGGGGTGAGGCGAGAGGGCCGGGCTCAAGGGGATCGGAAAGGGAGGCGCTGGCAGCTCTGTCTGCTCTTGCCCTGGAAGGGTCTCCATGACAGGGACAGTCCTGGCAATTAAAAAGAGGGTGACAGCACCCCGCCCCCCTCGTAGAAGGCTGCTGTCCCGGGAGGCAGTGTCACTGCCACCAGAGGCCCAGAGCTGTGTGAGGCACTTCCTGGGCTCCTGGCTGAAGAGGAGGTGTCTCGTGCAGGGCCCAGCCCCATCAGGAAGGCAGCCACCCTGTCGCTGTGGCTGCAACTGCGTCCACGCTCAACGGTCTTGGGGAAACTCTGAAGCCACTTTGGCCGGACCCGCATTCTGCCGCTTTCTCTTTAAGGCTGGCGCGGCTCGCGGCTGGAGAGGCGCTCCTTCGGCTTTGAACCGGGTGGGACGTATCCATCACATTGACTTTCCTTCAGATCTTGAGGCTCGGAGAACAGTTTCTTATTGGTATTTATTTTGCTCTAAATTAGCTATTTGCTTATTGACCCAAAATAGTTATCATCTCAGCTGGAAATATATTGGAACTCTGGTTGCCAAACAAATATTCAGCAAAAGATGAATAAAAGCATATGGGAGGAAAGCCCCACCACGTTTGGCCTGCCTGCGCCCTGGAAGGCGTTCTGGCCCTCCGCCATGAGCCCCGCTGCTAGCGGCACTGGGGATGACAGTGATCGATCTAACAGTGGGACGGTATTAATGATGCTCAGCGCCTGGTGGAGGCACTTCACCGTCATTTGCATTTCCATTCATCATCTCCCCGTTTATCATTATGAAGAGGACGCCAGAGCTAATTAAAGTCCGGGCTAACAGGGTGGCCGCGGAGTCTGGTGACCACAAGTGCTGGGGAGGGCCTGGGAGGGCTTCCAGCCGGCAGGACAGCAACCTTACAGCAAACCCAATTAACTTACTTCCTGGTGAAGCCGTAAGGCTCTTGCACTGGGTGGACTGGGAGATTGGAAGCACACCTCACATTTTATGTGTAAATTAGGGGCTCAGCAACTTGGCTTCGCCAGGGCGTCTCTTACCCTGTCCTCCCTGCCCAGACAACCCCTGCCTTCCAACCACCTCCGCGTGGAAGTCCTGTGTTACTTGCTGGCAGGGCACTTACAATCCCGTACTGCTCTCGGAATTTTTAGAAAAATTTCCCCAAACATAATTCCAAAGACAGGTGCTCAGCCGGCTTGAACCTGGGTGCACGCACGAGGAACAGAAGGAGACATATCTCAGCGCACGGTAAGGCCTGACTCCAGTCTAGCTGTCACTCCGCGTGGAATTTGTTCACTGCATTTTCACAGGGCAGTTTCTCTCTTCAGTATCCATGACAATAAATGGCATCATTAGAGGAGGGAATTTAATTTCTCCTTTATGAGTTTTAATTAGTGAGTGACATTCTGATTCTTCTTTACCAGTGCATGGCAGGTCTACAATAGGTTGTCTTGGGGGGTTCACCTCGGGGCGTAATCTTGAAGTTGATCCAGGAAGACGAAGATACCCTTGGAGAGAGAGAGCTCTTTGTGTCTCTCATGGTGGGGGATGAGGAAGGTCCCTCTTGACCTGCCGAAGAATTGGGGGCTCTGTGGCCACCCTGAGCTGCCCTTCCAAGTGGAAAGAGGTGGCCGTACCTGGCCTTGTCCTGTGTGGACAGAGAGAGGGCTAATTCTCAGCAGCCACAATGGCAGCATTCCTCCCAGAGAAGGATGTGGTCCAGCTCAGGGCAGCGCTTGGGCCGGCTTCCCTCCTGTGGAACATGCCGGATGAGTAGCTCCCAAGGACAGCAGGAAGTTTGCGCCTGTGCCGTCCACACCGGCTGCTGCACTAGAGCCTGGGCCCAGGACAGTGTGGGCCCTCACGACCTCAGTCTTCCTCACGTAGAGGAGGGCTGTGGGGCAGGAAGCGGGCTCCTGCAGGAGCTTGGTGGCTTTTAGGGCTCCGTCACAGCCCTGCCAGGCCGCCTCCCTGGAGCGGTGGCCTCAGCAACGACGTTGGAGCTGGTCTGCTTCCACCTGGCCGGGGCCTTCCCTGGAACAGAGTCCAAGAGAGGGGACCGCGGAGCCTCCTTCAGAGCAGGCGCTCCTCCACCCGGGGCGGGGGGCGGGGGGCGGGGGTGGCGGCTGCTGGGCCTGCAGTGGGTGCTGGGCAGTGACTGGGCAGGTAGGGGGGCTGCTCAGCCCTGGGCCAGCTCTCGCCACCTGAGGGGCTCAGAGTAAGCTTCTGGGTTGAAACCTTAGGGCCCTCCTGCACGTGCCTCCTCTGAGCCCTTTCTGTCCAGTGTCCCTGCTCCTCTGGCTGGAGGCCCTGCATGCCCTGGTGCCCAGTTGCTGGCACTCCCTGGCCTGGACACTACTCTACAGACCTGCAGACAGCCTTCTGCCTGGAGCTGCCCCAGCCTGCAGCCACCCACCCCGGTCCAACCCCTGTGCTGCCACTGTGCTCCCTATAATGACAGTCACTGAGTGTGGTGACAGGAGAGGCCGTGTGATGTTAAAGTCAAACACCTCTTTCACAAAGAACAGTGACGTCTGCTGTTGGGGAGGTCAAGCTCTTTTTATTTCTTCTTTTGTCGGTTTACGAAACTCGTCTGCCGTTTTGAAAACCGTGTTTCTATGTGAATTCGCCCCACACATGAGCTGAATTATTCTGAACTCACAACTAGGAGCAGGGGGAGTAGAAATGGGGGAAGAACCCTCGTCTCCTGAGCCAGAGGTGAGCAGTGAGCGGAGAGTGTGCCACTCCCCACAGCACGCCCGCAATTATCCCACCCTTCATTAAGCCACAGGCCGCCGCTCACCAGAGACATAAGAAGCTGATTTTCCATTATAATTTAATCCCAGGGAGCCCCTTTCTCAAAGTATATAAACTTCTCCCAGGAGGAAGAGCACCATTATCATCAACGTGGCCATTATTATCATCAAAGGACATTTATTAAGCACTTAATTGTGCAGAGCACTGAGTTAGACGTGAGCAGAGAAGCTGAGTTCTTGCCTTCTGGGAACTCGCTGGCAAGAGGGAACAAGATGACAAGCCAAGGAGAGCAATAGAGGAGCGGACCAACCCGCCACTGTGGGAGGGGTGTGGGAGAGAGGAAGCCACACCACGGAGGAGACGGGGGTGGGGGGCACGAGGGTCGGATGCACCATGTGAGTCAGCTTTCCATTACTGTGTCAAAATGCCAAAGGTAAACCACTGAAAGAGCAAAGGTTTATCTTGGCTCAAGATTCCAGAGCTTCGGTCCATGGTCGGTTGGCTGTGCTGCTGTGGGCCTGTGGTGAGGGCGTGGGGGAGAGCCAGTGCTCCCTCTCAGCCATGGAGAAGCAGAGAGGAAGGAGGGCTGGGGTCCCCACCCTCTCCCAGGGCACGCTCCAGAGGCCCACCTTCCTCCACTGGGCCCCACCCCTAAAGGACACACTCTCCCAATGGTGCCATGGGCTGGGGAGAAGCCCTCAGCTCATGGGCCTTGGGGGCCTTTACACCCAGACCCTCACAGCCAGGCATGGTGACGTTGTGGCAGACTCCAGTGCAGGAGCTGCGCAGAGACCTGTGAGGGGTGAGGAGGAAGAACGCAGGCGCGCTGTGCCGTGCAGGAGCCCGACACCCCACGCAGGTGGCCAGGCCGACTCGGGGTCCACAGACACCTGAGGAAGTTATGCCACCGCCGGGTATGCACAGAGGACAAAACGATGACAAGCTCCAGTGGCAAGGGCCCGTGAAGGACACTTAGGTGTTCCACTTGTTTCCAGACTTTGGTGTGATGAGCGTGAGATTTGCTTGTAAAGTGGAGATAAAGATGGGGGCAGGCACCTGGGTCAGCAGCAGGTGCCCAGGCAGGCTGTGCCTCTTCAGTCCCAAGGGCATCCTGGTGGGGAGTGTCTGGTGGCAGGGCTTTCCTCAGCCCAGCCAGCTCCCCTCCGAGGTCAGTGGCAGCCACAGCAGTGCCAGCCCAGGACCCTTGGGTCCCAGGACATGGGACAGTCTGCTCTGCTCCATGCAGAAAGCGCTTACTGCAGACAGTCCCCTTTCTGACTCCTGAATCCCAGGTGCAAAACCCTGGAAGGACGTCAAACGCTGGTCTTGGCCCAGTTACCAGTCTGGCTATTGAGTTTCTGTGATCAGGACAGGGACACCCAGAGCACTGTATGTGGCACGAGCTGACCAGCCATGCCAGCCTGGGTGTCCAGGGTGGGCTGTGCCATGGGGACACAGGGCTGCAGAGGAGCTTCCTTGTGGAATAGAGCATCACTGGAGCAGCATCTTGGTCAGCAGGAGCCAACCAAGGATGCACCGCCATCTTTGCCCGAGACTTAGTGCCAGGCCTTTCCACTAGCAGATGTTTTTGAGAGTGATGAGCTGTGGCCTCAGTGGTCCCTCTTCTCCCACTGCTTGGAAGTTCTGCACAGTAGGGATGTACTGCACCCATTCTGCAGCAGAGGGGTGCTTGGGTCCTTGCCAGTTTGGGGCTCTGGGGCAATGCTGCCACGAGCCTTCCTGTCCTAGTGTTGTGTTTGCACATGGTAGCTCCCGGGCGTGGGATTTCTGGGCACGTGTGAAGATGGATTTTGTGCCATTTTGCAGTTCTCTTTGCGAGGGTCCATGGTGCTTTCCATGTCCAGCATCCCGTCAGTTTGAGGCCCCACATCTGCTCCCCCACTGGGCTCTGCAGGGCCTCCCCCCCATTCCAGCTGATGGGCAGCAGTGTTGGTGGCACTCTCCCCCGCAGGTGTCTACTCCTGAGTCTCTGAGAGGCTCTGTTTCAAACTCAGGGCCCGTCACTGAGGCAACAGCAGCGGAGGCCGCAGCACGAGTGTCTCTCAGACGAGGGGGGTGGCCCATGAGCCTGCCCTGCCCACACTGGACTCAGAGCCAAGCCCTTCCTGTCTGCATCCTTCTGCTCTCTGCGTTCATTGCCATCTGATGGCCACCTGCAACCAGCACCCTGTTCAAGAGTGTGGCTGTCACTGGAGCTTCTGGGCTTGCCTTCTCTTCTTGGCTTCCATTAGCTCCAGAGCCTGACTACAGCATCCTGGCCAAAGCAGGGCCTGGCCTGGTGTTGGTGTTCACCACAAGAGCAGCCTGTGGCCGGGCAGAGCCACAGCGTGGCCCAACTCCATTCATCCTGGTTATTTAAATCTGTGTGTGTGGACTGAATCTCGTGTCCCCCAAGTGCATAGGCTGAAGCCCTCCCACAGGTGGTGGTCCTAGGAGGGAAGCCTTCTCCATCTGTTCCATGCTGCCATGACAGGCACCTGAGACTGGGGCATTGAAAAGGCCGAGATTAATCCACTCACAACCATTCCAGCATCTGGTGAGGGCTCTGGTGAGGGCACTGGCTGGTCAGAAGAGCCTGGGCTGATGAGCGCAAGATGCACAGAGGAACGGCCCCACTCCATCCTTCTCTGGGGAACCCCCTCTCAGGATAACAGCCATTGTCCATGCACAAGGGCAGCGTGAAGGCCTCACCTCACAACACCGTCACACGGCCATTAAATTCTAGCAAGCGTTTTGGTGGTGACGTTCAAGCGACAGTGAGCTTTTGCAAACTCACTGGGGTCCAAAGAAGTCCCAAGGGTGGGGCCCTCCTGGGGACTCCTTCTAGACAAGGAAGAGTCCTGAGGGTCTGTCTCCCCACCTCCCTGTCTCCCTCTTCCTCTCCAACTCCACCCCACGAAGACGCAGCCTTCCCTGCTGACTCCACGTGGCTCCGTCTCACCCGCCAGCCGCCTGTTTCCTGACAGCCTAATCTCTGTGCTGCCCCTCTTCCTGCTTCTTCTAAGAAGAAGAGAGATGAGAGAGTCGACTTGTTGCTGCCAAGGACAGAGGCAGGTTGCTGAGCACCGCTACTTAAAGGTGAGCTGAGAAGGCAGAGCTGCCCAGGCACCATGGGCCCACAGAAGGTCGCTGCCCCTTGTCATGCTGCTGATGAGGAGCATCCACTTCTAATATCTTCTGTTCACAAACTCCCAAAGGACATGGGGGATGGAGTGATAAGCAGTTTATGAAGGTGTTCTAGTTCTCTTTTATCTGATATATTTGGCTTTCATTTATCCATTTCCAACAACTGCTCCATTAAACCCTGTTGGCCCTTGATTAGGGATTAATAATCCTCAAGGTAAGTTCACTCATCAACCCATTTCAGCTGCTCTTCAATAATCCAGGTGTTGTAGGGACTATCGAGGCCGGGCACCGAAGACAGCAGGAAACAGTTTTATTTGGCTGCAGCCAGGTTCAGAGGGCACAGCTTTTGCTGTAATCAATCAATCCCCTGAACCCCGAGTTCAGGGAGTTTCAGAGTTTTATACCCAGCATGTAAGGGGCGGGGCTCAGAAGTTCACAGTCTGTAGAAGTTCCCATAAAAGCAGCGTTTTCTTTCAGTGTTCTGGGCACGTTAACCCTTCAAGGACCACACCTGAGAAGGGGAGAGCTTCTCCTCCCCTTCTTTCCTCCCCTGCCAGCTGTTACCATGGAGCCCGATTGTAACTTGTCTTAGAAATGTAGACATCTCTGTGAAGCCCAGCTCAAGGCCAGAGGCCTTGTTTGCACATTTATACAAAGTACTATACTAGACACATGTTTGTGAAAAACTAGTAAGGGGTGTCCAGCACCTGGAGAGCTGGTACCTTCCCGGCCAGTGGCCAAGTAAACAGGGCGACACGAAAATAGGAAGTTTATCTACATTGGACTCTTTTGCAGAGACTCTTTTGCTGACAGTCCTAAAATCAGCCCTGGTGGAGATTTCTGGAGAGGCCCTTTCAGTGGAGAAAGGGGGTGCCACTTCACAGGAACACACAGTTGCCCCCAAGGCTTCCCCGGATGGGGATCTCTGTCCTAGGAGGCACTGTTATGTTGTCCTCCATGGCTGGGAAGGAGAAGGAAGATGGATAAGAGAGCAAACCCATTTCCCCAAACTTGCCTGTGTCTCTTTGTGCTCAGGCTCATAGCTGCCACCTGCCGAGGCGAGGGGAGGCCCATTCTGGGCTGCTCGTGGGCCTCAGTCCTGACTGCTCTCAGTCCTGACCAGAGCCTCTTTGTGTTCTGCACTCTGACTCTTTCCTCCTGGACCTGCAGTATCCCGTGGAAATGCAATGTGAGCCACAGAGGTGACTTTAAGTTGCCTAGCACCCAGTTTTAAGGCTAGTAAAAAGAAGTGGTGAAATTTTAAAAATATGTATCTCAAATATCATTTGAACATGGAATTACATAAACAGTCATTGAGATAGTTTGAATTTTTATCAGACTGTCTTCAACCTCCATGAGCACCCAACAGTATATTGTATCTTAAATTAGATCCCACATTTTCAATGTAAAATGTCATCTTAGCAAAAAATCTAGCTGTGTTTAGCAGGGACATAGTTCACCTGGCTTCAGCCTGGAAGTCTGAACATAGATGAAAGATGATTTGCACTTCAAGTCCAGTTCCTCCTTCACAACAGCCGTATTTCAAAAGCCAGCCACCCAGGTGGCCACGGCCTGGAACAGTTCAGGTCTACATCATGCACCAGAGAGGGGTATTGAGGGGCGGGACAGGAAGCATCCCCTGGCAATGCCATCAAGGGCCCACACTCTGCCGGTGAGCAAGTGTGTTCAGAGCCTTGCCCCTTGACGTAAGTGTGGGTGGGTGAGGACAGAACCTGTAACCATGGATGACCAATGTGGCTGGCTTCTGCTCAGGCTCTATGATAGGATCCAAGGCCTGGGGAACCTGTCACTGAGGGGGACCAACGTGGCTGGCTTCTGAGCAGGCTTTTATGATGGGATCCAAGGCCCGGGGTGATTTGGGCACCTGTAGGACATCAAGGGCTATTTGGAGAAAGGTCCTTCTTCTACCGAGACAGCAGCACCCTCAGAGCTGCATGGCCTGCAGTGCCACCGAGGAGGGCAGGAGGGAGACCCGTGCTGGGCTGAGGGGACAGGACCCCTGGCCTCCTGTCCTGGAGAAGGCAGGGCCAGCCTCAGCCCCACCACGGCCCACTAGGGCACTCTGTCCTGCTCAGCCCTGGGCTCTGGTGGGGATGCAGGCAGCTTAGTGGCTCCTTCTCCTGCCAGACAGGACCCTTGGTGCCACTCAGCCCCAGGCCTCGCAGGGACAAAGGGATGAAGGTGACCTGATGTTACTTATAGGAACTGTAGACGTGGCAGAGCCAGGTGGCGTGGGCACTGGGTGAGGGCACTCTCTCTCTCTCTCTGGAATAGCACTTGCACTGATGTCGGAAGAGAAGAGCGGGGTGCCTCATGAATGCGCCTTTCTTTGAGTAAACGTCTGTCTGGCTGGTAGGCAGGGCCGCGGCTGCTGCTCTCTGTTGTCTTAAAGTCCACGGTGGAACCCAAAGGGCTGGGGAAGGGCAGCCAAAGCCAATCATTTCAAATTGGCTGAAAAAAGCCATTTGGTTCCACTTCATCTACGCTTACACAAAGCTTCGCTCCCACCTCCTAGGACCCAGGCCGCCTTCACCTCTGGTTCCGGGGGGCCCAGCCAGGCCGATGCCCCGGCAGAAGGACATCTTAAACATCTTAAACTCTGGCACAGCACTGGGGTGCGGTGCCACCGTGCAGACACAGGCGGGCAGGACCCATGTGCGTGGGGATGTGCGCAGTTGCATACGTGCTCAAGAGACTCAGATTGTGACAGATCCAAGAGCAGACACTGCAAAGCCCAAGGTAAAACCCACCGCCGAGGGGGCCGGCAGCTACGTTGGCAGGACACGGCACAGGAAGGGTGGCTCCTCTGCGGGCAAGTGGTGGCCTTGGCGTCAGCCATGAAGGCGTTTGGACCCAGGACACATACAGGAAGCAAGTACTCAGGGACCACTGGCCGGGCCCCTGGCGTCTGATGCTGAATGCCCTGGTCTCATCCTCATGGATGTGCATCCCAAGCCCAGAGCAAGGGGCAGGCGTGAGCTGTAGGCCACATGGGACAGGAGCAAGGGGAAGGAAGGGCTCGAGCAGCAGCCAGAGACCAGCCGTGTCTACAAGGCATGAGATGGGGCCTCGGGTTGCAAGAGAAAGGCGGCAGACGGAACAAGGGCCAAGGCTCCAAGGCCAGAACAGGACCAGCAGTGGACAGCAGCACGGATCTGGCCTGGTGCTTCCTGGGCTCTGGGGGATGTGTAACCAAAGAGGAAAACGTGGCATGTCCTACGGGAATCACAGGTGAGGTCGCTCTCAATCCTCAGCAGTTCCCGGCTGGCAGAGTTTGGAGGGCAGGAGGTTACGGTCCTGGCTGAAGGACAAGAACCTGCTTGCTTTCTTCCCAGAACCCAGCAAATGCCCTGATCCCTCTGTTTAGAGAGGAACCAAAGCAGCCTGGATCACCTGTTCCACTTGAAGAGGACGGAAGGTTTGACGTCAAGGGGAAGAGATGTGCCCCACTGGAAAGCTGAAGATCATGTGTGCACTGAAAGAAGAAGGGAGCATGGAGAGGTGACAGAGAGATGGACGAAGAGCAGATGCTCGGATACGGAGAGGAAGGGCGACATGCAGATATGGATGGTAGATGCAAGATATCGACAGGGGATAGACATCAAAGATAGACAGACAGCCAGCCAGGCTCCCGCAGGACCCTGGGGAGGCGTGTGGTGGTGGAGTGCTTTCTGAGGCTGGTTCTGGCGGGACATGGAGATGCTGGCGGCCTGGAATCAGAAGGCACCGGCCTTTGTGTTCCTCAGAGCTGCCCACTCCATCATCAGATGGGTTTCCGGGTCTGGACAGTGTGTCCAGGTGAGGAGTGCTGGGCCTCTACTGGCAGAGGGTCCTCTGTGCACTTCTGAGCGCTAAGATGACTCTCCAAACTCCAGAATGGACAGCGCACCCTGGAGCAGGCTGCAGAGAGAGGCCCCCAGAACCTGCGAGGTTCTCAAGTGCACTTCACCCACTGGGTGGTGTCAATCCACCCCTCATCCTCTCAGGAGGCGAGGGGTCCCAAGGACCCGGGTGCCCCTGCTCAGGAGTTTGGGGCCCTGAATCTGCATCTTAGGCACAAGCCCCAAGTCCCAGTGATGTCTACATAACTGTCCTCTGAAGTGCTCCCTGGCCTCGAGGACAGAACTGGGACAGTGTTAGTGGGTCTATGGCTTCGTCTATGGTGACAACTGTGGGGTGAGTTGAGGGGGGTCTAAGTACCCACAGTGACGCTCAGGTCTCAGGCTCCTGCAGTGAGGAGAGAGCTCCTGCGGGGGCACCTTCTTCCCTCACTGGCCTACTCGGGAGTGCCATCTGGCCTCAGCATCACCTCCGGCTTCTCCCCCAGGAGGGTCGGCAGAGGCAGGCTGGGGTGGGCCCTGTGCTCATTGAGGGAGGTCTATGGTGGCGAGGGGCACGTTCCTGGTGGCAAGAGCGGCTGCCAGGGGCTTCCTGGTGCTCTCGGTTTCCACTCCAGCCTGGCCTTGTGCGCACCCCAATGAGCTGCAGTCTCCAGGCTGGGGCGAGGCCCCCCACCAGGAGGCGAGAGGCCAGGGGCAGGTGCGGGCAGGTGTGGGCAGGTGTGGGGCTTTCTTGGCTGGTCTCTGTGGGCGACATTTTCCTTTTCTCACCTCTTTCTTTGCTTCCCCTCTCATCCTGCTCAGCCTCACCTGCACTGGAGTCCAGGAGCCAGGGCTGCTCCCCTCTCTCTGCCCTTTGGAGGGGCGCTTTGTTTCCAGCCCACGCCTGCTCCCTCCCCGCCTGCTCCTGCCACAGAGCTTTAGACCTCTTCCTTCCTTCCTTCTCTTCTCCGGCCCTTCCTGCTGTTTCTTTTTTTACGATTTTTGAAAGTTATTGAGAGGCTTCCTGGGGCCAGCGCCCTCCCGCAGGGCGGTGACAATGGGCGAGGCCAGCAGAGCTTCTGCTGAAGGTGGCTGCAGGACGCATCTCCTCTTGCAGGCTGCAGGGGAGGCGGCTCAGGCCTGGGCTCCGGCAGGACAAAGCGTCCTCCTCCTGCCCTTTGGCTTCTTCCACAGGGCGGGGGCGGGGGGGGGGCGGCCTGGCAGCCTCCAGAGCCCTGGCAGCCTTTTGTGGAAAAGGTTTCCAGACACCCGTGGCGGCCTGGCTGGCAGGAGCAGACCCACCTCCCCTGCACTCTGCTGGGGCCTCAGCACCTTCTCCCTCCCATCTGGCCTCCACAACCAGGCAGTGCCCGGCCAGCGGCAGTACAGGGCAGAGGGTCAACAGCACTGTCCTCTGAGAAGGGACACAGGAGTCTCCCTGCCCATCAGACTGCAGATCAGAGCCAACGCCCGGTCGTTCCTGATCTCGCCATCTTATTGAAAGGCACAGACACGAACATAGAGACCACCGGGATGGAAACAGAAGGCAACCGCAGGAGCAGACCCTGCGTGGAGCCCAGGCTCCACATTACCCTGTAAGGAGTCTGCACTTGGGTAGAGGTCTCCAAGGGATTCATGGTGTGGGTGACGGGCGGTTGGGGGGCACGGTGAGGGTTTGTCTCCCAGCTGTGCACACACAGACAGGAATCATGTAGCCCAAACGGGACAGGACACATCCCCACCCCAGCAGTGCTGGACCCAGAGACAAATGCACGAACACAGCCACAGAACCACACAGGAAGGCTCGTGTGGCTACCGCTTGCCGGCTACCCCACCCTGCCTGGTGCCACGCTGCCGCTCCCTCGTCGGGACCACGTGGCAGTCCTTAAGCCGAACAAGCCAAGGCAGCCGCAGAACAGCAGTAGCAGCGCACCCTCACAAAGAATAAGAAGGAGAAGGAGCAGAAACAACTTTAAACAAGTTGTTTCACGGCTGCTCTTTGTGATAAGGGACGCTGCGTTGCTCTGGGCCAGCCTAGTGCCATATGCTGCAGGAAACCAGGGCCCTTGAAGGAGGAGCAGCTCTTGAATTATTGATCAATGATTAGCAAATGCAATCGAAATTGTAGACTTGATGTTGTGCAGCGATCCATAATTTATGAGTGGACAAAATAGGAGGTAGCGGAGGTAGCAGTAGGTGATTTCAGCCCCCATATTGATTACTTAAAACCACAGGAGGTAAGTGTACTGTGACAGATGGAACCAGAGCTGACAGCTCACTGGCTGTCCATCAGCACCGCCCAGGAGCCGGGGGAATACGGCCGCCTGCAGAAGCAAATGCATTTCCATTGTGTCTCTTTGATCATTATGCTGTTCGACGAGACCAAAGGACGTATTTGTTTATAATTTATGTATTCTCTTACTATAAAAGATTGATGGTGCCCTATTAGATACTGTAGTATCTAAATGTCCAGGTAGTTTGTACCTGTGGCAGCTGACGAAGTGGTGTTGCAGCAGAGGGCCACCGTGGCCCCACACACAGTTCAGCCACCCTCAGGGACAGGCGCCTCGAAACTGTGCTGGGACGTGGGCCAGAGGTGGCCCTGTTTTAACCCTCTGGTGGGGCAGCTATGTCGCATGGCTGTCCCCTGGGAGAGCAGAAGAGGAGGGTTGATAGGAACAGACTCTCTGTGTTGACGAAAATTCCACATAAAATGTACATGATTTTTATCTCAGCGGCAAAAGCAGGTAGTTTGGTTGGTCTAGAGGAGAAAATCTCAATGGGGGGACATCGAGCAAGGCTTGGGACATTTGGGCTGTCACACTTAGTGGTGAGGGGGGCACTGCTGCTGGTGAGCCGAGGCCGGAAGCCCCTGACAAGCTGCGCTCCAGGCCCCCAACCCCACAGCCGGGAATCACCAGCCCCCAAAGCCAGCAGCGTGGAGGCCTGGGAACCCTGTCGGAGGACTGGAGCGAGAGGGAGGAGACAGGAGAGGGGGAGGGTCCCTTGTTAGGGACCACAGTCAGCGGGAGGCCGGCTCAGGCCAGCTCTAACACCCAGCCAGGCAGTCCCTGGACCTCTGGGTCCCAGTCTCTCTGTGAAGCGGGGAGAAGAACTGGTGTGAGTTCAGACAGGAGGCAGAGGCTCGCAGGCAGTGTGCACGGCTACAGGCTTCTCCGTTACCAAGCTCCCTATTGCTGTTTACCGAATGCACAAACGCCACTCCCTCACATTTAGAATCTCACACAGGGTCTCAGCGTGCTCATCTTGCATGAGAAATATTATCTGTTGTCTGTCTGTCTAGCCATCCATCCATTCATCATATATCTATCATCTATCTATAAATCTGGAGAGATGGGTTAAAACAGCTCAGACAACTTCCTTAATTCTAATAAAAAATAAATAAATATGAGAATAAATAAATTGAGAATAAGAATGCTTTTAAATAAGTCTCTTGGTACAATCTATAAAACACTGTAAAATATTGCAGAATAGCATTGTAATTGGCATTAGGAACGCCACTGTAGACGGTGCTTTTGAAAGTCATTGCAGAATATATGATCGATAGGAGAACGTTCTTAAATTAAAAGAAAAATTCTTCAGGAGTCTTTGGAAATCAGTTTGAAACTCCTGCCCTCTATTGTTTTAAAAATGTAAAACAAACAAAATGGGATTTATTCACAAGAGCCTTCGTGGATTCCGTCATTCTTTTAGAAGTGTAGTTTCTAACTGACATGGATTTGGGAGCAGTGTTTTACAAATAACCACTGGCACTTCAGCTGTCCTAATTATCGTATGGTTGAGACCCAGGAAATCACCAAACAACTGCACGTGCACGGCCTCCTCAAGCTCTGAGGAGCATTTGCTGCTCTAAAAAATAGAAATGAGCTGCACACGAGGGCTCGGAAGTCCCAGGGAGTCTAGAGTGTGGTCTGGAGTGCGGTGCAGGGACAGGCTCGGCCTCCTAAGCAACTGCCTCCCCTGCTCCCCTTGCAGAGTTCTGCCCGGTGAAGTGGGGTGCGGCTTAGGACACACATCTGCTGCGAAACTCACAGGAAGTGGATGATGAGTTCTGTCAGAAAATAGGCCTTTCCTGGCCATTGAAATGTATGCCTGTAGACTCCGAATTTGCAAGTAAAAATCCACAATTGCAACGCCTCCTGTAGTCCCCTAAGTCCAGAGCAGCCGCTGATGGGCTGTCAATCATACTCGGGGAGAACATGCCATTTTACCAGGACACTGTGGCTGTCCTGGGAAGTCCTGCAAGAACTGGCCAGGTGGCAGTCCTGACTCATGGCAGCAAATTCCTGGGCCCTACCCTCTAGAGTGGCAGTGCCATGCACATCCCACCCCTTGACCCTGGGCAGGCTTTTGGCTGCTCTGCCAGGGGGCAGAGGGATATCAGTGACCTCTGGGGCTGGGCTATCAGCCACCCAGATTTCTGCACTGGGTCCCTGGCAGTCCTGTGTGCCACATCAGAGAGCCAGCTGCCCCGAGGCCACTGGCCCCCATCACATGGGTGCTCAGGTACATTTGAGCCCTGGCCAAGCAGGCATTTGAAAGGCAGCTTCCTGAAGCTGACCACCTGCCTGCCACCTGAACACCTCCACAGCCTGTCAGTGCCACAGGGAAGCCACCAGCTCAGCCCTGCAGGATCCTGGCCTCCAAACCTTGACACAGCAACATGTTGGAGCCAGAGCAGGGTGGTCAGTGGCAACAGTGCACACAGCTGGAACACCAGCTACCCCAGGCCACAGTGGGAAGGCTCGGGGTCAGGAGGGGCAGGGAGGGGAGGGGCTCAAAGGAGGGACACTGTGGCTTCCCACCCAGAAGGGCACCCGGGGTCAGGAGCTGCACACGTGACAAAGAGAAGAGCCACGTGGCCACGCTGAGCCTCCCCTGCAGTGAGCGAAGCTGGTTTTCTCCTGTCGGGAGTCTGTCTCTGGGTGAATGGGGGAGAGAGAGGCTACAGAGTGACTCCACCACCGCCTGACCCAGGGCTTGAGAGGCAACGGGTGTCCCCCCCCCAAGGGCGCTCTCCTCTGCGACAATACTCAGCAACCCAGAGACTCTGTTTCCCTCAGACCTATTTGACAGATTGAACTTCTTCCAAACGCAAGTTTTTACTTGTGGAAATGTTGGAGACTAAAGCTGAGTTTCCTGAAATCCTACGAAGGTACGGCCTTTCTAGCACTCCAGGCCTGTGCCACCTGGTGACAAACAAGGGACACCTCGGGTCCCTTGCCTAGGACAGCCAGAGTCCCTCCCTGGGGAACTTCTCCACGTGTTCGACACCTACTGTTTTCATACTTCCATTTTTTCATTTTTGTTGAAAAAAATCTTTTAAAAAGGTGAATTCAGTGACAGCCAGTGATTTCTCAGTCATACCCCATCTCCTGAGCACTGCCTGTGGGTCCTGTCCGGGAGTGCAGGCGCCGGGCATCTGTGGTCGGCAGCCTTTTTGTCGATGACCTTTAGCCCAAGGCCTTTGTCCTGTCACACGTAGTGGAAGGCCAGCCATGGGTCTGCCATTCTGGCAGTGGGGTTCCCAGCTGCAGACCTACTGTGCACTATGGGAGGTTCTGCCGCTGGCCAGTCTCCCAGCTGCCCCAGCAGGAAGTGGACACAGCCCCTCCTTGGCTCCCACAGGCTGCAGAGAGGGCCAGGGGCCTTGGCCCACCTCTGCCCTGCCTGTATGGCTTCCTCCCCAGTTCCTGCAGACACTGCTGTCTTCAGGGCCCAGGAGGACAGCTCCCACCTGTATTTCCCTGACAGATTGGGTCCCCTCCCAGATCTGCTGACAGCAGACCCTCGTGAAAGCAGGTTGCTCAGGAAATGAACCTCAGGCAAGGCCCAGAAGACAAACCAGGCCTCTGACTTCACGCCGTATGCCTGGGCTCTGCCACTGCAGGGAGGTGGGGACGAGCCGGTGTGGCCATGCCCTGTGCACCTGGCCTCAGTGATGCCCTCGACTGTGAGCTTTCCCCTTCACCTGGCTGAGAGAGGGCACGCTGCTGTGCCATGGGCAGAAAGCCTCCTCTCACACACTGGGCACCGTCTGCATTAGGAAATCACCCACATCCGCTTCCATCCCTTTCCAGAGACGAATGGCAGCTCCCTGTGGCCTGGTTGCTTTTTTTCTCAGCCATGTCCCCAGAGCCTGGGGCCAGGCGGGCGGTGGGTACTCTTGGGTTCCTTGCCCAGATGAAGACCCACATTCGGGGCTGGGGCAGGAGAGAACAGCCTTCCGTGATGGAGCCGTGGCTCTCTGTTTTGCTTTCTCCTGATTTTATTTCCCACGAGCAGCCATGGCGACCCGTACTGCAGAGGCTGGAGCCTGAGCCCAGGCTGCCTGACTTCCACTGCTTGCTCAGCCTGTGCCCGCCGATGCCAGCGTGTGGGGTGAGCTCTGCCTTTTAAAGATTAATGGACTTGTGAACTCAGATGTAGCGCACGCTGTAGAAGGCCTCCTTTGTAATGCTCCTTAATGATTCAGAGGGTCTCATTAGAGCAGCACGCCACGCGCTCCCCAGCTGCCCCACCATATGCTGCACCCGCCTGGGACCGCGGCAAGGCTTCTTATGGGGCCCTGCTTCTGCCATCGCTGACCAACACCTCAGGAGTGAATTCACGTGCCCATGCAAGTGAGTTAACTTAGGACACAGGTTTAAGGAAACCCATCACAGCAAAGCACAGGGGCGTGAAGCCACCGTCTCTGTTGTACTCTGAGCAGCACGCTGTCCTGGAGGCCCTGAGACCCCGATGCTGACTCATTAGGTCCAGTCTTCAGCAGACCCGTTGCTAAATGCCTGAACCCATTTGTAACAAATTTGGTTCCTAAGCAAATAATACAGCAAACATTAGAGCAGCTTCAACGGAGGGCGGTGCCCAGGGAGCCTGCAGGCAGGCCAGGAGCTGCCCCCCTCTGAGTCCAGAAGTGCTGCCCTGTCACCACAGGCCAGAAACTCCAGGCTCAAAGTGGGCTGAGCAAGACAGGAAGGAGCTCGGATAAGTGCCGAGGCTGCGGCAGCCGACACTGCAGATTTCTAGACATTGTTAGGGGCAGGGAAAGCTGGGAGTAGGCATGGTTCTTCCCACCGGATCTGGAAAGTTAAGTGCAGAGGCGGCCTCCTGCGGGGTGCACATCGTGGCTGCGGAAACCTTAAAAGGTCATAGGTCATAGATGGCACGGGTCCCGGCGTTGGCCTTGGTGACCCTGATTTCTGCATTTCAGCAGTGTGAGGGAAGACTCTCCTGGGACAGGAGGTTCTGCCTTTGTGGGGTGCAGAGGCTAAAATATAACCCTATCCAGGGTTTTGACAGCTCTTCAGAAAGTGGGGTGCAGGGGAGATTTGGCTTCTTAAACAGTTCCTGAGTCAACGAGGAACTGCATTCGCTCTGGCACAGACAGCTCAGGACGCCCTGAAGAAAGACCCCACCCCCCCTGGCTTGGCCTCCTGTGCATCTGAGACTGTTCCAAAGAAAAACTTGGGGAATAAATCTAACAATTAATACATAGACTTCCACATTTTTGTATGGCTTTAATCATCTATTTTGGCTCTTATTTGTAAGAGTCTTCCTGCACAGAACCTTCCTGCTCTGAAAGTCGGGTAGGGCCGTGACAGTAGGCATCGAGGGCACTAGACAAGGGGTTTCTCCCTGGATCCATGCAGGTCAGGAGTGGTCGTGGCTGGTGGGCAGGCCCTGTGCTCCAGCCTTCCACCATCCAATCTGGGCACTCCTGAGGAGAAGCCCAAAGCACAGCCACCTTGTCCACAGTTCTGTGGGCAAAACCTGGTTCTGACCTCCCCCTCTCCTCTCCTTTTCGTTGGTTCCAATGGGGGCAAACAGAACAAGATGGTCCATTTTCACTTCCCACCAGGCCTGGAGCTGAACAGGACTCACATTTGTGCGTCTGGATCTCAGAGTTTCATGGAGGGTTACAGTCATCAGGTCCAAGCCTCAGACGGGGGACCGAGGCTCCATGGCGTGGAGGGGAGGTACAAGGTCACATGGCAGTGGGAAGGTGAGTCCAGAGCCCCGGAGGATGCTCCTGACCACAAGCCCGGCACGCAATTGCATAGGGCACCCTGGCCCGGGTGGCACCACCATATCAGGTCTGGACAGCCCCTGGACAAAGGCTGGTAGAGGATGGACCCACGCAGGTCACTCCCAGCTTCTGAGTGAGGTGCGGTTTTTGTTCAGTTTTGGGGCCCTCCAACAAAACACTGGTTTTGATTTTGTTTGTTTCTGGGACGAGGCCTCAGCTGGCCCCATGGCTGTTCTGGGGATTCAAGCTTCCTACATGTTGGGATTGGCAGGGGCCATGGCCACACAGTGCCCAGGCCCCACCAGGCTCACTGAACAGCCTCTCAGCAGGTGTCGGGTTTTGGTTTCTTTTTAAAGGTTCCCATTTAAATCAATGTGCAGCCAAGTTGGAGAACAAATACATGTGAAGTCACTGTTCCTCACTGGTTTGGGGAAACCTGCTGTCAACAATGGACCAGGTTCAGACGGTGAGCACAGTCGGCTCCGTTGTCCACAGTGCTCAGGTCCAAGGCCCTGCAAACTTTGGGGCAGCGAAATTTTGTGAGAATAGCTAATTGGGAGGCACACATGAGGCAGTGCCCACGTCTGGGTTCTCAGGCCAGTGGTGCAAAACCCTCTCGGTGTGAGCAACACAGGATGCCTGAGCTGTGTCTTTGAGACGAAGACGTCTTGCAACTGTGGCCCTAAGGGCACCTGTCAGACAGAGCAGGGAGAGGCTGCCTCCAGGGGAGGCAAATGGCTGGCCAGGGCCTTCAAGTGGGGCTGGGAGTTAGAAACGAGCTGTGACTGAAGCCCGGCAGGATTGGCAGCGCTTGGTGGGCAGCTGGGTTTTCCAAGAAAAACCAGAAGGGTGGAGCCGGAGCGTGCGCAGAGGCCCAGCCAGAAGCTGGGCAGGCCCTCTCCATGCCCTGGGCCTGGAGTTCCGGGTCGGCAGGTCAGTGGGATGAACAGGTGAGGGGAGCAGAACGGGGGCCAGAGCAGCCTGTGCACCATGCCCTGGAACGCAGCTGGCAGCCAGGCCCATGGGCTGCTGCGTCACCAGCAGGCAGAGGACTTGGGAGATGCCCTCCACCTGGTACCTGCGTCTCCGTCCAGGCCGGTGCTGGGGGCTGGGAAGGGGCGCCCCTTGAGGTGGCTCCAGGAGCGTCTGAGCCACGTCGTCCCTTCAAGCCTGTGTGCAGTCGCTCCTTTGCCTGGTGCAGTGTGCAGCTGAGTACAGGGGCCCTGAGAGGTTCCGGCCTCTTGGTGCAGTGCTGTCCCCTGCCCCTCGGCAGTGAAGTAAGGCTGGCGTCCCCTCTTGCTCAGGGGCAGATGGGCAAGCCAGGCTGACTGTTCTCAGTGTCGGGCTGAGCCACACGTGGGAAACTGAGAACTGATCCTCAGCGGAGTGAGGACAACAGCTGCATTGTCCACTGAGATGGGCACACGGTGCCCATGATCTGGTCTACAGGAGAGATCTGTCCTGCGTCCATGCAAACATGGGCCCTGTGCTCGCCTCATTAAAGGAGGAGAGTGTTTTCTAGAGAAATTTCCATAATGTGACTTCCAGGAAATTAACTTTACTACTTGAAAATCATAACTGTATTTCAGTTTTTAGAATAGACACTGAAGAGGCATTAGTCTTTGTTCTTGGTTCTGAATACACCCAAAGATGCACAGGTCTCCTTAGTTTGCCTCATGTTTCCAATGTTGAAAAAACCTAGGTGACACTATTTTAATAATTGCTATGTATTCTCAAAACCTACTCAAAGCATGTACACACAGTCCCCAAACAAGCAGAGTGTGCTATGATCAGAAGGTGAGTGTTTACTGCAGAAACAGAGAAGGTCCCGCCAAGTATGGGTGTTCGCCCTTGAACTCGCCCTTGTGAGTCTGGCATGAGACCCAGGTGCCAGGAGCCGCCTCCTTCTAGGGCTGTCCTGACTGGAGTGTGCTCCTGCTTCTTTTGCTTTATGAGTCCACAGAAGGAAGGCAGGCAGGGAACGGTGGAGCTGAGCCCCGGGTGGACCTCCTGGCCGGTCAGGGATGTGAGGTGGACAGTGGTGTGCAGGTGACCACCTGGCCGGGTCAGGGATGTGTGGCTCAGACTCAGCTTTCCAAGGTGCGTCTCGTGCCCAGGTGCTTGTGCAGCCCTGCGCCGTGGCAGCCCATCTCCAGGAAATGTTCAGAGGTGGCACCCACTCTGGAGCTGGAGACTGGCACTCGACCCACTCGGGTCACTACGAGGACTTGCCTAATAATCTCTCCAGCAAGTTTTCCAGGTAGCTGGTCACTTTGCAATGAGTATTCTGCCCACAACCTCTCTTTTCCCCACCAAAATGCCATCAATAGAGTCACAGCACAATCACCCCCTTTCATCGGGTGGATCTGAAGGGACAATCTCGCATTAGCGGCCTTTTTGGAAGATGTATTGGACTTTAATAAAATTTGATCAATGCATTTAAGTCAAATTGAATTATATGTAAGTGGATAGGGTTGACATATGTTTCAATATCTGCAAGTGATACATTATTCTCCAGTGAGCATAAAATTTAATGAAATATAAATACCCATTAATCCTCATGTTTCCACCCATCAGTCACTGTTGATCCTGCCTGCTGTGAGCGGGAGCCGGCCCAGAAAGTCATCTGTCTCATCCGGGCAGGAGCTGCAGCCTGGAAAGACATCAGAGGCTGCACAGGAGACGAGGCCGGGCAGGGAAGCCCGCCAGCAGGCTGAGCCGCAGACGGGCCCAGGGCCGGCTCCGTATACGGAGGCTGGTGCCTCTGGACCTGCTGGGGGCAGCCCAGGAGGAGAGCGAGACGCCTTCCTCCCCGGCACATCCTCTCCGTCTCGGTTCATGGTTGATATGATGAGCTATCGTGCAGAGTGCCAGGCACAGCCGGCAGAGTCACACAGAGCCACCACGCCACCCCAGGATGATGGCTGCTCCCTCCACTGTCCTGGGTGGGAGGTGGGGGAGTGGCACCACACTCCGTGGAAACCCGCGCACAGAAGAGGACAGCAGGCAATCGATGGAGGTGGTGGGAAACAGCCCCTGGACCTTCCACCAGGGCACTGCGTGACTCCGGGGCACGCAGCTTCTCTCCTGTTCTCTGAGAACAGACAGAGACTTTCAAAGCACCTTCTAGAACACTGAGACAGGTAGCCACTGCCCACACTGAGTGCTGCCCAGGCCTGGTAGGGGCCTGTGTGGGCCTGCTGATCACCCCCAGGCTGAGCCAGGTCCTGCAGCCACAGAAGATACGGACGCACTGTGATGAGGAGGAGTGTGGAGAGGGAGACAGGTCCCAGCGCAGGGGCACCCATGACTAGTGGCCCTACCCTGCTCAGCCTGGGGAGGCGCTGGGGGCAGCTCCCTTCCAGAGCGCAGGCTGGGTCACTGCAGAAACTCGGTTCTTGTGGCAGAGCCTTGGGTGCCATGTGACAGACCTTCTTACCTCGTGTGTTCCCAGGGGACACCGCACCTTGCCCAGAGTCTGAGTAGGCACAATGTCGGTCCTTTGGGATGACGCCTGTCGTCCAGTCACCTGGCTGATTTGGTTGAGATCACCTTGTGTTCACTGAGCCCTGGCCTCAGGGCAGTGCAGCAGCCGGTGTAGGAGAGCTCAGGCCAGGAGCCCCTCAGTAGGTGTTACACGACAGGTGGGGTGAGACAGGGCTGGAGTTCAGGATGGAAACCGCGGAAGGTGACTCCCTGGCCCAGGCCTCACGCTGCCCCCACTGTATCAAAGCTTTTCCTCAGAGAGCATCCAGCCCCACCGCAGCACCCTGATGGGGAGAGGAGCGAGTAGCCATGGTGAAAGGAAGACCAGTGTGGTTGTGGAGTGCCTGCCAGAAGCCACAGTGCCGCGCACCTGAGGTCCTGCCCCTCCACCCCACAGGGGCTGGACTGGGGGCTCAGGGGGCGTCAGAGCTGTGGAGTACAGAACATGCCGTGCCCGATGCTGGCCTGCTCATTCCTTCCTTGCAGACTTGTTTGTCAAAGGAGGAAAGAGACACTGATTCACAAGAAAGGGACTTGCAGCAGTCGGGGAGGTGAGGCCCTCAAGGAGAAGATGGAGCTTCTGTTAATTGCGTGGAGATTTATGTTGCTGTTAATGCATTTATTGACATTTTATTTTTCCATATGCTTAGCTCTGGTTAATTAATTTACATGGCATTACTGAGAAAGGATGCTCTTCTCATTTTTATTTCACAAACGAGAGCCATAAAATTAGCTAGATTTAAAATGGTCCACATTAGAAGGAGCTCACACACTTCCTTCCGCCCTTCCTTAGCATAGCAAGAAGAGCTGCAGCTGGCTGCTGGTACCCCGCAGTCAGGAGCACCGCAGGGCCCGGGGACAGACGCTCTCTGAACACACCTCAGAACCCAGATTACGTGCAGTCCAGGACCAGCTTACTTCACATGTCTGCTCCTGGATCAGTAGAAGAAGCAGAAACCATTGACCCCGGGAACATTGGGGTGCTCCACAGCCCTGTCCTCAGGGCCTAGCAAGGCTTTCCAGGACATTTCTGTCACAAATGGGTCTGAGTCTCCTGACTTTCAGGCCCTGGGGAGGCGCCTGCCCTGATCTCTTGAATAAGAATTCAAGTTGCTTGAAGTGAGATTTTCACCGTTCTACAGACTCATGAAACATGCTAAGAGGACAAGTCTCGGGACAAGTGTCCCCCACACAGGACATTCGGGAGGTGGATATGTCACCTTGGGGTGGTGATGTCATCATGGGTGTCCATACTGGTCTAAGCTCATTGACGGCATGCGTTATTTATGTGCAGATTGTTGATACCAACTATACCTCAAGTTTAAAAGGTGCTCCAAGAGAAGCCTGTTAGCACCCTCCGCAGGACACTCCAGTGCTCAGGGTTCCACCTGGCTCTGGCTGCCGCACGGGGATGTAGCTCCTCATCAGGTATCATGAGACCTTGAGCTTGAAGCCTTCATACGTGGGTGTGGGCGGCACCCACGCTTTCCTGTCGATGGTGTGCATTTCTGAGGAACTGTACAAATACCTGGAGCCCATCTGTGCCCCAGGATGGAAGGCAATGAAGCTGAGGTTGTGCACGTCAAGTGTGACCTGGGCGTGGGCACCTTGGTTTGCATTTCGTGACAGAGGAGATCTGTCCAGCCATTCTATTTCCATGGCACAAGAACTTTCCTATCAAACTTGAATCTGCATGAATAGCTCATTTTTCTTCGTCTTCTTGCCTAATTCAGGGTTGACAAGGACTTCTGTCTTCAGGGCCTGCGTATCAGGAGCAGCTTTCTGGGAGCTACCTGATCCGCTTTCCTGGCCACATGCAAGCTCATGAGGGGTCTGCTCAGGGTCTTCTTGTGGAAGGTGGGGCTGGAGCAGGTCAATGACTGTCCACATGGCCAGTGAGGAATAGTGGCCTGCAGACCCAGGACATCAGAGTCTGTGGTGTGCGGCTCCAAGCTAGGTCTGGTGCAGAAGGTGCTTGGCTGGGCCCAGCAGCTGGCCCGTCTGTATCATCAGTGTTTGCGGTACAGGTAGAGGTGCTCCCCTCTCCCACCTCCAGTGTAATTCTGCCCTGAATGGGCAATTCCTATTTCATACTCCTCCTCTCTGAGATGTGACCCTAGCATGAAGGAGGACTCTACCAGCTGGGGACAGATCAGATACAAACATGAGGGACATCCTGTAAGCGGTCCTTACTGAGCACGTGTGTCCAGATAGGCACATGGTAGGCACAGATGTCAGATCCTGCTGCTTAGAGGAGACACACTTGTCTCTCTGAGAAACACGATTCAGCACAGTCTGCCTCTTGCTGGTTGGGAGACTTCCCTGGGATAATTCAGGCCTTTGCCCGCTGTGGACTTTAGTGTCTGGAGAATGGAAGTCACTGGTGTCCATTTCTGTGAAGCCCACTGGAAAATCCTGTCTTGCCGCCTTTCTGTGGGGAAGAGATGGGCCCTGATGGCCACGCGGACTCAGGTAGCCCGTGCCAGCCACAGAAGGCCAGCAGCCAGGAAGGGGCTGGCTGGACCCGAGGTTGCAGAGCACCCACCCTGAGCATGTTCCCACCAGGCCAGCTGGGGCTGGCCCAGGGGACACAGCAGTGTCCAGCCCTCCTGCTCTCCACCTGGAGGGTCTCCCTTTCATCCCTCGCTGGCACGGCCTCAGCCTCCCGGGCTGCTTTGGGTCACCACCGTCAGCACAGCGCTGGGCTTGGCGGCCATGCTGCATTGCCTGTGCGACTCTGCAGATAATCGTCTTCAGGTCCCATCAAATGCCATCCCATTCCCTGAACTTGCTTCCTGCAAGACGCCTGAGGAGCAGCCCAGGGGAAGCCTCGCCGAGAACTTCTTTCATTTAACCTCGTAGAGGATGCACGGCCCAGAGGAGGCAAGCAGGAGAGGGCTGCCCACAGGAAGGCCTCAAGGCCGCAGACTGCTCCGTCTAGTGAGCCGTCTCTGACCCCACGTTCCCCAAGAGGGGAGAGGAGAAGCGCCCTGAGCCAGCCAAATCCTACACAAAGCCACAGCTGCTGCCCAGTTTCCGTAAGATCCGTGACCCACACAGCTCTGGCGGCCATCTCCCTGGAGAGGAAAGAAGCAGCCCTGATGTGGAAGGCAGAGCTCGGGAACTGGACACCCAGGGAGCTCTGCTGTCTGGGAGCTCCCACTTCCCTGCTTCCGTGACAGGGGTGTCATCTAGAACAGGGCCAGGCCATTGAGGAACTGGGTGCAGAGTGGTCAGTCTTAGTGCTTGATGCTGAGTCCATGGAAAGCACCTTCCACATAGCCGGGACCTGTTAGCTGCCTGATGCCATCTTCTCATTTACCCCTCCAACCCCCGGACTCAGATAGTACCAATATCCCCCTTAACAGACAAGAGGTTGTGAGAGGACGAGTGACTCAGTCAAGGTTATGAGCTGTGTTTCCAGCACAGGAATCTGATTCCAGAGGCTACTGGGGAGTCAGGGCCTTCTTCCCTGTCCCCACTCACCTGTCAGGGGACAAGTGCTGCCCACCGCAGGCTGTGCACTGCCCCTCGGTAGCAGCTGGAAAGCACTCATGAGGGCAGGTGCCCAGGGAGTAGCCGCACAGGGAGCTCAGGCAGTGCAAGGCAGGAAGGGGACCTGGAGGTAGATGGCAGGAACAGGCACTCTGAGAGCTCTGTATGTGCATGTGCATGTGTGTGTGCACGTGCAAGAGTGTGCCATGCTGGGGAGGGAGGGGGAGGCGTGTCCTTCACTAGAAATTATTTTTATTAAAAAGATGATTATTTTAGTTAAAATATATATATATAATTTCGTGTGTGTGTGTGTATAGATATATAATTTTTAATATTGCTTAGTGTTAGATTTGAGATCTGGAATGTCCCCAAAGGCTCCTGGTTGAAGGCTGGGTCCCCAGTGTAGCGATGACCAGAGGTGGGGCTCTTGGGAAGAGGCTGGGTCACAAGGGCTCCGACCGTCAGTGGGTAACTGGTGCTTTGTCCTGTGATGGCGTCTTGGGGAGGTGGGGGAAGCTGTAGGAGGCGTCCCTGGACCATGCTCCCCTCTGCTCCCTGATGCCATGAGTGAGCAGCTTCCCTGGGCCGTCCCTTCCACGCGTGTCCGCCCCTCAGGCCCAAGGGAGCCAGTCCCCCATGCATGGACTCAAACCTCTGAAATGGAGCAAAGTCAGGTCTGGCTGTCCTGAGGTGAGCAGTGACAAAGGTGACTAAGACATTCAGATGGCACTCAGAGAGTCAGTGGAAAGTGACGGGGTTCCCAATCCCCCCGGGGAGAACAGGGAAAGGCAACTCCGCGTGGCTCTTCCAGGAAAACTGAAAACCCATAAATAAATAGATTCTGTTTTGTTTTAAGCACCTTGAGAAAGCCAATACGGTAGATCAGCACCAAAGTCCACAAATTGTCTTCCATTAATCCATCATCCTAAATCTAAAATTAATTTGAATAAGATCCATATTATCAAATTCTGGAAATGGAAAGTTTGTCTGACTAACCAGGTGGTAAAGGCAAAAGGCAAACCCCCATCTGGCCACTGCCCCCTTGACCGGGGAGGGCAGCCAGGCCAGTTCCTGGGCATTGGCTTCCTTGAGTCTTGAGTGATTCAAAGAGGTCAAGTCCAAAGTTACACAAGTAAGACGACCAGCACTTCTAGAGCATGTCAGCGTCCATGTGGCCATTGGGTGTCCACAAGCTAGTGTGGCTCCACAGGACAAGAGGAGGCTCAGCCTTGCACATGGGGAAGACTGGACCACGTTCCTGACCACCTTGAAGTGAGCAGGGGAGAACATTGAGGGGCCTCGTGGGACACCCCCCCCCCCCCGCATTGGTATCCCGGCCAGAATTCAAGTGACCCAAAGGTAGGAGTAGCCAGGGAACTGCTGGGGACCACTTCAAGTGAGGTCACAAGATCATCTGCAATCCTTGAGGCTGGCGTCTGTCTTAAGATCACACACGCACACCCCAACTGTGAAGCAAAGGTACGGGAAGGAACTATTCAAATGCCCACATCTTGGTGGCACGATTGACACTGTCACCCCAGGAGGCCCCTCCATGTGCGGGCACATTGGTGGGAGTGTGTGCCAGGGTGTGCACTGTGGCCATTCAGCACTAGAGAGGAAAGCCACCGCAAAGTGAGGAGGGGGATCTGCATCGCCTGCATGTGCGTCGGCAGTGGGAGTGTGAATGGGAGCTGTCCTTTCAAACCTCACCTGGAGCCCGGTCAGCAGGGAGGCTCCTCAGGACCTGGCCTGCGGTGTCTGAGAACGGGCACCACCAGAGGATCCAGCAGGGCTGCTCCAAACAGGAGCAGGAAGGTCCATCTGCATCGAGGGCCTCAGGGCCCAGAGCACAGGCAGACCCAGCAGGCACTGTGGCTGGTCTCCAAAGCCAGCCTCTCCTCTGGGATGTGCTGAGCCAGGCTGAGAGCATGGAGGAACCAGAGTGAGAGGAGAAGGTGGGGGGTTCCCTGGCCCCTGTGCGCAGGGGTGGGACAGCATCAGGTACAGTCCCTGGAGCAGGGGGCTGGGCACCTGGCCCTAGGAGAGCCCTGAGCCTCAAAGGCTGTGCTCCTCTGGGACAAGTGAGAGCGCAGTCTACGTGGGGAGGTTGGACAAGATCCACCTCCATGGAGGGAACCCCGTGGAATGGAGAAGACAGCAGACCAGCGCTCAGGAGCCCCAGGCTACGTGCCGGCCTCTGTCCTGCAGGTCAGTGGCAGCCCCGCCACAACTGGGTTTGATCATGAAAAGACTGTGCCCAGAATGGGCCCCTTCTCTATAAAGGCCTGCTGGGCTCTGAGGGCCACTGGAATAGGACACGGGTTTAGAGGTGTGGCTTCTGAGGATGAGATTTGTGGTGTGCCACTGAGCTGGGCAGCCGAGCCCCACAGGAGGGCTGGTGGGTCTGAGGCCAGCGGCAGGGTGGTCAGCAGTGGCAGAGAGGAGCAGGAGGGACCAGGGCTCACGCAGTGCTCCATGCCCATCCTGGGAGGACACGGCCGAGACAGCGATCCCTTCGCAGCCTGCTGTCCGCGGCATCATGCACAGGGCCACAGGGAGGAGCAGCGCCAGCATCCTGAGCCTCTGGGTGACCTGGCTTGGGCTGCACACCAGGCCTCGTGGGGCAAGGTGCTTAGGCACTCAGTAGAAGGAGCAACCCAGCCCTGAATTCCCAACAAACACCACCTTTTAGTACCTGCCCACAGGGGATAGCCCAAGATTGGCTTTTATCAAAATAAGCTTAATTAAAGGGGAAAATCTGAAAGCTGTCCCATTTCCAGATTCCTGCCCACTCCAGAGCAGTGGTTGGTACTCTGTAACCTCGCCTCTTGGGCAAAGATGGCACGTCCCTCAGGCCTGGTTCTTGTCCTCTTTCTGAGAATCCCAGTTTGTCTGCAGTCACAGCTGAAATGCATATATCCTCAGAGCACGACCACGGCGCGCTTGCAATTCGTCTTTGTTCTCCAATGCCTTCTTCTTTCATACTGTTTATGAATTTATTGTTCTGTAGTCATTTATTAAACCTGTTGAGTTTCCCACCAGGGTCCATAGCCACGAGGCTTTCCCCTAAAGCTGTGGAAGGGAATCAAAGTGCAGAAGCCCATGATGTCGCATCTCCTGGACCACGACAGTCCTACCTGAGGTCTGCCCACCCGGCAGGGGTTTGCACCATCTCACAGTGTTTGCATTCTGGGTCAGTGTCAGGTGTTTTAAAGGAGGGGGTTGCAGGAGGGTCCTAGGTCAGGGGTTGTCCACTCTCCAAGTGCTGGCTCAGGAACCCAGAACCAAGACTGTAGTCTGTGTTGGGCAGTGGCCTTTTCATATTGGCCAGCTGGGCCTGGACCATGGAGGAAGCCAGTGGCCATGCTGAGGCTCAGACCGAGCCCCAGGACTCTGAGAGGACAGGGATGTTACATGCCCTCCTGTTCAGCGTGGGGCTGTGACACTTCCTGGTGCTCTCAGCCACAGCACATTCCAACCTAGCTGTGAGCTTCCTGTGCACAGGGTGTCACACTAGTGGCCCCAGAGGCGCCGGTATCCCACGGAATTGCCCATGGGCTGGAGTCTTAATTAGGAAAGTCCAGACTTTGTGTGGGTCAGAACACAGAGATAAAAAGAAGGGACCTATTCCAACTTGTACGAGCTAAGTGAGAGGCAGAGGGCTGTCACTACCCTGTCTCCGTCCCGTTGGGCAGTATGAACCAGATGGGGACACCAAGAGCAGCATGGCTAGACGTGACACCCAGCCGCTGGGCAAGGCTCCACCACCCAAACCTCCCTCCACTGCCACCGCACTGACCCCGCCACCCTGAAGTTGGCTGCAGGGCCCCCACAGCCACTGGGCAGCCAGAGCCCTGGGCAGTGTCTTCCCAGACCTCCTCCTCATACACCATCATGGAAGGGGCCCTGTGCTTGTCCCCAGCTGTGGGGAGACTAGTCCAGTCTGTCTTTCTCTACTGAGTTGGGTGCATCAGACTCCACGGCGTGGGGAGGGGTCGACAGGCCAGGATGGGGTTCCCATGAGTGTGGACAGCCACCCAGAAAGGGATGCAGTGTAAGCTGGCGTCTGCTCTGGTTTCTTAGGACTGACCATCCTATGCAGAATTGCCGCAGTCTGGCTGGGCACAAAATCACGAGCCACCACACACCTTGTAGATTCAAACAGCAACTCTTTATTCTCGAGCTATCACCGGCCCTCTATACACACGTTCTGGGCAAATCCACGTTCTGGGCCCAAATCACGTTCTGGGCAAAATCCCACATTCTGGGCTGGGCTCTGAATACTCTCTGAATCCTGCGAGAACTCAACGGGAACTCAAGGAGCGGGGCGCCTGAGGCAGCAGGATACACCCTATTCCCAGCAGGGTGCACCTTAAACCTGGATGGCCCTAAATCCAAGGAGCGGGATACTCCCTAATCCCAGCAGGATACACCCTAAACCTGGATGCGCCCTGGTCCTTGAGCAAGGTCACCTTACATGCAATGTCACTGCAAATGACCTGGGTCCAATATGGAGAGTCCTTCCTCTAAGCAACATGGGGTAGGCTGACAAAGAAATTGCCATGCGTCATTCCTACTTGGCAATGGCTCTCAGCACAGAATTTGACCCTGAAACCAAGGAAAGTGCATCCTTTGAGAGCTCTGAAGATGGCTCTGTCGGCCACGGAGGGTTAGGATGAGGCTGGGTCTCTGTAAAACGTCACCTTAGCTAACAGGCACAGAAGGGGCACTGTGCACCCGCAGGGCAGCACCCTGATGGGTGGACCCCGCACAAACGGCATCCGTGATAATTCTTAGGAATAGCCACTAGTTCCATGCAGGGACTGTGAAGTAGGGTCGGGTGTGTCCCAGGATGCTACCACCTCCACAGAGACTACTTGCCAGCACCCACGGAAACCTGCCGTGGGGAACTGGAGCCACTGAAGTTTCTGGTTTGAAAAGTACTCGACCCAAACTCACCACACCAAGCTTTCAGACACACTCCCTCTTCCCCGCCAGCGTCTGGGCAGAGGTTTCACGAACTCTAAAGCTAGTCAGAGGCACATGATGGGCTTGGGCCATCGCTGGAATCCCCAGAGGCGACAGCCACTCTGACTTCTGCAGGGTGAGCTGTGCTTCCTGGAGGGGCCTGAGCCTGCGTCCGAGGCCAGCTGCGAGCTCAGCCGTGCCAGGCTCTGTGCCCCTGCTCATCTGCAGAGCAGCCCTGATGGTGCCAGGGCTGGACAGCATGCTCTCCTGCACTCAGGTCACCCAGGGGGCTCACTCATCAGCATCTTCATGCCCCAGCAAAAGCACCAGGACTTCACAAATTCACTTTCCACTGGTTATTGTTAAAAAAATGCTGATCTTACGTTTTGAAGCCCCTCGTCACCAGATGGAACATCCAGAGGGTGAGAAGTAATAACTGAAGGGAACCGGGTGGCACAGAATTTGCTACTTAGCCAATCTTTGTTGGGACTCATCACAAATGTAGTGTTAAAGTGTCTAGGATCTGAGGCAAGATGTGGAGGGAATTGTACCTCCACGCCTTCCCCCTGAGAGTGCACTTGACCTTGAGTGGCTTGCACTTGCTCACTGGTTAGCTTGAAGTTGACCTTGAGTGGCCTGCACTTGCTCACTGGTTAGTGCACTTGACTTTGAGGTGATTGCACTTGCTCACTGGTTAGTTTGAAGTTGACCTTGAGTGGCTTGCACTTGCTCACTGGTTAGCTTGAAGTTGACCTTGAGTGGCTTGCACTTGCTCACTGGTTAGCTTGAAGTTGACCTTGAGTGGCCTGCACTTGCTCACTGGTTAGTGCACTTGACTTTGAGGTGATTGAACTTGCTCACTGGTTAGTTTGGAGTTGACCTTGAGTGGCTTGCAATTGCTCACTGGTTAGTCTGAAGTTGACCTTGAGTGGCTTGCACTTGCTCACTGGTTAGCTTGAAGTTGACCTTGAGTGGCTTGCACTTGCTCACTGGTTAGTGCACTTGACTTTGAGGGGATTGCACTTGCTTACTGGTTAGTGTGCGTGAGCGTGAGCACCTTGTGCTTGCTCTGATTAGTGCGCCTGACTGTGAGCCACTGAGACTTGATCTTTGGTTCCATTTAAACAGAACATTGTCCTTCCGCTGCCCATTTGTTGTTCTTAATTAGAGGTTTCTTGCTCCATGAGGAAATTCTCCCAGCAGAAGGCCCACCCTGGAGTGGCAAGACTCCTGGCTCTCAGGGACGAGGACCCTGTGTTCCCTCTTTGTCATCTGCATAATGCAGGTGTGCCTGAGTGCTTCTTAATAAGACAGAGAAAGTCCTTTCTTTGGAACTAAGTAGGAGGATCGCACCATCTCCTGTTTGGACATCGATTGGAGGACTCCGAGGAGACTCGTCCTCAGAAGGGCCTGACCTGAGCCTTCTCAGGAGAGGCCCTCGTTGGCCAGCCCTCGCTGACGGGTCAGGGATTTGCATTATAATGCTCACACTGTAAGTCCACATTTTTCTCTGTCACTGTGATACAGGGGATTTAATACCAGACAGCGTGACACAAGGGAGACCATGAGAGGAGGCTTGAGATAGAGTCGTTTCTCAAGGCCTAATAAATGCCTCATGATTCATTTATTCAAATATTGTCAAATAAAGCCAGAAGCTAATTTGGCAAATTCGACTTCACAGCCTCTTCTCCTTTCTGTCATTTCTCATCTTCCAGTCAGTCGCGGCTGCTCTTGGTGGGGCGCGGGAGCATCGCCTGCTGCAAAGCGC
The DNA here is from genome assembly GCF_021218885.2 of Marmota monax. NCBI lineage: Eukaryota > Metazoa > Chordata > Mammalia > Rodentia > Sciuridae > Marmota > Marmota monax. The sequence continues at coordinate 6,717,034 of NW_026695207.1, forward strand.
TTTCCATCTTCCCAACAACCAGGCTGTGCCCGGCTGGAAGCCCACACAGGCACGTCCTCCTACCTGGAGGTGAGGAGCCACCTGAGCACGCACACCTGCATCCATGAAAGCCCTCCGCCAGCACCTCGTCCCCTCTGATTGGCTGACAGTGACCTCACAGAAGCACTTGGGCGAGCCCGGGCACCCCATGGTGTTGACTAGAGACTGCACCAGATGGTCCTGCAGAATCTGCCCCCAGCTAGGCTGGAGGTAGGAGGTAAGAAAGGCTCACACAAAGTGAGCAGCTATTAGTTCTGCTGCCCTGGAAAACCTGCCTGCAGGGTAAGGAGGGACCACCACCGTGGAGCACTGATTCCCTTGCAGAGCTACTGAGGGAAGGGGAGCTACTGAGGGAGGGGAGGGAGGGCTTTCTACGCAGCTGCCACCCAGGTGTTGAGCCACATTGCTTCCCAGTCAGCTTGGCCCCTAGGACAGGCCTTCAGCAGTGGAGCAGAGGTGAGCACAGGCACCACAGCACTGATAGGAAGGTGGGTTTCCATCAGAATTGATACAGAAGCCATTCCCCTTCCAGCAGGTGTCAGTCCTTGTGTGCTGCTATAACAACATATGCAGGCCAGGTGACTTGTGCACAGAGAAACATAATGCAACAGCACTGGCGACCCCATGCTCCTCCCCAGATGTGACCATGGCACGCTACTCACATTTCATTGACCTAAGCATGTCACAGAATTGTGACTTATCTTCAAGAGAATGGGGGCTTCACCCTCCAGTCCATATCCGCAAGGAGAGAGCTCACCCTGGCTCCCGAGCATGGCGACACAGGCCTGCAGTGTGAACTGCTTGTGATGTCCCTTCATTGATGAGGAAAATGAACTGCAGCAGCCTGCAGGGTGGGCCAGAGCCAGCTGAGCCCGAAGCCCATGCTCCTCTCCATGGAATTGCCTATTGAAGCAGCCAGCCAGACAGAGGGATGGCAGCCCCACTCTGGAGTTTCCCAGGGCCCTCCAAAGCAGGAGGGGTTAGAGGAGGTGCTGAGAAGCTGGTCCAGGACAGGGCAGTACTTACGAGGTGTCAGAGGGCGTGTGGTCGAATCCCACTGAACCTCTGCCCCCCCACCCGTGCCCGTGTGGCCTCCAGTTTGCTGTCGAGGCAGGCTTGACGGGTTGAGCCAGGCAGCACCTTCCTAATGCTACCTGAGACACCAGCCCCCGGCAAGGAGAGAGGCGTGGCTGGGACCGAGCTCTGTGGGCCTGGAGGACGACTGGGCCAGACAGTATGTGCGGTTTTCCTTAGGTTGGGACTTTTTGCCTTGTTTCTGTAATTTGTCTAGTTCCCACAGCGGTTTTCCTATGTCCCCCATATTTACTTCATGGTTACAACAATGAAGCTTGAGATTGCGGCTTGCGATCTGTCAGCCACGTGGCTGGAGTCGGTCCTCTGCAGCTCTCCCTGGAAGTGACTTTCCCGACCACGTCTCCAAGCACAGGTAGAAGGAGGGAAGATGGGTAGGGCTTCCTGTGCCCAAAGTCACACGGCCGTCGGCAAGCGCAAGGACAGTTCAAGCCCTCTAGGATCCGAATGGCAGACGGGGTATGCTGGAGAAAGGCAGGAGGGTCGGCTGGCCCTCAGGGTGATGTCATCACCCACCAGAGGGCAGGACAGCTAGTGCTCAGATACCAAGGCTTGTCTGAGAAACCCAGGGTCCTCCGGCTCCAGGAAGAGTAGATCCTGATTTCAGCCTCTGAAGGACACTCTTTAAGTCCAGGGGTGTATCCAGCAACGCCCTGCCAACAAGGCAGAGCCCACAGGGCCTACTGTGTGGCCCCCAGATCCGTTGCCTGGGTCTTCCTGTCTGTGCCCACAGTGGAGGTGGCTCTCTGACCAGGAGTGCTGGGACTCTACACTGGCCACTTGCAATCAAAGCTCTTGTCACCTGCTAATGTGGATGACAACTCACATGGGGGCAGAGCAGCACATCCCACCTGGTATGCACCCGTCACCTTGGGAAGCCTCCAAACCTCTCATGAGACCTTGAACAAGCGGCAGAACCACAACTGGATAGCTCAGGGTCAAATGGTATGAAACAAGACCCCTGCTCTGGGTCATGGAGGGAAGGGGAATTTAGGAAAGAAATAAAGCAAGGACTCCGGTTGTTTTGAGGCTCTGAGCAGACACTTGCACGAGGTCAACACCGAGGAGCCTGAGATTTATTAAAACGACGTTGGATACTATTTAAGCTACACTCGATAAATATTTTATATGAAGGAAGGAAGATGCAAACTGACTGGAAACACGCATCCGACTCTTGGACTGCCTCCAGATCCCGTGCCTGGGAGTCAGGAGAGGAGTCTGGCCCGGGGACGCGTCCTGGCAACTGAGCTGGGAACAGCAGTATCTTTCAATTTTCAAGCTTCTACTTTAGTTTAATTGAAGCACAACTTGAATCTGCACGTCAAACAATTAGAAAAGTTGCCACCACTCCAGCTGCTTGTTTTTATAAGTCGGAAGACTTGATTCTGTGCAAGTTGAAGAAATTCCCATAAAAATGAGAGATAAAGCAAATATGAGTTCAATTAATAACCCTAATTAAAATGTGTTCATCAAAACATCTCAATTTTCTGATTGATTGATTTTTAGCTAAATATTAATGCAGACTTGAACATATCCAATTAATTTATGTAACCCAAATATTGCTTGTCTCTCTCTCACTGGGTTTTGAGAAAAAAAATTAATTTTAAGAAAGTTATAACACCAAAAACTTTGAAATATGTTAAAGTAAGTCTCTCGAAAAATAGGACTAGAATCTAGACAATAAGGTTTCAAATGAAAAACAAACAAAACAGGTCTTTTCACTAGAGAAAAAGGAATAAGCACAGGACACACTGCAGAGACACTTAAGAACAGGGGCCAAGGCTGGGGAGCAGCTCAGAGGTGAGTTCTTGCACAGTGGGCACGGGCTCAATCGCTACAACTACAAAAAGGAAAAGCAAGAAGAGGACCAAGCAGTTACTCAGGATGCCACACGGGCTAGACCCTGGGTGGCTGCCTGAGTTGGTCTGAATGTCTGGGCCACCCGCAGGCGGGCTGTAGGAGGTAGGGCTTTAGAAAATGATCAGGCCCTCTGAGTGGAGCCTTGCTCTCAAAGATGCATCCTTGATATCTGAACTCATAAAGTCAATTTCCATTCCATCAGTCTGAACAGCCAGAGTGGTAGGAAAATCTTGGAACTTTACTGTCAAGCTGAAGCATAAGTGTTGGTCATTGAGGGTATGTTAGATGTGTGATGTATCATGAAAAAATTGATCTTGTTCTAGGAATGCAGTGGTGTGTGTTACGAAAATGATTAAAGTAAGTCCTCCTATCAGCAAACCAATAGGCAAAAGTATATGATTAGATGTTGATGATATATTTTGAAAATGAATATTAGATATTCAGAAAAACTGTTAGTAATGTTCAAATATGTTACAACTGCTTAATAATTTTTAAAGATATTCATCTGAACCAAATAGTTATGTTTAGACTTAGTGTTAAAATGTGAATTTTATATTAACCTTAACAGAAAATAATCTCAAAGCCAATGATGTTTTTCTATCAACTCAAGCCAATGCAATAAGGTAAGAAAAATACATGATTTATGAATAATGGAGATGATGAGACCATATTGTTAATATTTGTAGAAGATAAAAATATCTACCTGGGAATTCACAAGACTTAACTGAAAAAAATATATATTAGAACTAATAAAAGGGATGATTTGTTAGGGTAAAAAATGCAAAATGTGCATGCTAACCTGTATTTCAACAATGTATATATGGGAGAAAAGATAAAATTTGTAAAGGTATGCACATATGTGCATTTGTGAATGTGAAGAAAAATTAAAAATATAGATGAATTTGATGAAATATAAAATAAGCTTATGAATGGAACTCTTAATATTACAAATATGTCAAATTTTATAAATTAATTTGTAAATTAAGTGCTAATACAACATAAATTTTATCCAAATTCACTTAATGGATTATATCATTCTTCTCAAGTTTATTTGGAAAAATAAATATGTAACAGATTTTCACTTTAAAATGCAATTAGCAAAGCATCTTATAAAGTCACAACAATTAAAAGACTAGGAGGGGTCCTGGGGGAAGCTGCGGAGCCCAGACACAGACTCCTGGGAGCAGGAGGGTGACGCTCCCTCAGGCAGCAATTCAGGTCACTGGAAAGAATATTTCTGAGCTCTTGTCTAATCATTTAGAGAAAAAGTTAAATAAGACCATGAAGATGTTTCAATGAAATATATGTGTATACATATATAGTATAAAATGTAAAATAAAATATTCCAGAAGAAAGCTATACAATAGAAATAAGTAGAAACATGATATGATCTACATCTGAAATTCTAATTTTAATAGTCAAATTTTAAAAATAATAGTAAGCAGTTGGAATTAATTTGGGGGGATTTAAATCTTTTTATTTGTTTTAATTAGTTTTCCATGACAGTAGAATGCATTTATGCACTTTGATATATCATGCATAGATAGGATATAATTTCTCATAGTACATTTTATTTTATCCAATGAGTCCAAATTATGTTATCTCAGCATGCATTCAATATAAAAATTATGATTAAATGTTGCTCATCACACTGGGAAACGGAGACCAGAAGATGAAAATAAATGGATACTTACATTATTAGCTTTCACCGTCTCCTCTAAGAAGAGTTTCCTGAACTCAGGGCCGAGGGTGGAAGACAGAGCAAAAGTTTAACCTCAGTCTCTGCCCTCTGCTAAAATCATCTCCCTACCAAAGTGCTCTTAAACCACCAAGACGGGGCTCAGTCTCTGATACATCCCCTGTCAACAGAGCCGATGGATTGGGCGGGGGGTGGGAATAGAATAGGAGCTTATTCTGTCCACCTCTCTCATCAATCCATCTGGTGCTGCAGAACTTCCAGGAACAGAGAAAAGCAAATACACACATATATTTATAAGATCATAGCAACTTCTCTTTTGTACCAGGGATTGAACCCAGGGATGCTCAAGCCACATTCCCAGTCTTATATTTTTTATTTTGAGAGAGGGCCTCACTAAGATGCTTAGGGACTTGCTAAGTTGGTGACGCCAGCTTTGAACTTAAATTCTCCCTCCTCAGCCTCCCAAGCCACTGGGATCACAGGCTAGAACTACTGCCCCTGGCCATAGTAATACTATACACAGGAATGGGACAAGATGTCTAGCAAATCACAGAACTAAAACGCAAAAACTGAATGAGCAAATTTTAAAAGATAATAAAACCACGCCCCAAACAACAGCAATTAAGAAAGCCACACAAACTCAAGCCCGGGACACTTTTAGAAAGAAAGACAAATTACTCAAATAACTATCAGCGGTCCTGGCTATGACGGGTTTCAGGAGACTGGTGCTCCCTCGGGCTCTTCACTTAGCGCTAGAGCTGGGGAGGAAATCAGGCCGGGCTGCTGGCAGGAGGGGAGGATGGGTGCCCGCTGTCTAGCATGGCCTAGGGCCAGACCCATGGTGTCTGGGTGGCCTTGGGCTAAGAGGCTGACCTCAGAGCCTCCGGGTCTCTCCGTGTGAAGCGAGAGCAGGACCATGGCCCACACCACAGGGCCGCTGGGCCTTGAGCAGGACAGCACGTGCACAGAACCCCAGCATCGCAGACCCTGACACTCACCGCAGACCCGGTGTGGGGAAAGAAGGCTCTAAGAGCAGCATCATAGATCATGATCGCTGATATGATTACTTATCCCACGAGACAGTCTCCTTTCGGACTGGGGATGTGGCTCAAGCGGTAACACGCTCGCCTGGCATGCACGGGGCGCCGGGTTCGATCCTCAGCACCACATAAATAAAGATGTTTTGTCCACCGAAAAGTAAAAAGAATAAATAAATATTAAAAAATTCTCTCTCTCTCTCTCTCTCTCTCTCTCTCTCTCTCAAAAAAAAATCTTCTTTTAATAGTACACTGGTCGTTTTCTGTAGGTAACGATTTAATTGGAAAAATGAACGTCTCTCTGTTCTTTGCAGCCATCATTCATGAATCAATACTGTTCTAGAGCCGATCAATCCTCATGAACCAATGCATCCACAGAGCAGCCACCACGTCCCACCCAGCCCCTGATGCCCTGTGGGTATCTGGGTTCATCTGGCTCAGGACCAGTGGTGTAGGTGGTGACCCTGAGCCAGAGGGTCACCCACGCAGGGAGCACAGCAGCTTGTTAGTGTCTATCTCCATTCCTGCCCTCAACAGACTTGGTGGCACCTGTCCAGGAATGGTGATGTTCCTGGTCAGCCACGAGCACTTTTGCTCAATCTGGATGGAAGTCATAAAAGGCCAAGTTTGGCTCTTGGTGTTGCCAGCTCAGCCCTGGGCTCCTTTGCCCAGTTAGAGACGGAATCAGGAAATGGCAAAGCAATCCCATGCCTAGGAGGCTCTACGGGTAGCTCCTGGTGAGCACATGAAGGCAAAATGCAGGACCAGCAGTCCCTGACCCCCGTGGGCTCCTTGCTCGTGGAGTCAGGGTTTGCAATGGACATCACAGTCGGCCCAGGTGCACTGGGTCCAGCCATCTCACTGTTGGGCAGGATCCACTGCACCTGTGCCGACTGTGACATCTCACGACACTGAGGGAACCTCTAAGAGAGCCTCTCAGGCTACATCAGCCCACTGTGTCCATGGTGGCCAACACTATGCAGAGGTTGGGGGTGCTGGCATTTGCCACTTCTCAACTCATCTCCATGGTGGCTGGGGCCAGTGTCCAACCTCTCAGGTGGGTTTCCCTGATTCCCACTCCTGCCTGACCTCCACCTCTTTTTGCAGGCCCATAAGGTCACCCGGATGTGCCCTGGAATCAGAGGCGCCTGCTCAGACTGACCTGGACAGTTCTGGTCAGCCACCAAAACAACCTGTGTCTGAGAAAGAGTCTTAAAAGTATAAAACACACTCGCAGAACCAGAAAGGAAGAGTTGGGCCTCTCCCATCTCTGCAATGCCTTGGAATAAATAGTTTGTATTTCAGACATTATGCAATTAACTAACTGCAAAACTTGCAAATTCATTATTGTTTTATTGTCATGTATTTTTAGAACTGAAGACATTTAGAAAATAGTCTACAATAACCTCTGAAGCAGAATTGGAAGTGGGAAGCAAGTGGATGTTTGCCCTGGGCCCCGCCTCTGGGAGTCCCCTCCAGGGCCAGACTCGGTAGGCATAGGCCGCCCTGACCAGAATGCCCTGCAGTTGACCACTACAGACTTCACAAAGAGAGTGCAGTCCCACTGGGTTTATTAAACTGTTTTTTTCTGATGGAAGTCTTTGCTGCAGGCTGCACAGGCTGCACACCCAGGGCTCACGTGTGCACACACCCATCCCACCCAGGTCAGGAGGGAGGTGAACCCGAAACCTTGGCTCTTACAGAGGCACCAGATCAGGGCAGTGGCTAGAAACTGAGTCACTACCTTATAGGTGTCCAAATTTGGCTAAATCTCCAGATTAATGCTTCAAGTAAGGCCTTAATTTAGATTTCACAGGATGGCTAGTGCATGCTCATTAAGGGGACTGACTCTTGAGAGGGTGTTTACCGAGGGCTACCAACTGCTATCAGAAGCAGATTGGTCACATGCTGGGGCTGCTGAACTTCTGTGCCTGGGGTTGGTCCACCAGGGTGGCTCTGCTGCTCCAGGTTGGCGCCTCTGGCATTCAGATGACTCTGGTAAAGCACAGATTCTTTTTACTCTTTGCTTTCCTCCTTTTCCTGACATAATTGCTTTCTTCTTTAAAGATAGCTTGAAGAAATTCTTGCACATTATAAGTCTTTATGTATGTTATTAATTTATATGAAAATTAGAATTAAAATATTCCAGTGATTTTGAGTTTTTAAGGTATGAACAAATCTGTTGTGCAAAAACCAATGCTGAAATACGATGCATCCTCTAAAGTACATTCACATGGGGCTGGGGATGTGGCTCAAGCAGTAGCACGCTCGCCTGGCATGCGCGCGGCCCCGGTTCGATCCTCAGCACCACATACCAACAAAGATGTTGTGTCCGCCGAAAACTAAAAAATAAATATTAAAATTCTCTCTCTCTCTTTCTTTAAAAAAAATAAAAATAAAGTACATTCACATGACTGAGGTTTGTTGATCAGACTAATAAAATAATCATCAATTATAAATAAATCAGAGCAGAGCGGTCTTACTGTGCTAGTGCTGCCATAACAGTCCCCTAGGCTGGGTAGCTTAAAAAGCAGAGAGCAATTAGCCCCCAGCTCTGGAGGTGGGAAGCCTGTGATCTGTGGCTTGGTCAGATTCTGGGTGGGGCTCTCCCCGGGCTGCAGACCACCTCCTGATGTTCCCACGTGTCAGGAGAGACCAAACTCCCCGGGTCTCTTCTTATGAGGGCACTAATCCAGTCAGGAGGACCACCCCCCACCTAAGCCTACTTACCCCTGGTGGCACCAGTGGCAAAGCCATCCCGTTGGGCGTTAGGCCTCTGCACGTGAATCCTGGAAGCTGTGGGGCTTGGAGGAGTGGGAAAGTGTGCTTCAGGTTGGAAGCAGGGAAACAGGGGAAGCTGCAGGTGCAGAGATGAATTCCCCAACCTTCACTGAATTCTCTGCCGAAGTCTCACAGAACTTGATTGATGCCCAGGAGGCCCTCTCCCCAGGTCCTGAGAACACGTGAAATATCAGACCCTTCTCCAGATCTACAGACTAGTTTACGTAGCAACAAATACCACGTGCTCATGTCATCACTATACCCGACACCTGGCGGACATCACCACCCGTGATTGCTTCCTGGTCCTTTGTTCCACTTGGGCCACTGCTGCCTCTTCATGGCTCGACACTCCCAGGAACTGCATTCATCCTCTGATGGATCGTCACTGACCTGAGGGGCTCCCTTCCAGGTGGCCACAGAGGACCCCAGTTGCTCACCACAGAGCCTTTTCCACAGGGTCCCATGTCCCCCAGGGAGAGGGCCCACAGCACCTGGGGGCTCAGCCCAGAGTGGCCATCATGTACATCATGCATCATGAGCAGCACCACCATGTCTCCACCTAGTAGGACCGTGGCTCCCCAACACTCTGGCCTGCGGACTCCCCGCCCCTGGCTTCTGATGGCCTGGGGGAATCCCTTTCCTCAGCCACTTCTCTAGGTACTGGAGTTCCGGCAGGTCATCCAGCCATGCGTGCTGGCCAGCTCAGTGAAAGCTCCTCCTTCTGCACACACAAGGCATCAAGGAAGCCTCTGCACCTGGACATCACTGGCAAGCAAGCAGGCAGGAGCTGCTTCTCCCAGCAGGACAGGGCCATCCAGGAGGCTCGCCAGGCTGCCCGGGCCAACGATCTGAGAAGACAGGTGGCAGGCTTTGTTGTTCCCAGACCAGGCTCCCCGTTGGTGAGGTCACAGAATACCTGAGAATGAGGAGTTCATTGCAAACCTGCAGGGCTCGCCTGGGCTGCTGGAGCATGAAATGGCCGAGGACATGCGTCCAGATCCTTGTAACCACGTTCATACCCAGGGAACTTTCCTTTCTAGTGAGTTTGCTGCACCGAGAGCTTCTGCTGGGTTAGGCTCAGCAGGCCATGGCAATGCCCAGCAGGACCCACTGGCCTATGCCTTCCTTCCCAGGCCATGGGTTCCTGCTTGTGAGTAGTTTTCTCCATGAAGAGGCTTCCCAGGGCAGTGAGCTGTTTCCCCCACCAGTGGCAAAGGCATCAGAAACGAGCGTTTGGCAGCTGATTCTGAACTCAGGATGGCTAAACCCTAATTAGAATGGCAGGTCCAGGTCAGCATTCTTCAAAAATGAACATCCTGGGGAAGCCTGATTGTTGACTATTCCAAGTGCATCTCAGTAACTTGCACACACGTCTTCCTCTGCAAAGAATGTTAACTTCGTACGGTGATTCTTTTTCAAATGGCATTTAAATAATTTTTAAATTATTAAATAGGAATGGTAGTGGAGACTTGTTCTTTAGAAATAATTACATCTTTATTCATCATTTTTTTTCCCATTACTAATTTCACCTAAGAATTCCTGACAGGGTGAGGCAGGATTTTAATTTTGATCATGCATGTCTTGGAGTGATATGTATTCCACTGGATGCTCCAACTCCATCATAATTATGTCACACCCGGGGTTTTAATGGCGTGTTGTGCTTCACGGCTGTGGGAGCAGTAGACGCAGGCACCTGGCAGAGCACAGAAGCAAGCGTTCAGTTTTTCTCAAACAAAAAAGGGTGAGAGGATTTCTGTGGAAAACATGGTTTGTCATCAGCACGGAAGCGAGTGGATGCTGTCGTGGGTAAGGACAGGGGTAAACAGGGACTGACCTGGGCACTTCCCCAAACTCAGCCGCACCTTCATGGTGCAGAGGACAACAGACACTCACGGCGCCTGGGGCCGGGCACCACCCTAATGGTTGCACCGACGCCCGCTAGGTCTCGCGGGAACACTGAGAGAACCCCAAGTTCACAGATGAGGAAATGGAGGCACAGACGGATCGTGTACTGGCCAGACACAGGCCCACATCCAGCCATCATTTGCTTTACTTCCTGCCTAAAAGTGCAAAGGAACACACACAATAACTCGTCCACACAGACGATGGCACACAGCACATGAGCAGGCACATGCAGTAAAGACGGGTGACTGTGGTCACTAACACAGGCACAGGCCTCTCACGTGTGCACACAACACATGTACACACAGGGCCACACAAAATAAGCACATGTGAACAGGCATGCACACACAGACCCATGTGCACACACTGAATGTGAACCCATGATTACACGGGAGATTCACGAGCATCCAGGCAGGAACACACATGCAGAGTGTGGAGCCTCACAAGGCTCTGACCCCAAACATGCAGATGCACCACACACCACAAAAGCACCTGTGCATTCACTAGCGCTGACACACACACAGATAGCACACTCACATATTTGTGCACCTGCACATTTACACACCAACACACAAATGTGCCCACACTTACAGAGGCATTGTAAGCACTCTTACATGCACACAGGGAGCCACACACATTCTGTGTGCTCACAGTCCCAGACATGCATACACGTGTGCGCCCAGGCATGCACTTGCACAGGCATACACTATGTTGGTGTTGACTTCTGATGCAGTCTCCTGTTGGAGCATCTGACATGCCCAGAGGCTGTTGCCCCTAGAGCCTCCTCCGTCACACACACACACACACACACACACAATGCCTGCACAACCAGCATAAGCCAGTCTGCTGGGAACCTGCTTCCCGCTTCACAGGGTGGATCGGCAAGTGAGCCAGGTAGCAGGCGAGGCCCACTGCACAGATCCTTGCCCCACATTGTAGATGTGGGAGCTGAAGAGGTCATCCCTCCTATCCTCACAACTGCCACCTTCTTTAGACTGACTGACACCTGAGCTTGGCCTACACTCTTTCCAGCTCCCAAGTGACCAGCTGCGAGAAGGGCCTCATGGCACAGGAGGCACAGAGGCAAGACAGCTGTGGAGGCTTCCTCAGGCAGACACCTGCAGGCAGCCAACAAGGAAGCCATTTGCAGGGGTCTTTCTGTTTTGTTTTGCTTAGTTTGGGGATGGTGTTTTGTTTTCCTTTGCTTTTAGTTGAATGAAATCAATTTGGTTCACAAACAGGCTTTGCTGTTCTTCCTACCGGAATGCACGTCTTAAATATTAATATACTTAACTTGTCATCACAGATAACAAAGGTGAATGCACTTGTCATTGAACTCTTCCTCAGGCCAGTCAAGACATTTAAAGCCGAGTTGCGTCACACTGGAAGTCAGGAGGGGCGCTGCGTTCCGACACTCCCGTGAGCACCTGTAGTGGGCGACAGGTGCAGGCCACAGTGCAGGAGGCTTTCTGCTCTGCTCTCCTGGGTCCTGCCCGGCTGTGTTGCCCACCCCCAGCAGACACCGAAGCAACATGAGAACACGGAGCCCTGCCTGGAGGCCTCCGCTGAGCACATTTGGGATGATGGCGACCACCTCTCTTCTTAGGAGGACCAGGAAAACTCATTCTTAACTTCTGCTTCAGCTCACGGTTTATCTTTACCTAATAATGAGTAAATTTCAACTAAATGAAGTTAAAGGTCATTGAGGAACAACCTGGAGAGCTAAAACTAGAACACGGCCCTGCCCGGGCTCCTTGCCACCTGGGCGTGGGGCGTGCTCCTCTGGGCACCCTCAGTGAGGAAGGAATGGTTGCAGGTTGCTTCATAGACTCTCTGTCCAGGGAAGCAATGGGTTTATTCTACTTGGGGTCAGGCAGGGAACTGGCAGCCCCAACTGACATCCAAACCCTGCTGCCAGCCACTCATGCACCTCCACCAGGGGCTTGGGCTTAGGAAACCTTCTCCAGGTCTAAACCGAGCTTCCCTGCAGGTCCCCCGGCCAGGGCTCGCTGCAGACTCTGCTTCTTTCGGATAAAATCTCCTGAGAAGCTCTGGCCGCGTGCCTTTGCTTCCAATGTGGGGAGGTGGGTGGGCTCCTTTTTCTCCTTCAGGAGCCGAGGCTGTGGGAGGACATGGGCCGGGGGCTCCAGAACCCGCTGTAAGGGACCCGCAGCAGCACTCTGACAGGAACTGGGGCACACAGCTGGGTCTCAACATTAATTCCTCAATAATTGATGGCACCCTATTAAACTTTAAAGGCAAGTTGATAAGTAATGGTCTAGCTGCCATGTCACCTGATTGTTCATGTAGCAAGTCGCCTGGAAATGTTTTGGTTGTTCTATCTGAACCCAACATAATGGAGTTAAAGGGACGAAAAGAAAGGAAGAGTTTAAGGAAATGCCATGTCACCTTCTCGTCACTTAGAGCTGAGCAGAGGTGACTTGGAGAAGGCGGAGTTCTCCAAGCGTGGCACACATGTCCACAGGAGCAGTGGGCCACCCCCAGCCCACCTCAGCCATAAGCACTGGGCTGCCTTTAAGCTCTCTGTACACCAGACAGTTTTGATAAAGAAGGGGAAGTGCGTGCTCCCTCAGCAGTTCCACAAGAAGAACGGGGCACACAATGGGTGCAGTGGAGAGGCGAGCACGGCCCAGAGTCAGGAGGACGTTCCTAAAAAGTCCCCACGAAGCACAGGTGCCGCAGCGGGTGGCAAGGACTGCGAGCGAAGAGGAGCTCAGGCGGCAGCGCGAACCCAGACCCGGCCTCTGGTACAGAACTGGTCCAGGCGCCCCTGTCCCCCAGCTGTCCTCCACCACAGGGACCATCCTGCTCAGGAGAGGCGGATGGTCAGCCCTGACCTCCAGCCGGGCTCTCTCCTGCTGGAGAAGGCACAGTGCTTCAGCGACTAGCAGTTCCAATCATGCCCTGGATAGGAGCCCGCTGTTGGACAACAGGCCTCCAAGGACCTGATCCTGTCCACCATCTGCTTCTGTATGTTCTCAGCACGCGTGTGTCTGCAGGGACTGTGGGTGTGACCTGGCTGTTGACCCACAGGGGGGAACGATTGGTCTTCATATGTGAGTCTGTGCACTGCACCTCACTCAGGCCATGCTAGGTGCAACCGTCTGGCTTTGGCTCCTCTGGGTCCCTGTACATGTGATGGTGATGCTGTCATCGCAGACGAGGACGTCCTGTGTCCTTCCCAACTTCTTTTGCCCCATCCCTGCCAGTGCTTGTCTCTCACACAGGACCAAGCCTTCAACACTTTGCCTTTAAGAATCATGTCACCTATGCATATTTATTTTATACCCTGTGTCATTTTTTAAAGTTTCCCTCAGGCAGGGATTTAGGGGAGAGGGAGAGAGAGAGAGAGAGAGAGAGAGAGCAAGAGAGGATCTTCAAGGAAACACCCAGGAGCCACTGATATGCAGAAAGAACCCTGTAACGTCTGAGTGACTCGCCTTTCTTTGGCCTGTGCCCTTGTAAGAGGGCAACGCCACGCGGGTAAAGCTGTCGCGAGGTGTGGGCTGCTCCTGCTCCGCCTCCACCGGGGTCTAAGTGCACAGTAAACGCAGCTGTTGCACATCTCACTTTTTTTCCTTGTGTTATTTTTAGAGAGCTGTGTCTTTCTGGAGTTCACCATTCTGTCTGAGTTTCCAGAGTTGCTGCCGCACATGGTCTTTGGTCCTGCTGAGGCTGGCTCAGCGTCAGGGGCTCTGTTCTCGTTCCCAGTACAGGTTTTCTGCTGCCCGCTCCCTGCCCTCCTCTGATGTCCCTCCAAGGTCTACCCATTTCATTAGCACAAATCGGTTTTTCGTATTGAGAGCTATCTCTATTATGTTATTAGTTACATTCCCTCACTCAGGACTTTTTTTTTTATTATGCCTTTGTTTCCTACTAATTTCTTGATGCATAAATTATGCAGAAAAAAAAAAAACATTTAGTGCCCTAACTTCTCTAGCAGACTTTTCTCTAGAAAACTCAAGTTTGGGTGGAACAACTTTTATTTCACTCACTTCAAAATACTTTCTAATTCACACAGTGACTCATTCCCTGAATTACCAGTTATTTAGAAGTGCATCTCTCAATCCCGTTCCCTCCTCTTGGTTTGATACCTGGCTCACTTCCGCTGGGGCAGAACATGGACGGTGAGGATTTCTGCTGTGGACCTGCTGGACTCCGGCCCCGCAGTGCAGAGTGAGGCTGATTTCGCAGCTGTCCCGTGGGGCCTTGGGAGAGCACGTGCTCTGTGGGTTCCTACTGTTCTCTATGCCGGAGCACGGTCCTCCACCTGTTGTGCAGGTCTTCTGAGCTGCTACTGATTTCTGCCTGTGTCTTCCACCAACTAGAGTGAGCAGGCCAAATTCTCCAACAATGCAGCTACATGTTTGGCTTCTCCCTTAGCATCACTCATGTGGTCTTTTGTGTGCTGAAGCTTGAGTGTGAAAGGGTTGGAAAGTGCTCTTGTACCTGGCTCTCTCTCCTGCCTTGTCTTTAGAGGGCTTTGTCCACTTACTTTTAATATAAACACTTCAGAAGGAGGATTTGCCTCTGGAACTTGGGTATTTTTCCTATATTTTTGGTGTCTTTTTTTTTCTGTTCCTCTGTTGCCCCCTGGATACCTTCTGTTGTGTAAGCAGGTGTTCTAAAATCCTCGTAATTTCTTTTGCTACATGCTTGGAGGGTTTTGTGTATGTATGTGGTGCACCTGGGGATTGCAATTAGCATCTTAATTTACAATTTAGTTTGAGTTGATAACTTAACCACAATATGTACAAAACCTTGGCTTCTGTGGAGCTCCATTCCTCTCTCTCCGTCCTTTGTGCTGTTATTTGCAACTTTACAAAACACATCTGCACTTAACAAATTACAGCTTTGCAATTGTATGCCCACCCAAAGCATACTTATCATTTTTGGTCCAGGAAGTTTCTTTTTAAACAAAATAGGGAGAAAAAGAAGTTATAGACTGATGTTCATTGTAGTCCTCAGATGACAAATATACACACAAAATAACAACCAAAAAACCCTGAGTGAGACAGAGGCCCTCTGCCACCCAGTGGAAGGTCCTCTGCAACCCAGTGAGAGGCCTCCACACAGCCTGACCCATGGGCCAATTGCATGCTTCCAGGGCTTTCTGGTTCCTTTGTAAAAGGCACTAATACCATTTGTGGGTGTTCCACCCACATGACCTAATATTATCGCATTGGAGATTAGGGCTTCAACTTGTGAGGGTCCATAAACATCCAGTGTGTGTGTGTGTGTGTGTGTGTGTGTAAGTGTGTGTGTGTAAGTGTGTGCGTGTGAACTTTCTTCTTCCATTGACTTTAGTTTACTATCTAAAATCCTTTCATTCCATCCTGTAGACCCACTGTATCGCACTTGTTATATATCAGATTTCCCACCAACTTTTTTTTTCAGTTCATATTTATTTGGAAATTTCTTAGGCTCTTCTTCATTTCTAGAGTACAGTTTTCAGGACATAGAATTTTTGGTGAACAGTCTTTAGTATACGTCATCTCAGTGCTTTCTAGCTATTTCTAAGAAATAGCTCTTGGTATGTCAGCCCTGGGTATGTGAGTAGCTCCTTCTCCGTGCCCCTGAAACCCAGGCTCTAAGCGTCTTGGTATCGCCAACAGCCTGACGAGAACCTGTCCAGCTGTCCACCTCCCTGAGTTTTTCTACGTGGGGTACCTTGAGCTTCCTGGATGTTTAAGCTAATGGTTTTCACTGAAGTAGGGAATTGGGGGCACTTATTTACCTAAGGGAATGTTTAGCTGCTTCCCTTCTCTCCTCTCCTGCGAGTGCCTTCCTCAAACACAGGTTAACACAACCGATGGGTCTGTAGGTCTCTCAGGCTCTGTTCACTTTCCTCATTCTTCCTTAGGCTGGAAATTGACATTTGACCTTCCCGGCTGGAATCTGCTGCAGAGCTACTCTGATGAGATCTTCATCTCAGTCCCTGCGTCTCCACCTCTAGGTTTCTGTTTCCATTGTGCAGTTTATGTAGCTTCTTAATGTCCCTGTTTAGAGAGACCTGCTGCACTCCACTGTGGTCATTCAGACATGTATCCTTTAGCTTTTTGAACACACTTAAAACAACTTTTATAAATGCTTTCTCTGTTAAGTCCAGGGTCTGGGCTTTGCAAGGACAATCTCATTGACTGCTTTTCCTCCCACACTAGGGCCCGCCTTCCTGTTCCTTTGGTGCTTTCCCTGGCTCTTGTGGATAACTGAACATTTTAAATGTCATATGTGGTGACTCTGGACACCAGATCCCGCCAGCTTCAGGTTGTGTGTTGTGGTTTGTTGGTCCCTTGTTTCAGTGGGTTGGTTCATTCACCTTTATGAAGTACTTTTGTAACTCTGTGTCCTTCACATGTGGCCACTGCAGTTCCTGCTCAGCTGGTTTGGTGATTGGCTATTGACAGGACAGTGATGTCCATAGATGACTGAAACAAGAACTCTACAGTCTCTGCTGAGGGACATTGTGTACATGTCAGGGACACTTTCAAGACGTGTCCAGGGGTTCCAGCTCTGCCTCCTCCCTCCCTCCTCCCTTCCTTCCCCTTCTCTTTCCCTCCCTCCCTCCTTTCCTCCCTCCCTTCTCATGTGGTGGAAGTGCACAGTCTCCTCCGTCTTCCTACAGCATGCACCCAGCTCTGGGCACGCACATGACCTGGGTTCTTGGAAGCTTTGTGGGGATTCCGAAGCCCTCTGGATGTCTCTTGCCCCAGCTTTTCCCTTGGAGATTTTTGATTGGTCTGATGTTTCCCCATTGTTATCTCCTGTCTCAAACAACCTTGGTGTTCAGCCGTCAAATCCAGTTGTCCTCCACGGATGCCACTAGAGAGAACGCTGGCCTGCCGGTTGAGCTCCCAGTGGTGTCACGCAAAGACAGCCTCCTGAGTGAGGCTTGCCTGCCCTCCAGCAGGTCCAGTGAGGCCCATTCCTGGGGACAGGCCTTTCTGGGTCTCAGTTCTGCCAAAGCGTCCCTGTGATCATAAGCTGTTGTTTTTCAAATTTATCCAAAGCTGGGAAGAGAACATGAGAATAAGGCAAATTAAAGTCTATTAAGCTCTTATTGATATTCAGATTTTTTCCTCCTTGAATGAGTACTCCCTCCCCCTCCCCTCTCCCTCCCTCCCCCTCCTCCCTCCCCCTTTCTCCCCCTCCCTCTTCTCCCTCCCCTTTCTCCCTCCCCCTCTCTTCCTAGTGTCAGCTCTTGTTGAATTTCTAGGTTTCTTGGAAAGTTGATTCTGACCAGTCCCCCACAGTTTGTCCTTGGTTTCATGGATGAACAGGTATTCAGGAGGTCGCGACTTCCCTGGTGTCCTCTTCTCTGACTTGTGGTTTGAGGGTCGAGCCACACAGCACAGACCCAGCTCACAACGGTTTCTTCTGTGTGTCACGCTTGGCCCATGTTTGAGAGTCAGCCGTGGCTCACATGTTGGCTTCGCAGGGCTAAGGCCCTTCTTCGCCCTCCTGCCACTTGTTGGTTCTGGAGGTTGGTAGCCATGGCGGTGGTCCTCTCCCCTGCTGGGCACTTTCCTGGGTGGGAGCACTTCATTCCGTGAGGACTGAGATCACTACCATCACTCTGTTGGCAAACACCAGGGATAGTATGCTTCTGGAATGCACGGAGAGTTCTCCAGGGTACTGAAGGTCCCAGCGGAAGTTCCTGTGATGCACTTTCAGAAATTAGGGCAGGGGAGGGTTTCACTGTCGGGACAGCAGCCTTCCTGCACCATGCGCTCTAGCCTCTGGCCTCTCAAGTTACAGACACTTTGCCGGTAGACAGCACCTCTGGGATCTGGGAAAGTCCCAGGCACCAGAGGAAGGTGCAGGGATTTCCCCAACTGCATATGGGAAGCCCCGTGGGGATCCCTGCCTCAGAAAGAGAAATGTGGAGCAGAAGTTGAGAAATACAGAGCAGAAATTTCTAATTTCTATTGAGATGGAGTGGGCACTAAAGTTCTTGTCCCTGAGGAAGCCACTGACCCATTGAGCTCAGCAGAGGCTTCTGCATTGAGGTTCCTTGCTGGACCACCCCATGGAGGTATCGAGTGGCGGATCTGGAGTTCAGGAAGACATTTTGGGGGATGACTTGCTCATCAGAAGTTTCCTTCATGCAGTGGTTTAGAGGAGCTACCAGGGAGCAACTCTACCTCTATCCATGGAAGGGGGAGCAGGACTCTCACAGCCCATCCATGGTGCCCTGTTTTGACTTTCCTATGGGTGAAGATGGACACCCCTCCTATGAACCCTTCCATCTGAAGAGCTCACAGCACATTGAGTCTTAGAAGATGAGAGCTACTGCCCACAGCTCAAGCTGTGAAAATCTGGGAGTTCTTAACTTGGGGTCAATCACCACCTCCTTCTGAAGCCTCACGTCCACCTCAATGGAGCATGGCTGATGTGGCACTGTTGTGAGACTGTCCTCATCTTGTCAACCACCTCCTGTGTCAAGTGAGCAGAGAAGATGCTCACGGTTTTCTCTCTCTAATGTAACCCCACAAGGGAGACAGCACGTGGGAAGACTTCTGGTGTCACCAGCACACAACACATTTCACGTGAACGCATCCTTGCCTGATGTGTTTCTCTAAATGAATTCTTGGGGACATAAAAGTGCCCAGTGAATGGCTTAGAGAGATTAGTGTGTGGTCTTCCAGCCGCCTAAGTGCCCACACACATATCTGGTGTAATCCCAAGGGAGTGTGTCCTCAGCAGTGTTCATCTCAGCTCAGCTACATTTTCTCATCATCCTATGACCTGCTCCCAAGTAAATCCCTTTAGCTTTTGCGGCCTGAGCCAGTCCCCTAGAGCCACCACACACACCCTCACCCTCCCCAGGACACTCTGGGTCTGGAACACATCTGTGCTGCTTCCTCTGGAGAAGAAATGCCACATACTTTCTCTGTCCGGGGCATCAGCGTGCAGGAGCAGGGTGGCCCTCGTAACTCA
Source organism: Marmota monax (assembly GCF_021218885.2). NCBI lineage: Eukaryota > Metazoa > Chordata > Mammalia > Rodentia > Sciuridae > Marmota > Marmota monax. The sequence continues at coordinate 6,736,405 of NW_026695207.1, forward strand.
GGGGTGCTCCAAAAATTTGCATAGGTAATTAGATTACTGCTGGAAGAACAACAGAGCCATTTAACTGGCAGACAAGGGTGTTAAATAATAGAAACTCCTATTAGGTGAATTTATGAAGAAACTGTGAAAAGTTATAACAATACTGTGTACCCTCCAATACCTTCTGCTCAGAGGATATGTAAGTGGTCCTGAATCATTTATGCCAACGTGCAGGAAACTGATAAATTTTGAACAAATTTAATTGAAATCACCCCTGGCGTGCGTGTGAAGGGGGATTAAATTGAATGGTCTCACTGAGTGTCACAGCCCTAGATCGCTCCCTTCTGAAGTCGATTTTTTTTTCCCTAAATAAAAGATTCCAAACCTCAATCAAGAATGAATGTGAGTTTAATCACATCTTAGAAATGAAAAGCATGTTACTTGGCCATGTAATGAGACTTAAAGAAGATGTTTAACCAGACAACCACAAGGCTGAGCCACGTTCCCAGAGTGGGATGCAGAGACACGTCTGCGCCAGGGTGCACACGGCCCGGTCCGCCTCCCTCCCGGGGCGTGGCTGGTGCCTCAGGATGACTCCCACTCTCCAGCATGAGGCACCTGCCCTGGGGACAGCTGTGCTCCAGATAGGGACACTCAGGTGTCATGAAGACCCACTGCTGGGCACGTGGCTCCCTCAGAAGGTGCCACCTGGCAGACGCAGTCATCCCAGGTCCCCCACTGACTGATACCTCGGGGTCCAAGCATCTGAGTACACAGAAAGGTGGCTGCATCTTCTGCACAACAAAAGGGCGGAGGCCAAGTGCCCTGAGGCCCAAACCCTCCTCTGGAGGATGAGCCAGCCCAGCTTCCAGGAAGGACCACATCCCACCTTGTCCCTGGTGTGCACTGCGTGGGGCCCTCTGAGGCAGGGGTCTCTGGCAGGGAGCGCCCCCTGTGCCAAGAGGGCAGGCGGCAGAGGCTCACTGCTCATGTCTGGACCACTCCTGGGGAGAAGGCATCTGTCTGTCACAAAGACACAGAGGGCATGAGGGGCGGTCGCCCACCTAGCTCGTGGCTGAGGGCCTCAGGCCCTTGTGTGGCTACTTCTCTGAGTCCTCAGTGGGATCTGAGGTGACAGGAAGGGTAGCAACGTGTCCTTGTATCTTAAATCCCCACTTCAGGTGACTCTCATGATGCCGGGTGTGGCTTCCACAGGGTTGCCCCAAGGGTGACCCACAAAGGACACAGAGCTGCCCCTTTGTCCTCTGGACCCTCTGTCATAGAAGCTGGCTTTGTGGGACACTAAGTCTGCAATCCTGAAAAACAGAGCTCAGGGTCCCAGCTGCTGTGGGAATACTTGCTGGCCTCTGCGAGGTTCAGGTCATCATTCTGTTCTCACTTCCACCGAAAAACAGAATCTGCCTGTACAATCCTTCCCCATCCTCCTGGCTTTCTCCTGAGGATTTTATCTCTGTGTTAATGACACTGCCCACTATATAACCCCCTTCCCCCTCCCCTTCTCGCTCCCTCCCCCTTCTCCCTCCCCTCCCCCTTCTCCCTCCCTCCCCCTTCTCCCTCCCTCCCCCTTCTTCCTCCCCTCCCCCTTCTCCCTCCCCCTCCCCTCCCCCTTCTCCCTCCCCTCCCCCTTCTCCCTCTCCCTTCTCCCTCCCCTCCCCCTTCTCCCTCCCCTCCCCCTTCTCCCTCTCCCTTCTCCCTCCCCTCCCCCTTCTCCCTCCCCCTCCCTCCTCTCTCCCTCCCCCCCTCCTCCCTCCCCCTTTCTCCCCCTCCCCCTTCTCCCTCCCCTTTCTCCCTCCCCCTCTCTTCCTCCCCCTCCCCATCCCCTCTCTCCCTCTCCCTCCCTCTAATTATTTGCTTTTCTGCTTTTCCCAGAGGAGGTCTGGGAAGGGCCCTGGCAGAGCATCTTCCTGGCTGCCCAGCAGCAGTTCTGCTGCAGGGGGCTGTGCAGGAAACCAGGGCAGACGCCGATCACCTGCTCTGAGCAGCCCAGCCTGGGGCCTCTGCTGCACGGCTGCCGAGCTCCTGCCTGGGTCCCATCCCACACAGAACTCCATTTCCAAACCCAGAGCCGTCAGCTGCTTCGGGCGCTTTGATTCCTCTGGATGTCAGGCTTGATTTTCAGATGTAAATGTGCCCCAGGTTAGTCTTAGTAAGTTACCTGGCCTGGGACCAGGAGCACACCTGTCAGGTGCGGCCCCCTGACCTTCCACCCCCATGTAATCCTTCATGTTCTGCATCAAAGTCGCCCTCCTGCCCGCCCGGAGCTAAGTGCAGAATTATTCTCGGAGGAATTTATGACAAATACAATAATTCCTTTTAATGCACGGACTGTTTTATCTCCCGGCACAGTAAGTGCAGTGCGCCACCAGGAAACCACCGTGCTGTCTCGATTACCATATTATATTTAGAGAACACATCAATCCTTTACCGGGAGTGAGGAACGGAGTTTCCTCCACCAAGCTCCTCAGCTGGTGAGCGGTGGGAACGTGGATCCCTGACCTGCAGTGGACACCAGCCTTCCCTCTCCTACCACACTTCTGGGGCTGTACACTCTCTCCCCACACACCCTCTTCTGCCTTGGAAGTTCTCCTTCTCAGCTAACTTGAAGTCAAACAGTCTGTTTTTTCTCACTGTGAAGCTGGAGACTTCTCACGGGCTCTTTCTCTGCCTAACTCTAGTGACAGAGCCCAGCAGACATTTTATGGCCCCAGCCCCTGGGTGCCATGTCACCCTGGCCTGAGCCATGGCTGTCAGGGCACCCAAGTGAGTTCTCCTTACCCAGGTCTTTGCTGGAGTATCTGCTGTCTCCTAACCTGGAGAAACGTGAAGTCCATCTGATTTTGTAGCTTCCCTTTTCTCACAGGGTCTCCTCACATTCCACCCCACAGGCTTCTTCCAGGCCCTCTGCGGCCCTCTGCGCCATGTCCCAGGGCCCATGTAGCCAGCCCACACTTAGGCCACCTTGTGCCTCCCTCCCAGCCGCGGGTAAACCCTAGGCCCAGTGGGAAGGGGTCTGTCAGAAGGGCCCTTCAGTGGGTGGCCTAACCAAGGACAGAGGATGGGCCCAGCCAAGGCACTTAGGAGGACAGTGAATCGGTTTCCTCTACCATGTGAGAATCTGCAAGAAGGCAGCTCCCACAGCCTGCAGCAGGTGCTCCCCAGGCCCCACGTGGGCACCCTCACCCTGGATGCCAGGCTGCTCAAGCCACCCTCCCTGGTGCTGTGGTGGTGGTCGAGCTCCCAATGCATGGAGTCCTTCTCTAGGGTCATGAGAAGCAGTCCAGGGGCATGGCCTTGTTTTCCTGCTTGCAGTATATCAGCAACATCTTTCCTGGTAACCAGGAATTCTTGTATATGAGATTCTCAATGTTCTGGTTAATTATAAAAAAATAAACCTTGTAAGCAATTGGGAAAATTGACAAAAAAAATTGTTAAAAAGAGGGGCTGGGGTTGTGGCTCACACTGGGTTCAATTCTCAGCACCTCATATAAATAAATGAATAAAATAAAGGTCCGCCAACATTAAAAATATTTTTTAAAATTTTTAAAAAAGAAAAGAAAAAAATAATTTAAAGAATCATGGTTCACAGATTTAGTTAAACCAGGAGGACAGTTTCCCCATGTACATAATTAGAGGCTACTTTCTCTTAGGAGTTTGTCCTTACGTCACTCCACTTTTTAAAAAATATTTTATTAGTTGTTGATGGACCTTTATTTATTTATATGTGGTTCTGAGAATGAACCAGTGCCTCATACACACTAGGCAAGCTCTCCCCCTGAGCCACAGCCCCGTCCCACATCATCCCACTTTTCAAGTGCCGTCATATGGGACAGGATTTCCCACCACCTCGTGCTGTGCTGGTTCTCTTCTGACCACTGGCCACGGCCGTAGCTGCTTCTGCTGGTAGGAGCAGTTCTGTAGTGCCCACGCCTGGGCATCAGCCCATTTGGGGTTTGTGACGACCCCTCGGGCTGCATTTCAGGGGAGACGGTTTCCATGCTTAACAATACTCTGGGGTCACACTGCAGAGCGGGCCTTCCTCCCACATACAGTGAAGGCTGCTGAGGGTCTTGGCCCAAGAACGGAGCCTGTGTCTGCTTCTCCTGTAATCAAGGGCAGCTTCTCCGGTCTCCCTGCTCTTTCCAGACATGGTACGCTTTAACACTGAAGAAAGGGAGCACTGAATTTGCAGCACTTGATCCCACCAACACTTTATCCTTTTAGGAGAGATTAAGTATCAAACAAAATCAATGACACTTGAAAATGAGTCATAACTATAAAAGGCAGGTGTTCAGACCTGGGCAATTTTGCAAGTTAAGAACAGTGTTACCAAGAAAAAAAAAATGAAGAAGAAAACAAACCAAAGGAAAGTCCACAGGAAGCGCCAGCAATACTTTTTGGAGCTTGTAAGAAAGCAGCCTGTGTGCAGGTCAAGGTTCGTAGACTTTGTGCTGAGGGGGACACACGTCAACACCGCCCCTCTGTGCGCCCTGAGCCAGGCCTCGTCCTTCAGGACTGCTGCGGTGGAGAATGTTCCAGACACACAGCAACTCGTGCTCAGCTGGACAGGAGTCAGGTTCTCTGGGCTGGTCTCTAGCTAGGCCACTGGCTTCCTCCCTGTTCTTGACTTTTCTTTAGTCCTGTTTCCCGTTGGGTCTGGGAGGAGAGAGTCTTGGGCACTGAGCGCCAGTGCAAGGCGTTCTCTCCCTGGAAGTCAGAGAGGTGAGTGCTCCCGGGAGCTGCCTCTTCCCAGGGGTCCAACGGGAGAGGCAGAGATGAAAGTCTTCCCGCGTGGGGGGGCTTGACAAACGCCTTTTCCTTCCTTATTGCACAACCACATGCTCATCTCTACGTGAGAAATGGAGCAGCCCTTTGAAGATGTTCAAAGACATTCTTTCCACATTCTGAGGCTGTTTATGCAAGATCGCTGCCGAGGGGAACCTGCGGGTGTGGTGCTGGGCTGGGGCTTCGCCCTCCACACTTGGAGTGCAGGGAGGAAATTGAAAGGAAATATGTCTGCGTGGCTGTGGGTACTACCGAGGCCGCTGCCCCCAAGAACCCGGCGGCCGGCGAAGTCTGAGAGAAGCAGAGAGGCTGGCTGGGAGTGGAGTCACCGTGGGATTCTGGACCTGTGATGCCAACCACATGACGTCTTCCTTGACAGAAGGTTTCCACCCACAAGAGCCTGCAACGCTCTTTCTTATCTCTGATGACGTTTAAAGATTCTGAGGATGTGATTTCAAGTCAGACAACCCCGACAAGTTTATGCTAGCAAAGTGTGCAATTAGACGAGATTCCAGTCTTCCTAATTAATTGAGTTACCACCAGAGGAAAAGTAAGTCGTAAAAATAGGTTGAGGTGGGTGGTGTTCCCTTTGGCAGCATAACATGCACACAAGACGAAACCATGATCAAAAAAAGAAAGAAGCATTTAACATAAAATTAAGACAGCACACTGCATTGTTTAATAGGCAGAGAACGAAGGGCCCCCGGCACCTGCACTCTCTGCAACTTGTCTGTCCTCATGGGCACGGCTTCCCTAGAGTGGCCTCCAGGGAGGACCTGCTCCTCGGGGGCTTTACAGCTTTGTCTCTTTGACCTCGGACCAGTCCCATGGCAGGCCATGTGGCCACGCTGGCCGCAGAGCGCAGGTCTGCTGCTCTCGAGGCCTGAGGGCACAGCCAGCCGCTCTTCCTGGAAGCAAAGTGCCGACCCAAGGACACACTCACCCGCCGCCTCCCGCGGTCTCTGTGCGTGGAATCATCCCCTAACCTGTGGGCAGCAGAGAGTGCCTTGGGGTGTTTCTCTGCTGTTCATCTGCTGTATTGAATGCCCTTAGAGTCGGGGGCTATGACCACATTCTAGACACCAGAAAAGATACTTTGAAAATGCTTTTTCCTTTTGTCTTTGCCAGTCCCTAGGTTCTTGAGGCCTGACCGTTCCGCGGGCAGCGTGGGAGGGGCCGCGTGTCTCGAGGTGCTGACTCCTCTGGTCCACTCTCCTGGCCTGGCTGCTGCCTCGCGTCCATTCCACACTCCTTCCAGCAACAGCGTCCAGGCGGCACTGCCGTCTTTGTCCCTACTTTACAGGAGAGGAAACGGAGACTTGGGAGGCTTGGGCAGCTTTCCCGGGTCCTGTGAACCAGCGGACAGTGGAAGCAGGACCCTGGCCTCCAGCCTTGCCGGCTAGGCACTGCTCAGCCCAGTGCTGGGGACATGGAGGACAGGCTGTTCTCTGTGGTGTGTGGAGGGACTGTCTGGGCATCGTAGGGTGTGTAGCATGCTGGCCACCCACTGTGCAGCCCACACCCTCCTGACAGTGTGCTCTGTGCCAGGGACAGGTCACTTCTTACTTCTGCCCGATCGCAGTGCTCTCCCCAACTGATCTGGGTGCTGGCGCCTGGTCGGTGGTGCTGTAGAGCAGGATGCATTCTGGTCTAGCCCTGTCACTGTGATCTCCAGTGTCCTCATGGTGAGGCCTCCTTGAAGCCATGGTCTGTCCCCACAGCAGCTGGTGCGGCTGGAGTCCTTGGGCATGGCCAGGGTCCCTGGCCCTGTGAGCCCACCACTGACTCCAAAGCACTGTGCTCTGTGGGACGGAGCTGCCCGAGGCCGGGAAGGACAATTTGACAGAGACACGGACCCCCCAGCTTTGCACTGGGGCTGGCTACTTCCCTGACCCGTGATGTGGGCACAGGGAGCAGGTGCTGAGATGGCCAGCTGAAGTGGCCCGGGGACCGGGACGAGCTCATGTGCACCCAGCCCTGCCCCGTGCAGACACCAGGGCTGCGCTGGAGGACGAAGAGCGTCCTTTCCCTCTGGGTGATCAGCTGCACAGAGACTTCGGGACCCTGACAACAACCCCCTTCGTGCCACAAAAATCCTCGGCACACAACAATTTCCACAACACCTGAGATGGGAGACAGCACACCAGCAAGGGGAGGGGACACTGGTGGCAGGCCTGAGGCTGCACCCACATGGTGCCCTCCAAGGTGGAGAGGCAGAGAGTCTGGGCAGAAAGAGCCGCCCAGGAGGGAGGCAGTCATGAGGCCAGGCTCTGGGCCCCAGCAGGGGGAGGAGCCCTCCTCACTGGGGACAGGGCAGCGTGAAGACCACTGCTCCAATGCCCCATTTCTATTCCAACCCCCCTAGTGAGAGCCCCCCTCGTTTCTGAGACGCCTTTCATCTGCCCGTCCTGCCTCCCATCATTTCACAGTCGCAGAGCCATCCAGAGACCATCAAGCAGACATGTCCTGGCTAATCCCCAGCCGTCTCTTTGGGTCCTTCAGACTTAGCACACTTCCCAGGTCAAGGAATCAAGGCAGGCCGGGCCCAGCCACCTGCTCTGGGCCGCACAGCGCCAGGAGGGGCAGAGCCGGCACCCACCACCTGCTTTTCCAGGCAAATGGCCCAGCTCACAAACCCACCTGAATCAATTATTCTTAAACATACATTTCCATTTAGTGATTCATGCTGAGCCTAATTCACTAGCTGTTTAATGTCACTTAGAATCATCCAGGGACCAAAACAGCCCTGCAGAGAACAGATTTTAAAAGTATATTCTAAAGATAAAGATGGAGCTTTAATATTCTACAGGATTTCAAATCCCTGGACAAAGAATGTTAGCTTAAATTTAAAAGAAGCCCTCTAATATCTGTCCCTGGAAAAGAAAGGCAGCAGCCGTCTTCAAGAAGGCCAGGGACTCACCTTTGGCAAATTACAGTTTTCAAGTCTGATATAGCCAGATAATCATCAGCGGCTCAAATAAAATCATTATTTTGTCAGAGAGAGAAAGCACGTTCAAGGGGACAGTTAATGATGGCACAGAAAGAACAAAGTTGCGTCCTAATAGGGAGACTTTCCCTGAGATTAAAGGACAGCCCTCGCACTTCACTCTGCTTCAGGTGTTGGTCTAAACCCCTCTTAAAGGATACATGAAAATCTCACCCTGACGAAACTGGGGGGAGAAGACTTCCAGGAGAAGTGGGGACCCAGCCCCGCTGGATGGCATGTGCTCAGGCAGACCTGCCTGTGTCCCACGGGCGTTCAGTCTCTTCCCATCACGATATCACAGCCCTGCTGTGACCCAGAGGGAGACCTGGGAGACACCTTGGGTGACTTCAGGACAGCATGCCCTCCTGGGGAAAGAGAAGCTCGTGCCGGTGGCTTGAAAGGAATCTAAAGAGGTGTCTCAGCCTTTCCAAGCCCAGGTCCACGCACCAGCTCCCGAGTGGTGGCCGAGTCAGACCAGTAGTGCTCTGTGCTGTGTGAGCTGGTTGCACTCCCACACGAGGGGTGGTGAGCTGTCTCTCAGTCCTGCTGCGACCCTGCAGCACCCTCAGGGCAAGACCTGAGCCCAGGAAGGGTCTGACAAGGGAACTGGCCAGGGCAGAGCCCACTCTGCGCCAAGGCGAGTTGGGAGGACGGAGGCCCTTCCCTGATGTAGGCCCAGCCCCTTCCCACACTCCTGCCTCGAGGAGGCCACATTTACCTTCCCTGCCATGTATCCATCCTCTTCTGCCTTCCACAGAGGCCTGGGGCTTCCGGGATAGTGTGTGACCATCACCGGGCCTTTGGGAGTTGAAGAAAGAGAACTCACATTTTCTTCTTCCCAGAGATCCAGGATGCTCCAGAAATGGTAAGCATTTCCACTTGGCTGGGAGCCTAACGTTTGCTGGCCTGCAGGAAGGTCAACATCGTGCCCTGGAGTGGGCAGAGAGTGACCTGGGCCAGCACAGGCAGCTCTTGGTGTCTGGTATTCCTTAGGCTCTGTGAGGGCTTCCTGTTCAGGTGGCCCATGGCTCCGCCCACTTCCTGCTCAGGTGGTTGGGGGCCCACCTAAAATGTGGTAGTGCATCCCTCGCAGCCATCTGGGTGTCGCCGCTGCAAACCTCAGCATCTCTTCAGTCCCTTTATTTTCTAAGAGACCTCACGAGATGTAGAGTCTCCCAGCGAAGCAGCACCGGCACCTCCAACCACACACTGTTCATGAAGCTGATGTTTCCAGAACCAGACTCTGGGCCATGCGGAGACCCTTGCCCTAGACCACCTCCAGGGTGTTCTGGACCTTCAGGACAGAACAGTGCGGAGGCCTTTCTTTGTTCAGTGGTGGAAGGCCTGGTGGTCACCACTCACCAAGATGCCCTCAAGATGTAACCCAGAGAGAGAGAGACATGTCAAAACAGTGCCCAGGCCATTCTGGGCCCTATTTTGATATTGATGACCACAGGTGCCTGTCAGCAGAGAGGAAGGCAGATTCACAAAGCCCCCATACAGAAATCCACCTGTTACAAAGGGCAATGTTTGTATTTGGAGCCTGTAAATATTAATCAGCGTCTGGATTGTATTTCTGCCTGGACCAAAAATGGACCAAGGGCTGGGCAGAAAGCTGGGCTTTGGAACCTTGCAGGCAGGAGAAGTGGGTCTGGGGTACCCTGCACATACTTTACTGCAAGCACAGATCCTCAGGGCTGGCAGACATGGGGGGAACAGGGTCAGATAGGGAGGAAGGGCCTGACCCGCAGGCACACTGATTGCATAAAAGACTGATGCCTTTTCAGTAAGAAATCATAAGCTTAGATGCACTTCACAGCTGCTAAGTTTCTTCTAAATTCAAACCACATTTGAAATGTGGTCTCAGTTGCATATTCTTTATTCAAAGTCTAACAAAAAGTGAGAGTTGACTATCAGCCTAAAGACAGGGCCGATGTGCGTGCTGGAGAAATTTTACTTCTCATGAAAGATTCTGGCATTTAGAGAGAGAGAGAACATCTTGCAGACAGTAATGAGCTTGAGACGGACACAGAGATCAATGGTATGCAAAATACTGCCAGCAGGCTGCAGTGCACCCCAAGGCTTCCTGCCTGGGACCTGGGGTGCTTCACCTGGGACCAGCACTTTCCGTATCTCAGCCCCGTTAAAACAGCTTTTCTGACCTGCTGAGTTTGAAAATGGGAGCTCAGAGGAGGCTGTGGTGGTTAATCACTCTCTCTGCTCTTGGAATACCAAATGAAAGGGTGAGGGAGAGAGCAGATGTGCCCGCGACCAACCGGAAACTCAGCCGCTCAGCCCAGGGAAGGCACGCCTGCTCCAGGAAGTGCTGCTGAAGAGCTTCCCTCAGGTGCAGGAGGAACCGTCACTGGAGCAGGTGAAGCTGCCCAAACCCTGGCCAAGGCCGAGTGCCCACTCGTGGGTCTCCAGCAGGAGGCTCCTGGTGCCCAGAGCCGAGCAGCGGCTTCACGTTGGCCTGTGTGTCCTGCTCCCGCCTGGCTACCTGGCTGCGTGGCTCTAGGAGAGCACATCAGCACACAGTCCTCTCAGCCTCTCCCGCATCTTTAGAACTTACAGCACTTGATTCTATGCAGGGAGCTCATAAACGCTCACTGGCCAGAGTAGCGCTGACCTCTGTTCTGGCCCACTTTCCTGGGGACTCTTGCTGGGCACTCCTGGCTCACGTTCTAGACAGCTCAACGTTCATCCCACCTCCTGTGTGATTTCCACCCGGTTCTTGTTCACGGAATCCCTGCAGGCCGTGAGATGGAATGTGGCTTTACTTCTACACAGAAGCCACCATCCTGGCCAGCTCCGACTAGATGACAGACCTACCTGCGACCCCGTGACAGGTCTCAGAGGGGGTGTCTGTGTTCTGGACACGTGCTGTGGCACCCACCGTCAGACACTTGGATAGCACTTGTGAGGATGTCGAGGTAATCACAGAGCTTGCACAAGCTGTGTCTTGCTCAGAGGTGACTTACAGGTGTGTTGAATTTGTCCCTTGACAGAAGGCTACTGCAAGTTATCCAGTCACCCATACTTTTGGAAGTTCTGCATCGCAATAGGCTGCTTTTCAAAGTGATCCTGCAGAGGCCACGGGAGAAGACAGAGGGGAAGGAGATGTGTGTCATCGTCATCTGGCCAACAACCTCAGATACAGGACCAAGATGAGCAACAGAGTCATCAAACACAACTAATTTTGTGACTTTCATGAAGGCTGCCTTCCCTGCACAACTGAAAAGAGAAGGGGTTGTGCCCTGTTATTACAGTCCACGGGGGACAGGAGTCCATCCTGGTGAGGCAGTGAGGTGTTCACCCCAGGAAGGGAGGTCTGGAGAGAGACATGCTGAAGACACAGGATCACAAAAGCCAACCTCTGTGCTCGCTCCATCTCCAGAAGGAGAAGGACCCGGGAACTGCAAGGCCAGGCCCATGCTGTGGCGATTGAGAAACCAAGCAGGGACCCTGAGGAGCTTCTGGACACCCAGACGATTGAACCGAAGAGCAGGTGCCGCCCTCTTCTCCAGGAAAGCACCCACAGGATGGGCAGCCAGATTTGCAATCCAGGGCAAGTTGTGGGGAGCATTGAAAAGGTGAGCCACGTTTCCAGATCTCTGGCATGACCCATGGTGGTGCCCGCATTCTGCCTCTAAATGCAGGGTCTGGGGCTTCATCAACCACAAGTTACTGAGCATCAGCTCTACATCTCTGTCCAGGGCAGGGTGTGCAGGGGAGGGCAGAGCACAGATGCATGCTTCCGGGGGGCTGGGGGCGGGGAGGGTATGGAGACCTGTGGTCAGCCACCATCATCACACCAACCCCAGGACTTTCTAACGCTGAGGGTGGCAGGCGCACAGAGCACCTGCCAGGCCACTGCACCACACGGGGCTTGCTGGCTCACCTCATCCTGACCCGGGCAGCCCACCTGCCACTCTGCCACCTGTTTGAATTACGGACTGTGAAATATTTATGCTATATGGTTTTGAATACTTGATACTGGTACAACATTTGATCTTGTTCCTTAAAAAAAAAAAATCAAAACATTAGAGAGGAATGGAATTGCATCCAAGCAGCTTCCCTTTAGGAATCAGTGATCAGGGGGGCTATTTCCACTGCTCTCTGTCCTTATTAGAGACCCCCCCCCACCTCGCTAGCTCCTATGACAGGGATCAGATTAACAAGAATGAGCTGCAAGGCCTGCACTCTCAGCGGCCACTGCAGCCAGACCATGAGGCTGAGAGGCCCTCGGTCAGGGCCGACACCCCAAGGTTCGCAGTCGGGGTGTGGACAGAGGAAGCATTCAGCAGCAGAGGCGTGAGTGTGGGACACATAGATAGGGAGAGCTCTTCAGCTCCGCCAGAGGAACCAGACGCAGTCCACTCAGCCGCGAGGAGCAGCACAAGGTGCCAGCAAATCCGAGCCTCAGACGCACCTGCCTGCTCTGGCCTCTGGGGCAGCAGGCACAGATCTTGCCCGTCACATTGTGGGCCTCACTATTGACCTCTGCTCGCTCACTACAGTCAGACTCTGAGCAGTGTTTTAGGCCACTGCTGTGGCCATCAGGCAACAAAAGAGATCACAATCGTCCAGCAGAAACTCAGCATGTGCTGAGGTGGGGTGTCCTGGGCAACTGAAATCTGGTCCAGCTGTTGGACTCTGGGGATTCAGAGTGGGAAACTGAGCTTTCCGTGTAGCCAAGTGGCTGCCAGCGTCCACATTTGGCCAAAAATGAAGTCAGCAGAGGCCTTGCTGACTGTGAGTTTATATGTCCCCTGATGTGCAGGGACCATGGTCACCATGGAGACACGGGAAGTACCCTCAGAGGCAGAGGAAGAGCTGGTCAGCACCCTCGAGGTCCCCTGGGAAGAGTGAGCCAGGCACCAGGATTGCAAATGCATCTGGGAGCCACCTCTGGAAAAGGTCCCATGTCCCCAACTCGACTCAAAGGAAACACTTCAGTAGTCTGGACCTCAGGTCCACAGGCCTCAGAAATGCCTGAGAGGACGGTAGGAGGCCCAGGCTCCGGAGCAGCCCATGGAGTCTGGGGCCCCACATGCCGCCCCCCACCTTAGGACCAGGATTGAATACCCTTATTTCTCCACTTTTCTTTGTCACACAGGAGAGCCAGGCAAGGTGATGTCGTGACTGATGAGGTCTCCAGACAGAAGAGGGGCCTCAAGGACGGGGGTCAGCAGGGTGCAGTCAGTGCCCTCTCAGGACCGCACATGCTCAGTGTGGCTGGCGGGTCTCCGTGCTCCTCACACCCCAGCCCTGCTCCTCAGCCCCCACCAGGCCCGTCATCCACGTCCCCTCTGTATCTCCAGGCTCTGCCAGAACCACAGCACACCCAGGTCAGAGAAGTGGTGGGTTTCCACCCTCGGGCCTGTGGGCGCTCGATGTCTCCAGCCTCTCGGTCCACCATGCACACAGCTGCCAGGCCACAGGTATGCAGCAGTCTGGACTTGGAGACCTGGTGCTCTGGGTGAGGATGGAGGTCCTGAGCCTCCGCAGCATTTCAGACGTGGAGGCTGACTTCCTTCCCACAGGCCTCCGCCCAGTGGGACTTCGTTAGCACCAAATTGCAAAAGGCCTGGAGCCTGACGTGCTGACCCTCCCTGAAAGCCCTGGCCGTTAACCAACTTGCCTGCCTCGCACACCTGAAGGGCGGGAACCCCAGAATGGCCCAGGGGACTGCAGGGTGGCTGGGCATCCCAGTGCCTGACAGAGTCCCCGAGTCCAGGTCAGCGTCCTTTGTACAGCAGGTGGCATACCTCTGTCCCTTAGCCTGGGCATACAGGTGCTCTGTCCTTTTCCCTAACAAGGTATGTGAGAAGGCCTCCTAAGGCTGCTGCAGCCAACAGTGGATGGCCTTGAAGACCAGTCCTGCACACAGACAGAGAGCCCCTGGGTTCTGGGCGGCAGTCCCTGCTCAGAGGAGTCTGGGGCGCACAGAACTCACACACAGTGGAGCCTGGCGGATCTGGGGTGCCCACTGTGGCCACTGCCCAGCAACTCCCAATCCCCCGACAGGTCACTTGGGGTCTTCAGTGCCTTGTAACGTGACTTTCCTCCCAATCCTGGAGCAACAAAAGAGCAGATGCAGGATCAAGGCCCATGCTGGGGTGAGGAGAGCAGCCACACTGGCCCCCCATGTTCCTGTCCCATCTGTCATGATGAAGGTGGTGGCATTGCTATCTTCACCCCAAGAATCTTGGGGCTGCGGAGTCAGCAGGTGGCCTTCTGGGCCTCGAGGGAGAGTCCATGGGTGCCTTCCTGGCTCTGGTGTTTGCTGGCACACTGGTGTTCCTTAGTGTGGACCTGACATCCCTGTCCCTGTCCCATCCTCTCCTGGCTGTTTCTGAGAGTTGCTTGTGTCAAATCCCCTTCTTTTGAGGACACGGCATGTGAGATTCAGGCCCGACCTTCTGTGTGAGTATGATCTCATTTTTAACTAATTACACCAACAAGGACCCTATTTCCAAATAAGGTCACAATCCTAGGCACATAGGGGTTATGATTTCCACATGAAATGCAATCCAACCTCTGGTACCAAATCCTCAATCATGCACATAGATATCATTTAAATGTGATACTTAAAAATATCAAAAATACATGGTAGACAAAGCACAAGAAATGTTCTTAAAGACAGGGTCAGAATTGCTCACTTCCCCGGCTCTGGGAGGCTTAGCTCACTGCTCTGAAGGATTCCATTTTATTTAAAAGTCTGACACTTTGTTAATCATCCTTTCATTTGCATTGACTATATTTTAACATATTGTGTTGCATATTATTTATCTAATCATAAAGTGTGCTGGGGTCCCTTAAATGCCAGGCAAGCACCTCCCTCGACTCACCCTGGCCTGGTTCCAAAAGGACTAAGTCCCGTGAGACAAAGATCAGCTCCCCTTGGAGGAGGCCGCACCAGAGGGTTGAGCAGCCCCTGGACCATGGTCTGCCCTGTGCATTCCCCAAGATCACCATGAGACTCCTTGCCTGAGGGCTGCACGCTGCCCTGCAGGCTACAGAGAGGTCAGGGAGGGAGGGACTGGCCCGTAGGGGTGGCTCTGAGGCCTGGGAAACCAGAGAAGACCTCACTGGGTCCCCACCTGAGCACCCTTCCTGCAGGTGAGGGGCCGAGGAGAGCAGTGTCCACGGGGCCTGCCTGTCCTTCCCTCCTGTTTCCTTCTTTCACTGCCCAGGCAGGAGGTCCTACTGACGGCCGGGAGGGAGCCGCGGCCCAGCAGCCTGGCCTTGACCCGGCTCCTGCAGGGCCTGACCTTCCGCTCCTTTCCTCAGGGAGGTAACGGTAGCCCTCTCGCTGGGCCCAGGTGAGCCTCTGGCCAGGATGGCCAGCATCCAAGTGACCCCGTCATGGATACCCCAGAACAACATGAGCTCCCTGCCGGGGCTCAATCCTCTCTCTACGTCACAGGCTGGGAATGGGACACTCCTAGGTGACTAAGCGGCCGAGTCCCGGTGCTCAGCTCAGGCACCGCCTGGTGCGTTAGTAACACAGGGAGTCAAGAAGATCTGTCTGTGTCCCATGGCAACTATTTTCCATTCTTACACCATGAGCTGTGGGTCCCCTCTGCAGAGTGAGGAACCTTCCTGCAGTGACTGGGAGGCACCCTGGAGCCTGGGCTTCAACTGTGGATGCCCTGGGAGCACTTCCTCCCTCTGCAGCCTCCTCCCTCCAGCCACACCAGTCCTCCCTCTGCACACCTCCTCCCTCCAGCCACACCAGTCCTCCCTCTGCAGCCTCCTCCCTCCAGACACACCAGTCCTCCCTCTGCAGCCTCCTCCCTCCAGACACACCAGTCCTCCCTCTGCAGCCTCCTCCCTCCAGACACACCAGTCCTCCCTCTGCACCCTCCTCCCTCCAGACACACCAGTCCTCCCTCTGCACACCTCCTCCCTCCAGACACACCAGTCCTCCCTCTGCAGCCTCCTCCCTCCAGCCACACCAGTCCTCCCTCTGCACGCCTCCTCCCTCCAGACACACCAGTCCTCCCTCTGCAGCCTCCTCCCTCCAGCCACACCAGTCCTCCCTCTGCACCCTCCTCCCTTCAGACACACCAGTCCTCCCTCTGCACACCTCCTCCCTCCAGACACACCAGTCCTCCCTCTGCAGCCTCCTCCCTCCAGACACACCAGTCCTCCCTCTGCACACCTCCTCCCTCCAGCCACACCAGTCCTCCCTCTGCAGCCTCCTCCCTCCAGACACACCAGTCCTCCTTCTGCAGCCTCCTCCAGCCACACCAGTCCTCCTTCTGCAGCCTCCTCCCTCCAGACACACCAGTCCTCCCTCTGCAGCCTCCTCCCTCCAGACACACCAGTCCTCCCTCTGCAGCCTCCTCCCTCCAGACACACCAGCCCTCCCTCTGCAGCCTCCTCCCTCCAGACACACCAGTCCTCCCTCTGCAGCCTCCTCCCTCCAGACACACCAGTCCTCCCTCTGCACCCTCCTCCCTCCAGACACACCAGTCCTCCCTCTGCACACCTCCTCCCTCCAGACACACCAGTCCTCCCTCTGCAGCCTCCTCCCTCCAGACACACCAGTCCTTCCTCTGCAGCCTCCTCCCTCCAGACACACCAGTCCTCCCTCTGCAGCCTCCTCCCTCCAGACACACCAGTCCTCCCTCTGCAGCCTCCTCCCTCCAGACACACCAGTCCTCCCTCTGCACCCTCCTCCCTCCAGACACACCAGTCCTCCCTCTGCACACCTCCTCCCTCCAGACACACCAGTCCTCCCTCTGCAGCCTCCTCCCTCCAGACACACCAGTCCTCCCTCTGAAGCCTCCTCCCTCCAGCCACACCAGTCCTCCCTCTGCACCCTCCTCCCTCCAGACACACCAGTCCTCCCTCTGCACACCTCCTCCCTCCAGACACACCAGTCCTCCCTCTGCACCCTCCTCCCTCCAGACACACCAGTCCTCCCTCTGCAGCCTCCTCCCTCCAGACACACCAGTCCTCCCTCTGCAGCCTCCTCCCTCCAGACACACCAGTCCTTCCTCTGCAGCCTCCTCCCTCCAGACACAGGTTAAGTCCACGTTCCAAAGAGATGGAGAAAAGTGTGTGGACTCACGGGGTTCAGCCAGCGGTGGCCTCATTGCACCAGACCCCTTAAATGTGCCCCATGTGTCCTCTCATGGTGGCCTCACGCAGGGGCCTTGCTGACCAACCACCTGAACAGAGTGCCTGCCAGCTATGGGCTGGGTTTTGAAAGAGAGGTCAGGGAGGGAGGGATTGGCCCGTAGGGGTGGCCTGGACTCAAAATTGATGCTCTGAGGCCTGGGAAACCAGAGAAGACCTCACTGGGTCCCCACCTGAGCACCCTTCCTGCAGGTGAGGGGCCGAGGAGAGCAGTGTCCACGGGGCCTGCCTGTCCTTCCCTCCTGTTTCCTTCTTTCACTGCCCAGGCAGGAGGTCCTACTGACGGCCGGGAGGGAGCCGCGGCCCAGCAGCCTGGCCTTTTCACTTGCTTTGAAAGTGAGCTGCTGCAGTCCACAGTTGGAGTTGCCTTCTCTCTGAGACCACCAAGCAAAGTGAGGATGCCGGTCAGCTGCCATGAGCTGCAGGCCTCACCACCCTGACTTCAGCCATGCGCCCTGTGTTTCCAAGTGGCTGAGAGGAGGAGCTCAGGGCTCTCAGACTTCCTAGCAAGGAGGGCGCCGTCTCACATCTCAACACCTGTTCGCCTGCTCTAGTCACGTGCATGTTTAACTAGACGGACAGATTCCATTTCATGGTGCAGAAGAATATCAAATCTGCTCAGGGACCTTGTGGTCCAGCTTGGGGGACTTCTGACCTCTGCTGTCAATGAGAAGACTTGACTGTAGGCACGCCACAGTCTGGAATAGAGGACTGGTCCGCTCGTTCAGTTTCTTCAGCCTCAAGTTGTGTCTTATTCTGAAGATTGTCAGTGCGTCTGCTGAGAGGGAGTGGATGAGGCCTTGAGACCTGATCTGGAACCTTCCTGGACAAGTAGGAGAAGTAGATTCTTCACTTGGACCCTCTCTGTGTCCTCTGGCGTTCAGTTCTGGGGAATCACCAAGCTCTCCCTGGATACCAGGAGGCCCCTACACGGACAGAGGATACCTACTCATCACAGCCAGCACGAGGGTTGTGGAAAAAGTAAAGGGGTACTCAACCCCTTGAAGGTGGGAGCACCTTCTCACCTGCTCCAGCCAGAACTCTCCCTCCTGAGGGGCCATCACAAGGTGTGTCTGGGTGCTCTCAGGGCCAGCTCAATGTCAATACTCCTGACCCCCAAATACTTGCATGTATGCATGCACACATATGCATCTATATGCAAACACAAATGCAGGCATGTTCCTTGTGCATGTTCCACACACATGCACACACACACGTACATACTGATACACGTGTGCACACTTGCAAGAGGTTATATCTAGTTCATCACCCATTCAGATGTGTTTTCCTTGAAGACACAGAGCTATAAGCTTAATAAGACAGATGCATGACTTTATATTTGTGAAAAAACCTGAAATCTTTAAACAAACAGATTTTTTCCTACTTCAAGATGCAAAAGAGGTCTCCAAATGTCCTTCCCGGTGTGCGTATTCAAGTGCTCAGATTTATTTCCATGAGGCTGTATATGTTCTTTGTTTCCAGAACATTTAGTTGATGTGTTTCAAAGTAGCAGCAAGAACAGCTGATGATGAACTTCTGCTGCTTTCATTGTGGCATCTTAGATGCAAGGTAACAAATCTGGCTTCCGTGAGCAGCAATTCTGCAGTTCATTTTATTCTCTGGTGTTGAAAACAGATCCCTCGCTGTTACCTGTGCTCAAGCCAAACTGTAAAAATCTTGGAAAACTTTGGCAACATTACTCAAAATAGGCAGCTGCATTTTTTTTATCATTTCCAGGTGCATTTGGGGAAGAAGAGAGTTCTGATGAACCTAAATTGGCTGTGCAAATTCCAAATCTTGAAAGTTATACTCATTTCAAAGAAATATTGCTTTGGAGACTTGAAAGAAGATGCTCTGTCCCCAAATCAAAGGTACTGATCTGCCATAGCACTCACACCTTGTTCATAAATGTGTAGACACTAGTTTCCCCAATATATTCTTATTTTAGTAATTATTGTCTAACTCTGGGAAGATATTGTTTTAAACTCTGGAAAGAGATGGCCTGCCACCAGCCAGAGAACTTGTGATGTTAGGCTTTCCCTTGGCTAAAATGTGCTGAGGACTCAAGATCCAATTTAAAAACTGAGATGGAATGTCACCTGCCACCTAAGACCCCCAGGCTCTGAGACACAGATCCTGGGCACAGGGTTGCAATTAGGTTTCTGCTTAGGCAGATACACTGTGTTGAGAGTCCCCATTTTGGACACAATGTATATTTTAACTGGAAAATTTAAAAAGTTGAAACTTATTAAGAAAATACTTTCTCATGAAATGTTCACTGATACAGGTTCATCAAACCAAGAGTGTTACCGCTTGAGCCACATCCCCAGCCTGGGTTCGATCCTCAGCACCACATACAAACAAAGATGTTGTGTCCACCAAAAACTAAAAAAAATAAATATTAAAAAATTCTCTCTCTCTCTCTCTTTAAAAAAAAAAACCAAGAGTGTTTTAGGTCTATTTCTTTTAATAGGATGAATTAGCACAAGGAAGTTGGGACCTTATTTCAATACTGGACCTGTGGGTAGATAGATTTCACCCACCATTCAAAGGATGACACATTCACCTTGGACTATGGACATGGAGACGAAAGGCACATCAATACAGGGCCAAATGAGGACATTCAGGAAACCACATTCATTCCAAAAACCAGTGAGGCCTCCTCACTAAGCCCACTGCCCTGAGAACCTTGTGGCACATTCCAGGGGCTGCTCCAGGCATGAACATCTTCCCAAAGGCCACACCCATGGAGCTGGTCGCTGTGGTCCCCTCCTCCTTGAAGCTCCTGGTCACTGGAAGTTGTATGTGTTCTGTCTCTCAAAGCCCCCCTACTGTTCTTGGCTCTTGTGGTGCCGCAGCCCTGGGGCGTAGGGTGTTCCGGGACTGTGTCCAGCCCTGGGGCGTAGGGTGTTCCAGGACTGTGTCCACGCACAGCATACCTACATCACTTCCTGTTTAGGGGAATCATGCTTTCTCAGTGTTTATACTTGGTGTCACATTTGCACCAAGGTTCTTGCCTCTCCTCAGGTGTCCCCAGGTGAACCACATAGAGTCCCACTGCACCCTTCTGCAGCTCTGTCAGCTGTCACAGGCCAGGAACTCACTTGTGTCTTGTTGGAACTCGTGGCTCACAATGGTCTGGCACACGTGGATCATGTCAGAACTGCTCGGAGGCTTGGGGTCGGCCAAGGGAAGAGAGGACATGCTCCTATCAGGGTGCCGAGGGTCAGTGGGCTAGGGCTCCTTTCTCCTGCCCCGTGGTGGGGGTCTTGGCCGGGTGGCAGGCTCAGGCTGCTGGCGCACACCAGCAGAGCCCCTGGCAGGACCGGGCTTCTGTCCCGGGTGAGCTTCACTGATGGCCTTTGAAGTGCTGTGACTCTGATTCCCTGGACCTGCTGAGATTCCCTGCCGGGCTGCAAGAGGCCTGCCCTTTGCCACAGGAGGGACATGGAGGCAGGGGCTGGGCTTTCAGCCAGCAGGGACAGAGCATGAGGAAGTGTGTCTGAGGAGGACCCCGTTCCGGTCCAGAGTGGGAGCTTTCCTGCTAACTCCTGCTGAGAGTGGGCCTGGGAGCCATCGCCAAGTGTGTCGGTTCTTGAAGGGGTGCTACGTTCCCCACTGCGAAGGTGACAGCCAGCTGGGCTCCGTGGCAGCCCGCGTCTCCCTTAAGCACCTCCCAGGATCTTCACAGGCATTCTTCAAACATGCCAAGGGCCCCTGGGTCGAGCTTTGCATTCTGTGTCCTGGCCTAGCTGGAAAGTCAACGTGACACTCTGTGGCACCTGGCCTGATCCCTGTGGACCACAGATCAATAGCACTTTACACCTGGCCTTTGCTGCGGCTCTCAGGCTATTTATTCCTTTTGACACACATTTTTAAAGAATTTTTATTACAAAGGATGTAGTTAGGATATTTAATGAGTCTAAGCAACCTGTTGATGGCTGTCATTAAAGAACCTTATTAAAAAAAATGTGCTTTTTGGTCAGATGATCATCTGGTGAGATTCTTCCTTGGAGTTCCCAGAACACCATTAAAGGCAGAAATTCTTTTTTCTTCTAAATTTCATTTGGTTGAGAGGAGCAATCGCTGCCTCTGAAGTGCTTGAAAAGGCGGGTGACAGGAATGTGCTCATCTGGATGCATCCTGCTGGCTTCAGCTGCAGAGTCACTGACTTCATTTGTGGATTGGAGGGGACTTCTTCTAAGATGGCTCTCTACGTACGGACTCATGCTAGAGGGGCGCTGGCTGTGAAAGCACAAGGGTGAAAGCCACCACCCGTGGGTGGCGGAACGTGAGGACTTCTCAGGACAGCCGTCCCCACAGGGGTGAGCCCAGCAGTACGTCTCAGAGCTCACCTGAGGACTGTCCCCACACGGGCTCCCTCTGTTCCCCACAGTGAGATTTACCTCATGCACACATGTGCACACACATACACACATGCACCCCCCCACACACACACAAATGCATGTGCGCACACACACATACACACGCACCCACACACCCCCACACTCACACACAAGTACACTCGTGGGAGATGCCCCCCTCAGCCTGCATGTGTCCATGGATAATACCCAACAACTTCCAGGGCACCATCTTAGAGAAAATGGCCAGCAGTGGCCAATGGGAGGAAGGCGGTGTCACCACAGTGGTCATGGCCTTTGGCAGTTGTAATGGCACCTGAGCTGTGATCTCCCTCCTGGTTGGTGTCTGAGCTCAGGGGACAGGAGCTCTCTCTGACTGAGCTGTTGTTCTACCTCCTGAGCGAGGCTCCCTGAGGGTGGCGAGAGGAGTAGCATGCCCACCTGGGCTACAGGAGGCCCTGGACCATGGTCCAGTGCTGGGTGGGTCAGCCTGTTACCACCGTGTCTTGGGTGGTGAGTTGTCACTTACACCTCAGAAGGGCTCCCAGCCCTGGGAAGCAGTGGGGCTCCCAAGTTGGCAGATCTGCAGACGTCCTTCTGAACACCAGGAGGCCCCTGGGTCAACTTCACATTCCATGTCTGGGTCTAGCTGGAAATTAAACGTGACACTGGAGGGCTGGCTTGGTCCCTTTGGACCACAGATCAATAGCATTTTGTTCCTGGCCTCTACTCTAACTCAAACTCTTTATGTCGTTTGATGCACATTTTTTAAATCATGGAATACAAACACAAGAAAAATAATTTATCCTGAAAAACAGTGTTTAATCTATGCAGGGAGAACTTACCAGATGCTGACACCTTCTTGGACTTTTTAACCTGCAGAACCATGAGCCAAAAAAAAATTCTGTTGTTCATAATTTACCTCATCTGTGGTATCCTATTACAGTAGCAAAAGATGAATTGGCATAATAGGCAGACCACTTTCAACAACCTAACATAAGTTAAATTTGTGAAACTGTTAAGGAATAAGATTTCCTTTGTTTCTTAAAGTACAAATGTATGTGTAGATTTATTTAACTATCATAGATGAGATAATTCAATTTGTATAAATTTATATAAATCAACTCCTCCAAATTCTACAAGAAAGGCTTGCACCATTGTCTGATGGCATCTAGCTGCCCAGGTCTGTGCCCCAAGGGGGAGCTGAGCATCTGGAGATGGACCCTTGTTGTGAGTTTTTAAGTGTGCATGCTCGGGCTCACTCTGAAGGCTTAGTACCAAGGGCCCAGTGTCACAGAGTGCCTTAGGACCTAGTCCTGGATGGTGTGGGAAGCCCTGGCTTTGGATAGCCACCTCACTGTGATCAGGATGCCCTTGTTCCTGGGTCAAGGGACACTCCTTGCTGAGGCTGGGAAAGTTTCAGGCAAACTGGGAACTTTGGTCACTCTATTACCACCATGTTGCAGGGGGACCAACCAGTCAGAAAAGCAGCCCATTTTCAAGATGAGGGAAACTAGCATCCACTTCTCAATGGAGGGAGAGGTAAAGATCCAACCACCTGGGAAAATGCTCTCCACAGAGAGTAAGACTCACTATTGCAAACATCATTCTCTCCAAAAGACTACAAATTTATTGTAATTGCAATTCACATTTTAATTGTGGAAAACTAAATTCCAGAAATAGCCAATATGGACCCATTACATAAGAACAGAAGAAGAAAGCAATCGACAAAGTGAAGATGGATGTTTAAAACTTGATTATCCACGTGGAAAAGCATGATGCAGGTGGATTCCTACCTTGCACCATCCCTAGAAGCTCAGTGTCAAAACAACATCCTAAAGCTCTGAAGACAGTGTGGGTGGTTCCCTTTGTGATTTGGAAGCAAGAAACAATTTCTTTGAATAGACACTAAAGCAGGAGTAAAGAAAAAGAAACATTTTTATTACATCAAAATTAAAGACTTTATGTAACAAAAGTACCATAAACAATGAGACTAGTCATAAACTTACATGGTAATTAGTAAGGGAAAGGTTCATTCATGAATTAGTCTTGCAACATATACATCCTCACACAAGACTACATGAAATACCTACAGTCTTAGAAGATGAAGCAAAGGAATAAAATGAAAAACTTACAAAGAAGAGGACATGGGAAAGACTCAGAGAAATAAAAGTAAGGTACCACTGTGTGCATCAGTTTGCAGAGGTGCCTGCATCTGACCCAGCAAGTGCTGTTGAGAAGGCACATGCCTCACGCTGTACCGGTAGAAGGTTTGTTGGAGGTGAATACCTTGAAGCAAGAATACTTCCGTGTGCAAGTGCGTTCCTAGGGTTGTATTGCAGGGATATTTATTTCAATATTGTTTGAGATGGAGAAAAATCTAGAAGCAATGTGAATAGTTGGCAAAAGGAGAGAGAATTAGTAAACCAAGCAGCATGGGTGCCAAGGTGCCCTCTGCAGGAGTGTGACCAGTGGGCTGCATCCCACCAGGCCTCTGCACACCACAGAGGTGTGCCACTCTGGTTGGCCACCCATGTTTGTAAATGAAGTCTGAACAGCCATGGGGCTCTGTGTTGCTATCAGGGGCCACTTGCCCATGACAAGGCTATAATGACTCACGGCCCCCAGAGCCTTCACAGCTGCGGTCTGTCCCTTGCAGAGTCTAACACATCAGCACTGCAAAGCTCTGTGGACCAATCTGCAGCCAGCTGCCGAAAGACATATACCTACAGTGGCACCTTTACACAGAGCCTTAGGACATGTGCAAAACTCAGTGTCCTTCACAGAGAGTACATGGTGGCAGCAGGGAGACCACACACAGGCGCACACGATTAGCTCCACATCCATGGGCAGCCTGCCTCTGCAGAAGGGGTGCAGGCAGCAGGACAGGAGGGAGCTATGGGCTCTGGCTGCCAGAGTGGTGAGAGGTGCGGTGTTCCGTAATCTGATGGAACTGCCAAGCACCGGCCTGGAGACAGGAGGTGCTGTCACAGTGTGTGTCCACACCCTACCCTGTCTGTCCTTTGGATGTTCCAAGAGGACACACAGCAGTGAAATGTTGTTGGGAAGCATGGGCAGGGAGTGACAGGGGAAGCACGTGGGTCCTAGGCACTGCTACAGGAGGGACCACTCACGTGGAGATGGAGTCGGGGCCTGGTCTCCACTAGGCTTTTCATCGCTTGCAACCTGCACATTTTAAAAGTGTCCCCGAGATGAGAAGTGTGCAGAACACCAAGGTCAAAGCAGCCCCCGGCCGGAGTGAACAAGCCAGGTTCCATAGCACACGGTAGGTCCACCTGCCATGAGGGCTCAAGAGGGCCCAGAGGGAAGACCACAGAGAACAGCCACAGCAAGATGCTCCCCAAGACCTACTGCCCAAACTGAAGCCATCCTGATGTCCTTGGGCACTAGCTGGAGTCTCAGATGAAATGGATGGAGAGCTTCACATGCTGCTCCTTTCAGTGAAAGGATATGGTCAGTGACCTGTCAGCTCAGCGCTTCTGCTTGCCTAGGGAGGTTGCTGGTGTCCCGTCAGCACCAAGAGGCCCAAGTGCATCGTCCTTGAGCTCCTTAGACTGCCCACAGCGGCCAGGAGGG
Organism: Marmota monax; assembly: GCF_021218885.2. Taxonomy (NCBI): domain Eukaryota; kingdom Metazoa; phylum Chordata; class Mammalia; order Rodentia; family Sciuridae; genus Marmota; species Marmota monax. Next base: position 6,761,284 of record NW_026695207.1, read on the forward strand.
GAGCTTCTTCCTGCCTGGGTTGATGGCTCAGGATTGGCAAACTGAGTCTTGTATGCATGAAAAACTTTTAAAATTTAATCTGTTGATATCTTGGACGGAGGTGATGTACGTCCAAAGCTACCTGTCACTCACCCCACACATTGTATCTCACTGTGACAGCACTTTGCCACAGGAGGCAACTCGGACCAGGAGGCACGGGAAGCGCAGCGGCAGGGTGCTCGCCTCACTCTGCACCCTGGGGTCCCTGACTGCTGCAGGTGGAGACAGACTGGTCATGGCGGTGACCAGGGAGTGCTCCTGAGCCGCACCTGCAGGGAAAGTAGAGGAATGCAGGCCAGGCAGAGAGGAGACTGGTTCAGCGCCATCTCCAGGATGGTTGGGGTGACCTTGGCCAGCACTGAAGCAACATGACCCTCTAGACTTGCCTCAAGCAGGAGTGTGGAGCCAGCTGCCTGGGAGAGCAGCTCTCAGCAGTCAAGACTGTGCCTGAGGGAGGCTGACCACGGAGGATGTCTGCTGGCCTCATTCCCACAGCCTGGAAGACGGGTCTTCCATTCCTGCAGGGTGGTCTGGGTGAGCCCTCCTGGGCCACCAGTCATCTCTAAGCCCCAAGCTGGGGTCACCCGCAGTCCCAGAACACTCTACATGTAGAAGCACAAGATGAGCACCCTCAGTGAAGCAGAAGTTACGAACAACGCGCCTGCGGTTCAGTGCACCTTCTAGACTCTTTATTAGGGTCCAATTTTGCTTTATTGAGCTTTATTGGGTAAGGTGTTGTTTGGAAGTGATTTTGATTCTTAGAGAAGTTGGAAGGAGTTCATATCTTCCTTCCTCGAGGGCCCGCACCCCGCTGGATGCAGTCCACCCACTCCAGTGCTGTGCGGGTGCGCTGAGTGTGGTCAGGAAGGCTCCCCACCACGCCAGCTCCGCACTCCCGTCTCCTGTCTCCACTGAACCAACTGGGAAGCAGTGGGAGAGCCCAAGGCACCCAATCCTCCCTGCACACCCACTTCAAATCAGGTGTGGCCAGAGGATCACAGCCCCTGAAAAGTCCCGGCTGGATTCCATACCTGCCTCCCTTCCAACAGGGTGACTTTCCTAAGCCCCTTGAAGTTTGGGGGTTTTTTTTCATCAGAAAATATGGAGTTGATGCTACTTTCTTCATAAGCGGTTGTTAAGATTAAGTAGATCACACATATTAGATGTCTGCTTGAAATTAAGTACCAAGTTAGTACATGTCTTCTTTTATCTCATTCCTTTAAGTTCTACCGGATCTCCTCCCATTAGAAGTAACTATATCAATTGCCTGCGCCTTATTTACTAAATAATTCTTTCCCCATATAATTGCATGTGTTTTTACATTTCTCAACGCAGGGAATGAATCCCCTGGGGCAGCTCTGGCTCTGAGTCTGCTCTGTTGACCTGCTTGTCTACACCTGTGCCAGCATCACATCCAACCCATCAGTTCCCCGGGGTCTGTCTGGTTCCATGACAAACAGGGATTTACCTGTGGGGTCCTTCAAGGGTGCAGAGCCCTGACCTCTGGCGTCCCCTCTGCTGTACCCTGATCTGCATCATGGATGCTGTTCCACTCCCTGCTTTCCCCTCCAGGGCCCAGGGAGTCCCTGGCCTGCCGCACTGCCCCCACTCCTGATGCCCGCTCTGCCGAGGGCTCAGCCCCAGCCTCCTGCGTTCTCCATCCTCCAGCGCCCCGAGAAGTGAGTTTGGTTTGGGTCCTTGTTGGTCTAAGTCTTTACAGACATCCTCCTCGCCCCAGCCTTGCTCCTCCTCTCAGTCCTGATGCCCTGCCCACCTCCAGGACGCCCTGCGGGGGAAGGACATCCGACGGAATCCTGCCAAGTCCCTTCCCACCCTTGCAGCCACCCTGCCACACAGTCTCTGGACAAGCGCACGCTCCCGCTTTCCTGGTTACATACCGGCGACTCTGCATTTTAACAGGTGAGCTTCCCAGTGAGACTCTTCCACACCTGACGCCTCCCACACACAGTGCGCCCGCCCCTTGCTCCTCCCACTCCTTGCTCCTCCCACTCCTTGCTCCTCCCACTCCTTGCTCCTCCCACCTGTGGCCCCTCCCTCCTGGCTCCTCCCACACCTGACTCCTCCCACACCCAATGCCCCCACTCCTGGCCCCTCCCACTCCCGACCCCTCCCACACCTCACTCCTGTATCCCAGCCGTGTGTCTCTTGGCTTCTCAGTCTTGACAGTGAGAGGTCAGGAGTGGAGGTAGGCACTGAGAACAGTGGGAGAGTCGTTCTGACCCGAATTACAGTAAAGGCAGCATTGGGATTGAATCACGTGAGAGATGGCAAGTTAGAGTGAATGTAGACCGAGGAAAGTGAGTGGACCAGGACACCTTTATCGGCCATACCTCGTGAATATCCTGTTCAGATGCCACAGCTTCAACTTAGCATGTCACAAACTGAATATATTTCACCTCCCACTGACACCTATGCCCCGATTCCCATTCCCTTTAGTGCAAATAGCTTGCTGAGTGCAAAACTGTGATTCCCCCCTAACATGGCTCTTCCCCAAACCCAATCAAGTGGGAATTTCTAGAAACAAAGGATGGTCTCCCGTTTCCATTCTACATGCGTAGAAACATCTCGCACATTTTGAGTCACATTCTAAGTTATCTCTGCTGCCAGACCTTGCTGTGCCTCCTTTTCACATTGGTGGCCCCTGTGTGCACACAGGAAATGTGAGGAGACCCTTCCCTGGGAGTCTCACTCCAGCTCTCCACTCCCAACTCAGTGTCTGCGAGAATGCAGGCCTTGTGTGCATGTGTGTGGATTTTCCAGCAAGGGCTTCGTGATCATTTTTGTCTGCATACTTAATTTTGAGACCAGCCAACCATGGATTGTGCAGCCCTTTGATTTTTACCCCAATCCATAGCCTCTTGGCTGCGCCACATCCTCTGAGTACGTGCTCAGGACGCAGCAGTCCCTAATCCAGGACGTCAGTTCATCCTTCAGACTCATCAGGACCCAGGGCAGGACCTGAGAGGACCCAGGGCCTTCTCTGGCTGGTGTGGACTCAGGACGCACAGCTTGACCAGCTGTATGCTGGAGTCCAGATGCTCCAGGAGTGAAGGGCCCATTTATTAGATGCTGCTGGAGTCGGTACATTGGAGTATTGCTGAATTCTTTCATCAGCGGGTGACATGGCTGCTTCTGCTTTGCAGAGGGGGAGGGGCCTTAGGAGCAAACTGGGGACCACCTGAGCCCTCCATTCACACTCAGAACGTTCCTTCCCCTTGCACCACGCTGCCCCTCAGATGGCTTCGGCTGCAGGTTCCAGACACCCCTGCACACCTATCCCTTGGTCTCAGCCTGGACTCCTTGCTACTTGGAGCATGGCACTCACTCCAGACCACTCCCAGGTCTCTCCTTGCCCAGACCCAGCCACTTCAGGTCAGGGCCACATGCTGTCAGCCTCTGCTTTCAGGTCTGTAAGGAGAACAGACAAGTGTCCATTTGGGGGCCATTATGGGATGGAAGGGGATGACCTGTTGGAAGCAATCACATCACTACCCTTGATGCACTCTCGGTGACAGCAGCCACTGCCCTCTCCCTGCTTCTTTCTGACCACACAACACTGCATGCGAAGTTCACGGCTGATAAATGGTCCCTTGACTTACAGCATTGATTTTCTGTTATTGTGAACTCTCATTAAAACATGTTATTATGTTTTTTTTTTTTAAAATACTTACAGCCTTGACAACTAGATTAGAAGCTCTCTGGTAGCAAGAGGGAGTAAAGGTACTTTATGGTCCCTGGGGGTGCAACTTGGTACCCCTCAGTGATGTTGGGCACCCCAGCCTTCACTGCAGGGTACCTACCCATGAGGGCACATGTGTGTATGTAGACACATGTGTGTGTGCACACAGATGTGGCTTGCTCTGAAGTGCCCTCTGAAGGTCAGGTACAGGATTATAGGCCATTTGGACTTAATTATTTCTTTCACAAGTTGCATCATAAACAAGGTTATTTTTATAATGAATGAACACATCCTACTCAAGGACCCAAACACACACAAAATTCACAGGTTTGCTCTAATTCTAGCTTCTTGGGTGTTGACTGGGAGCCTCAGACCTCATCACACAATGTGGCTCATTGTCTGCCGACAGAAAGATGGAGACAGGAGTGTCGGACGCAGCACCCAGACACAGCACCGGTGACAACACACACTGTCAAAGCCAGGAAACATACAAGGAAGGGAGGAAGGGAAGGTGCCCCCCACTCCCCATGCTGCTTGCTCTCCTCTCCATCTCTCTTCATCAGGCTTTAGGTGTCCAGTCGACCATGGATAGCCGGCTGAGGCCTGGTGGCAAGGAGATGCGCTCATTAATCTTGGTTAGGGCCGCTCTGGCTGACGTGAGGGCTACGTTCCATGGCACTTGCCTCTACCTAGAAAAGTCCTTTTGATGCTGGAGAACGGGTCCAGCATGGGCATACCTTACATCTGTGAAATCGGAAAATGGACGTAGTTATTCGTTTCAGCCAGAGTCCAGAGAGAACATCCCCAGGCCTTTATTTTGAAAGACTATGTTCCTGGGAACGTCTGCATTACAGGCGCCAGGTGTCTCCACGACCACCAGCTGGATGGACCTGCCCTTAGGAGGGGCCCCACAGAGGTCCAGTCACAGAGCAGCCTGATTTCCGCACAGTGCAGCTGAGCCACAGGTGGGGGCTCCCAGGAGTAGAAGGAAGAGGAGAGGGACGGGGAGGTGTGAGCCTGCACCCCAGGGACAGGGAGGCTTATCCCTGTCTGCGCGGCCAAGGCTCTCAAGGTTCTCAAGAACCCACGTAAACTGTGCCAGTCAGAAAACGTGCAGCCCCGTCTGTCAAAAGAAGGTCTCCTGTGGAAATTAGGGATTCTTGTCCCACCTTCTATTGGTGCAACAGTTTCCCATGGGCATCCTATTTTTCCTTTAGGAAAGATCAAGGACAGCTTCTCTTGATAAACACCCATGTGCATTTGGGGGTCTTGCTCAAGTCATAGACCATAAGGTTTGTTGTCAAGCTCACATTTCATTAGTGACCCTTAATAACAAGGTGGTTTCCTTACCATTGTCTCTTCCCAATCCAGGGCCTGTGGATGATGGAAATCTGCCAGTCTCGGGCAAGTACATGAGATGTGGCTGCCTGCGGGTGTTCCCACCCCACACACAAGCACAAATGACAGATGGCCCATCGCTGAAGTCCATTTCCAGCCCATTCAGGAGTGGCTGGACATCCTGTTCTGAATTCAGCTTCCTGATCTCCATTCTCCAGAGATTGCCCTGGTTAATACTGGCCAAAACGAGGAGCAAATGTGCAGGTCCTCAGCACCACTGTGCGTGTACACTGCAAAGACCAGAGGGAGACCAGCTGACCAGGGGCAAATGGGCCCTGGTGGAGGTGGGGTGGCCAATCCTGTGAGCAGGTGTGCCAGTCTGTCCCAGACCGTGTGGGCACAGTGAGGCTGGAGTAGACACTGCCTGGGTGAAGAGAAGTAGAGGTTGGCAATAGTGCTTCTCCTCCTGACCTGTCTTCTGGAACCTTCTGTCGAATGAGCTAGAAGCAGGTGGGAGTCCTGCACACCCTTACCTGTCCATGGCCAGAGGGGCTGCATCCCAGGCAGCCGTGCTGAGAGGGGCTTTCTGTGGGTCCCTGGTTCTTGGTGTCCCTGTTACCACATCTGTTCATTTTTTACCTGCTGCTTACCCTGGTTTGGCCCTCAGTCAACATAACCCTGAGCAGGTGCATGGAGGGTGAGGCCCCAGGCACTGCCCCCAGGAGCTGCCTCTGCAGGTGCTGAGCAGGGGCACCCATGGAGCTGCTCTGGAGCTCACACCATGACCAAAGGAGGGGTCCGGGCGGGGCCTCTGGGGCAGCCATGCATTTTCAACAGTAGCTGACTTCACTGGGAAACCCCTTCAAAGCCCTGCTCTGAAGACTGGGTTTCTCCTCCACGTCACCCTGCTGGGAAGGTAGCAGGGACGACCTCAGGCCCCAAGGCCCACGCACAGACTTCCAGGGCAGGCTATGGGGACTCCAGGTCTCGGAAGACGTGGTTGAGCACATGGTTATTTTTTTGCATGGTTATTTTATTTTGAGAGTCTTTGTGTACTTGACTTCAAATAGAGCTTAATTTCCAACCTGCGCTGACTCTGGGGTGCCCTTTAGCCTTGTGCGTGGTTCCATTCAAAGCACTGGGGCCGATGTGGGCATTTCCTCATTTTCGAAGACAAGGGCGAGGGCACGGAGGGGCGGCATGCCCCAGGCTCGGCCCAGCACCCCGGTGACCGCTGCCCCGAGCCCCTTTCTCTTTGCTGACCTGCTGGCTGGCGCCTCCTGACCTGTGACACCCTCCAATTGTTATCTAATCAATTCAGCTGAAATTAAAAAGGTGTATTTGTATTTGCTTTAACACCCTTTGGCTCGGGTGTTTGCAGGGGTGACCTTTCAGTATTGGATTCTGGCTGCTGATAGCATACAGCCTGCCAGATTGCTTTCGCTAATAAATAATGAAGTGCCTTCTGAGGCAGGAGAGGGATGCGGGGGAGAGCTGCACCCACCCAGGCCCCACCACCAGGGAGCGCCTCTGCCTCGGGTGGGAGGCACAGCCCTTGGGCTGCTCCTGAGTCTTTGCCCCTCAGTCTTAGCGCATGTCTGGTCTTTAGCAGTTTAGTTTTTAACCTGTTTTTTATTGTGGTGAAGGGCATACTCTATGAAACGAGCACTTTGACCACTTTTAGGTACATATTTCAGTGGCGTTAAGTTCATTCACAGTGTCATACGCCCAGTGCCATTACCCACTTCCAGAATTCTTCCATTTCCCCAAACTGAATTGTTGTACCCATTAAATGAGGACGCCTCTGCTCCCTGCCTCAGCCCCTGGAAATCTCTGTTCCATTTCCTGTCCCCATGGACCTGCTCCTCTGGATATCCAGTGCAAGTGGGATCAACACTAGTCCTCTGTGTCTGGCTTCCTTCCTTGTGTTGGGGTCCTGACTTCACAACGAGGAGACCCAGTTGTTGTGTTTCACTTACTCTTCACATACACTCAGGCCAAGATTGATTGAAGGAAAAATGGAAAGCAGTTTACTGTCGCACCCAGAAGTCCATGGAAGGTGGACCTCCTTGGAAAGAGGACGGCCTCACATGCTGGAGAGTCTAGGGGTTAAAGGACTCCTTGAAAGAACTCCTGGAAACCAGCACTGGTTTGCTCTAATGAGTAATTTCAGAGGCCAAAGGACTGATGATGATCTAGCTCTGTGTTAGAACATGCCAGAAAACACCCTTGGTTCAGTCATCATGGCCATTGTTAGGCTTTGGACCATTGCGTGTAAGTTTCTTCCTCCAGTAAGGGCTGTAATCAATCGCTAACTTTGAAAACGTGGCCAAACATTTAATCAAAGGATGAGAGAAAATGCAAACCACATAAGCAACTGACTAAATAGGGGGATTGTAAGTGACCAATTTGAGAAAGTCTCTGAGTCTAATTTAAATCTGGTAGTTATTTTAAGCTTTGGGCTAGAGATAACATGGAGGAATTAAGAGCAGCCCCTGTGATGCCTGGCAGAGTTCTCATATTGGTCGGGTACTTATTTGTTTCTGATCTTGGTTTCCTGGGGTCAGTCTCCAAACTAGCCACTGCATTTGCTACCTCATGACATTGAAGTCCAGTCTCTGGATGTCCCAGGTGCTCTGAGGAGGACAAGGGGGGTTGAATCGGTGATGATCCTGGGGATGGTGACGGTGGTGAAGACAGTGGTGTTGATGGTGGTGAAGTTAACGATGATGGTGGTGGTGGTGTGCCTATTGTGAAGGTGGTGTATAATAGTGATAATGATAGTGAGTTGGTGATGTTGATGGTAGTGATGGTGGTGATGATAACAATGAAGTTGATGATCACAGTGATGGTGCTGATGGTGATGGCAGAGATGGGGGTCATGGTGGTGGTCATGGTGGTGGTGCTCATGGTGTTGTGCTCATTGTGGTGCTCATGGTAATGGTGATTAGGGTGGTGGTATACATGGTGATGGAGGTCATGGTGGTGGTAGACATGGTCATGTTCATGGTGATGGAGGTCATGGTGGTGGTAGACATGGTCATGGTCATGGTAATGGTGATCATGGTGGTGGTAGACATGGTCATGGTCATGGTGGTGGCCATGATGGTGGTATTCATGGTGGTGGTGATAATGATGATAATGGATAATAGAGATGAAGGTGATGATGAAGATGATGGTGATGAAGATGATACTGGTGAGACAAATAACTTTGTTGTATTCCTACTACATAGTGAGCACCAAAGGATTTTTCTATATTCTTTAGCCTCAGGTATGAGAAGTAGGACATGGTTCCCTTTCGTAATGATACAAGCAAGCAACACGAGCAGTTTGTTCAATGTCACCCACCTTGAAATAACAGAAGTGGTGTCAGGGTTGACTACAAAGCATTCTCTTCCAGAATTTGGTGTTGGCTGCTAGAGAAACCCACCCTCGAGCACCTTTCTTCCTTCTGGACATGCTCAGGATGTGCACAGTGCAAGATTCACCCCTTGTGTGCAACTCTGCTAGTCCATGCTTCATCCTGTCCAGGTGCCCCGTGTGAGTGACATTCCTGCCGACCCTCCCACCACCACCTGCCCTCACTTCTTCCAGACTGACTCAGGGTATGTTCATCTGCCTCCCTTCTTCTGTGGTCTCCCAGGGGCCCAGAGCTCTAGCACCCAGTCAGAAAGTCAAGAGGGAGGCACAGATATTGTGGGCTGTTAACACTGATGGAACTGGAAGAGGGCTTCACTGTGTTCCACATTTTTTAGAAGATTGAGACAGAGAATTCTCCATTTTAATCCAATGTATTTTGTAATTTTGACAAATAATTGTACCAAATGTCTTGTAAGGAAGCATAGAGAGGAACTCAATGTCCATGCAAAGCAGACCCTTTGCTTTCCTGCTTAAAGCATGCTTTTAGAAGAGAAGAGATTTCCAAAGCAGGTTGAGCTCTTTGATCACAGACGCCAGCGGCTTGGTCTTTTGTCTGCTGGAACACTGCTCAGCACCCTCTCCCACCTTCGGATCCCCACCATGTGCACATGAGAGAAGGGGAGAATCAGTATGTGTCAGTGGAGTTGCTGGATTGTGACCATTACTTCACTTGAATATTTACTCAAAATCTTACATCAATAAATAATTATAAAGTTAAATACTTTTTGAGGGAAACAATATTTTTGTTAAAATCATATCTCCTCAATGTATTTTTCTTCGCATTTATTACAAATATTGAATAGCTGTAATATCCCTGCTACTGGCTTTTATTAAGACTTAGTTGAGAAAATAGCTCCAGAGAAATGTCTCAGCAGCTAAGCTGCTGAGATAGAAGAAAAAGTGACAGAACACAGTTCGGCCCCATCCTGCGAAGAGGCAAAGGGGGAGAACTCAGGGAAGCTGGCGACTCTGGAGCTTGGGACGGGAAGCAGAAAGGTGGACTCTGGGACGCGCGGCCACGCTCTGGGCCTGGCAGCTCTGCTGGGCGCCCTTGGCCACTGTCTGCGCACCAGGGGGCGGCCGCGGGTGGAGGAAGAAGTGTCTGGCCGCCCAGCGGCCACAAAGCCCTGCCCTGGCTCTGGAGTCCAGGCCACATGGAGCGGGCGGCTTCTGCCTCTCCACAGAGCTGGGGGCATCGTGGCCCTGCAGAAGCTGACCCAGAAGTGACCTCTGCCTTCCAATGGTTTCCAGAGGCGACGTGGAGCGTCAGCCTGTGAGGTAAGGATAGCGCGTGCTCTCGTGTGGGTGGCTGCCCTGTCCCTAGGGGCTCGGCCAGCCTCTCTTTCCTGTCTTCTGCTCTGTACGTGGTCTAGAAAGAGTGTCTGGACAGCGTCTCACCAAACTCCTCAAAACGACTCTTGAGTAGAATTGCGCTCTTTTGCCCTTGACCTTCAGTACCTTTGTATCATAAAGAAGCACTGGGGGGGGGGTGCTGGCAGATTGAAGAGGCTCCTGTTCGTCTAGGAATCTGGTAGGAAAAATCTCAATTTGTGTGCTACAATTCCCTGGAATTCCTACATGTATATATGGAGCTAGGAGAAGCTTGCTATTGAATAAAATGGCAAGTTTACTACTTGACGAAGAATTTACCACAGGCTGACATTGTGATGAAGAGTCTTCTCAGTTACTTTTTCACTTTCACTTTCTCCAAATGCCTGGGTGTTTCCTGATGCCAGTTTAGAATGAGAATTCTGAGGCCTGCGACGTCAGCTGAAGGGTTGGGCAAGGCTGTGAGGGAGCGGGCGGGGGCTCCCTGCGGCGCCCAGGCGCATGCTCCCAGGGAGGTGCCCACAGGCGGCTGAGCGCTCAGAGGGAGCTTCACCTTCTGCATGGGAACAAACAGTGACCAGGGACACCTGCACAAGCCACAGCTGTGCATTCTGGGCATGCAGACAGGCCACCCTGCAGCCACTGGAGCCCCGAGGAGGACGTTAGGTGGAGTCCGGAGGCGCCTCACGGGGTGCATGCAGGAAAGCTGAGCTGGTCTGCAGGTGAAGGCCGGAGCCGGCACCACACCCCACACAGCCAGTAACTCAGATGCCGGGCTGGTCCGACTGCCAGTGTGCTCGGCAGAACAGAAGAAGCACTTGCATCCAGAGAAGAGATAGGGTGCTATAGCAGCAAAATTGAAAATAAGAAAAATGTTAAAAAAAAATGGAAATTCTTTAACTGAAAAACTTGAAATTGACACCTCCAGTGGAAAGGCTAGATCACAAATGGAAATAATGGATGAGAGACTCTTTGACCTGAAAATAGATCAATAAAGGGCATATCAAAATGGCTGCCAATCTTACTGGAGTGAGATGGTATCTTAGGGTGGTTTTGATTTGCATTTCTCTGACAGCTAGAGATGGTGAGCATTTTTTCATGTACTTGTTGATTGACTGTATGTCCTCCTCTGAGAAGTGTCTGTTCAGGTCTTTGGCCCATTTGTTGATTGGGTTATTTGTTTTCTTATTGTTTAATTTTTTGAGTTCTTTGTATACTCTGGATATTAGGGCTCTATCTGAAGTGTGAGGAGTAAAAATTTGTTCCCAGGATGTAGGCTCCCTATTTACCTCTTTTATTGTTTCTCTTGCTGAGAGAAAACTTTTCAGTTTAAGTAAGTCCCATTTGTTGATTCTGAAGACCTTAAAAGACCGTACTACAGGGATACTGCTACATCGATGTTCATAGCAGCACAATTCACAATAGCAAGACTGTGGAACCAACCCAGATGCCCTTCAATAGATGAATGGATAAAAAAAAATGTGGCATTTATACACCATGGAGTACTACGCAGCACTAAAAAATGACAAAATCATAGAATTTGCAGGGAAATGGATGGCACTAGAGCAGATCATGCTTAGTGAAGCTAGCCAATCCCTAAAAAACAAATACCAAATGTCTTCTTTGATATAATGAGAGCAACTAAGAACAGAGCAGGGAGGAAGAGCAGGAAGAAAAGATTAACATTAAACAGATACATGAGGTGGGATGGAAAGGGAGAGAAAGGGAAATTGCATGGTAATGGAGGGAGACCCTCATTGTTATACAAAATTACATATAAGAGGTTGTGAGGTGAATGGGAAAATAAACAAGGAGAGAAATGAATTACAGTAGATGGGGTAGAGAGAGAAGATGGGAGGGGAGGGAGGGGGGATGGTAGAGGATAGGAAAGGTAGCAGAATACAACAGTCACTAATAGGGCATTATGTAAAAATGTGGATGTGTAACCGATGTGATTCTGCAATCTGTATTTGGGGTAAAATTGGGAGTTCATAACCAACTTGAATCTATTGTATGAAATATGATATGTCAATAGCTTTGTAATGTTTTGAACAACCAATAAAAAAAATAAATTTAAAAAAAAAAAGGGCATATCAACACAGTAGGAGGGGAAAACAGGAACTAGACTCCAGAGGAGAACACAGTAGGTCGGGAAACAAACACTTGCAAGTTAACTTAAAATCAGATTGTGGTGCTCTGGGAAAGACAGCAGGCCTTCAGAGGCAAGCCTCCCCGGAACGCGGAACGCGGAGCCCAGGACGGGCAGAGCAGCCCCAGCAGGACAAGCAGTGGAGGCTGCGGGCTGGAGGCTGCAGGGATGGGGGGAGGTGGAGCCCGCGGAGGTGGAACAGAGAAGAGGGCGCCGGTTGCTTGGGAGACTCTGGAAGAGGAGCAATGGGCTCCTCAGCTGCTGAAAGTGACCTCAACCTGGGCCAAGGCTCCTGGCTAGGCACGTTCACAGTGGCGCCCCTGAAAGAAACTAATTTATGGAATCAAAGAGGCCGCGAGGCCGCAGAGGGGAGACCTGCCAGGCACACTCCCCGCCTGACTTCTAAGCACAGCTCTCTGCTCCCAGATTTGACACCTACAATTGGCGGAACGCTCAGAAGACGCGGCTGTGTCCCCGCCCAGGGTTTCCAGGTAAGGCTTGTGGACTCTGAAGGGGAAGTCCACGTCCTCCAGCAAGACCAGGACAAGTGTCGTGGGCAACAGGCTGTCCAGCAGGTGATCCTCCACAGCCCACAACACAGCCAAGCTGAGGGTCACTTCGGTGGGATGGGGCCACATCACCAGGGGCGTTAGGCCCTAGTGATAGAACTCACCAGCCTTGGAATCAGCCCTGCCCACCTGGCCTCAGGACCATGGCAGTGAAGCAGCCAGGGGCCAGTGTGGGACTGGGCCTCCAGGGGCACCGGCCAGTCCAGCAGCACCACCCAGGGCGGGGGTTGGCAAGGGAGGTCCAGGGTGTGCACTGAGCAAGGGTGTCCCGTTGTGTCAGACGGACCCTGATGAAAGCCGAGTAGGGTGCACCAGGTGGTGACGGCGGGGAGGACCCACGGGTGAGTGAGGCCCAGCGTGGGGAGGAGAGGCTGAGCAGCAGGACGCCAGGGTCAGGAGCATGGACCCTGAAGGGCCAGAGGAGCAGCGGCGTGCCCAGACTGGGGCAACTGCTGAAGGCCTGCGGGGGCAACTCCAGGTGGGTCTACTGTGACCCTCACGTGCAGGGTCTAAAATCCATGGCATCTGGGTGCATGGCCCCTTGGGACTTGGCCATTCCAAGCCCAAAATACGTTCTTTGTGTTGGTTTGTGTTTGTTTTGGTTTGCTTTGGTCAGTAGAGTGTCCCCTGCGAAGGAGACATTGGGAATGAGTGGCCACTTCCAACAAGAGCTCAGGTCCCTGAAAAAGAAAGGCTTCTGTTGAATGTTTCCTGTGGCCCCTGGCCAGCCACCAGACACTGGATCAACAGTGAGAAGTGCCAACAGAGCGCAGGGTGCAGCCACCTCAGGGTGGGATCATGGTGGTCAGTCTCCTGCTTTGACTCCCTGAACAGCCTGGGCCTCTGCCCTGGGAGCCACTGGGACACAGTTACAGCCAGGAAGTCACCCCCCCCAAGTGCAGAGCAGCCCTCCACTAAGCAGGCACAGGCGCAGTGCCCGTGGGAGCTGAGGGCCATGCTTGCAGGCATGCCACCACCTGAAGTCACACTTGACTCACGGTTCCATGTCCCACAGATGTGCTCTGTGCCCCTCAAGGGAGGATGTCAGTGGAGGGCAGCAAAACACTCTGGCCGTGGAGTGGTGAGTGGTGAGTAGTGGACACGTCACCCAGGAGGTGTGCAGGACCCCATGCCCGTGTCCTGGAGGGCCTGGGCCGCGGGCCTGAGGTGGCCCGAGCACCGTGGTACAGGCCGCCAGGAGAGCCCAGTCTAGCAGCAGCAGGCGGCCCCGCAGGCCCTCTGACAGCAAGTGCAGTTGTTCCTGTTTGGATCTGATTCAAGCCTAAGATGCATTTTATTAGAAATACTTTAATCTTCCATGTTAGATCAATCAAATTGAAGCTAATTGGCCAAAAAATGCTAATGATCAGTTATCCCCAATTGTTATTTTGCACATTAAGAGCTGAGTAAATTGAAAAGCTAGGCAAAAGGCACTATTATTAATGAGGGAACATTCAGTCATAAAACATTATTATTTCACATGGATCTGATGTGCGATACCCACCGCCCCGCTGCACTATCAGAGCTCAAAAGAACACACTTGACTGTGGAAACCCCACCAACGTGCCTGCTCCCCAGACCAGGGTGAGGCGGGGAGCGAGGGCTGCCTAGAACCCAGAGAAGAACCAGAAAATCGAGTGTAACGGGGGAGAATGCTGAGCAAGTCTGTGGTGGAGGAGAAAAAGTGCGAGAATAAAAATGGCCTTGTGCTGGGAAGAAATTTGTTATTGCCCTGACGAGATTAACCGCGGTAATTGGCACTGTTTTTTCTTAAACATATTGTGCAGCCCGTAGAGGCAGTGGTAATAAATAATGTGCACTTAGCTGCACTACTGGTCATTCGCACCCTATCACCGCCACCTCCCCCATTCAGGGAAGATAAATGTGAGTTAAATTAATAGCCAGTCCTAAATAACTCCTCAGCTGGTAAACGGCCCATTTATCAGGCCCAGACAGGCAGTGTCCTTTGATTCATGGTCCCCCCACAATGTGAAGGGTACGTACAAAGATTGTTATTACTTTTTAATAAAGTGTAGCAGTCAGCCTTCCGCCATTTGTCAGAAGCCATGGCATCCTGACAAACAGAAATATCTTAGCGGCGGATGAATGAGAGGGATAAAGGACACATTTCTCAACAGAAATAATCACTGCCTAAATAATCTCATAAAAGTCATTCTTAAGTACCTTGAAATAAATGTATCCAGAAAGATACAGCCCTCGAGGGCTGTTGGACTAAAAACTAAACAAACTATTTCAATATTCACCCCTGCAGCGGAGCCCTGCTATTGTCGCCTTCTCTTTGTGTGGCGAGGACTGAAGTGCCCGGAACGCAGCCCACGAGGCTCCCACCGAGGTCCCGTGTGCGCAGCCCCTGCGACTGCGCAGGACGCACACACAGGCCCGGCTGGGCGGGTGAGGAATTAATCCGGGGACCACTCACTAAATTTGTAACGCGAGGCTCTGGTTGTTTTAATTTTCCTCCTCTTACACGTTGTGCAGAACAGACGCGCACTTGGCTGGCCCTTGATTTATTCGTGGCTGATTATCCTCAGACTCCCTGGCTTTGAAAAGTATACTTGCGATTATGCACGTAATTGGATTGGTCAGCGAAAATCACAAAGGCAGCTCGCACCCTTCTCTCCACTGAAAGAAGCCCTTTCTGTCTTAATTAAATAGCAAGTAGGAGCGGTGGGTCAGCAGGTCAGCCCTGCAGACGGTGGCCGGGGCGGGAGCCACCTCCTCCCCATGATTCCCTTCGTGCTCAGATCAGGTGACCAGGCAGTGCCTGTCCTTACATGCCCGCACGGGTGGAGTCCGTGGCCACATGCACTTCTACAGGCTGTGTGGCTACCGTAACTGAAGAGCCAGGACTTTGGAAGGACTCAGGAGAGGGGTGGCTCTGCTACCTGTGACCTCTGAGCCTCACACAGTTTCTAGGCCTCGCTGCCCTGTGACTTTCCAGTGAACAGACGCATCTTAAAGGCATGACTGAAAATCAGTACAGCTCCTCAGAGAAGTGCACTTCCCTTGATCCCACAGCTTTCTCCCTCTCTTCCTATATCCACCCCGTTGTAAGGGATATTCTGTGTTCAGATTTGTTCAACTGTTTAGCTCTTATGTCATTAAAAATCAGCGTGCCTTAGGATGCACACCTACCAAGGTTTACAGCAGCACAGTTCACGGTAGTCGACTTACGGACCCAGCCTAGACACACACACGGTGGAGTTCTACTCAGTCAGGAAGAAGAATGCAGTTCTGTCATTTGCTGGTAAAAGGAAGGAACAGAGAACAGCATCTAAGTGAGATAAGAAAGTCAAGGTCAAATGTTTTCCTTTGGATGTGGAAGTTAGAAATAAGGAGTTTTTAAAAGGGATCTCATAAAAATGGAAGGGAGAACACTGGAGTAGAGGAAGACCAAGGGGAGGGAGGAGCAAGGGGGAGGGAGGAGCTGCAGATGGAAGTGGACAAAGCGTGCTGTGTCCGCCGCGCTGTGTACGAAGGCGTCACCACGAAGCCCACCCTACGGGCACCACAATGCACCAACTAAAACACAGTGAATAATGGAGGGAAAACCAGTGGCATAGAAGGGGATTGGGGGGGGGGGAAGGGGGAAGTGTGGGATTGACATGGAGCAAATTGTGTTATATGGGTTTGTGAAAGTGAAAATGAGCCCCTAATAAGTGAGACTAAAATGCACTAATAGAAACATGAACGTACCGAGGCCTAAGTTTGATAGACACTCTGAGATGAATAGTGCCAACTGTGAAGCAAGATAAATGAAGCAAAGCACGTGCTGACGATCGGGCGGCAGAGTGTGGTGCTGCTTGCGATGTCAGGTCCCAGCGCTCCTGAGCTCCGTCCGACCCACAACACGGAGCAAAAGTGCTGCAGGCAAGATCCGCAGAGGGGTGAGGCCTGCAGGGCGCGGGCATTGCACACACGTGGCTTCTCAGTGAGTGTCCTGGGCCAGGGCCCGGCAGACCTCCCACCCGGGCAGCATGTCCACCTCCATGGGCATCTCTCGTGAGGAGCCTGGCTTCATTCGGACACCAGGGCCAGCTCGTCTGTGAATTACCCCGTGAACTTTCACAGCTACAAGCTAAGTTCATGACATGAAGGAATTCCGAGGCTGCCACTCCAACTCAGCCTCTCCACAACCAAAATGGCAGAAAGACTGCTTCAGCTGCGGTGGGGCGTGTGTCACCGCCTGCCTGCATTCCTGCTCCAGAAATGACTGAAGAATCTGCTGCAGCCTGGGTCAAGGCCAGGCAGCCCAAGGCAGCCCTTTCCAGAGGTGTCCATCCAGGTGCTCCTGCAAGGACAAGTGTTCAAGTCCCCTGCAGCCTTGCTGGGCCGTCCAGGGGCCCTGGACGGCATGTCCTGCGGGTTGTGGAAGAGTGGATTCCTAAGCTCCACCACCAGGATCCTGGAACGGTTTTCAGGGTGACTGCTCCTGCTGCCACCAGGTGCCGCGGGACTTCTCCCTCAGCGCACCTTCAGTGTGCAGATGGATGTGCTCGGTGCACCCCGTCCCCCACCTGACTGAACCCAGAGCATCGACGCCCATGGGCCTGTCACGTGCCCGTGGGCTGCTAGGTGTGACCTGTGGAGAAAGGGGAGCAGAGAGTCGGCTTCTGCCCTGACAGTCGGCTTCTGTGTCCTGCTCCCCCAGGAGCCGACGCAGCGTGGCTCTTAGAGGTGGATCTTAGAGAGGGGTCGAGTTTCCTTGCACATCGGCAGGCCTGCCTGCCCTCCACCCCCAGACTGGATGGCCCCTCTCCCCCGGCTCGCGGGGAAGGATACAGCGGGGAGCCCTCCTGGTGCTGGCCGGCGCTGCGCTTCATACACAGGTAATAGTCAATCCATTAACCTCTGCTTCTAGCTGACCCGCGTGCCTCCCACGCCCCCTGTGCCTGCTCCTAATACCTTCCCTTAATAGTCGTTCACCCGCAGCCAGAAAGGGCAGAGCAGCTCTTGGCGACGTCCAGGGTGCCCTGCAATAATAAGCTCCGCTCTTTCTTCCCCACCTCCTGCCTCACTAGAGTGTCAGCGACCATTTTTCTTTCTTTCTTTCTTGCTCTTTTTTTTAGAAGCTAATCTAAAAAGAGCTGTGGAGGCAGAGGTCGTGTTAAACTGTAACGCAAATGTTATTCCTCGATTATCTGGCTGGGGTAAATGTCAACTGCTTCAGGCGAAAGCAATTGGAGAGCGAGTGTGCCGCTCCAACAAAGAGCGGGAGCAAGGGGCCGCGGCTCGGTGGGGCTGCGCTGAACCCGCTGGCTTCTGGGCTCCCCGCCAGCACGTGGCCAGCCTGACCAGCTGGGCCGAGCCTGCTCCTTGCATTTACCTCCCTCCCTGAACCTTTCCCCGCGTCTCCAGTGCACACCTCTGGTACCTTAGGGCTGTCCTCTGAATGTCACGTGTCACTGGAAGAACCGTGGGAGCCTTTGAAACACAGGCAGCGCGATGCCCACACACGGCCGTGCACTCACGCACCGTTCACGTGCTTGTACACCCATGCACACACACAGCCCCCTACCCACCCATACACACACATGTGCACTCTTAGACATGCACATCCGTGCACACACACACACACACACACACGATTTTTCCCCTACAGCTTGATTCAGCAAACTGAACATATCACCTACACTAAAAGAAAGTTGTAGAATAGAATAAAGCCTTTATGTCTGTGTGAAAATGTAAATTTAATATTGGAAAGAGCAGCAGGGCAGAAGGGGGTGGAGTCTGCGTGAGGGAGGCCTGCAGCTGGTGGCCAGAGGAGGGTGAGAAACGAATCGTGGGGCAGCGCGGTGGGAGCCGCCCCGCCCTGAGCCAGAAGCCTGGCCTGAGCATCTCTGCGCAGCGCCCCCTCTTCTCTCCCAGGAACTAGGTTAACAAGGCTCTGCCTCTGGTCTTGGTGAAGAAAGGGACAGGCTGTCCCGAAGCCGCAGTGTCCCGTGTGTCTAGTGGAAGGGCACAAGGCACACCTCCTCTGCACACCCAGCATCCCTCAACGAGGACCGAGGCAGGAGGGCCCGAGGCACCCAGCAACGTGGGTGAGAGCCAGCTGCCGTCCCTCCTGCAGCCAGAGGGGCACGGAGACGGGGACACGGGCAGGCCACCAGGAGGGCTTGGTTTAGGTGTCCCTTGGCTGTGGCTCCCTTGTCTTTCCTGTGGGTCCGTTCTCCAGCTGGCAATCTTACTGTCATCTAGTGCAGGTGGAAGGGTCCAGTACTCACATGTTCATGTTCTCGAGCCAGGCCGTGGCAGGCCACCTGCTGCTGGAAGAGGAGTGTGAGCCACTGCTGAGGCCCCCTGCTCACCTGGGGCCGGGGCCGCTGGCCTGGCGCAGCTTCCCTCCGAGGTGTGGGGGCCGCTGCCCATTTTGTGCTCCCAGCAAGGGGAGCGGAGAGCTCAAATGCAGCCCTCGCTGCCCAACCCTAGAGCCTCTGCCCAGGGTAGCCAGGGTGAAGTCCTCTTCAAAGCACCTGCTCCTCGGCACAGGCCCAGGCAGCTCCAGGAAGCGGTGGGCCCAGGCAGGTGCACGGGCATCATCTCATCCGTCACTCCAGGCTTCAAGGGTCCTCACCCACACGCGTCCAGGATCCTCAGGGACAGCCTCTGCTCTCCACGGCCAGGCCCTGGATGCAGCCCCACGGAAGAACAGCCCTGGGAAAGGGACTGTGTGCCCAGGTGTGGGTGTCTTCCAGCTGACGATCAGGAGCAGTTAGGAGGCATAGTGAACGTGAATGCGTAATGAAAGGAAGTCTCAAGGCCAGGAAACGCCCTGCTCACATACACTTGGCGTCAGATTCAACACAAGTGAAGCTCCTCTGTCCACTGTGAAACGGCTCTGCCTAGTGCTCACTGCCCATTTCCTTGTCACTCTTGGAGTCGGTGACAAACAGTCTCAGAACAGTGGTCCTCTCCTTGGTGGCATGGCCGTAAAGGGCAAGGCTGCTTCCTGCTCACTAGTCCAGAAAGAAGAATGAAAGCCAAGATCCTGGTGGACAATGACATTGCTCCTGCGGCCATCTTTGGACACGCAGGGAAGAGGCCTGACTCCCAGAGAGCGTCTCCCACTCCATCTGCGTGGCGCGAGGGGCCATTTCCAGTGGCTACTGCCCCCTTTCAGGTGCCAGCGCTGCCTGTGACGGCCATGCTGCTGGGCACCCCATCCCAGCTGGAGTCCACGGACTTGGGGCAGCACGGACCCAGCTCACCCAGACACAAAGCCACGGGGACTCTTCCCTCCCCCTACGCTAGTGGGAACAGGGCGGGTTTTACCTCGAACCAAACAAGAACTAAGTTTCTTATTTTTCAAAACAGAAAAATTGAAAATCTTTCCACCTATTTTTTAAAGGCTGATGTAAATATGGCTTAAATGCAAACTGATGATTTATGTTTTTCCCTGTCCCAGGGAAAATTAGATATTTGAGCATTAGAATATAGAGAAAGGATTTAAATTTAATTCCAGCTCTTTCAAAAGTTTAATTGCATTTTAATTTTAGGATAATGAATTAAAAGGTTATCATGCACTGATCTAACATCTTTCTTCAAGGGGTTCTATGCATTTGCTGAGGAGGGAAGAGGGCTTCATAGCTTCCTGTAACATATTTTCGTGGGATCACTGCTGAGGGATTATTTCACGTGGTAATTAGCATAAAGGGCACTGGCCAGGGACCCTGACTGCTTTAAAGCATTATTTATGTCGCTCCCTTTCTAACAGGACTTTGCAAATATTTATGAAACTCCGGCCTTAGTGTTGCTTCTTTTTATCTTTCTGCTCACCCAGCCCTGTTACAAGCCTAATTGAAATACAATAATTATAAATGGGCTCAGTTCCTCAGTTTAATTTCCCTGCCAGCAGTGCCATCTATTTTCCTTGGGCTTTGTTAACATGCTTTAATTAAAAGATTTAACAAAGCTCAGGAGAAAAAATGCAATCGGGGGCACCGCACCCTGGTTCCTTCGCAGGACAGCCCTGTGTGACCATGTTCAAGTTCACTCCTGGGGGCGGGAGGGGGAGCCTGTAGGATGGGAAAAGCTGCCTGAGGCGCCCCTTGTGCAGAGCCCTGATCAGCCACCACGGCATGGGCAGCATGGGGCTTGGAAGTCGGGCCCGGCCGTCTGCGCCTATGGCTCAGGCTGCTGCAGGCACATGGTGGGTCCCTGGGCAGCTAGCGACTGGGTTGAGTCCCCATTCCCTCCTCCCTCAGACGGGGCAGCTGTGTCTGGGAAACTCCTCTTTGAGCACAAGTCTCTGGCCCATAATGGTTCTTAATAACTACCAAACATGATATATAAGTCTGGATTAATAATTTAATTAAAAAAACAACAAATGCATTATTGTAATGTCAATAAACACTCTTAAAAAGATACTTCTGCATCTCTTGACAGTGCAAACGGTGGGCGAGTACTAAACATGTGTTGAGTGGATTTGTGAAATATCCTGGCTGACCATGAAGTGCTCTTGTATAGCCCTTGATGCTGGGTGCACGGCCAGATCTGCTTTGCTCAAGTGTGCAAATCCCTTTAGAAGCACCCTAATCCCCTTGGGATGACAAATGAGAAGGAACAGAGAGCACCAAAGGGGAACGGCCCTGGGGTCAGGAAGACATGCCAGCTCTGCTACGCCGAGCCAGTTCCACGAGCCTGAAACTCATTCCACTTCACGGGCCTCCGTCCCCTCCCTGTGAGCAAGACAGGCAGCACTTGGTCCTCAGGGACAGCTTCTGACAGAGCCCGTAGGGCCAGCACCTCCTCGTGTCCACCTCTATTTGACGGGTCCCTGGACTTTCAGTGCAGCTGGGAGCAGCCGCTTGCTAAGGAGAGACACTTGCTGGTTTCAGCCAAGAACATGTACCTGTGGCTTCAAATCCAAAACACACTCAAGACTCAGCAACAAGGAATAAAAACAAACAAAGGCAGAGCTCTTGCTTGCAGAAGTGGAGACACCTGTTGAGCATCATCTGCATTCCCTCCTGCAGATGGGAAGCCCTGGAAGGTCCTGTTGCTGCAGAACACCGGGGCGTGAACGTTCTGCTGCTCAACAGTGCACACAGACAGACAGGTGCTTCCAGAAGAGGAGACAACTGTGAGGAAAACAGGCGCGTCCTCTGGAATTGAGACTCAGTGCAAGCTGAATTCCTGAGCCACATCACGGACTTAGGCACTTCTGCTTTGACATCATCAAGCCTAAAAGGCACCTGAAAGGATTATTGGGTATTCTTAAACAGCTGAAATTTACTTGATGCTTTATTTTTTATTTTCTGGATAACTCCTATCATCATATACTTTCTGTTATTACATGCACACACATTATTTCTCTAATATTCTGAGTCATCTGATAAAGTATGCCACTCTGCTTTGGCTGTTGTGCGTTCTGTTCTTTCTTCTAAGGTCTCAGAAAATAAAACAAGCAAACACACTGAAGGAAAAAATTACCTCTAGTTTTATTAATTCTCCAAATATTTATTGAGCACCAACTCACTGCTAGGCAGCTGTGCTGCGGACTGAGGACCAACGGTGGAAGGGCAGAGGGAGGGGCTGAGGCTGGGCTGAGCCAGCAGCAGAGGGGCCAGCGCTGAGCAGGTGCTCGTGGGCAGGTGCTAAGACTCAGCGGACACCTCACAGGCAACAACAGCTGCTGCTATGGGGAAGAATGAAAGCCGACTTCAGGTGATTTGTTCAGGAATTGGATAGAGTCTGACACAACTAAGAGAAGGAAATAATTGGTTTATATTACAGGCTTTTTGTAGAATATGTAGAATTTATTCAAGAAGCATTTTTCAAAAGTCCTTTATGTGACAAGTGATAAAAAGAAAAATCTAACAAAGTAAAAATATTCAGTTTCAGGTTTCCCAGTGGGCCTGACAGAGTGGGGGAAATTGTATAAAAAATAGTACTTATTAAAAATTGTACCATTAAAATGATTAAAACTTTTCATGTAAAGATACAAATAACATACATACAAATAGCAGATATGAATAAATAATTAATGTAAGTAAAAGTATGCATTACAAATGCTGAAAAAATGTGTAACAGAGGAGGAAAATGGGAGACAAAAGAAAAAAACACACAGAAGGAAGAACAATATGAAATGGTAGGTGGAATTCAGCCACTCTGGTAATTACGCTAAATGTAAATGACCTAAAAGGCAGAGATTATCAAGTTTCACTTAGTGAAGAAAATTGCGTATGTACCTTTGCAAGAAACCCCCTTTAACAATAAAAACAAAAATGAATTAAAGTAAAAACGTATTTCCAAAGAACAAATTTGGACTCTCAGAAACCTGGAGGCGCACCTGTGCCAGGCAGAGGGGAATGTGGAACAAGGAATGTCAGCAGAAACAAGTCAGGACCTCACAGATGCCTCTACATCCCACGGCAGCTCCCAGAGTGCACAGTGACACGCGTGGTGTCGAGGAGACACAGACACACTCGCACTCACCCCTGGGACCCCAATTCTGCTCTCCCAGTGACGAGATGAAACTTGCCCTTGGAACAGAAAGGATGGGGCGGGGCACTGTGCTGAACACCATTACCTATGTGACCAGGCTGACCTCCATGCTGCATGCACATGCTCACCAAGTGTCCTGGAACAAGTGGCCCAGTTCTGAAATTAAACCTAGGACTCGTCACCATCAATTCAGAATCCCTCAGATCACGCAGAGTAAAGCCTCAGACCATGAAAGACTGATCAGAGAGGAAGAACTTAGAGTTTGGGACAGCCCTACGTATTTGATAAACAAAGGACTTCCAAATGACTCATGTATCCAAGAGAAAGTTATTAGTGATTAGAAAAACATTTTCAATTGATGGGGATAAAAAAAAATCTAAATCATAGAATGCTGATAACACATAATAAAAGGAAATTTACATCATTGAAATGTCTATATGAAAACAACAGTAGTATTTCAAATCAATGATCTAAACAATTGCTTAACACAATATAAAGACAAGAGCAAATTAAGACCTTAAAAAGACAAGGTGAAGAAGGTAACAGACCAAAAGTTGAAGAAATGGGAAACAGTGAAATAATTGGATTTGTCTGATTTCTTGCTTAATGCATTAGGAAATGGGTAACAATTCCTCTCACTTATGTTCAAATTTCTTTATGAGCAAAGGGGGAAGCATTTCAACCTCAGTGTAATGACAGATCTAATTGTGAGGCCCTGATGGCCGAAGTCCTTGAGTTCTGTGTTGACCCTACACCTTTTTTTAAAGACCACTTTTGTTTATTAGAGCAGGTGTTGGATTTCATGTTGCTTCTCTGGTCTAATTAATTAGAAAGCATTGCTTTAAATGCAAGTCAGGAAATCTGAAGGCTTACAGATCACCAGAGCATATGGGAGAAGACCTTCAGCAGCACTGGTCACCAACCCACCAGCAGGACCAACAGGTCAGCCTGTGCTGGCCAGCCCCTCCTTTCTCTCTGGAGACCTCTTCGTCTGAGGCACTCCCACTCTGGAGCCGGGTTCAGCATCACCCATGTCTTGGTCTCAAGGATGTGACCTGTAATCAGGACTCCTTGACTCCCAGTCCAGTGTGGAGGCACTGCGGCCAGTTTATGTCTGCACCTCTAGAAGACCCTGGAGCGCCACCGTCGGGGTGAGAAGGACCTGCGAGAGTTCTCCACTGGAAGGTGGGGGAGAGACATGGAGCAGCCTTCCGCTCTGCGTGCAGCTTTCCAAAGCAGGTGCTGAGTTTGACCTGATAAAAAAGGAAATGATTTCATCGGGACTCTTGAGACAGGCCTTCAGAGTGGTCAAGGCGAAGGGACGCTTCGTAGAACATTTCCTCAGGAGCACAGGAGCAGGCACAGCGAGTGGGGCGTGCTGCTGGCATGTGGGTGAACAGGCTGTGAGGACCCCAGAGGCAGGCGGGCCATGCCAGTGGGTCCCAGAGCAGTGCCCTGGCTCGGCCTGCCAGCCCGGGCACAGCTCCTCTGGACATCCCCTCTCTTCTTTGCCCCACCTGTCTGTGGCCCTCCAGGGCAGGATCTTGCTTGGCTTGTTCTAATTCCCAATCAGATGGACCAGGTCCTGGTGGGAAACACCCAGCTGTGGGTCAGGGCCTTCCCCCTCTTGTTTCCAGTGCTCCTAAGGCTTAGGGGTTGGGGCTTCATGTCTCAAGAGCTCTTTGGGGGATTGCATCTGGTTTTCCTGTGGGAGAGACTTCCTCAGAACAATGTGAGCCCTCCAAGCTCAGTTGGGACATCACGGCTGTGCTGCAGTACAGAAATAGAATGCCCAACCAGAACTTACGTGGGCTACAAAGAACTAGTATGTGAACGGAAACTAACCACAGTACATAAGGCCATGGCCCCCTGAGCCCAAGGCTCAGTCTTTGGCTACGGACCTGCCGGGCCAGTGCCGACCATAATAAACACCGCTTCCTGCCGAGGGTCCCGGTGACTCCTGTCTGAGGGAGAATCCCACCACATCGGGGCACGTGAGAGTCTGCTCTCCAACCCACGGCCAGGTCGAGGCTCGTCTCTTCCTCCCAAGCTGGGAGTGAGATTCAGCTCTCCAAGGGACATGCACTGTGCCCTCCAGAGCCTGGTTCCTCAGGGCTGAGATACCAGGGACAGGTCTGGCACCCAACCACCCTCCATCCACAGCACTGTCGGCCTCACCTACACCAAACTGCACCCTTAGGTGTCTTTACTCTGAGCCCAGCTCTCCCCTGGGCCAGGAAAACCCAACATTCAGGTCCCACAGCCTGTGTGTCCAGATGAGGCCACGGGAACAGGGCAGCTGCTCTCTGGGTTGGCTTAGAATTTCACATCTTTCTTTGAAGCCCCCCAGATCCTGAGCTGGCCAGCAGGCCTTGCCCACCCCACATGCTCTGGGGCCTTATCCAGACCTCTGCCCAGCCCTGGTGCTGCAGTCCGATGCAAAATGACTCTTTACATTTGACATAAGACTTGCAGCGTGGACCCTCTTGAAGCCGCGTCAGGTTTCGGACAGCAGAAAAAACACCTGAGGAAGTTTGAATGAACTACCAAGTTATTTTCAGATAATTGACTTGGAAGCTTTTGTCGCTTTAGTTTGTTTTTCCCACGGTTCCCAGTGATTGCCAAGCCTGAGTCGTTCCCAAGGTGGCAGTTCCAATGAGCAGAGGAGCCCAGGCGGCAGGGTGGTCAGGGAGCTGGCTGGAGGGGAGCAGGGGCAGACAGGCAGGCAGGGGGAGCCCCACAGGCTTCGACACTTCCTCAGGTGGGTGCAGTAGCAGATGGCCTGGCACTGGGCGAGGGAGGGGCCCTAGACAGGGAAACCCGCTGCCTTCACTCCGTGGATTGGGTTCCCTGGGACATAGTTATTCTTGTCTGTACCCAGAAGCAGAGGCTCCACGGCTGCCAGAGTCTTCAGATCAGATGAGGAAGGCTGGGCTGCTCTCTGCTGCCGGAAGCCTGGGTCCTTTGTGTCCACTGGAATCTCGTGGGTGTATGCACAAGAACAGGGACTGGTCTCCACCACCAGTTTCACACAGAAGGCTCTGAGGGCCTCACAAGCAGATGACTATTCTCCCCCATCTCTTTGACCATAGCACTAATGACTGGGGAACCAAGGCACAGGGAGACGAGAAGCTCACACTCCCATGGTCTCTGCATGACAGTCACAGGAGGAACTCCGGAGGTTCTGCCTAGGGGATCTGAGTTCCTCCAAGGGAACAGGCTGTTCGTGTCCTAGCCTGACCGGCTCAGTGTGGGGAGAGGACTGTGTTCACCTGGGACAACAGGAGGGAGCCCACCTGCAACGCTCAGTAGCCTTCATTCCAGGCCCTTGCAGACCAGGACGGCTGGGCCTCAGCACAGGAATGGAGAGGTGGTGTCTGACTGACAGCCGGACACTCAGCAGGGAGTGTGTCATGGGTCAGGAGCAGCTTGGGAGGGGGCCACTGTACCTTACAGGTGACTCAGCCACACACCTACCCACTGGCCTTGGCTAATCCATGGTGCTCTGAGCCCACTCTGGTCAAGGGCAGCCCAGCTATCGAGAAGGTCCTGGAGATGGACCACCAGCCACCTGGTCAGTGAATGTCAGGAGACTTAGAGCAGGGTTCGCAGAATCAAATTGCAGGAAGCCAGAGCTCACTCCTCTCCATCTCCAGTCCAAAGAGCAACAGCACAAGCGGCACCAGCGCAATCCCAGGGGTTTGCAGCTCGGACAGACCCTTCCCAGAGGCTTCCTCACACCTGCAGCCTATGAACAAGGTGTGGAGTGCACAAGTGCCATCATGTGCTTGGTTCTCACACACCAGCTCTTGGACGGCAGTGCCCGTTGTTGGCCCAACAAGGGGAAGGGGACACCCGGCGCCTGCTCGGCTGGCCAAGGAGGTGACCAACACTTCTGCAGATGTGGCACGAGGAGACAGTGCCCTGTAATCCTCAGACTGTGGACTCACTCAGGAACCGCGGCACCTTCCCAAATGTACGCACCAGCACTGTTTTAAATCACTTCTAGACAACTTCAGGTTTAATAAACGGCCACAAGTCAGATGTGAGACTGCACTACACAGTGTTTTGAAAACTGTGTTTCTTCACAAATCCCCTTGTAAAACACATTGTCATGTCATCAGACCTGGTTCGGATCCCCACTCCAGGACTCATCAGGCTTACGCTACATGTTCATTCCACTGCACAGAAGCGAATAAGCAAACTTGAGAAAGTCCCGATCCCTGGCTGCACCCCCTGTGGCCCGTGGAGGCTCAGTCTGTTTTCTACAACCAACTGCACTGTTCCCAGAGGGCCACAGCAACTCTCTACTGAAATCCAGAGCTGCACATAGGACTCAGCTCCTCAAAGCCATAAAAGGAAATAGGAAAGAGCCATTTAAAATACCATGTACTGTTGGAAGAGGATGGAGGAAGATCCACAGATTCTGTGCTTAACATGGGATGTACTTTAAAATTTTCTTGATGCCTCCGCTCCAAACACCTAGACACCAAACTGAAAAAAAAAAAAAATAGACACCTCGGTCCATACGCTGGGAGCTAGAGCTGGGTGAAGATGTAAGTGTGAGTGCCGTGCCATGCGGACAACCTCTGAAACACATCCCAGATGGGTGGTCCACCACCAGGGTCAGGGCAGTCAGCTCAGAGGGCAGAGTCCACACAGGACCTCGTAAATGATTAATCAACAATGCAATCATGATCTAATAGATGATCTAGTCAATGATCTTGTAGATCCGGGTGAGTGATCTGAGAGATGACGCCTCGTCCTTAGGAGCACATCGACATCAAGCACTCCACGTGGGCTGCCGACGCCTTCCACAGGCACTGCCAGAGGCAGAGGAGAGGTGCCCAGCTCTGTGCCGAGCATGCACCTGCCCAGCCCAGAGGTGCCTGGACCCAGCACTGTGTGTTCCCAGGACGCAGTGTGGAATGTGCTCCAGGGATGGGGCTGGCCCATTGGCACCTCAGGTTGCACATCTGGGAGGCAAGGACACCTGTGGGGTCACACTGCACGTGGCCACTGGCTTGGCAGGGGAGCTTGCTGGTCGAGCTCTGGGTGCCAACAGGAAGCAGGTGATTCCTGCCATCCCTCTAGACAGAGCCCCTGGGCTGAGGCTTGGTGCCAAGGCTGTCATGGGAGTGGGACCCCAGGAATCAAGAGCGAGGGGAAAAGGCAGAACAGGTGGGCGACTGAGGGCATCAGGAGGCTGCAGCCTGCCACAGCCCCAGCCAGGTTCTGCAGAGGCCTCAGAACCTGGGGTCTGGGCTCCCAGCAGGGTGTAGGAGGTAAGCACCTTCCTGTCCCACAGAGTCCTCCTCCAGGGCCCTCGCATTTCCCAGGCCCTCCTCCAAGCAGCTGCTTGGAAGGCAGCACCCCCACCCCATTAGCCAGGGGCCAACAGGGGACATGGGTTCCAGACCTTGGCAGTGTAGGGGCCCTCCCATGACTGGCTTCCTGGTTGGGCTGGGGCTCCATCCTTTTTTACACCCCCAAAGGGAAAAACACATGGCTGAATGTTTGATCTAGTCTGAGTCTGAGTGGCCTGCAGGCCTGGATCCCCAGCTCCTGACACACAGAGTAAGCATCACCCCCAGGGATGCAGAATGTCTTGTTCATAGTTGACCACCATTATAATAATGGCCAGTGTCACTCTATGTAGTTAGTAGTAACTTTGAAATGAAGAAAAATGAAGAGTCTTAAAAATGCAGAAAATTCAAATGCTTCTGCTGAGCCTGAAGCCAGAATTGTACCTGACAGCACCTTAGGCCCGGACTCAGAATGCCCTTCACCGGTTCCTCTGATTCTGAGTGCTGTGTGCATTTTTGTTTGGGGTGGACCTGCAGGAGAAGGGCCCTCAGTACTCACAGGTGCCTGACTTGCCTCTGGAGGGAAGGGGCTGCCCGTGTCTCCCTCTGCAGCTGGGCTGTGGTCATCCTCTGCAGCTTCGTGTTGGTCAAGCACCTCCTGAAAGCCACTGGCAGGCTCCTGGGCAGGGAGAGAAGGCTGTGAGCAGGCTGAGAGAGAACAGAGTAAATGTGGGCCCTGCTCGGTGGGAAGGCCATAGAGTGACCAAAGGCACACTTTTTGCTTTGTGCCCTGCATGGTGTCTGTCTCAGGACTTACTCCTGCGTAGCTCATTCACAACCAGTGCTCCCTGGATCTGATGTGCAGGGCCACAGGGCACCTGGACCTCTCCCTACCTGCAGGCCCAGTGAGCACAGGTCCACCAAGCACTGGCAGGGGTCAGCCTGGGGACACAAAAGTGGCCTCAAGGCTGCTATGTAGACAGGCTCCTGGCCACAACCCACCACCAGGAAGACCACTGGGTGCTTGGAGTGAATCTCATTGCCATCCTCGTTGGGTCCAGTGGCCCGTGAAGGGAAGGGGGTGCCCGTGTCTGCCCTCTGAAGCTAGGCATTCTCAGAGCTCTGCCTATGTCCACCCTGCAACTAATGACGAGCCTTTAGAACCTCATTTTCTGCTGAAGCTTTACAAAGAAGGATTCACCTAAACTTAGGAAAAATTAGGTCTTCTCATTATCAAAGTGAGGCCGGGGCACAGCCATGGACCTACACAGTCTGGAAGCTACCTGTGTAGCTGCTGTCCAGGGCTCCTGGATGGGCCAGTCCTCAGGCAACATGTCCTCTCTCCTCCTCTCTCCTCACTGCCTCGTGAAGCATCCAGAAAGCTCTGGAAACCCTACCCTTTATGTCCTTCAGGGTCCCACATACCTGACTCTGTCCTCAATCACACTCAGTGGGTAAAGTGTGTGGTAGGAAGTGAAGTCGTGAGGGCCTCGGTTTCTTTTCTTTTTTAGAATTTAACCTTTCTTTGTTCATTTATTTGTTTTTATGAGGCGCCTCACCTATGCAAGGCGAGCGCTCTTCCACTGAGCACAACCCACTCCTCATGGTCCCCGTTCTTGGAGATGCCCACAGGGTGGGCATGCCTTGGAGAGACTCAGCCGGCTGCACAGGCACGAGGCACAGACACGGTGACAGGCCAGGGTACTTTTGCTGTAAGTAATTGAAAAGACAGCTGACTCCATTTCTGCGGAGCATGTGCCGAAGCTCCTCTTGACATCCTATAGAAAACGGCCTTTCCTGGGATGCCGCCTGCAACTTTTAATGTCCTGACCGGCCACAGTGCAGAAGCCCCTGACCTGGTGACTGCCTTGGATGGCTTGAGGTGTGGCCAGACCTGAAGGGATGTGAGATGCAGGCTGCAGAGGGCAGAGGGCACCGAGCAGGCGCCAGCCACTCTGGGACTCTCCTCCTACAAGCAGGTAAGTCCTGCTCAGTTTCAAGCTCTTGCCAGAACACCAAACGCCATCAGATCCTGCACCTGGCTATGAACACAGGCAAGCTCGGGGCACTTGTGCTTTGTAAAACGATCTCTCCTGGCAGCAGAGAGTTAAAATCCTGGGACATTTTAATTACATTTCTGTATTTCAAACCCCAGCATGCAATATAAGCTTTATGAACACAGAGATGAGCAATCATCTCCACATTAAGTTTGGGGTGGAAAGAATGGATTCAATCGCTTCCTTCATCAGACATCTTCAGGATTCAAACCACACTCGGGGTGCTAAGGAGGCCGTATCCCCCTCCCCAGGACGAGGAGCTGAGATGCTCACCAGGAAATTGAACTGTTCTCATACAGGAAATAACAGCACTCTGTCAAAATCTACAGCAGAAACATGTGTTCAGATTTTCTGTCAATGCCCAGCATATCTGATCGGAGAGTGAGAGCAGCGAAATTACAGGAACCGTGGCCATATCAGCTCTGGCCGTGTCCGCGGCATGGTGTCAACAGCAAGTGCCGCCATCCAGGGAAACTGGCAGAGGAAATCAGTTTTCTCCAACAAACACAGGCGCGTCCACTGAAATTGACATGTAACTCTGTGCACATGGCGGTTCTATAGGGTTCTATGCAGTCAGATTTTGCGAGAGATAGCTATAACAAGTAGTTAATCATTATTCAGCCAGGATAAAGGGAGGACCTCCTAGGAACGTGAGACGACAAGGGCTGGATTAAAAATGCTGAAATTGGGTGATAATATGACACTGCAATCGCTGAGAGTTCCTATGTGTTCTATGATACACAGCGTATTACAGTGTGTCACCTATTACACGTCACGGGGCGTATTATTAGCATAGGATACACACATAGCGCACTGTGTTCTGCGTGGCCTCTCACACTTTCTACACCATACTTCATGTGTTAATGTCACAGTGTGCTCACCCACCAGATGGCCAGACCATCTGAAAGTCTAACTGAAAGTTTTCTAAAGGTCACAACTAAATTCGGACTTGGCTCCCCAACCCTTGGACGGCCGACCTGCTCAGCACCAGCACTGCCCAGGCTCCGGAGCCGAGGACAGTTTCAGGACCAGCCCTTGCAGGTCTGCTGGGATGCTTGCTGGGGTGGACAGAGCCTTTCTGGTCCAGGACAGGAGAGGGCTGTGTGGCACACACAGCAGCGCCTTGTGGCCATGCCCCTGGCACTGCAGAGTCCTGCAGAGTCAAGGCTGGGCAGGGCACTTTGGAAGAGCAAGTGTCTTCCGGAATCCCAGGGAACACAGGTCTCTCACTTAACCCAAGTCTCCTTTAGAATGAGAGAGGGGTCCTCCACCAGTGAAGGGAAAGGGCCGATTAGCTCTGTGTGGCTGGAGGCAGCGTGGTCTGTAAAGGACAGCTGGCCCGGGGGCTGACCCCTGCCAGGGCCACAGACCTGTGCCAGGACTGGCTGCCACCCCTGAGCCGGAGTTCAGTCACCGCTGCTCTAACAGGTTCACACATTTGGTTTTCTAAGACAGTGATGCTCCCTACTCAGGGTGTCCATATATTTATCATGTCACTTTTGCAGGGCAGAATTCTAAAGCCAAGGTGCCATGGGTTGCCTCCTTCTAGAAGATTCTGGGGTGCTCTGGCTTCCTCAGTCTCTCCGGCTGCTAGAGGCCACCGTGTTCTGTCCAACTTCATCCTCATCTTCACCGCCCTCTGCGGCCTCCTCTGCTCCATCCCTGCCTCTTCTCTCGCTGGCTTCGACCCTCCTGCCTCTCCTATGACACACTGTGACACGCCCTAGCCCCCGGCTCATGTTCCACTGTGAGGACACTCATTCACCCCCCTCTGTCAACACCAGGGCACTTTCCGGCTCTCTCAGCAGTCCTTGTTTAATCCCATCATGGTCTGAGAACAGTCTGTGTGGTGAACCTGGTGAGGGTCTCCTGGGAGCTGGTGAAGAGTGCATTCTGACATCTAGGTGATGACACTGATGTTCCTCTCCTCAGGGTGTCCAGTCTCCGCGTGTAAGGGGATTTTGTCCATTCTGCATTGCGGTGCTGCTGGTCACGGCCTTCTGTATTTTCATATTTTGCTGCTTGGTGTGTATGCATTAGGGATAGTCAGCTCTTTTTAGAGAATTTTGTCTTATCTTTATCTGATGCTCATCTTCCTCCCAGATTATTTACTTGTTCTGAAATCTGGCTTATCTGAAATTAATACAAATGCATCAACTTTTTGATTACTGTTAGTAGGCTATAACATTCTTTACACAGTTAAAATATCATCTAATATACATATTTTATAGTAATATTTAAAGTATACAATGTTTCAATATATGCAGTTAAATTATCACTACAATCAAGCAAATTAACAAATTCATCATCTTAAAAATCTAATTTTTTTTGGTGTGAAAAATACCTAAAATCTACAGTCAGCAAATTTCCAGCATGTAATGAGATATTTTTAACTGCAGCCCTCATGCTGCACATTAGATCCCTGGGATTTTTCATCTGACATAACACGCTGCGACCTTGTAGTTGCTGGCCTCCTTCTCCAAACCTGCAGCTCACGGTAACCATGTGACACTCTCTGCAGCCATGCACTGAGTTCTGTGCTTGTTAATATCTCCTAGGATGCTGATTTCAATCTCGAATAAATACCCAGGAGTAGGAGAGCTGGACCATATTGCAGAACTTTTTGATTTTTTCAAGTAACCTCTGAACTGCTGTCCATAGTGTCTGTCCATTGAAATCCCAATGGACAATAGACAACAGGGTTACAATTTCTCCACATCCCCCTTAAAACCTGTTGCTTTTTGTTTCCTTAATAACAGCCTGACATAGCTCCCTGTGGTTTTAATTTGCATTTCCCAATAGGGAAACCACCCATAACTAACACCATACTTAGTGAGAAGCTGAAAACTTTTCCAACAAGATCAAGAATGAGAAAAGGCTATAGGCTTTCATCAGTTTTATTCAGCATAGAACTGGAGGTCCCAGCCAAAGTGATCAAGCAAGAAAAATAAATAAAATTCTTCCAAACTGTAAAGAAAAAAGTAAAATCAATTCTGTTCAAAGATGACAATATCTTATACATAGGAAACCTTAAGACTTAACACACACACACATACACACACACATCTGATAGAATTAATAAATGAATTTGGAAAAATTACCAGATACAAAAATCAGCATACAAAAACCAGTTGTGTTTTATTACACTAGTAAATTATATGAAGAGGAAGTTAGGAAAATAATCTCATCTACAATAGCATCAAAATGAATAAATTACCGAGATGTAAACTTACTTAAGGAAATAAAAGACTCGTAGACTGAAAAGTACAAACCATCAATTAAAAACAGTAAAGAGAGCCAGGTGTGGTGGTGGAAGCCTGTAATCCCAGCGGCTGGGGAGGCAGAGGCAGGAGGATTGTGAGTTCAAAGTCAGTCTCAGCAAAAGCCAGGCACTAAGCAACTCAGTGAGACCCTGTCTCTAATTAAAATATAAAATAGGGCTGAGGATGTGGCTCAGTGGTCAAGTGCCCCTGAGGCCAATCCCCTACAGTCTCCCCACCAAAAAAAATATAGAAATAACTGTAAAGAGGGACAAAGAAATGGAAAACATTGTCTTCGTGGATTGCAATATGGTTGAAATGCCCATTCTAAAAGCAGATTTAAGACAATCCCAACCAAAATTCCAATAGCATGTTTTATGGAAGTTGAAAAAGAATTCAAAACTTCTTACAGATGACAAGAGACTCTGACTAAAACAGTCTTGATGGGGAGACATCACTGTTTACCCAGTTCCAGTGATTAACACAGCATGGCACCTACATAATGACCCATATACTGAACACTGGAACAGATCATGTGTCCCAGAAATACATTTATAATCATGTATCGTCCACTGGTCTTCAACAAGAGAGACAAGAATATGCAAAGGGCAAAGAATAGTCTCTTCAATAAATGTTGATAGGAAAAACTGAATATCCATATGCAAAGGCATAAAATTGGCTTTTCATCTTGTGCCACCACAAAATTCAATGCAAACTGCATTAAGGAATCCTCGTTTGTGTCTCTTGTGTTAATCTTGGACTTTCCTAAATACTCCTCCTTAAATAGAGTCTAAATCTGCAGCTCTACTACTGCAATGCGCTGTTTTACATGGCCGCCCAAGAGCTTGCTGGCCAGATGCAGGAGCGGGAGGGCTCCCTCCCCTGTGACTGAACACCCATCTTTACCTGGACCCCAGCCCCTGGCCTGTCATCTTCACCGTGTGTTTCAGTGTGACACCTTTTTCCATCCAAATGAGACATAAAGGCTAGACAGAGATGGGTGTGGAGATCCCATTTACCACCATGGAATTACTAACTTAAAGTAAGGTCTTCTCCTACAGAACTGGCATTTAATGTGTAGAAAACTCTGGATGTCTCACACGGTGACTGTGCCACCAAATGTCATACCAATATGACTGTTAGCCTGCCCTTAGCTTCTTAGGTCCATAGTTATAAACACAATAATAGACTCAGAGAGAATTTAGCCACAGGCAACCCCTTGCACATACCTGTGTTCATTTCCTTAAGTCACCGTGGGAAGGAGGGAGACTCAGGTAAATAAACAAAAGAAAGTGTCACCTATGCCTGGTCTGTAGCATGCACACCTGTCCTACAGCAGCCTCCCACTCTGCCCCAGTCTCTCTGGTCTCTGCCCCCACCGGTCTGTTCCCTGGATCTCCACCTGACCTTGGCAGCTGACTATCTCAGCTGTTCCTGAGGCCCAGAGACTCCAGTGAGCCATGGTGCCGGTGAAGAGCAGGAAGGGAGAGCATCAGAGCTGAGGGCACAAAGGCAGGACACAGGGCAGGGCCTCTGCAGGGCTGCTTGAAACACCCCAGTATGCACCAAAGAAGCACAGAAGGGAGGAGGAGGAGGAGGAAGGAGGGAGGGAGGGGGAGAAGGGAGGGAGGGAGGGAGGAGAGGGAGGGAGGGAAAGAGGAGGAGGGAGGGAGGGAGGGAGGAGAAAGGAGGAAGGGGAGAAGGAGGGAGGAAGGGATGGAGGAGGGAGGGAGGAGGGAAGTGAAGGGATGGAGGGAGGAAGGGAGGAAAGGAAGGAAAGAGGGAGAAATGAAGGGGAGGGAGGGAGGAGGAAGGACAGGGGAGAGAGGAGATGGGCTAGAGGGAGGGGGAAGGGAGCTGGTACCTGCTCTCCCACCAGAGCCTCAGACAGAGCCGCGGAGAGCCTGGACCTGGAGGGTGGGAGGCCAAGGCTGGACGCTAGGAGCCCTGGAGGAAGGTGCCTGGCCCTCTGTGGTGAACTTGAGGCTCTAGTCCATCTTGTACTCAGACACTTCTTCTCTAATGAAAATAAATGTTATTTTTCAGAAATGATCCAAACACATGGAGAAATCAAGCCATGAAGTGCGGGCCTGCTCTTCCTTGTGTGGTGGGCAGTGGACTCTGGGCCCCACCTGGGAGCAATAGTGTGGGGTGGGCCTGCAGTGGAGCAGGGCAGGCTCCGGGTCTTTTGCTTGGAGGGGACTTCTTCATGGCCTGCAGCCCGCCACACAGGGGCTCTGCTCCCCCAGCCAGGGGACAGCTGGTCTCACCTGCACAGTGTCTTCCTGGACCCCAGGCGGGGTCCTGTGCCCTCTGCTCCACCATGGCCTGCCCCTTGTCCCTGTCAACAGGGAAGTGCAGTGGGTGTTGGGCAGCTGTGCCCCCACGAGTCTTCGATGTCACTGAAGTGGGGACCGTGCATGCTCTGGCTCTGCGCCCAGAACCTAGCCTGATGGCAAACAAGTCACACCACGTGCACCTCCCTGCAGAGGCCCTGGGTGCTGCTGCCACCCTATGAGGCCATCGTGGCTGCTTGACCCTGTGCTGCGGTGTGGGTACACCTGGGTGTAGGTGCCTCTCTCGCTGCCCTTCCGGCCCTGAAGACAGGGACGGAGCTCCTGGATGCTGGGAAGGCACCGGATGCCAGCGACTGTGGGGGCTACATGGAGGGGCTGATCTGTGGTGGAGATGACAATGTTGGTGGCCCAGGAAAGCCCAACATCCTCCGCCTCAGTTCTCCTGGGGTCACGTCCCCACTGGTCCCGTCTTTCAGCCAGGTGCAAAAATGACACTCACGGGGCCACCCCTGGCTGAGCACAGGACCAGTTGGCCCTCTCCTCAAGGCACAGATTGGTCCATGGACAATTGCTCTGGCCCCACCAGTCAACATGGCTGCTTGGGCCTGTACTGTGCTCGGTGGCCCTGGGCGGCACTGAGCTACCCACGCCCTGGGTACCCACCGGCGCTGAGTTTCCTATTGGCACCTCTTCCTAAGCTCTGCGATATTTCGTCTGCATCCTGAGCTCTGGTATCTGCTCTAAACCTTGACAAGGTGATTGGGAAGACGGAATTCAGTAATGACAGAAAAATTTTAAGACTTTTTGAAAATACTACGTGTTGTAGAAACATGAGAATAATTACAAACAATTAATAAGCAGAGAAAATCCACAAGTGGAAAATCACGTGAATGTCCCAACAGCAACTGTTCAGAACTCTCCATAACGCAATTAAATTACACAAACTCCAATTAAATCCCCACCTCCTGTGGCTTATCTAATGGAGCGCTCCTGGGCAGAGCTTCCTGTATGGAGAGGGGGTTGCTGACTGCCTTCCGGGGCCCCAGCCAGCTCAGTTTTCACTCCACCCGAGACCTGGGGGTGGGAGCAGCCCTGGCACGGGCCCTCAAGCTGCCACCAGCTCTGTGGTCACAAGTGGCCGATGTGAGCTGGCAGGGCTCCTGGTCCAGTGGGTGTGGACTCCATGGGGCTGACAGTCCTCATCTGTCCACCCCCGTGAGCCAGGCCTTTTCTGTGGCACCCAGCCTCTGAGTGATCAGACCCGAGACTCACAGGGGATCAGAGGCAGGAGAGACCCGGGAGACGTGTGCAGGGGGGTGGGAGGGTGGGCGGACAGTGGGGGAGAGAGGAGCAGAGAGGCCAGGGAGGAGGTGAGGGAGTGGGGAGGCCACCATGAGGCGCCCTGGGCAGGAGCGGTCCAGGCGGGGGCAGCACCTGCAACGTCTGCATGCCCCGGAGCAGAAGAAGGGCTTGGGCTCAGGAGAGCCAGAGTGCTGGCTCCAGGGCCTCCAGCAGAGCTCGACTGGGACCTCGAGGATGGTACTTCCTCTCCTGGAGGAGAGGGGACCACCAGGAAGCACCAAGCAGTGACGGAGGGGGACATCCTGGGTGCCAGAGCATAGGTGTGGGGCTGTCCTGAGACGCTGTAGAGGGAGGGGGAAGCTCAGTGGGAGGTTCAGGGAGGTCCTGCAGGTGGCGGGGAGGCGGGCGGCCCAGGCTGGGTGGTAGCAGGGGAGGTGGCAGAAGGGGCTGGCATGGATTCAGAGGGTGCAAGAAAGGAGACTCCGAGGCCTGAGCACCCGCTTGCAGGAGGGAGCAGGCTCCGTCAGGGCGAGGGAGAGGGAGTCTGCCCTCCTGAATCCAGAGGGGACGCTCACGACTCTGATGACTTTGTCCCTGCCCCCTCTGCACTCTCATGGCTGACTGGAGAGATCCAGAGGGGCCTGTGTCACCTGGGTATGTGGTCCCCTCAAACTCTTACAGCCCACGGGAGGGGGCTCTGCCGTCACAACCAGTGGGAAGGTCTCTGGAAGCTGGATGCCACACTGTCCCACTCAGAGGTGCTCTCCGTGGAGGCAGTGCCTCGTGGCTTAATTTGCAAGGTCAGTTACACTAACTAGACATTGGGCTAGGCTTGGCTCTTGGGAAATTTTCTTCTGGCCCCGTGGAAGCAGAGGGTGATAAAGACTGTCTTTCTGTCTCTGATTTGGGGGAAATCTCCACAGCTTTATGAGTGCAGATTGAGGACTTTGCCAGGTGCTCCATTTCCCCCCAGTGCTCCTGGAGTGCCCTCCGACGGCAGGCAGCTTAATGGAGACGGAGGGTCTCCCTCCCTGCTCCCCTGGTTGCCCTGCTGGTCAGGCAAGGCACTGCGGGGAGGTGGGCTCATCCCGATGTGGTGGGGTGGGGTGGGCAAGGAAGGCAGGGGAGAGGAAGGAGAGCTGGAAGTCCCCTGTCCTGGGGCACACAGGGAAGGGCACCCTTGTGCACCAGCGTGCCTGGCTCAGAGTGGAGGGCAGCTAGCTCCTCAGATTTGCAGCGAGACAGAGGGAGGTGGATGGAAGGGGGTCCCCGGCCACGCCAGCTGCTGCCTCCCCTCTCGGCCGTGCTGGAGCCCTGGGCCCCCCTGGCAGCGGTGCAAGCTGTTGACATCTCCAATCATGCTACTTGGGGACGGTGGGCTGATGACGGCAGCTCTCATCTGGTGAGGGGAGCAGAAATCAGTGTCCACAGTGAGAACAGCGACCGACACACAGCAGATGGCCAGGTGCCGGCTCCGCTGTTTCTGGGGCTGTTTACATTCGTAAGTGACTAATTTTGACGTGTTAAACTACTAATGAAGTTTTTCAGTATGACCTCGTAAACTGAGTGCCACGCGGCCACTGTGTGCTCCAGCTCTGGAACGCTGTGCCGTTTCTGTCCCACCAGCTGCAGTGCCTGGGCCCCCGCTGGAATAGTAATGACAAGAAACCCACCCCCCCAAAATGAACGCTGAGAGGAGGCCCCGAAAGCTGCAAGCAGCCTGAAGCAGGGGCTTGGTCTCATCTCCTTGGTCCACAGACCCACCCTGCAGACTGTCCATATGTCTACAGAAATGAGGTCAAGAGACCCAACACCTGAAGCGAGCCACATCCCACTGTCATGGCCACTGCAGACGGGTGGCGGGGCCCCTGCCAGCCCCTGGTGGCTCCAGCACACGGTCAGTCCTGGTGTCTGGAAACTGCTGGGTGCAGCAGCCTCATGGGGTCTCCAGCACACCAGGACTTTCCTGGGCAGGCTGGCCGCTGTGACCTCTCCTGGGACATTGAGGGGATCCAGGTTCCTGTGGTTCAGAGGCAGGCAGAGCATGAGGCCCACACCAGGAACAGCAAGGCGCGGACGTGGCGGCCACAGTCAGCTTCATGGTCACCCACAGGCAGCTCCCGAGGTTCCCAGCAGCCTTCCCGCTGCCGCCTAGCATTGCATAAACAGGAGACAGTGGAGGAGCCCTGCCCTCCCTGGGGGCTCTGTCTACAGAACACTGTGCATGGACACCTTGTGCCCGAGGCCTGCTGTGTAAACAGCAACCAGGGCAAAGTGACCACTGGAATTATTATAAACCCTGAAAGGCCCTGGGTTCAATCCCTGGCACCACTAAGTAAATAAATAACATAAAATAATAATAATAAAAAAAACAACAAGACTCCCCTACACTCCAGCCACGTTCAGAAGCAAGATGCAGAAAGAATATAAAGGGGAAAAGTAAGTGTTTTGTTCTATCAGGTTGAATTTGATCCAAGTGTAGATAGTTCCTACTAACACGTGAGCATGTATGTTCCCACAGACACACATGCATATGCAGACACGGATGCTTACAGAGCTAGACACCTTAGCGTCTGAAATACTTCACAGCCCTGCTTAGTAATCTAATCCTCATGATTGTAGTATGAACCAGAATGAACACCCCTGCTCTGTTTGTGTTTTAAAGGTTCCTTTAAAAGTCAAGGATTTGTCAGTGCCTATAAAGTCTTAATCTCCACCTGATTTTGCACCTCATTCTAGACAGTCTTCTTGTCCCTGTGCCGAGCGAGAGTGTTCTTAGCATTCCAGAGGATGCAAACTGAAGTTCTAAGCCCTTTCCTGAAGGGACTGGCCAAGGTAGAGACTCGTGTCCCTAGATAGAGTGTACCAACTGTGGACCTCGGCAGGACACCCCACCCTTGGAGTGCTAGCTCTGGACACGTGGAACTGACATTCTGGGGTGTTAAGGTCTGTAAACAAGTCTGGATGGTGCCTGGCATTTTGCAAGAGGGAGTGGTTAATGTTAAGGTTTGTAAACAATTCTGGATGGTGCCTGGCATTTTGCCAGAGGGAGTGGTTTGTGAAGTAACACCAACAAGCCATTAAGTGTGGAGATTCCTTATTGGTTGACTGCTGTATCTAGTTTATGTTAATTAGATAAGCTGTGTGGAATGTATATATACCCCTCCTGTCCTACAATAAACGGCTCCCACACCTGCTGTATCAATCTACACAAGTTGCTCGTCACCCCGCCCCCCCCCCCAGCTATTTTGCTGCAGCTGGACTGCAGCACTGGGGCTTAAAGTGCACCATGGTGTAGCTGAAAAACGAGCTGTCACCTAACGAAGGCTGCCCAGACCCTGCCCTGGTCCAGGTGGCAGGGCTGGAAGGGGCAAGACTCTGACCACTGTTTTAAAAACAAATGTAGCAGACCTTACAACTGGCCATCGTTCAAACCCATACCTTAGCCATAGGGATGGCCACTGCAGAGTCCCGAGTCTCCCCAAAGCACCACACCAGTCAGTGCAGACATGGGTCACAGATAAATCTGATGAGGATAACAGACTCGAGCCCCTCATGTACTGAGGGGTCTGCACCCCTGACTGACGACACGTCCCATTGTGCCAAATGGAGATCTACGTAAGACCTGCATCCCATGTTCTTAGCATGCACTCCTGTAAAGTTGACCCAAAGTTCAGGTAGGGAGAGCCCACACACATGGACATTTCTGCCTAAACTCTTCCAGTGTCTGGCGGGAAACCTGCGTGTGGGGAGTACACAACTGGGCAAGGCATGCACCCGATCTCTGTGCAGTTTACCAACAGGACAGCAGTGCTACCAAGGCAGGAATCTCACATATCCCTTAGAGCCTGGCACAGCCTGGCGTGCAGTAAGTACTTGGTGAAAGACTGACAGCTTCTTAAAATCATGCTGACATGGACTCACTTGACGTGGGCTCTCTCTTGACGTGGACTCTCTCCTTGAGACTCTTCAAGGGGGGAGAATGCCCGAGGTCCCCAGACTCCACTCAACAAAATGTTAAGAAGGGGGTACCAGGAACAGCTCACGGCTCTGTGACAAGCCAGTTGTACCATCATTACACAGTGCTGATTTAGAAATTCAGATCTGGCTGGTCGTGCCTTGGGATGGATGGATGGAAGCAGCAGTTTATGGGGCATGGTTTTCTGAGTGGGCTAAAACGTTTGTGTCCCTGACATACCACGGACATATCACTGGGTCCAGACGCTGACGGCGACTCCACCCTCCACAGGGGGTCAGCTCTCAGGAGGGAAGCAAAGCCCTAGAGAGTGATGTCACAGTCAAGAACTTGCTACCTGGCACCTGGAAGGCAGCACCTGAGCTAGGAAAACGGCTTGAAGCAGGAACATGGGTGTGAGTGAGAAGACCTGCACCCACACCCTGCCTGCCCGGGCGGCCCTGGTGTCTGCAGACGCACGGTCCTGCCCTGCTCCACCATCCGCCAGGCTGTGGCACCAAGCCCACGGCCTCCACGAGTGGAGAGTGGGAGTACCCTTTGGAGGGCAGCCACCTGCAGGTGGGTCTCCGCTCCATCTTGCTGAGCTATTCTCAAGATGCAGAACAATCCTAAGGCCCCGGGAGGGGGCTGCCTCTGGGAAGGAGTCAGGGGTGACCTT
Organism: Marmota monax; assembly: GCF_021218885.2. Lineage (NCBI taxonomy): Eukaryota > Metazoa > Chordata > Mammalia > Rodentia > Sciuridae > Marmota > Marmota monax. The sequence continues at coordinate 6,803,151 of NW_026695207.1, forward strand.
CCTGCACGCACCTCCTCTCTGCTACCTTTTACTTCTCGGAAGTCTTCTCTTTCGAAAAGTGAGATCGTTTTTCTCTGCACCACAAAAGTCATTCTGCTGTCTGAAGTTGAGAGATAAAATTGGGGCTGTCAAGTTGCCACTCCAGAAAAGCATTAAGTCTGCAAGGCTCAGCTGACCACTGGGGCATCTGGCCTGCGTCACCTCTCTGGAGTCCCACAGGCTGCTCCTCCTCACCATGGGCTCCAGTTCTCAAGGTCAGAAGTGCCTGGAGGGCAGGCTCAGCCCTCTGTCCCGGGCTGCTGAGGGCCCTGGTCCTTCTTCCCACCTTGGGCAGAGTGCACAGGACACTGCAGCCACGGAGACTGGTTGTGAGGAAAAGCAGATAACCTCAGACTTGGGAGAGAGGGATCTGCAAAAGGGAAGCCAAGAGCCACCGACCAATTAAGGACAGACAGTATCACAGACAACAGAGGCCACCAAGCGTCTAGTTTTGTTTTTAATCTCTCCTAAGAACAGGCCCATTCATCAGCAAAAGTTTTAAATTGTCAGTATTGTGAGGGCTGCAAAGAGGCTGGGAAAATGGCTTCACCAGGCAAAGGACTTCACAAAAAACGTGCAGACAGGACAGGTGTAAGTGCGGTGAGGTGACATTTGCAGGATGCGTGTGACAATGTCTGCTGAGGCGAGAGACAGACAGACAGAGGGCCTGAGGGCCCCAGCACGGCTCTGTGCATCCTCCTTCCACCTGCTGCAGTCGCAGTGTGTCCTGAGCAACAGCCCCGGACCCAAGCAGTGCTGCTGCCGCTGGGTCTGGTGCGCACCTGACGCGGGAGCCGGGTGAGCAGAGGGAGAGGGAGAGTGATGGAGGTGTGTGTGCGACCCACTGTGAGCTGGCCGAGGCGCTGGCTTCCACTTCCCGGCCCTCGGCGTTCCTGGGGTGCAGGGCCCAGCGCGTGCCACCCCTGGCCTGCAGCGTGGGGAGGCGGTGGAGGCACAGTGCCCTGAGGGCAGCGTGGAGGAGAACAAGGGTGAGCGGCAGCAAAGGTGGCCTGGCAGGGCAGCACGCAGGATGCCCGGTGCTGCCCGCCGCTGCCTCTTGGTGTCCTGGGTGAGCACGCTGGCTGTCAGCGCCAGGCGCTCCTGCTGGTCGGCCGCCTCGGCTCAGCACCCCCACCCAGCACACGTCCTCCCCCCACAGCCCACTGGCAGCCTGCAGGGCAATGGATGGCTGGGTTCACGTGTGTCTCATGGCCAGATGTTACCGCCCCAGCAACACCTGGAGGAGCTGCAGGTGAGAGCAGTGACCTTCAGGTGGGGGCCGAGGAGTCTGCCGCCCGAGCAAGAGTATCCATCCACCGCAGCGTGTAGGACGCTGTGTCCACGCCTGTGTGGGGGAGTCGGCTTCCTCGCCTGCCGGCCCTCTGCAGTGCAGCCTTGGGACCCTGCAGGAGGCCCCTCTGTCCTGTGAGGCGTCACCCTGAGCTCTGGAGTGCTCTTCACCCCCCGACCTTGAGGTCTGAGACCCTCCAGAACTCTCTTGCTGCTTTCCCTCCGTGGGCAGCAACTCTGCACAAGCAGGAGCCATGTTCTGGGGGCCAGGGTCTCCTGCACAGAATCAGGGGCGGGCTTCTCCTCCCTCTGGAGCCCTGGAGGACGCCAGCCAGGATCCAGGCAGGGTCTCTGCCTTCCGCCCTGCCTCCTGGCTTCTCCTGCGCCTGCTCTCTCCTGCGGCCTCCCCAGCCCCTGGCCACCACTCCCTCTCTCCCCTCCTAGCTTGGCCTTTCCAGAAAGTCACCAGGTGCAGCCCTCAGGCAGGCCCCCTCCAGGTGGTAGCGTGCAGGTTCCTCTATGGCTCCGTGTGGCTCCACGGCGCCTGCTTCTCTGTGCTGTGTACTGCCCCTCTGTGGGACCCAGGGCTCGCTGTCACTTCCCCACCACGAGGTCTGGTGGATCCAAGTCTTAGGGGTGATGCGCGAAGGTGCTGTGAACACTTGTCTGTGTTCTGTGTAAACAGTGCTTTCACCTCATCTGGACAAATGCTAAGAAGGGGGCCCATGGTGCTGCCGTGGGGGGACTGCCACACTGTCCCCAGGAGCTCTCCTGCAGGGCTCCGGGTCCGCATCAGCCCCTCAGGCCCTGCTTACGGCCGTCCTGACAGGTGTGTGCTGGGCTCCTTGTTGAACTTGTCATTCTCCATGACGTGCTGTTGAGCATCTTCTCGACCCATTTACCACCCGTGTCTTTCTGGTGAAGTGTTGGCTCAGATCCTCAGAACACTCATAAATTGGGTTGTTTAGTATTGATGAGATTTAAAGGTGTTTAAATCTGAATGTCTGCAGGAACCCCAGGGTCGTGAGCTGGGGGGCTTCGTGGGTCTCTCTGGACCAGCGCTGTCAATTCATTCCCTCACTGACAACAGCACTCAAGACGGCTGTGTCGGAGTCTCATCTCGAACACAAGGTCGGCCGTGATGCTCTCGCTGAGAGACGGATACGCACCTTTTATGTCTGATAAGATATTTTGGGTCAAATTCAAGACTCCAATTAGTTCAGACCTGTCCCTACAAAACCAAATGTTTCCTGCAGATAGTGGGGAGACCCTGGGTGGGGACAGAGGGAGGTCCAGGCTTTTGTTGCCTGAGGAGAGATGGAGCCATGAGTTTGCTTTTGGGGAAAGGACACAAAGGAACTAAGTCAGCAGTCGGAGAGTTTTAAAAACGCCAAGTAGGTGTATGTGTGTGACCCAGGGACCCGGAGGCGGGGACAGGAAGATCGGGGCCAGCCTGGGCAAATTAGCAGACCCTCAGGATCTTAGTGACACCCTGTCTCACAATGAAATATGAAAAGGACCAGCAAGGTAGCTCAGGTACAGCTCCCAGTGCTCAATCCCTCATTCCAAAAAGAAAAAAATACCAAATGTATTATCAGCAATAAATGAACTCACTGCAGACATCCTGAGTGATGAACTGTTTCCTTTAAGAAAGAGATTCTTGCCCACGTTCCTGAAGGGCCTGGAGGAAGCGAGGGACGTGGCTGCTGTGTGTGGGCTTCCTGTCTGTAGAGCGCCTGGAGAGACATCTCCAGGGCTTCTGCGGGGACCTCACGGCCTTGCCACAGGAGCCTGGAGGCAGCGGGTGAAAATCAGTAAGTGACCTTGAGACTGGCTATGCAGACACTCTGCCCTGGACACTGCCCCTGCATCCAACCCCGTCCCTAATTCCAGGGGCTGCTTCTACTCAGGACACCTGCAGGTTCTTCCTGCCATTCTGAGAGAAGCCCACTCACTGGTCTCTTCCACGCAGGGGCTTCTGGTGTGTCCTCTGTGGGCACAGTGCTCCCCTCTGATGCCGGCTCAGTCCTGCTGCTCATCCAGAAGGCAGGCCGGGCCCTTCTACAGGTTCAGGTGGCTGTCCCCCCTCCCCACACCTGGAGAGAACACACGGCACCGACGACCTTGGGAGGGCAGGCAGACGGTGAGGAATGAAGCTCTGCGGTTGATTCATGAGTGGCCTGGTAAGACAGCACACTGGAAGCAGATTATGCACAAACAAGTCGTGGTTTAGACGCAGGATCATTAGAGTTTTGAGCTCCCATTTTCCATGTAATTTACTGTGAAATTAACTCATGGCAGGCAGGTGGCATGGGCTTCTCTGTACAGGGATCAGCCCTGAGCCCTGAGCTTTGTCCTGCCCACGCACTTTGAAATGCCCCTGAACCGTAACAGGAGTCTCGGCCACGGTCATCCACACAACTCTAAGCCCAGGCTTACAGCGCGGAGTCCAGCACCCAGGCAAAACAATGAGCAGAAGTTAAGACATGGACAACATCGCTGCTCAGAGACACGCAGAATAAACTGCTGTCAGAGGCCTGTGGGCGTCTGTAGCCTCTAGACCAGAGCCATCAGGACCACCAGGCACCAGGAGCTTGGGGACAGGGACTCTGTCCCCAGAGACTCCCCAAGGAGGAGTGCTGTTCTGAGCTAGTGGTGCCTTCAGTTTCCAATAAAGCCATGATATGCACTTACTATGCATTACAAAGGAAGGACACCAGATGGAATGCTTGCTTTAGTGGCCCTCTGTTGGCCAGCCAGACGTCTGGAGGACACAGGGCTGCAGTCGGCAGCATCCCCACAGGTCACCCCAGCTTCCAGACTCACTGTGGAAACCAGTGGACAAACAGTCTATGGACACAAGCCCAGCAGAGGGGGGTCCTGTGTGCTGGGAGCTGGGCAGCCCTGCAGGGTCAGCAGAGCATGCGACACAGAAGACGCTGTCAAGCAGGTGGCTTACCGGAGTCTGAGGAGGCACAGGAAGCCCCACCCACCTCCGCTTTCCCTGGGGAGCCAGGGCAGCTGTACCAAGGCCCCTCGGTTGGTGGATGAGGTGAAGAGCGGCAGAGTGTCTAGTTGCTGCCGAATCCTGGACAATGTGGCCACCTAATCCCTGGTGGCCCAAATGGAAGCCACAGCTGAGAAGTTTCAATGTTGAAATAAGAAAGTCGTACTGGGATGCTGCTCACCTCTGATGGCAACGTGTGTGCGCACGTTGGTTGGAAAACTGGAACCCGTCATTCAAAACAAAACATAAATGAAGAGTCAAATGTGGAGGCTTTCTCACTGACCCTGGCTCAGCATCTCCCCATGTCTCCTGGGCCGGGGTGTCCCGGGGAGTCCTAGGGGGAGCAGACCATGTGACTGTCGTGGGCTGAGAAGCAGGAAAACAGCTGGATGATAATGGCGGCCGGGCTTCTGCCACGGGGCCCTGTCTGGGCTCAGTGCTTCACTCCACCCTGCAGGTGATGCCCAACCTGCCCCAGGACCCTCTGGCTGGACAGGGAGGGGTGCACCTGCCCAGGCCCCAGGCCCCAGGCCGCTGAGGGGTGGTTGTTGACATGCTTGGTGAGAGCAGAGTGGCACATCTGAGCAAGCCCCTTCATTCTCACGAAAGGAGAGAGCAGAAGCCACCGTCTGAGGGTCCGGGTAGGAAGGGGAGGAGTGAGCCTTGTAGTGTCCCTGTGGGCGGGAGGTTGGAGACGGGCTGTGCCTGGGGAGGAAATAGAAAGTTCTAGGCCAGAAGTTTCCTCTTGGCTTTGGGCTGCTGGGTGGGAGACACGGGTGAACGCCTCTAAGCTGGAAAGGGCCACTCCTCAAGCCACCAGAGCAGGTGGGTGGGACAGTGTCTGGCCATCATTCCAGTCCCAGTGCCACTCTTTCCCATCATTGCATGGAGGACCCACCCCAACACAGATCGCGGCCCACTGACTCGGGAGCCTCCCTCCAGTGTCGCGCACTCGTCATTCAGCAGCGTGATTCTAGGCTGCTGAGCCCTCAGAGCCCACCCCCACTCAGCTCAAGTTCAGCCCAGAGTTGGCCAATCCCTGTTCCATCTGCACTGAGAGCATGCAGGGCCCCAGGGGCCAGCAGCAGCCCTGGAGAACAAGGAATAGTCGCTGGCTTAACCACAAAGAGGTCGAGGGTACACGCAGATAATGTCCACCGGTGTGATGGGGAGGGGACAGAGCGGCAGAAGGCAGGAGTCCCAGGGCGTGGAATGGGGTGGCACTGGAGACCAATCACCGGATGGCGCTGAGGCCTGCAGCACCAGGCAGAAAGGCCTGCGTGAGTCCTGAGACCTGGGACCATGGGGAGTCCAAATGAGAGCTGCATTCTGAGTGCAGAGCGGACGGGCAGGCTTTGGAAGCTCCTGGAGGGGAAGCCCAGGGGCAGCCTCCAGGGGGGCTCCATTAGGCAGCTGCTGCCGGCAGTGGTCCATGAGCTATGTCCACAGGCAGGGTGCACAGTGGGGGAGCAACCAGATGAGGTCTCCGGACCTGATCGCTATTGGGTAGGTGAAGAGGGGACTGAGGGACAAGTTCCAGACAAGGTCAGGGCAGACATCCCCAAGGCCTTGACCCTGAGGGTGGAGGAGGGTTGGAGGGGCAGCTGGCCCATACCTACAGCCACCTGGTGGACAAGCCTGACATTCTGGGTGAGGATAGCCACGTGCTTGTCCCCCAGCAGCCCAGGTGACGCCTGTGTCCTTGCAAGGTGCAAACCACCTACTTGCTCTCAAAAGGTCCTGCTCATGTGACAAAGGACGTGTCCAGTCTCCTCGCTGGTGGCCATAGGCATTCCTCAGATCCTCACTGGTGGCCACGGACATTTCTCAGAAGCGTCTTTGATAAGGAGAGCAGAGAGGGAGATAGGAGGTCACCAGTGCCGGTGGCTGGACAGCTGGAAGGCCTGTGAGTGCAGGTGGTCCCCGCCCAGGTGAGAAGCTTGGCTGAGGTGCAGAGCTCGGGGAGGACGGGGCCAGTTACTGCAGCAGACAAGGTTCAGCATGTAGAGAAGAATCCCAAGGACCTGCCAGGAGCGGGGCCGAGACAAGGCAAGTGCTGTCCAGGGCCCTAAGAAGTCTTCTCACGCGACCCTGTCACCAGGAGAAAAGAACTGCGGAGGCTGAGGTGTGGAAGAGAGCTACACATACAGGACCCCGGCTGCAGGAGGGGAACTCACCACCAGGCAGAGCCGTCTTGGGCTTGGGCAGGTCACAGGAGCCCCAGCCGCTGGTCCTGGCCACCAAGTGGGGCAGAGGGTTTTATGCTGTGCCTGGCGTCCCCATTACTGCTCTCTGCACCCTGCATGGAATGATCAACCAGGAGTCCCGTCCTTGATGTCACTCCATCCTTGCCGCGTCCTTAATGCTGACAAGGACCCCAGGAGGTCTGGGGTTTACGGCCACGGTGGTGAGAAGCCTGAGGCCCCTGGGCTGGGAGCCGCTCATTGTCCTGCTGAATTCCTGCAGCTGGGGAGGGGCTCTCTAGGCTGTGTGAGCTGGTCCAGGGGTCTGAGGAGGTCTGCGGGCAGAGGCCACAGGCAGCCCTGCAGGAGGCAGCTGGGGGCCTCTTCACTCACCTCTGGACCTTGGTGGTGGGACCACCTGTCTCTGCCAGGGCCTGGGCTCTGCCAGTCGAGGGCAGCCCAGCCATGCTTATGCCTACTTGCCTAATGCAGAGGACACGGCACTCCAGGGCTGTGACGAGGACTTTGTTCTGACTCTGGGCACCTGGGCTCTGTCCCCTGGGCATCCTAACGAGGAGCTGGTTGCTCGCCCTCTGGGGTGCTGCCACACCTCCAGGGACAGCTGGATTGAGGCTGTTGTGGCTCTGACGGACCTGGACAACAGTGAGGTTGGTGCCCGGGGAGGCCCAGTGGATGTCCACCAGCTGTGAGATGCTCCAAGGACAGTGAGCACAGGCAAGCGCACCACAGCACTCAGCCCAGCCTAAGTGTCCCCTTGGGCACACATGGATTCTCGCTCCCCTGCAGGGACCTTTCCCAAGTGTCACCCCAGACAAGCATCAGATGCTCAGCTCAACAGAAGATGTAAGAAATGTCTAGAGCCCTGGGAAGCCCAGACTCCACTGAGCAGAGTGGAAAACTTGAGTAAGAGGCAGAAGAAAGAATCTCAGGAAACCAGAAGCTTTCCCGTCTGCAGAGCCGTGGAGACCCCGGAGGAAGGCGGCGCCAGCAGCCGCACCTGCCAGGCAGGGCTCGCGGCCGGCCGTGTGCCGCGCTTCTCCGCCAGCTCATTAATCACAGGCTGTTACTGTAATTTCAATGAATGTTTATCTTATTTTCTTTGTGTAATCCAATTACTTTTGTTTTCTTCGCCGGGTCGGGGATCTCTCGGTTTCCAGCATTCTGTCAGTCAGTCCACTTTAGATAGGGACAATTCAATTCATTATCATTAAGCGTCAACTTTTAATACCACTTTTGGGGAAAATCAGTGAAAGAAAATCCGTCCTGCACAGCCCCTGCCTAGCGCCAGGGGAGGCGATCTGTTCTGAGCACCTGAGCAGTCCCGAGCCACTGTCCTCGGGGCCCCCTAATGTCATTCTGAACTTGAAGCTCATTAACAACCCGTCGTCTGGCAGCCCCACTTGGCGGGGAAGAAACTGGATTTGAATTTGAAGGTTGTGAAAATAGGCACCCCTGCGGGACGACAAGGTCGGTGCAGAAGCTACTGCGACCGGCCAGAGCGCCAGGGTTCACCAGCAGGCAGCCCTGCACGCTGAGCTCCCGGGTGGGAGATGCATGGGTCACTCAGACAGGAGGCACAGCGCTCTTTTTTTTTAAATTGATTTTTATAATTTGGACCATGCTTTCCTGTGACATTTGCTGGGCGGGGACAACCACAGGTCACCAGCAGGCTATGGCTGGCCCAGCGTCCTGTTGACTGACGTCACCAAGGGGCTGCGGGAGGCTCAGCACAGGTGAGCGAAGCCGAGGCAGACCCTCTCCCTCTCAAGGACCAGAAGGCCACCTGGTGCTGCGGGGCCTGTCCACGCTCAGCCACCCCTCTCCTGCGTCCCTTCGCAGCCTGCTGGGGGGTGGACTGGGGCGGGTTGTAGGAGCAGCTCTCAGTCCCCCAGAGAGAGGAAGGACACGGTCAAGAATGACTCGGGGCCTGGCCAGAAGGAAAGAGAAACAGGGAAACAGAAAGGCCTTGAAATGCCAAGCAATCCCGCCAAGCAGCAGGCGTGACTGAGAACCACGCTTAGCCTCTGGAGGTCAGCAAATTGCACACAAGGCTGAGGTGTGAATCTCCAGGTAATGGCTTGCTCAGAAAATCAGAGTGAGCTGCATGGCTGGACTGCCGTGGTGACCAGGCAGGAGGAAAGTCATCAGAAACAGAGCCTAGAGGTGTCTGGCTTGAGAATGGCCTAGCGCTCCACATTCAGAGGGGAAATGAGCACAGACAAGGGGTTGACTAGGTGATAAATGTTAGGTCACGAATACTTGGAATAATCAGCCATACAGAGAGATACGGCTCTTTTCAACACTCTCATGTCCCAGAGCTTCTTTGAAAACGTGCACGTGGACAGCAGTCCCAAGCAGTCGAGGACTCAAATGCACTTTCACCCTGAAGCCCACACGGTGAACAGCCGCCAGTCAATCCAGCAGGACTTTTCCTCAGGTGCCAATCAATCACCGGTGCATTGGCGTGTTCAGTTCTGTTTGTACACAGCCTGGGCATGCAGCTCTTCACGGGTGGGATCCTCCTCCACACTGGAGTCTGCTTGCTTTCTCCATGCGGTGCAAGCACCACCTTGCGTTACTCAGGGGTGCCTGACCCACAGGAAGATGAAGGAGCGATGCAGGTGTCCCTGACTCCCCACACTGAGCTGACCCAGCAGGCATGGCTGGGAGGGCCTTGGTGCCTTCAATCACTCCAAGTGTTTATACAGTTGGAATGAGCTGCAGCCTGCCCCGAAACAGGCCTGGATTGCCGCAGTCTGGCTGGGCACAATCAGGAGCCACTTGTCAAAAGAAACTAACTTTATTTTTAGAACCACACACGACAAACAAAATAGTCTCTCAGGAAAAACCCTCAGAGCCTCAACTGCCACCACCGGCTTTCCCCAAGCCTCTCTCTCCCCCACAAGCTTCTCTCCACCTCCCACAATCCTCCTGCTCTTGAGGCCGATTGGCTGGGTCACGTGGGCGGAGCCAAAAAAGTCCCCCAATGAGCAGCTCCGTGGTCTGAAAGGGCAGGGAAACAGTCCAATGAGCATCACCGCAGAGGAGCCAATCAGCTAGACGTTGCTGGGGCTGCTGTGAGCCAATCGTCAGCCAGCAGCTGGAAGTTTGCTGGCAGCTGGAAGTTTGCTGGGGCCCCTTCGGCTGTGGCTCTCAACATCTCCCCTCTCTGTTTAAACAACAAGCATGTGGCTTAGGGACCGTGCCTGTTAGGCAGTCCAATTCAACATATGGTCCTTACCCGTCATCGGATGAACTGACCTCTAGGCGTCAGCCTCCTGTCTTAGGTTGGTACCACTGCAATTGGATCATACCCGTCACTGACTACCGGTCCAGCATACAGCCATACTTGTGGATAGGCCTTTGCACCTGTGGGGGGTGAGGTTCTTTGCCTCACCTCTGTTGGCCCCCAAATTTTAGACCATCACTAGTAGAGGAGGATGCAAAATGCCATGACATTAAGCCAATTGAGGGCTCCTTTGAAAAATTGTACCACCGGTGACATCATCAGCAAAAATACTCCAGCACTACCACAATTCGCTGTACCAACAGATAGTTCACAATGCATACAGGTGAGCTCACAATGTGTCCAGGCAAGTTCTGCAAGCAGTTCAGTGATGGCTATTGTAGAAGCTGTAAATTGGTTTTATCTTTGACTTCACCAGCACTGGGATGAAGATAGGAATTCTGGCAATAATGGCTAAAGAAAAAATTATGTAACATTACAGAAGGCACTAAAAGAAAACAATTTTCTTAACAATTTACATTATCTTTAAGAGAATTATTAAATACAATGAAAAGGAAAGGTGAAAGTAAACAGATCTGTTAACCTTCTTTTTTGTTTACATATTAAAACAATCCTCAACAGTTGTTTACCCAATTTAAATTAAACCATATAAATCACATGAAAAAAAAATATTTGGATCCATTTTATCATGAGCGCTCATCATATATGATATATGGACATACGTACATTCAAACATATAACACAAAACACAAGTGTGCACACATAATATAATACATACAACACATAACATTATAGTAAAGGCCTTATAACTTTTTACAGGTGAAATCTCCATTGCAATGCTTAAAAACTCTATAGTCAAAAAATAGAACTGATCAGCAAAACATTAACCTAGGTCTGTATGAGCTCAAAAAACAAAATAGAACTTCATGATATGGCAAAGGGCAATAATAAAATAGATATTGAAAAAAGCATTCTGGTTCTGTTGTAGATGTAAGAATAGCCAAACTGGAGTTTTGGATATCAGTTGTTATGGATTTGAGCCAAATCATCTTCTTTTTGGTCTGTAGAAATCGCTTTAGTTAATCTTTCTGGAATCCAAATCGGCTGCTGTTCTCCCTGTGGAAACACATAAACAGACCCCCGACTCCAGACAATCACTGGGTCAGGACCTTGGTTAATCTCTCTGGAATCCAAATCGGCTGCTGTTCTCCCTGTGGAAACACACAAACAGACCCCCGACTCCAGACAATCACTGGGTCAGGACCTTTCCATTGTCCTGTTAGAATATCCTTCCAAAGTACCTTGGGCTTATGTACATTTTTTGGACACATATGCCTTTCTGCAGCACTAAGTCCTGATGAATCCAAATTTAAAAAGTTTAGAGTAAAAAGGGTTATTTTAAGTTTATCTTTGGGGAATATATACCCCTTCCCAATTCCTTCTTTTTGCTTTAATAAGTACATTTTAATAGTTTGATGAGCTCTTTCAACTATACCTTGTCCCTGTGGATTGTATGGGATTCCTGTTATATGAGTAATGCCAAATGTTGAGCAAAATTGTTTAAAAGAGGTAGAAGTATAACCAGGGGCATTATCTGTTTTTAACTGTTTTGGAACACCCACAGTGGCAAAATTTTGTAAGCAATGAGCTATAACATCTTTAGTTTTTTCTCCGGCATGAAGGGAGCCCATCAAAAATCCAGAAGAAGTATCAACTGTAACATGCAAATATTTTAATTTTCCAAATTCTGGCAAGTGTGTGACGTCCATCTGCCAAATATGGTTAGGTATCAATCCTCTAGGATTGACTCCAAGATTAACTTGTGGTAAAAAGGTCACACAATTTTGACATTGTTTTATTATTTGTCTAGCTTGTTCCTTAGTTATTTTAAAACGCTTTTGTAAAGTATTAGCATTGACATGGAACTTTTTATGAAAATTTATAGCTTCTTCTAGTGTAGAGAAAATATGTATGTCATGTGTAGTTTTATCTGCTAAATCATTGCCCAAACTAAGGGCTCCAGGCAATCCTGTATGTGCCCTGATATGTCCTATAAAGAATGGATCTTTTCTGTCCCAGATTAGACTTTGTATAGTGGAAAGCAAAGAGAAAACAGTAGAAGAAGGGGAAATCCTACCAGCATCTTCAAGAGATACTATAGCATTAACTACATACTGACTATCAGAAAATAAATTAAATACAGAATCTTTAAACATCACAAAAGCTTGTAAAACTGCATTAAGCTCTACCTTTTGAGCTGATTGTTTGGGTACTAAAAATGTAAAAGTTTGATCAGGGGTAACGACTGCTGCTGTACCATTATTTGACCCATCAGTGAATATATTTGGAGCATTCATGATAGGTGTTTTTCTTGTCATTTTTGGAAAAATTACAGGATGCAATGACCAAAAAGACAATAAAGGATTAGATGGTAAGTGGTTATCAAATGAAACATTAGATTTGCACATGATTATTGCCCAAGTATTTAACTCATTAGCTAACTCATCAATTTGATTCATAGTATATGGAGTAATAATTTTATTGGGAGAAATTCCAAACACTCCCTTTGCTGCTTTTATTCCTTTGAGTATTAATTGTCCTACAGCCTCAGGATACCTAGTAAGAATAGTGTTAGGAGAATAAGATAAATGTATCCATAATAATGGACCTTCTTGCCAAAATACTCCTGTAGGAATATTTTTTGTTGGTAGTACAATAAATAATAAAGGCAAACTTATATCAATTCTATCCAAATGCATATTTTCCATATATGTTTCAATGATTTTTAATGCCTTTCTTGCTTCAGGCGTTAACATTCGGGGTGAATTTGGATCTGATGGACCTTTTAGGATATCAAATAAAGGTCCCAACTCTCCTGTTGGTATACCTAAATAAGGCCTTATCCAATTTATGTCTCCTAATAACTTTTGAAAGTCATTAAGTGATTTGAGTTGATCTACTCGTATTTGAATTTTTGGTGGACGGACCATGGTTGAGGATAATAGAACTCCTAAATAATTAATTGGAAAATTTAATTGTACTTTATCTATTGCTATCTCTAGATTATAATTTTTTAATAAGTTTGTAAGTGTGGCATAACATTCTAGCAATGTGTTTTTATCTTTGTGTGCTAATAATACATCATCCATATAGTGAAATATTTGTAGTTCAGGATTTTGATTTCTAAGTGGCTGGATTACTTTGTTAACATAAATTTGACACATAGTTGGGCTGTTAGCCATCCCTTGAGGGAGTACTTTCCATTCATATCTCTGATCAGGACCTTCATGATTCAGTGCAGGGATAGTAAATGCAAAACGTGGACTATCCTCAGGATGAATTGGAATTGAAAAAAAACAATCTTTAATATCTATAACTAAAACATACCAGGTTTTTGGCAAAGCAGACAACTGAGGAATCCCTGATTGAGCAGGTCCCATAATAACCATCTCATTATTAATGGCTCTTAAATCTTGCAATAATCTCCATTTACCAGATTTCTTTTTGATGACAAAAATGGGAGTATTATGGGGAGATACAGAAGGTTGTATATGTCCTTCTGCTAATTGTTGTTTGACCAGGTCATGGGCTGCTTGTATCTTTTCTTTAGTCAGGGGCCACTGAGGAACCCATACTGGTCTTTCTGATTTCCAAGTAATTTTTATTGTCTCAGTGGCCCTTTCTGAAAATCCAACCCATGTCTGTCTGTTCCTTGATCTATTTGTATTGGTGCTGCTATACCTTGTTCTTGTTTTTCTAATCTTTTTCCTTTCCTAAAACCTTGTCTAGTCATAATAGTGGGTGCATTTTGGTTGATGTTATTTGTTAATGTCAAACCTAATTGATCTAGGACATCTCGTCCCCATAAATTTACGGGAAGATGATCCAATACATATGGCTGTATAGTTCCTTCACATCCTTCAGGATCCTTCCAATCTAATACCATTGCACTTCTATGGGGATTAGTTGCCACTCCTAGGCCTCGAAGCGTTTGAGTGGCTTGTTGTAATGGCCAATGTTTTGGCCATTCTTGATGAGAGATGATGCTAAGGTCTGCACCTGTATCCAGTAGCCCATTAAATTCATGTCCTTGAATATTTAGTTTTAGCATGGGGCGAGAATCTAAATTTAAAGAAAGCATAGCCCAATCTACACCTGTGGAGCCTAATCCCTTGGAACCTCTTTCTACAGTACGACTGGAAAATTTATCATGTAGGCTGGGTATTATTAGTAACTGTGCTATTCTATCTCCTGGTGAAATTACTGATATACCCTTTGGAGAACTGGCTATAATTTTTATTTCACCTTCATAATCGGGATCAATTACCCCAGGACTTATCATAAGTCCTTTTAGAGTAGAAGAGCTGCGTCCCAATAATAAGCCTACTGTTCCTTTGGGAAGAGGTCCTTTCACCCCTGTGGGAATGATTTGAACTCCCATCTCTGGAGTTAGTACTGCTCTGGCGGAGGCGCAGATGTCCAACCCTGCGCTCCCTCTGGTTTGTCTGATGAGGGATCTGATGGACAATGTGTCCTGGGCACTACCCTGATGGGGTTGCTGGGTTCCTCCAGTGCTCCGTATATTTGTGGTTTTGGGCCCCGGAGCATTGGGCCCCCCTGTCCATTTTTTGGCAATGGAGCCCAATGCCTTTCTCCACGATATCGTGGATAAACACCTGGTCCTTGTTCGTTTTTTGATAATGGAGTACCCTCTATGGTGGTTTGAGAACGGCATTCATTAGCCCAATGTCTCCCTCTACGGCATCGTGGGCAAATACCTGGTATTCTACTCCTTTGATACCTAGTTTTGTTAAACCCTCCTCCAATGGGGCAATTCCTTTTAAAATGTCCTGTTTGTTCACAGTTGTAGCATGTTCTTGGCCTGGCATCTAAAGCCTGTTTTACTGCAGCTGCCACAATTTGCCCTTGTTCATTAATGTCTCTGGCATCTAAAGCCTGTTTTACTGCAGCTGCCACGACTTGCTCTTGTTCATTAATGTCTCTACATAATTTAATATATGTGTTTAAATCTTCATGTTTCCATGGTCTAATGATATCTCTGCACCAACGATTCGCTTGCTCATAAGCCAGGTGTTTTAGTAATGGCATTGCTTGTTCTGTATTCCCAAAAACTCTGGTAGCTGTTTGAATAAGCCTATCTACAAATTCAGCATAAGGTTCATTAGCTCCTTGTATTACCTTAGATAATTGACCTTGTAAACCTCCATGTCCTTGTAAAGTCTTCCATGCCTTAATTGCATCTGCAGCAATTTGTGCGTATACGCCAGGATCATATGCAATTTGTTGCTGCTGATCCTCATAAGGTCCCTTTCCTAACAACATATCTAGATTTCTCTGAGGATAACCAGCTGCTGCATTTTGCCTAGCCGTCTCCTTGCAAAATTCCTCATTGGCAACCTTCCATAACAGGTATTGTCCTCCATTTAGCACAGCTTTACACATATTAGCCCAATCTGCTGGCGTCATGTTCAAGTTGTTAATGGATTCGACCAAGCTTACAGTGAAGGGTGCTTGAGGACCATAGGTTGTTACAGCCTCTTTTAGCTGCTTCACTGTTTTGAAATTTAAAACTTGGTAAAATCGCTGCCCTCCTGCCTCAAATACAGGGCATGTTAATATTTGAGACCTTGTCTCAGGATCCCAACTATCAACTGCGGGGGTTGGGGGCCTCCCAGCATATGGAGGTGGCGCTGTTGGTTGGACACTTACGCCCTCTGGTGATAGAAAGGTGTTAGTAGCAGTCTCCTGTAGAGGTGGTGCTGTTGGTTGGACACTTACACCCTCTGGTGATAGAAAGGTGTTAGTAGCAGTCTCCTGTTGTAACTTTCCCCCTGATGGCTTTTTCTGTTTTACACTTTCTTTCTCTGTCTGACTAGCTTGAGAGGCCTTCTCTTTTACTTGAATCTTTTCCTCTGTCTGACTAACTTGAGAGACCTTCTCTTTTACTTGAATCATTATGTCTTCTCCTTCCTCTACCATTGTCTGAACTGAAGGCTTTGGACTAAGCAAACAAGATACGAATGTCCACAATGGCAATGTGCCAACTGGCAGAGTCCCTGGGCTTTTCTTTTCTATTCTTTTTAAATCTTCACCATGATGGTTCCATTGTGATATATTTAACAACTCCTCCTTAAAAAGCCATGGGCTACATTTTTGTATTGTATCAACGTATGCCCTGATTGCTCTTGATTTTACTGAGATGCCTCCTTCCTCTAACAATTTACTTAACACTCTTTCAGTTTGTTTTTTACTAATTTCTGATCCCGTATTTCTACTATAATACAACCCAACAAGATGACGCCTAACAAAACTGAAACTGAGTGAAACAAAATTGGAACAACACAAAATCATTATAATAGCCTCCTGAAATGTCCATCCGTCCTTTCTCCCTATCTGTTCCTCAGATGTGAGCGGTTTTTCTTCCATCTTACACATCTCCAGGGACAGGCAACTTAAAACAAAAGTGAAACAAAATAACAAAAGAAGAATCTTAAAATGGCTACCCATCCTCTCGCCCTGCCTCAGGGGCGAGCAGTTCACTTACCCTCAGTCGCTCCCCGTGCGAGCCACCAAATGCCGCAGTCTGGCTGGGCACAATCAGGAGCCACTTGTCAAAAGAAACTAACTTTATTTTTAGAACCACACACGACAAACAAAATAGCCTCTCAGGAAAAACCCTCAGAGCCTCAACTGCCACCACCGGCTTTCCCCAAGCCTCTCTCTCCCACACACGCTTCTCTCCACCTCCCACAATCCTCCTGCTCTTGAGGCCGATTGGCTGGGTCACGTGGGCGGAGCCAAAAAAGTCCCCCAATGAGCAGCTCCGTGGTCTGAAAGGGCAGGGAAACAGTCCAATGAGCATCACCGCAGAGGAGCCAATCAGCTAGATGTTGCTGGGGCTGAGGAGCCAATCAGCTAGATGTTGCTGGGGCCGCTGTGAGCCAATCATCAGCCAGCAGCTGGAAGTTTGCTGGCAGCTGGAAGTTTGCTGGGGCCCCTTCGGCTGTGGCTCTCAACACTGGATTGCCAGGGGCCTTGTAGATCTGGCCAGGTTTGGCAGGTGGGTGGGGTGCAGCCTGAGGTCACACTTTTAGCAAACCCCCAGGTGAGGCAGCTGCTGCAGGTTCTGGATGCGATTTGAGGAGCCAGGTTTAGAGGACAGACTGAAGGCCAGCCACCAGGCCATCCTCCCTTGCACCAGGGCACCAACTCACCCACTTATCAGGGTGCCGGACACGGAAGGCAAGACACATCCCAGCTGTGTGGACACTGCCGGGGCCTCATTTAATGGCAGTGCTGCAGGGATATGCTCAATCTACAGCTCAGTGAAAATGTTGCTTATTGGTGGACGTAAATGACTCTTTTGGATAATTGGTTTAAACAAACCTTAATTTTCAATTATCTAAAGTGTAACATTCAACATTAAAATTTAAGCAAAATAAACTTGTTCTTCTCTTAGACCCTTCTGAAGCATTCTTTATTCTTAGATTTATTTTCCCAAAAGCAATTTATATGCTCTTTGTGTGTAAAAAGCAACCTAACTACAACATGAAACAGGCCATCACTATCTCATTGGCTTTCTCTAGTCACAAATGCATAGAAACCTACTAAATGTAACATTAGATGTGGGCTTTCTCTCTATTATGTGATTGCGCCTCTCCTTTAAAGGTACATGCCTTAGGGACAAATGGGCTCCTGGAGGCAGCTCCTGGGTGAGCTCTGTGGACGGATGTCAATGCCTGCTGTGGCACTGAACCTGCTCTGACCCCTGCCCCTCAGCAGTGGGGACATCTAGTGTGCTGAGTCCCCACCACACACTCTGGCCATGCCATCTAGAGAGATGCTCAGGTTGGCATTTTTAAAGTTCCTAATGGGAACTTAGAGCTAAGAATTGTGGCCCCAGCTGAAGTTTTGGAAATGCTTCTCTGTTCTTCTCCATGTCTTGCATGTCTAGGAACTATCTCCAAATCCACTACTCTTGATCGATCCTCCTGGGATGCATAGAGATCCAAGCTGAACTCGGTTCTCAAATCCAACAGAGGAGGAGGTATGTTAGGTCTGTCTAATGTCTACATGAATTTAGTTTAAGAATCATGTCAGACTATTTTTCTGCTCTCTTTAAAAAGTTTATATAGAATAAGGAGAAACTATTCTAAAGGGCAGAGAAGGTTTTTCCACAGGAAGGGTTTGCACATCTGTCTGCAGGCTTTGCTTGGGGACTTCATGGTGCCTAGAATTTGAGCCCTGGAATGAGCAGTCAGAGACAAAGCATGCTAAGGGTGCTTAGTCCCCACATGGATCTAAAAAACAGAAGAAGACCTTGGATCTGTAAGTGGAGTATTAAACCTCTGCAGATAGGAACAATTCTTAACCAATAGATTAAGAATTTAGATTATTAAATGACAATAACAACAACAACAACAAACATAACAAATATAAAAAGGAAACACATAATTCTATCAACCTTACCTGTGTCTCTGTTCCTCACCAAAGGAACATTGGTCTGGATATAAAAATCCAAACAACATTCTTTCTTTGCTTTCTAGTCTGAAGTGACTATGGAAATGGTGTTTATTGCATTTTTCACTGATTTGGCCATTAATTACCAACTTTTTTTTTGAGAGTTCTCACATTTTTATTGTGTGCTTGTCTAACTATTTCTTAATAACCTTCTGTACATTGAATTTTGTTTTCCTTACAAAATTCAGAGTGCCTATTTTATATATATATTTCTACTTTTCCATAGTAACTAACCCAGTAAACTTTCTTAATGTGTATTAAACAAATTGCTTTTATTAATATGTATTTCAAGACAAGAGAAAAAATTAAAATCAACTTTAAATGCAAAAATAAAATGTCTAATCATTTAAGTTAACTAAGAAGTGATGTCAATGACCCAATGGAACATGAGTTTTTGAATTCCATTTCCCTCACAGGAAGTCCATCTAGCAACCATCCAGAGATAAAAAAAAAAAAAACAATTTGAGTAGCAATGTAGCAATTTGAAACTCCAGAGTGAGGCTACATTTCTTACAGGACCACAGAACCAAGAAGAGCCACATCAGACGATGGAGAGAAAGGGTTTCGTCTGACCGAGTCAACCTCCCATGCTGACCCTCTCACAACGAGGGTTCTCTGGGCTGCTGCTTGTGCACATGAGGAGGGAGTCTGACTTGGACATCTGGCTGTCCCAGCACCCTGCTCAGGAGGCCACCCTCTCCCTCACCACTCGGGGAGCACTACCGACATCTGCAGACCTGAACCACTTGGGGACAGCTATAACAAAAGGACTGGGGCTCTTAGCAAGGAGAGCATGGGCCTTGGAAGTGGTAGTGCATTGCTGCCTCTAGAGATGAGCACCCAGAGACACCAGTCAGCAGCACAACCCAGCTGGGCCCTTACAGAAGCAAAACTGGATCTTCCATCTGCTTGGGTTCCTGACAGGTCACCCTGCCTCGCCTCAGAACCTACACCAAGGCTCCTCCCAGTGCAGAGGGCCAATCTGCATTTGTGCACTTCTGTGCAGCAGAGGACCTGTCTGACCCAGGAGTCAGAACAGCAGCTTGCCTAAGCCTCTACTAAGGTGAGGAAGAAAGCCAGGACCATCCACCTCTGTGCAGCATACTCTCTGGTACCACCCATCTTGGGCAGTCAAACAATGGTCTTGCCCAACCTTACAGCCCAGTCCACAGCTCTGCTTCTATAGACTCCACACAGTGGTACCACTGACCAGTGAGTAGTCTGTGACCCTGTCCAATCAGAGGCAACCACAGTCCCCATCCAGCAGCTCTGCCTCACACCAAGCTCAGCTGCTAGTCTACTGGACAGCAGAGCGCAGCAGCACACCGGGCTTCAGCACGTGGGCTGTGGTCCAGTGAGCCAGAGACGGTAAGGCAGACTCCACTTTCCCATGTTAGCTACCAGTTGGCCTAAAGAGAATCTCAGACTCAACTAATAAGTGAAAGTCTTCACAGGTGAACAACACCTATAAAGACTGGAGCAGGTAGTTGTTTTCACAAATGTATAGACACTAAGGCAAGAACACACAAAATAGACCACCAAAGAAAACTCATAAATCTCCAATGACGGATCCTAAAACATGGAGCTCCATGAACAAAATAACAAAGAATTCAAAATAATCTTCTTAAATAAATGAACCACAAGAAAAGAAAACAAAATGAAATTCGGAAAATAATACATGAAAAAATATGAGATTTGAAAATTCAATAAGATAATAACAATAGCAAAACCAAAAATGAATAGAATCCTAAAGATAATTAATTCAATGACAAAAAATTCAGTAGAAAGCTTCACCAGCAGTCAAATCAGAACTAATTGGATCCAAACAGGACAATTGAAATTATCCATTCAGAGGATCAAAATAGGGGTCGGAGAGGATAAAGAAAACCTATAGGAAGTGTGGAGCATCATCAAGAGTACTGAGCTTTATATTGGAAGTACCAGAAAAAGAAGGGAAAGAAAAAGGGTTAGAAAAATACCTGAAGAAATTATAGCTGGGGGCTGGGGTTGTGGCTCAGCGGGAGAGCACTCGCCTAGCATGGGTGTGGTGGCCTTGGGTCTGATCCTTAGTACCACATAAAAATAAATAAATAAATAAGTAAAATGTATTGTGTCCAACTTCAACTAAAAAAAATAAGAAAGAAAGAAATCATAGCTGAAAACTTCCCAAATATAACTAACTTCCAAAGAAGGAAAACACAGAGGTCTCCAGTCAAATTAAACCAGAGACAAGTGCACCAGTCCGTATCATAACCAAGCAATCACAAATCAAAGCAAACAGACACCGTTTAGTCAGCAAGTGGAAATGAACATGTCCCTCGGAGAGAAGCCCCGGTAGTCATCAGAGGATTCCCCAACAGAAATCCTTCAGGCCAAAAGACAGCAAGACAACACGTTTAAAGTGATGAAATAAAAAGAAAAACTCTCGCAAAGTTCTTTTACCTAGAAAAACTGGCCTCCATAAAGGGGAAGTAAAGCCCTCCAAGATAAACAGAAGCTAAGGGAGCTTATTACTACTAGAATCATAAAACCTGGTATAAATAAGTCCATAATCAAATTTAGACTATTCTAATGCTGCATTCTGGTGTATAAATCAATTGATTTTTAGTAGAAAGGGTAAATAAACTTTTAAAAAATAGCCATAATGGCATTCATTTGTAAGGGATAAAAATTACAAAACGTGTTACTTATGATATCAAGAATATGAAGTGTGGCAGGGGCAAAAGTGTAGAGTTTTTAATACAATCAAACTTAAATTATCATCACCTTCAAACAGCCTTTTCTAGGAATAAGATGTGTTATAAAAGCCAAGTAGTAACACAAAGCAAAGGTCTACAGTAGGTACAGAGAGCACCAGAAGGAAGGGGTCAGAGCGTTTCACCCCAAAATCCATCAGGGCTCAAAGGAAGATGGCAAGAGAGGGAGGGAGGAGCTAAGGCCTGCAAAAGGAGCAGGGGACCCCAACCAGCCAGTCCTGGGCCTTCGCCTACTAACCATCGCCGCCAACGCGAGGGGATCAAGTGCTCCATTAAGGAACATGAAGAGGCTGCAGGTGTTTTAAAACACAGACCTAACTCCATGATGTCCAAAAGAGGCTCACTTTACTTTAAAGACAGCTTGGAGGTGAAGAGGTGGCAAGAGGCCCTCTAAACCAAGAAGGGCAGCAGGGCTGCACTTGCAGGGGACAAAAGGGGCTTTCTATCAAGACCGTGAAGAGACACAGAGGTCATTACGTGACGACGGAGGGCTCCATCCATCAAGAAACAGAACCATTGCAAACGTGTGTTCCAAACCCCAGAGCACCTCAACAGACACGTCAGTCAGCTTGGAGGGAGGGAGCGAGGGCGGCACCGCAGAGTGGGACCTCCACTTCTAAAGAGGGACTGATCCATCCCCAGAAGGAGAATCAACAGGAAACCGGGTGCAGGTGCACCCACAGACAGGTGCAGAGCATGCAGCCACAGCACGGCACACTCTTCTCAAGCACGCGTGGAAATTCTCCCGGAGAAATCATGCTCAGGCCACAAAACAAGGCTTGACAAATTTACGAAGAGTGAAATCATGTCAAGTGTTTTTATTCTGACCTCAGTGGAATGAAAGTAGAATTCAACAACAGAAGGACTATGGGAAAATTCAGGTAAGTGGGAATTTTAAAAAGAAAAAAAACTTAAATGGCCATAAATGAAAAAGGAAATCAAAAAGGAGACAATATCTAGAGGCAAACAAAATGGAAATACCATATACCCAAACTTACATGTTATAGTGACACAGCCACAGAAATGTTTATAGCAGCTCAACTCACAGTAGCTATAGCTATGGAACCAACCTAGGTGCCTTCAACAGATGAGCGGATAAATGAAATGTGATATACACACACACATACACATATATATGCATACATATATATAATATTACTCAGCTATAAAGAAGAATAAAATTATGACATTTGCAGGTAAATTGATGAAGTTGAAAAATATTATGCTAAGTGAAATAAGCCAATTCCAAAAACCCAAAGGCCAAATATTTTCTCTGACATGTGAATGCTAATTCAAAATAAGGTGAGGGATAGGGAAGAGAATAGTCACTTTAGATTAGGTACAGGAGGGGGAGGGGAGTAGGAAGGACAGTAGAATGAACCAGACTTTATTACCCTATGTGCATAAAATACTACATGACTGTGGGATTCTACATCATGCATAACCAGAAAAATGAGAAGTTATATCCCATCTACATATAATATATCAAAGTGCATAACTGCATTCTACTGTCATGTATCACTAATTAGAACAAATTAAAAAAAAAGAACTCTCTCACCCCCCAAATACCAAAACCAAGTATGGGGTGCAGAGCAGAGGAACGTTTGTCATCATAAACACTTACATCAAAAACAAAGAAAGGTCTCCAAAAGCACCCAAACATTACTCATAAGGGAGCCAGAAAAATAACAAGAGACAACACAGGAAGGTGGCAGAAAGGAGACAGCAAAGATCAAACCAGAATAGATCATGTGGACAAGAAAAATCAACTAAGACCGAGAGTCGGTTCTTTGAAAAAAATAAAACAAAATCAACAAAATATTAGCTAGACTAGGAAAAGAGAGAGAAAACCCAAATTAAATTAGATATGTAAGGGGAGACACTGAGTGGATGCCATAGAAATACACAGGGTTCTAGGAGACCACCCCACACACTGCTGTCCTCCTTTTTACCAAGTCAGCAGCCCCAGCATCAAAGCCAGACAGGCACGCTCTAAGGGAAGATGCCACAGCTGTGTCCCTGACAAACACAGGCTTTAAACATCCTCAGCAAAACTCTAAAAGGCTGACTTCAACAGCATGTCAACAGAATTGCTCACATGATCAGCCGGAGTTGTCCCTGGGATGAAGGATGGTTTAACATGCGCAGATCAGTAAATGCCAGGTGACATGTTAGCAGCATAAACAAAGAGCACATGGTCATTTCTACTGATGCACAAAAGCATTTGACAAAATTTAACATCCTTTCACCATAAAACAAATTGGGTATGGAAGAAATGTACCTAAAGGAAATAAAGCCATAAACAATAACCCTACAGCTAACATCATGCTCAACTATGAAAAGCTGAAAAGTTTTCTTCTAAGATCAGGAATCACACCAGGCTCCTCACTCTGTTTGTGCTCCCCATGGGACTAGAAGTCCTAGTTAGAGCAATTAGATAAGAAAAGGAAATAAAGGGCATCCAACTATGAAAGGAAGGGGTGACCTTGCCTCTGTGTGCTGGTGACATGATCTTACACAGAGAAAACCCTCAAAGGTCCACCACAAAACCATTGGAATTAGTGGACAACATCAATAATGACAAGATCAACTTTGCAGGACAGAAAATCACATACAGAAGTTGCCAGCAATTTTATACAATAACAATCTAACTGGAAAAAGAAATCAAGAAACAAGCCCATGTATAATGACAAAAAATACTCAAGAGTGAAATTAACCAAGGGAGATGGAAGAGCTGTGCTCTGAAAATTGTAAAATACTCATGTAAGAAATTGAAGAAAACCCTAATAAATGGAAAAATGTCTTGAGTTCATGGTTTGGAAGAATTAGAATAATGCCCAAATTTATATTACCTGAGTGGTCTACAGATTCAGTTAAACCACTCTGAAAATCCCAGGGTCACAGAAATGGAAAAGCAATCCTAAATTTGTAGGGAGCCACAAAGCACTCGCTGATCACAGCAGCTCTGAATGACAAGAAGAGGGCTGTGGACCTCAGACTAGCTGATTCAAACTGTATGTTGAAGCTACAGTAGTCAAAACAGCGTGGTCTGGCATAGCAACAATGTATCCACCTGATACCTAGGAACCCCAGAATAGGAACCCCGGAATGAACCCGTTCATTCACTGTCCTCGGATTTTTTTGACAAAGGTGCCATTTGAACCAACAATGGGAAAATGGCAGTTTCTCCAATAAATGGTTTTGTAAAAACTGGATATTCACAGACAGAAGAATGAAATTCAAGCCTTATACACCACATACAAAAATTAACTCAAATTGGATTTAAAATGTATAGACAGAGCCTGCAATTATGAAGGACTAGAGGAAAAAACAGGGGGTCCCCACGATAGTCTGAGCTTCATAGTTTGGGGTAGGATACAAGAAGTACAGACAATACTAGAAAGAAACAACAAATAGAATTTGCATCGAGTTAAAAATCTTTGTAGTCGAAGAAGCAACCCAGAGCTTCGGGCCGCTGCGGAATGCCGGGAGAAAACACGTGCAAACCACACCTGTGATAAGGGACGGATACTTAAAATATAGGGAAGGCAAGCAAGTCGACATCAGGAAGACAAATAGCCTGACTCAAAACTCGGTGAAAGGCTTGAACAGACATTTCTCCAAAGAAGATGCACAGGCTGTTTCATGGGGGAAGCTCAACGTCACTGTTTACCAGGAAATGGAAATGACACTGCATTGTGATGCTGCCTGATGCCTGGGACAGTGGCTGCCAATGCCGGCCAGGATGAGCAGGAAAGGGGAGCTCTGGGTTCCTCGAAGTCTAGACCCACAACCACCACAGCCTGGCAGACCCCACGGGGCAGGAGGAGTGACAGTAGGTCCCTGCACCCTTCTCCTGGCAGCTCTGCTCTCAGCAGCACGGTGTGAAATCAAGCTGAGAGTCCACCAGGGGACAGCAATAAGACCACCATGGCATCTGTGCACAGGAGGAGGGAGTCCAGCATCTGTGACGGCAGGTGACCCTGGAAGGCTGCACCATGTGAAATAAGCCAGGCACAGGAAGACAGAGGCCGGTGGCCTCATTTATATGCTGGAATAAACATAGGTCTCACAGGCAGGAGTGAGGGGGTACCTGCACAGCACACAGTGGGGACGAAGAGAAGACCGTGGGTGCCTCAGTCTCTGGACACTGTGGTGTCCTATGTCCGCAGTTCCCTCCCTCTGAGTTCCCAGCCACAGACATCGGGGCCACCCCGCAGTGCTCGGCCACACTTCTGGCACAGGGTGCAGATGGTGGGCAGCAAGGGCTGGGCTTTCAGGGGCTGGCTGCCAGCCTCCTTCCCTCCCCTGGGGAGCCGGGCTCCTGGACTCGCTGTCCCCAGGTGCCCTCCCCTGGGCTCCTCCTGCCTGCCAGCCCGTCACAGGCCGACATCATCAAGTCATCCCTGAGCAAACATCAACTCCCGGAGTCCACGGCCCCACCCATCACACACCGCGGCATGTCCTTAATTGTGTTGAATGTTTGCACACATTCTACACATTTGTTTTGTGTTTTCATGAGCATATTTGCTTCAATGTTATCTCTCTTGGATTGTGAAGTAGAAGTCAGGGGAGTGTATTTTTAATGATGTTTGTGCAGGACTTAGCACTAAATCTCAACCAGGGAAACAAGGTCAGATCAGGTAATCAGGGGGCCCAGGCAAGTACACTTCCCCACACAGTTCAGAGTGCTGATTGAGCTGCCCCCGTCCGTGTGGGTACCAGGAGTGGGCAGTGACCTGGTGTCCACCACAGGGGTTGCTACTTTCAGTGCCTTTGTTCCAGGAGGGACTCAAGGCAGGGACTTGGGTGACCCGTGCCTGGTGGACAGGGTCCATGGCACACCACGCTGTGACATCTTCCTGAGTCACAGCACTGGCGAGTGGAGGGGCGAGGTTGGAACACACCCCACTGGACTCTGGAGTCTGTTCCCGGAGCCGTCTTCCTCAGGTCCTTCCAGGACGCCCCCCACGTCACATTCTTGTGCACAGCCATTACTCCAACTCGGGGCTGAAACCAGCCCCTTCCTCAGGTGGCCATCGCTGCGGCCGTCGGCTTGAGCGTGGTCAGAGGCTCTGATTCTGGGTCTCACAGGGCCGCAGTCAGGTGGGGGCCAGGACCGGGGCTCCTCAGAGGCTCAGCAGGAGCGGGTCTGCCCCGGGCTGTGCCTGCAGCTGGAGCTTTCAGCTCTGGGCGGTGGAGGACCACCGACTCTAGGCCACCTGCACCCCTCGCCCCACGACCGCAGAGCCTCTCTGCAGTCTGCGAAGCCCCATGGGAGAGCAGCCCCCCCCCCCGCTGCCCTGGCCACATTCACCTGCTGGAAGCCGGTCACAGGTTCCACTCACACTCAAGGAAGGGGCCTCCCCAAGGTGTGGCTCAGGGCCACCCCGTGAGAGTCACACTGTTACTGTGGTGACACGTTGATGCTGGACCCTCACAGGTGTAGGGTGCTGGGCTGATCTAAGTCCCACTAGGTCTCAAGTTTCCCTCTTGAGAATCCAGGGATGTGCTGCTGGGAGGAAGGCCACTGGAAGGAACCTGGGCCCACGTGCTGGCCCTGCCACCAAGACCATGATCTCCATGGAGTGTGGGACAGGCCAGCAGAGGCAGGGCCACAGAGGGTGCTTCAGGGGCTTTGGGGAGTGAGAGGGGACAATTGTAATGACTCCAGGATGACAGGTCACACTAGGACTTCCTGGGACAAAGGAGGAAACCTGGCCACTCTGGGGTAGTCCACCAGCAGGGCCCTGAGAAGCCAAGACTCTGTGAGGGAGACGTCAGCCAGACTGTCCCCCTAGCCCAGCCCCACAGCATTCCCCAAACAGGAGAATGTTGAGCCGCTTTAGCTTCAGTGAGGTCAAGGACTGCATGCGGGTAGGACTCCCAGCCAAGAGTTTAGAATGCATGGGCACCAGGGAGTAGTGCCTCCATTGTCCTTTGCAGAGAGATCCCATATGTGCGTGGTGTCCTGCCTTTACCCTGTGGCCCTCTGTGGACAATCAGGCCGAACCCCCGATTGGCAGTGGGTGAAGACAGCCCCCAACAGTGGCAGCAGGTCTGCAGGGAGCGGGCGGGTCAGAAGCGGATGGCCTGACCCGGCAGTCGCCTCCTCTTAGGGGAGAGAACCCACACAGGCAGGTGCACCTGGCAGGTCGAGGTCACTGGAAACCGCACCCCAGACCCCGGAGCCAGCCGGAGACCTGTGGGTTGGTTTTCAGTTGCTCTTGCTACAGAAGCCCTGGCCTCCACGCTCGAGTCATGGGGACAGGCCACAGCTAAGGCGTCATGTGGGCACAGGTGGAAGCTGGCTCAGCTGAGCCCAGGCCAGTCTGTGCGGGATTCTGTGCATGGACAGGCCAGGCGGGCAACAGAGGCATTGATGGGACAAGAGGAAAAATGAAACAAACTGGATGTCACCAAGGGAGTGCTGGGGACAGAAGGATGTGGAGGGAAGAGACGCGCGTGGGAGATGAGGAAGGCAGGGCAGTGTCCTGGGGAGGAGGCCAGCTGTGCGAGGGCTGCAGCTTGCCGGTGGAGGGGGACCAGCACAGTCAGGGAGGATCACCCTGCAAGACGCTCACAGCAGCCAGGACGCACCAGGCTGCTCCTCGGCTGGGGGAGTTCATTTCCTCACTTGGTCACATCCTGTGTCTCCCCCACAAATCCACCTGGCCAGCTTCTGCAGGTCACTTCCCGCCATGTCCCGCCGTCATCGCCCACGCGCCCACAGCAGCTTCTCACGTACTCCCCAGGCTCTGTGTCTGCCTGGGAGCTAACTCCTGTCTGTTCTCTATTTTGTGGCTCTTTGGTGACCACCACACAGTTTGCAAGCACCTCGAGAGCTCTCGGGCAAAGCCGTGAGCCATGGTGAGTGTCCTGGGCCTTCTGTATCACCCTCTCTTGTTCTCTTTCCACATGAGCATAAAGGAAAATGGTTGGTCATTACAGTGTCCTTAACATTCTTACAATCCCTCAGTACACTGTGTAAAAATCTTTAATTACTGCAATAAAGAAGAGGCTCATATTATCAGAGGTGCATCTCGGTGCCTCTTCTGGAAGCCTCTCCCTGGGGCCCTATAATTGCTTCAGCCAACCATTAACCCAGAGCAGGGAACTAATAGAGAGTATATTATTGTTTAAATAATGCATTTGCTTTGAATATACAATTATGCAGTGCGGATGGGGAATCATGAGAGGAATATAATTTAGTATGGATTCAGCAAGAGAAGTGGCTTTTTAGCCAGTTTCTCTAATGTTCTTTCAAAAGCTCTCTGAAAAAATTTCATCGTCTTCACATTGGTCTGAAGGAGAAGTGGTTCCAGACATGGGAACTGCAGCCACTCCTCTGGTCCCAAGGACTCATAGCAAGCTCCACCCTCTCCATGACACTGGTGACTTTCCTCAGTGGCTCACAGTTGGGGCTCAATGGTCATAGGGTCACCAGGGGAACAGAAGAGAGGTCTGACCCTTTCCTGAGCAGCAGATTGGACCTTTATTGGAGAGTCTGCTAAGCGAGACCCTGGGTTATGGGGTGGACAGACTGGAGACCTAACCTTGGGTGCCTATGATCTAGGTGGGAAGACACAATGCCCTGCAGAACACCACAGCATGTAGCCTGAAAGCTGCAACCAGTTAGATGCAAAGAGTAAATAGCAGCGACCCCAAGAGCAAGAGTCTGGCCTCCCTTCAAGGGCAGCTGAGTGCACCTTGGTGGACAGGGAGCAGGTCAGCCGTAGGGTCTGGGCAACAGTGCAGGTGTGGGGAGCTCAGGGGGAGCTCCTCAGGCACCGTAAGGGGCTCGGCTTTGCTGGAGATGGGAGCAAGCAGGGCATGTCTAGGAGTCTGCCACAGAGGCCTCCCCCAGGAGGCAGGACTTGACTCCCTGACCTGGAGGGGTGGGGTATCCAGGGCTCATGGAGGAAGCTGCACCCCGGAGCTGTGCTTCAGAGTCCCCAGGCAGCCACACGAGATGCTCTGGAGGTAGTGGCACTAGCGGAAGCAGATCGAGTGAGCCAGGATGAAGTTGGGCGTGGGCGATGGACACTCAGTGCCTCCTTTTCACAGCTCTGCATTTAGAATGTTCGCCTCCCTCCTGCTGCCGAGGACACGTGAGCCACCTGAACCTCCAGCCTGGATGAGCGGGACACACAGCACTGTCTGAACCGAATCTCTGGTGTCTGCTGGCAGGGGCTGATCCTTGCCTCTGAGAAGCCATAGAGAGGTGTCAAATCTGCGGCCGTCTTAATGGGGGGCTCTCATTTCCTGAAATCCTGCTATTTGCTATTTCCCTAATGCTGAGAAGGGTGGTGAAGCCCCACCCACCCATCTCCTCACAGCCGCTCCACCCTAGCTGCCTCCTGCCACCTCTCACGTCCATTTCCTTACGTCAGCACACTCGGGTGGGTCACAGTATGCAGCACCACAGTGTAGGCACAGTGTAGGTCACAGTGTAGGCACCACCCTCGGGATCGTGGACCCAGAGCTGCAGAGATGAGCTCGCCCTGGGAAGAGTTTAAACACCGCAGGGCTTTACTGAGGACTCCTGTGGGGGCCAGAGGGAGAGGGCACAGGGACGGCCTGGCTGGCCCAGCAAGGGCAAGGGGGACTGGCTCTCGTGGGTTCTTCAGGGAGTAGACAGCCCGTGGCGTCGTCACAGGTAGAGGTGGCTCTGTCACTCCTGTGCTCCTCTGCATCACGCTTCTTGATGCCTTGGGGTCTCAGTGCCGCCCTCAGTGTCCACCTAGGGCTGTGCTTTACGGTGCTCAGAAGGCACAGGTGACGGGGTCATTTTGGGGGACCGTCCACACGCACTTTCCCCTCCCCACCTGGAGTTGCCACATGGTCCGTGAGAGCCTCCGTGTGTTCTCGGAGCAGGGCAGACCTGCTGTCCGGCTGGAGCTGGGCTTGCTGCAGACCCGTGGGCTCGGAGCCGACTTCCCAGCCTCCCCTGCCCTGATGCGGCTCTCACCCCCGGAGCCTTGAGGGGAGTTCACCCTTGAACTCCTGCCTGTCTGGCCTGGCTGCTGAGGGCTGGCTGGGCTGCCCCAGGGGCATTCCTATCCCAATCCTGAGGGGGTCCTGCTTTCCATGAGGACCCTGATGGTGTCACTGTGGTCTCCAGTGGGGGCCTCAAGGCCCATCTCAGACAAGAGCTTGGTCGGTCCCCAATGAGTCAGAGCCAGCCGGGGGGGGGGGACAGTTGCTGTGTCAGGGTCGCAGACTTCCGGGCCCCGCCAACCTCTGGCTTTGTGAGGAGTCTGCCATGAAAGGTCCACAGCCTCAGCACAATCGGCTCCGCAAATGCCGGTGTCCTACAGAGGGGCCCTGGGGACCTGAGGGTCAGCACCGTCGGCCTCCCTCTCAGGCAAGGCTGAGTGGTCTGACGACCTCAGACGCCGATGGGAGGGAAACGTGCTGGTGGGGAAATGTCAATTGTCATAAATACAGGCCCACCCCCTCCCCGGCTCCCATCTGCTGAGGACCTCAGCTTCTTCAAGATGGCTCTGCAGCCGGCAGGTCACTCCCCGCCTCTCACCACAGCCTCGTCCACCCTAAGGTTGGACTAGACCCCGAGCCAAAGCCCCCAGTGGCCCCTGTGGAGAGCAGGCCACAGCCCTGGGGGAGCTGGCTTCAGCCTCCTACATGAGAGGAGCCGGGGAGGCCCAGCAGGTCATTGGAGTGGCCACTCAGTCACTGTCCACGTGTGCGTCCCAGGCTGCCTGTCCTTGAATCAGAAGTGCCTGGGACAGCACTGAGGTGTGTGAGCCCCAGCACGCAGGGAGGAAAACAGGTGGGAAATGACGGCTTCCAGTCAGACAACCATCACTGCAGGCCCGAGACCCCAGGCCTAAGTGGTCAGGAATGAAATCTGTGAAACACGAGCCAAATCAGAACTTTCCCCATTCTAAGTTGATGATCAGGCATTTGTCACCATGACAGAAAGCTGACCCCAGCTCCCCGAGGCAGAAAGTCACCATTCCTGGATTCCACAACTGGGGTTCCCCAAGCAGGACCTTCCTGAGAGAGTAGCTCCCCGGTCGTGGCCTGGCCACCTGGTCCAACCCACTGTCCATGGCCCTGCCCACCCCGAGTGACTGATGGTGTGGTGCCTTCCCCAGTGTGCCAGACCTAGGGTAGCCAAGGGTGATGTGGCCCTCTGCCCTGGGACAGAGGGCTTCGTATGAGGAAACCAGGGAGTTACCCATTTAAAAAGCCCAGAAAAAGACACGGAGGGATGAAAATCCAGGAATTACAGCCCTCTTTCCATTTCCTGAATGAAGGTCTGTAAGATACTTCACCAACCTTGGCAGCTTTGGAAAGCAGTGTGTCGTTTAACAAAAATCTTTGATATCCTCGCATATCTACCTTTCATAAAGGACGTGTACAGAGAGTCGGGGAGGCTGGGTTGCCAGAGAGGTCTCCGGGAGTGAGGCTGACTGTAGAGCGTGCCCAGACCGACATGTCCAGAGAGGCCAGGGGCCAGGCCTTCTCTGAGGTCCCCGTCACTACTCTGACCGCCGCCTTGTTACAGCACAGGAACCCCTCCCTGTGCGTGCAGCCCGGCTCAGCTGGAGACCCCTCCAGGCTGCTCTGGTGCTCCTCCCAGGCCAGACACCGGGTGGTCTCCATCTTTCCTTCCAGGCCCACTGCCCTGGCTCAATCTGTACCCTCGGAGTCACTGAGCCCTGAAACATGAAGGTGATTCTCAGCTGGGATCACCTGGAGCTCAACGCAATGAGACCATCTACTCTGCACCCTGGGCTGGACCTGCTGTCAGGCGCTGTGGACAGGGGGACACTGCGGTCAGAGGTGCACCCAAATGGAGAGCTGGCGTTTTGTCTTATTCCCTTGATTCTGTCCCTGTGGTCCCCATGGTCCCATCCTTGGCATATTCTGATTGATCTTGTTTTAACTCCTCTCTATGAGCCATTACTCTCTGGATGGTGTCAAGTGGAGATTTTATGGCCATTTCTTCCCCTAGTGAGGACATGGCCCAAGATCAAACCTTCTGTGTCCCCAGAGCCTGGCAGCGAGGTGGGAGAAGTGGGTCAACAGCAGGAGGCAGGTGTGGACTCGATACACCCCTGATCAGGAGGGTTTGAAGTGTGGGCTGGGTGTGGAAACCCTCTACAAGGTCCCCCATCAGAGTGGACGTAGGACTCACTTTACTGCGGGAATGGCCACGTGGTGTCCTACCTGCCCAGTTTTCTCAAGGGTGGTCTGCAGGTTATGAACAGGCAGATTTTAGGGGGAGAGAGACTTCCTACTCAGGGAGCAGGTGTTTTGAGGAACTGGGTGACTCCTACAGTCTCTCAAGCGCTTTTGGCCTAAGGAACAAGAGGTAAAAGGAAATCGAGTCCCAGGAGGCTGCAGACTCCGCAGGCAGAGCCGTGGCTGGGCCAGAAGATCTGAGCAGCCTGCGAGGCACAGAGAGGGTGGGGCCAGTGGGGGGCACACGGGGCTGCACAGGGCCCGCGTCTGGAGAAGTCACGAGGCCTGGGCCAGTGGAGCCAGACCAAGGCGCTGTGGCTGGCCCAGACCCACCTGGTTGGCTCCTGCTGGAGGGAGTCAGGACGGAGTTGGGGCAGGATGCGCAGACACAGGTGAGGTCTTCACACTGCAGGGGGAGGGGCACTCCCCTCAGGTCTGCCAAGGACCTGGCCAGGTGTAGGGCCATGAAGGGTGACAGCGACGCGCCTGCCCAACAGTGTTCAGGACACAGTGCTCTGTCACTTTCTCTTCCTTCATGTTCACAAAAGCAGAGCTGGAAAGATGATGTCAGATCTGCAGTGGACACCTCCCTCCATCCATCTCCATCCTCGCTTCTGTGTGTCTGTGTCTCTCCTCTACTGAGGCCACTGCTGCCTTCCTAGCGCCTCAGAGCGGAGGTGGAGGTCACTGCGGCCCAGCACCAGAGGGCGGAGGTAGAGGCTGCCTTCCCAGTACCGCAGGACGGAGGTAGAGGTCACTGCGGCCTTCCCAGCACCAGAGGGCAGAGGTAGAGGCTGCCTTCCCAGTACCGCAGGACGGAGGTAGAGGCCACTGCTGCCTTCCCAGCGCTGCAGGATGGAGGTAGAGGCAGGCATGCAATCCCAAAGGAAAGGCCCGTCTGTCCAGACCTGCACGGCCCGGGCGCCCTCTGCTCTGCAGGCCTGCGTCCAGGCTCGTCTGGAACACTCTGCCCAGGTGTTGCTGGCATTTCAGACAACGTTCATGCAGAGAGCTTTAAAATAAGCAGGCACAGCACATGCACCCGAACACATGTGCACCCGTGAGACGTCAGGTGACTGCTCTCTGATGTGCCACCACGGGGACAAGAAGAGCCGAATGTTAGCCGACTTGGACGGAGCTCGCCTTCAGCAGCCACAGCAATGGCGGGTGTGTTTCTGAAGAGGCCGGGCGCTGCAGAGGAGGTGCGGAGACCCGCTTTAGCCGCACGCGTGTGGTGAGCCGGCTGGAGCAGAGCTGGCACCTGCCCTGGCCGAGGGGCCTGGTCTCCTTCAGGCTCATGGTTCACACTCTTACGTCCTAAAGTGTTGCTTTGGAAATCTTTCCCCACGATAAAGCCATGAAATATTTCCTATGGAAGCCGTGAAACTGTTCTTGTTGTATTCAGTGCTGTAAGTTGAGCTTTGTGCAAGTTCCGGAAGCCCAGGTCTCTCGATTTGCACAGCGATGACTCGTGGCCAGCCACTCAGTGGGCCTGCTCCCCCCACCAAGCGCTGCTCCTGCCGCCCGCCACGCTGCTGCGCAGTATGTGGGGTGGGGGTCTTTCCTTCCTGCTCCCTTGACTGGCAACACCACGTGTCTCCCTGACCCTGTGATGCATCCCAGGGCCTCCGTGACAAGTGCCAGGCAGGTGGCTTAAGGCACCAGCTCATTCTCTCAGGGCGTGGAGACGAGAAGCCTGAGGTCAGGTCCTGCATGATGGTGCTCACAGCTCTGGAGCTGGGGTCCAGCACCAGGGGACGAGGAGGAGCCTCCCAGGCCATTCTGCTTACGGTGCTGCTGGCCGTCCCTGAACCTCCTGGGCTTTGGACACCTCCCTCTGTCCATCTCCATCCCTCCCTCTGTGTCTCTCCTCTACAAGGTCCCCATCAGAGTGGACGTAGGACCCACTGTACTGCAGGAATGGCCACTCGGCCTCTACCTGCCCACAGGGTCGCGGGCACTGGTCACCTCAACCTGGCTTCCTGGGGACCGCGCGGCCCACCACGCGAAGGCTGTGAAGTAAGTGCTTCACTTGTTCTCTCCAGAGACGGTTGGCACACTGTGAAGGGCCTTGGGACTCCCCGTAGTGAGTTCTCACTGGACGTGGGTTCCCTCTGCACATCCAGTTACAAACCCAGCTCTCTAGGATATTGATATGCCAGGCTCTAACCAGTCTCCCTTCACTTAGACCCTCTTTAAAATACTCTACCTAGACAAAATTTCATAATTTTATCCAAAAAGATCATATTCATCCTTTTGTATACTATTACAAGTATTTTATTATAGGCATATTATTGTGAACATTTCACAGTCACATCTTCAGGGTTTTCATGTTACATGAAGATTGATTTTTGAGGTTGATTTGTGTGAGCAAATGCTGACTTCTCTCATGGCCACTACAGTTTGTTGATTCCTCTGCATTTTCTATGTAGACAATTATATGATCAAGAACAAGAACAAGCCTCTTGCTTTCCAACTTAATAGCTCTCTTCTCACTTGCTTCATTGCAATGACTAGAATTTTCAGTAAAATATTGAAGTAAAAAACCAGGTTGGCAAACATCTTTGACCTGGTCCTGGTTAAAACGAGGCCTTGGCCGCCGACCTGCTAGTGGCTCTTCTTTGTCCAACTGGAAGGTTCTCTCCACTCCTACTTCAAAATTATTTTAAAGAAATCTTGCATTGGGCCACGTGTTTTTACCCACCTACTCTCATGGATAGATGCTTTTCTCATTTAATTTGTTAATAGGGAAAATTGTGCTATTACATTTCCTAATGTTAAATTGTCTTGCATTCCTGAGAGAAGCTCAACCAATCTGCTCAAAATAAATACCACCTCTCCAATTATTGTTGTTGGATTCAGTTTGTTCATATTTGTTTGGTGTTTTGCATGTTCAATAGTAAAATTGGCTTTTGGTTTTTATTTTTTATAATGCTTTCATCTGATGTATGCATCAAGTTTTAGAAGTCTCACAAAATTACCTGAGTAATGTTATTTTGAAAATTCTTTTGGAAAAAAATTTTAAGAGATTGTGTTTATCTGGTTTTTGAATTATTAATAGAACTTGCCTGTAAAAAAAGTTCTGCACAGATTTTTTTGAGTTTTGAAATTCAGGTATTCAGATATTTTAGTAATATTCTAAAATGATCTCAGTTTCATTAAGGATAATCCAATTCAACCCAGTTATCAAAATGTTTTGGTCTTGTTTTTAAAAATCATTTTGCTAGTCAGCTTACTGTTGCTATGACAAAATGCCTGAGAGAATCACCTTAAAGAAAGAAAGATTTACAGCTCCTGATTTCAGAGGTTTAAACAACTGATGAAGTCAGAGGTTCTTGGTCCACTCACTTCCCAGGAGCCCTGCCTCTGGACTTTGCTGCCCCGGGGACCCAGCCTTCAACCAGGAGCCTTTGGGGCATGCCAGATCCCACCTGTGATAGCCTAATTGTCTTCTATTATTTTAAAATCTCTACTGCCCATGTGGCTGCCATCTTCCTGCTTCTATGTTGAGACTGGCCTGTGAGTAGCCAACCTCACCTAATATTTTCTACTTTTTTCATATTTTAAACATTACCTTTTGCATTTGTTACTTTTATTTTCAGTTTTGTTAATTTTTTCTCATCTTTATTTTCTCCTTTCCAACTGATCTGTGTGTCTTCTTTCCAATTTCCTAAGTTAAATGTTTAGGAGACTACTTTTTCTTAGCTTTCTTCTTTTTAAAGTATAAAAACTTAAAAGTCTTCATCTCTCAAGATGTTCAACAAAGCCCTTAGACAATGCCCAAGGACCTTGGCATGTATTATTTTCATCATCACTCTGTTCCGTTTTAAAGAGGTTTCCTGAATACAATTTATTAAATTCACCCACTTTAAAGGTGCAATATAATGATTGTTAGCAGGTTTGTGGAGTTTGCAACCATGGTTCATCTTAGAACATTTCCAACTCTCCCCTTGCATCACCGGCAGACCCCAGGGTCACTGGGAGCTGGCCGTGTCCATACATCTGCCTTTCTGGGAGGTTCAGGTCTAGTGTTTGTGTCAGAGGTGTTCAGGATTGGATGTTCTGACACCGTCTCTCCCTTCATGTGAAAGCTCAGAGCTGTACTGAGGCCAGTAAGTCTCAGGAAACACACGCATGGAGGCAGAGGGTGGGTGAGAGACCAACCACGGAGTGTCCCCCATGAGACAGGGGCCCTCAGGGGCACTCAGGGGCACTGGGGATACACCACATCTCCAGCCATATTTTGTATTTTACCTCATCTAGTTGCTTAGCACCTCACTTTTGCTGAGGCTGGCTTTGAACTTGTGATCCTCCTGCCCCAGCCTCCTGAGCTGCTGGGATTATAGGTATGTGCCACCACACCCAGTGGTTCCTGTACTTATTTAATATTTTCTTTAAGCATTCATCCATCGAGGACACAAGTTGACTGTATATCTTGGCTGCAGTCAGAGCAGAGAGCAGAGTGCAGATGTCTTTTTGAGATGCCGGTTTCATTTCCTCTAGGTATATGCCGATTTCCCCTGAGGTTTCAAGATGGCGCACACCACTCCTCACCTGCTGGCTGTGTGCATCTTTTAGAGTCCTGCATTCAGGTTCTTTGCCCTTTTAAGCCAGTCCATTTGGATCTTGTCTGTTTGCTTGGTCTTCTGAGTTGAGTCTTTCTATATTGTGAATACCAAGCCCCTTTTCAGGTTTTTTGTCTTGGAAATGTTCTCTGGTTTTCCGTGAATGTTCTCCTCGGTTCCTTGATTGTTTCCTTCACTGTGTGGAGACCTGTGTTGGGTGCAATGCCTCTTGTTGATTTTTTGCTTTTGTTGGCTGAGTTTTGGGGGGGGTCACATCCAGAAAATCTTTGTCCAGAGCAACATCAGGAAGATCTTTCCCTGTTTCATTCTAGTAACTTTACACGTTGGGGTCTTCTCTCTGATCTTTAGTCTGTTCCAAGTCAGTTCTGGAGTATGGTGTCCTGTAAGGGTCCATCTTCGGTCCTGCATATGGACACCCAGCTCTCCCAGCATCAGATGGGGAGAGACCTGGGGAGAGAACCCACCCTGGGTTCATGTCATCTTTGTCAGAGGCCACTTCCCTGCGGATGTGTGGCTTTATTTCTGGACCCTCTGTGCTGCTCCATTGGGTGCTCTGCTCTAGGTCAGCCCTGTGCTGTTTCAATTATTTTGCTTTGTAAGGTGTATTCGGATTGGGTGATGTGACACTCAAGCTTTGTTCTTCTTGATCAACATTTCTTTGGTTACTCACTACCCTTCAGTTTTGTATGAATTTTATCATTTTTTTTTCTATCTGTGAAAAGATATTAGAATTTTTGTAAGAATGGCATTGAATCTGTGGATCGCTTTTGGTAGTATGGAAATTTTCACAATATCAATCATTCCAGTCCAAGAACTCAAGCCATCTTTCCATTTATTTGTGTTTTCTTCAATTTCTTTCATCAAATGTTTAAAGTTTTCTATATAAAACGCTCACCTCCCTGTTTAAATCTGTGTCTACAGGTTTTATTTTGTTACCTCTGTCAGCAGAATTGTTTCCTTAATTTCTTTTATAGTTTGTAAAAATGCAACTAATTTGGGGGTGTTGATTTTGTATCTGTTTACTTAGGGAATTTTTTTTTATCAGTTTTGACAATGTTAAGGTAAAGTTTTATATCTAAAATGTTATTATAAAATAAGTTGTTGTCATGAGACCACTTAGCTTCTTCCTTTCCAGTGGACACCTTTATTATTTATTTTGGTTTTCTGCCTAATTGCTCTAAGATTTGCAATACTGTGTGGATCAGAAGTAGCAAGAAGGCCGTCCCTCGCTTATTCCTGATCCTGAAGGAAAGGCGTTGACTATTGGTAGCTAATCCTGCGGTCAGCCGTGGACCCCTCCTGTGAGGCGTATGTGGGGTTGAGGTGCATTCTTCTACCCCTAATTTTGGTACCAGGGATTTAACCAGAGAGTGCTTACCCACTGAGCCACACCCCCAGCCCCCCTTTTTTTTCTTATTTTGAGACAGGGTCTCACTAAGTTGCTTAGGGCCTTGCGAAGTTGCTGAGGCTGGCCTTGAACTTAGCAATCCTCCTGCCTCAGCCTCTGGAGTCAGTGGACCGCAGTGTGCTCCACGGCACCCAGCTTCCTGTCCTGTCTGCAGAGATCATCCTGGAGTCGTTATGCCTCACTCTGTTAATGTGCCCTCTCAGCCGTTTGACCTCTGGTGCTGACCTGTACTTGTATCCCAGGCAAAATTGACCTGATCATGGCGTACGATCACTTTAAGGTGATCCAGATTATTGGTAGATTTTCCCAAATTTCTTTCTGTTGCTAAACTCTAATTTCACTGTAGTTGGAGAATATATTTTGGATGATTTCAAACTTTTCGAGTGTTTGAGTTTTATTTCATGGTTTAGCACATGGTCAATACTAAAGGCTATTTTCTGTGAGTTTGAAAAATTCCTGGCTGAAGTTTTAATAACGGTCAGTCATTGTTACCGACATCTGTCATCACATTTTCTTCTCATTTTTCTACCCATTACTCTGAGTGGACCTTTGAGATCTCTGACCCTGAGAGTTGAAGTGGTCATTTCTCCATTTGATTCTCTTGAGTTTTACTTTATGTATTTTGAGACTCTGTTGTTGGTGTCTACATGTTTAAATCGTCACATTTTGACCCCTCTACTGTTGGCAAGCGATCCTGTCTCTACTCTCACCACCGTCTATTTCATCCTGGCTGGTCTGTCTGATTTAGGGCACACAGCCCACTGGTGGTGGCCACTGAGTGGACACTGTCTCTTGAGCTCACTTCAAGCTCAGGTGTGGCCAGTCCTGGGCGGGGCCTCGGGCCTCTCAGCTGCGTCCTGGATGGCTGCTATTGCACCCAGGGCCCCCCCCCCCCATCCCTACTTCTCTTGTGAACAGCGTGTAGCAGACTCTTGGCCCCGTCTGGGAATAGCCTGCGCTGTGTTGGAGCCTCGATCCCCGGGGGGTCACCGTCCCAGCCCCCTGGGTCTGTGGCTGCAGGGCTGGCTGCTCCCTGTGAACCTGCAGGGTTTGGTTTCAACTTCATGTCTGTCTCTGTGTCCAGCAAATGGCTTTGGTTCCATTTCGATTCCTGTTTACTTTTAACTGTTTAAATAATTTATCCCGAGGCTCCCTGGGGACTGGACTGTGCAGCGTGTCTGTCTGTTTTGGGTTCACGTTGACTGGATTTCAGCATGGCGGAGCGACCCGGCTCCACACTGCTCCACCTTCCCTCTCCTCGCCCCTGCCTGCCTGCGTGCGATGCGGATATGTGACACCACGTGCCGTAGACACCGTGACGCCGTGTTTCCCATCTTCCCTTACCTGATTATGTGCTTTAGAGAAATAAGAACACACAGCGTTTCCTAGTCACTCAAGCATTCACAACTCAGGGTGCGTTCCTTCTCTTCCTGTGGCTTCACATTGTCATCTGTCTCCCCTGCTGTGCCAGGGTGGTGGGGTAGGTCATAGACTGGCAAAGAAAGTGCCTGGGGACAGTGTGGGCAACATCTAGGGGGGAAGCTTACAGAAGATGAGGACGAGCCAGGGGCCCCAGGCAGACAGCCTGGCCCCAGTCCCCGTGGTGCTCTGCCAGGGGCCTCCCCCGGGCAGCTCTGCCCAGCGCCCTCAGCTCCTCACTCCTCCCCTGAGGGAGGGTCTGAGTGTTGGGCTGTAGGAGCTGCGATGTCACTCATGTCCTTACCTGAGGAGGACAGCACTGGCTCCCTCCAGGGCCCGAGGTGTGGCTGTGCTCGTCCTTGGTGGGGTCTCAGTGTCCTGGTTTTTTCTCGCTGTGGCTCTCTGTCGCAGCCCAAGTCCCCAGCAGCACATCACAGTGACTCTGGACTCCTCTGATCCCGTGTCTCTCACTTGCCGTTCGGTTCTGAACCCCTGATGATCCGTCCAGTGTCTCTGGCTTTGTGGCGACCTTGTTCTCCAGGAGACTTCTCTCTGCAGGGGCGTCGTGCCAGCGCGGCCTTGGTTGGGAGCCTGGAGGGGAGCTCGGTGCCTGGGCCGCCTACCCCCGGCGTTCCTCGTGGACACTATCAGGACATGGACAGGCCTGCGACCCTCTTTTCGTTGTCCAGCGTGGGACTTGTTAGGAACCTGGACCTGAGAGGGCTCTTCCGTCCACCTGGCTTCCTGCCACTGGGACGGCAGGCACCGGGGCGCCTCTCCCACGGCTTGTGCTCTCTGTGGCGTCCCCGCCAGCGGTGACCTGGCTCCTTTCTTCAGAACGTCTCCCCGCTGCCCTCCTGCCCTTCCTCTGCGTGTGCACTCAGCTCACTTTGTCCACTTCCGTGATAGCTTCTGTGTTAGGCCCAGTAGTTCTCTTTGGCACTTTTCCAATGTGACGTCCTTCTATAATCTCTTATTTCTTCTTTAGAAGGATTATTTAAGGATTTAAACTGCAATTTGTACATTATACATATAGGAATATTCACATTATTCCTGCTGATGGGAGCTCATGGTGAGTTTTTCTTCTGTGTTTCCTAATTTGTAAACTGTAGGAACATTGTTTTCTTGCTCCAGAGAGCTCTGAAGACGTGGGTTGAGGATGCTTTCTTCCAAGGAGACCTTTGCTTTCTTCATTTGCCTAGGGTGCTGCCAACCCAGCACACCTTTGATTCAGGTCATCGGTTTGGATTTCTTATGCACTACAGACAGTTCAAATGCAAAACATAGCTATATACTTCTTGATTCACATGATTTTCACTCTTGGAGACCCTTGGAAATAAGCAGACTGTTTTACCTCCTGCGTCGGGTGCTACCTCTCACCTGTCTCTTATTCATTTTCTCTTCTTTCTTGGTTATAGAAGTTTATCCAAGACCATTGAAGAATGGCAGAACTTCCCTGGGAGGCATCAATCTTGGGCCAGTGGCCCACGGTTCAGATCTGCTGCGGGAAGGCCCCGGCACGCGGACGTGTTCTGGATCCAGGGTGTACTCCAGAATGTCCTCCTCCACACACCTACACAGATGGTGCCCAAGTCTCCACGGAGTAAGATGGACAGCTGGTCAGCCCTAAGTAAGATGGACAGCTGGGACCCTGGGCTTGGTCAGAGAGCAGCCGGCCTCTGTTGGCTCAGCCCAGCCACGGTCCTTGCTGCACACAGCCAAGCGCAGCTCTGAGACCTGCAACTTCACTAGCATGTAGACTCTGCATCCCCGCTGCATGTGGAGTCTCGATGCCTCAAGCCAGGCCTCGGCCGTTCAGGGCAACTGCAGGCAACAGACCTGGCCCCAGTTCCCAGGGCCATGGGAGATATCTGGGCAGTCATGGCTCAGCCTTGGGAGAGTCCCCTAAGAGCAGTGACTGTGTCACCTTGCACCTGCTTCCTTGAGGAAACAGGGCAATCCTGGTACCTGCGTCCGGGTGTGGTTGTGGGGTAAACTGAGTCAGTCCACGGAAAGGTCTCAGAAGAGCTCCTGAATGGGGGTGTGCAGACCTGGTCTCACGTCACCAGGCGGTGACAGCAGAGCTGAGCCGAAGTCTGGGCCTTGCCTCTCACACTGGCTGTCACTACGCAGAGTTGCAGCTCCTCACGGCTCAGAGTCGAGTTAGGCCAGCCTTATGGAAGGTCACCGGGGCCACAGGTACCGAACTGGGAAGGACAGCACTAGAGAGGCAGGACAGGACCCGGGCAGTGCACAGGGAGGGACGGCCAGGGGGAGTGT
Source organism: Marmota monax (assembly GCF_021218885.2). NCBI lineage: Eukaryota > Metazoa > Chordata > Mammalia > Rodentia > Sciuridae > Marmota > Marmota monax. The sequence goes on from NW_026695207.1 coordinate 6,845,142, forward strand.
TCAGCAAGGTCACTGCCCTGACCCACGCAGAGGAGCTCCATTTACAGTGGCAGCCATGACATGGCACAGCAGAAGTGCTGCCTGCACGTGGGGGCGGGAAGGGGAGTGCCAGCCATCACAGCGAAGCCAGATGACAGTCGCACCCAGAGAAACCGTATTTCAGGGCTGGATCACCACACGAGTCTTTTGGGCTGAATTAACTGGGAATGGAGCCGTGCACCTGTCTGGCACCAGATGAGCCCTTCTCAGGCTCAGCTCCTCTCTGTGGCTGGGCCTGGAGAGCGGCTGATGTGTTAACGTGCTGCGGGAGCTCGCAGATGCGCAGGGAGTGGCGCCCGCGAGGAACGCTGAGCCTCTCAAGGACAACCAGGTCAGGCAGGAGGCTGTCCTGCGTCTCCTGGGAGAAGCTTGTGCCTCATGGTGCTGCCCTGCCACCCTCTGAGCCGCCCTCAGGCTGCCAGACCCCTAGAAGCTCACATGAGTGGGGACCTTCTGTCCAGGCAGAGCTCACGCCTGGCCGTGGGATCTGTGCGGAGGCCACCACTGACCTCCTGTCTCCTGGAGGCGGTGAGGAGGACTGTCTTGCCTTGGATTCATTGGCAGCCTCTGGTGGCCGTGTCATGTTTGAACACACCAACCAAACAGGAGCTCAGAACGGAACTCCTGGAAGACCACTCCCCGTCCCTGGGCCTGCGCTCTATTTTAAAGTGACCCAAAGCCTGGGAAGCAACAATGACACAAGAGACGCCCCATACTCTGCAAGTTGAGCCCCTGAGTCCCAGGAGATGAGAAGAGGTCCCCAGTTGCCCCTACCCCACTTCCAGAAGCTTTGGAATTCCCACAGTGTGGCCTCAAAGTGACTTCCATTTCTGGGTGGGAAGGTGGCTGACAGGCTTCCCAATAAGTTCTCGAATGGGCACCTGGACTTCTCAGCCTCTGTCCCCATCTGTGTGGGACGGGCTGCTCCAATGGCTCAGTGCTCTCCATAAGGGCCCGACATGTGCCATTCTCACTGTGACCTGTGCTGACCTTCCTTTGGTGTCTCACTGAGCACTGGCTGAAGGGTGGACATGCTGGCTACACTGTGGGTGGCCACCTCTGCTCACAGGGCAGCCCCAGTGTCTTGCAGGATGCTGAGAAAGTCCACCACCCACTGACCTTGGGGAAACCTGGTCTTCGGCCCTGGTCTGAGGGATTTGGAACAGGCACACAAGTACAAGGAGCCCAGCCAAATGGCTCCCTGGGACCTGTGGCCACCTTCTAGCCATCTTGACACACACGGGTCTGGGGAGGCGATGGGCATAAAGTACAGAACCCTGGGCAGCCTGCCCCGGGCTCCACGGCCACACCAGCAACCCTGCAAGTGCTGCTCACGTCTCTGTGTGCCTTCTAGCGTGAGCCACCTGTTAAACTCAGCTCTTCCCTGCAGCCTGCATGGCGAGTAGGCCTGAGGGCAGCTGCTGGGATCACTTTGGGGGCCACGTGTCTCCTAAGCCTCCCTGACTGCCGTGCGGCGGTGATGTGGCCGGGCTCTCTAATTAGCAGGCTGAGGCGAGGTTGGACAGTTAGAGTCGCTGCTCACTCCCCAGGTGTCTTCCTCAGTAATAATTAAAAACCAAGGACCAGATATTTATACCGTTCTGCAGGGAGGATGGCCGCGCTTCCCGAGAATGTCAAGAGTGCACAGGGTGCCACTGTTCAAAGCCCTTCTGCCAGGTTTGCAGCTCAGGCCCTGGGCACCAAGAATCTAAATGAGTTCTGTATTCAAATGACCAGGGAGGGACCTCTGCAAGTCAGGGACGGAACCAGCCCAGCTGTGATCCAGACTCTAGCGCTATTGAAAATGGGTCAAAAAGGAAGAAAAGAAGCAGTTTTGCTTACTGAATAATCATCTATTTTATTGGCATCAAATCTTGTATTATCTTTAAGAAGAGTCACAGAGAAAGAATTTAAAATCGAATTTGATCTATTGTTACTTATAGATTCTCCCGGAACAAAGGTAGTTTTGGATATCAGCAATAAGCATGTGGATCGCACACGGTCTGCAGATTAAACTGTGTCTCCTGTGTGTCAAAATGGACACGTGTCACGGGTGTCTGTGTACCTCTCAAGTCAGAGCCTGGGCTCTGGATACAATGCATACAAGGTGTGCGTGCAGTTCTCTGGTGGAAACCTGACTTTCCACCTGGAAAGCAACAGCAATGGGCCTCTCTGAGCTATTCAGATGTGCCCCGAGTCCGGCAGCCTTGGTGCTCTTCTGCAGCCAGCTCTGGCCAGGTTCTGCGCAGGCAGCTCCAGGCAGCTCCGCCCTCTTGGAGCCTGTTAGAGCAGGTCCTCAAAGTCACCTGGAGATCATTGACTAGAAGATCCCTCCAGGCCAGTCTGTAGCCACCGAGGATGGGGAGTCTGGGCCCTGGGACAGGGACCATGGTCTGCGGGTAGCTCCTCTGCTGTTAACCTTCCCCGGCAGATCGGGAGCACCGACGGGCCTGGGTGGATCTCAGCCGTAGAGCAGGAGCGGCCCTGGGTCCCACCCTCAACTCCAAAAACTGAAATAAAGTAAAACACTGGCAGGTCCTGGAACCCCGTCTCACCCCACCACTCAGGGCGGAGCCCTTGCTGGAATACATTCCCTGGTGTTTCCCACTACGACTTCCACCTGCTTCTCTACCGTGCAGAATTCAGCAGTCATTTTAAAGTCACTGGCCAGTTGGGCCCATGGAGACCCGATGCCCCTGTCTTTGCGCAGCTTCATGCCCTCGAGCTTTCTACCGTTTGGTGGTCATCTTTTCCTCCAGTGCTGCTGCTGCTTTCTGGACTCTCATGACCCACGTGCCACGTTCCAGGGAGAGCTCTCCCTCGGGGATGAGAGTCTTCAGCAACGCACACAGCTTCAGTGAGGGCCCCAGGGCAGCAAGGGCCGCTGAGCCCCCCAACCAGTGGTCCAGCGTCTACCCACCTGGACCCTCTTCCTGCACCACAGGCTGGCCAGGGGTTCTGCTTCCCTGGGCAATGACTTTTCTACCTGCAAACTGACCATCGCAGTTCTGCTTATCGTGACAGGTGTAGTCACACGAGTGCTACCCTGGGCTGGTGTCCATCCACCCACCTATCTGTAGATTCACGTCACAGACCCCACAGTGGAATATGGGGAGCAGATTGCAAGGAAGAGGCTGGGCTGACCTGATGTGGGAGTGGGACTGTCTGGGGATGCACACTGCCCCCCAGGGCCTGTGGTTAGATCACCAGAAATGCAGTAGACTGTTGCCAGAGGGCCATTACTAAAAGGTCACTGGGATCAGTGATGTTTCCGCAGCCTCAGGCTGCAAGGGGCACAAGAAGCGGGGGAGCACTTTTTGAGACTTGAAATGCGACCCTGAATCCAGCCCAGAAGCTGATGTCACTGATGAGAGTGGAGTTCCAGCACGTGCCTGGGTCGTCCTGCAGTCCCCCTCCTCAGTGTAAACGGAGCCCCAGCCAGCCTCGCACCGCTTCCCCCCCAGGCACTCCCCTCAGGACCACAGGGCCACCACTGAACGCCCTTTTGCAGCTCCTACTGCCTTCCTGGGGGCAAGAGACCAGCCCCCTGAGGACCCTCACCCAGGGCCCCTGGCCTGTTGCACAGGACTCTTTGGGCAGTGCTCTCACCTGCTCTGGCTGTGTCTGTGTCTGCGGTGGCTCCTGATTCCTGCATGGTTGTCACCTGCAGCTGCTCCACTGTAGCTCCCTTCTCCATCAGACTCTGCAGAGAGGAAGCGGAAGGGCAGGCAGGGAGCCAGGCGCTGACCTGCACCTGTACAGAGGATGCTTCTCCCTCCCGGGGCAGCGCTGCCCAGGAAGAGCAGGCTGATTCAGGGCTGCTGCATCCTGTAGGCGTGGCCAGACGTCAAGCTGGTGGAGGAAGCTCTGCCAGTGGTGTGCTGGCTCTGCTCTGTGATGGCGTGGATGTGAGGGTCCCCCTAAAAGCTCACATGTGGGTCAGTGCAAGGAAGTTCAGAGGAGAAACGACTGGGTTGTGAGAGTCTTACCCAATGGGTGAATTAATCCCCTGATAGGGGTGAACTGAGTGGTAACTGAAGTGGTGGGTGTGGCTGGAGGAGGTGGGAACTGGGTGTGATTTGGGGGTGTATATTTTGTATCTGGCGAGTGGAGTCCCTCTCTGCTTTCTGATCTTCATGTGAGTGGCTTCCCCCACCACAATCTTCGGCTGTGATGTCCTGCCTCACCTTGAGCCCTGAGGAATGGAGCCTGCTGTCTATGGATGGAGACCTCTGAAACTGTGAGACCCTAAATAAACTTTTCCTCCTCTAATGTTGTTCTGCTCAGATCCTTTAGTCACAGCAGCAAAAGAGCTGCCTAACGCTCATGCCCTGGTACCTCATCTTCAGACGTGGGGTGGACAGGGCCTGGGGAGAAAGCCACACCTGTTGCCAGGGGACAGGCATGCTGCACACCACACCTCTGGACAGCGCTCTGGGGTCTGCCCTCTTCTACATCTGTTTCCTCTCTCTGCCCTCTGGGGGGTCTCTTCATCCAGAACAGGTATCCAACATGGGTGCTGAAAAGGCGGTGATTCCAGATGCTGCTCACAGGCTCCTGCCCATGGCAGCGGGTTGCCCCTCTAGCAGAGGACCCATCCCAGCTGTGTGAGGATTATGTGAATCAACCTTCCCATGAGCCACAGATTGCAGAGGGAGCGCTTGTCCTCCACTGTCTCACCACGCGTGGACCTGGGCTTGGATTGCAGGATCCAAAAGCCCCTCTCCTTGGTGAGCCCTGACCCTTGCACTCCAGCCTCTCTGGGGATGCTTGGGGTGAAGCCCTGAACCTTCCGCCACCCAGGCAGGCTGTGACCTCTGGGTGCCCACCTTGAGCCTTCCCACACCCAGGGAGGCTGTAACCTCCAGATGCCCATGACCCAGCCAGGCCTGGGATGGTACCATGGTACAGGTCCTCGCCCTGAGTTTGGTGGCTTTGTACCAAAGTTAGCTTCTCCAACCTTCACACGGTGAGGCTGAACCCTGTTCCCCAATTCCTACATTGAGGCTCTAACCCAGCACCATAGAACATGACCGTGTTTGGAGACAATTAGGTAGGATGAGGTCACTAGGTGCCCTAATCCACTTTGCATCTTTATGAGAAGAACAGGACACAGACACCACCTGGGGACAACCACAGGAGTGTGTGGAGGAGATGATGTCTGCAACCAAGGAGAGAGGCCTCAGGAGGAGCCAGCCCTGACACACCTGGGCAGCAGACTCTGGGCTCTGGGGCTGGGAGGCATTGCTCTCCATTGTTTAGGACACCCGTGGTGCAGTTACAGCAGCAGAGCAGTCAAGACACCCAGAGAAGGCCCCGAGGACATTCTTCTCCCAGGGCCTGGGTGTCTGCAGCCTCCATACAGGAGTGCAAGGAAGTCCCGCCTCCCATGGTTTGAATGACAGCAGGTGGGTTCCCATGCTGTAGTATATTCTGTGTTAATGTGTGTTTAATTTCTCAAAATATTTGATCAGCACATACCACTTTAGAAGGAGCTGTTTGCCTGGAGTGGGTGTGAGGGCTGTGCCCATGCCTTGTACATTCATAGCCAGATGAACAAGCAAGGACACACTGTCGTGACTGCTCCCGAGCCTTGGAGTCACCAGGAGCCTTTGCAGGGAGGCGGTTCTTCATGTGGTCGTCGTGCGGCAGGCTGGCGTGTTAAAAATGAAGAACACCTGGGCAAACACAGTCTGGAGGAGTAGCTGCATTCTTGTCCTTTGTCCCTTTGGGAAACAACCATTGATGATCAAAACGCAGGCTGGGCCTGTGGTGGATGTCCCTTTAAATAGAGCCTGAGCAGAAGAGGAGTCGGGCGACTGGGCCAGCATCCCTGGGCGCACGGACTGACCTTTGCGCCGCTGTGCATGCTGGACAAACAGACCCAGGCCCCTCCCCCGCGTCTTAACAAAATGAGCCCCCTTCTAAAGTGAAGCAGCATTATTGATCAAAGCGTAGGTGGCTCCATATGTACAGGAGACACAGCTGGCCTCACCCCGCGCGCTCACACACGCAGCGCAGACGCCCCTCTTATTAAAAACGGGTCAGATTGCATTGGAGGCCCAGCCTGCAAAATTAATGACAAGCTTGCAATGAGGTATCAGCATGGATTTGAGGCTTGTAATACAACGTGATTACTCGCGTATTTTATTAGCGGCCCGAGCAGCAGGCCCAGCCGGCTGGTATTTGACACACAGACAGGGATGCTCCCAGGCGCTCTGAGCGGCTGACTCACTTCAAAGTCCTCGCCCTGCTGGCTTGGTTTACACCTGAGCCAATTAGCCCGGGAGATCAGAGGAGGCCTGAAAGCAGAGCCCGGCCTATTCCTGGGCTGGAGAGAGTCACTGGATCCCAGGTAAGAGGATCCCGGAGAACAATAGCACATAAAGCAAGAGGGATGCCCGCGCCAGGATGCTGCTCCCAGGGCCGGGGCCAGGCTGGGCCAGGCTGGGGTGCGGTCGCCCTCGCTCAGGGGGTTTGTCGGGCTTTTGTTGGCAACAAAGGGGCTAATTGAAATGAAACGGCCTGCAGTCTGTCTGTTGGCACATCAAATATGCTGTAAGATATGCTGATTCGTGCTCCTCCTGAATTATTGAACATCACAGCTTCCAGAAATAAGTCAGAGGGGAGGGAGGGAGAGGGCGGGGACAAAGTGGCTCTGTTTCTGAAGGCTCCGCGTACAGGAGGGCTCCAGCACCCGGCCATCTCCTTCACTCAGTCAGGAGCAGACAGGGAGGCCAGCCCAGCCCCCTGCTCAGGGGTGGTCCACCCACAGGAGAGCTGAACGCAGGTGGAAGCCCACCCTGGGCTAAGAGCAGCATCTCCTCCGGAAGGACCAGGTTCTGCCTGTTATTCAACACGCGTGCACCTTCCAGGGAAGAGGCCACCATCCTGGGTGCTGGAGAAACCGGAGCACGAGGCAGCGTCCTGCGGATCACAGGCTTCCACCCGGGCAGCACGGGCAGCTGTGGAGTCCACCTGATGAAGTGGAGCCTGCCCTGCGGCACCTCAGCCACAGAGACAGGGCACCTGGCTGTCAGTGGGAGACCCCAGAGGGAGGCGGAGAGCTCGCACACAAGCGAGCTCATGCCCATGTGCACAAACACGTCTGTGCAGGTGTGTGCGTGAGGGGCCAGCCCTGTGCAGGCATCTGAACCTGCTAGAAGGTGGCTCACTCAGGCATAGGCGGGGCCTGGACTCTCTCCTCAGAATCACAGGGCGCTGCTCTCCCCATGGGGACATGGGACCCTGCTATTTCTGGATCTTGCAACAAGACGGGGTTCCTGGAATCTGTCTTCATGCAGCGGTTCCTGGGTGTGTGGGTCAGGAGTGGTGAGCTGTTCCCACAGGGGGTCCAGCCTGCGTGTGCCGTGCGTGCCTGGCTTTGCACTGAGGAGTCCCTCTCAGAGGCGCAGGAGAAGCAGGCCTGTCCACTGTGCGTGGAGGGACTGCCCCTGAGAATCTGGGCCTCCAAGGACTGGGGGGGCCACTGTCACCCCTTCCTCATGCCACCCTCTCCCAGTGACATGCTGGGGTGTGACATGTGCAGGTTTTCCTGGGCCCTTGTGTCAGTGCCAGCGACGCTCCACTCCACCCCGGCCTTGCTCTCACTTTTGTCCCCTCCCAAGGCAGGTGTGGAGAGACTCCCCAACATGTACGTGCACACACACGCACACACCACACACCAAACACCACACGCCACACACCTGCAGATGAACACACACACACACCACACACCACACACACACAACACACACCTGCTGATGCACACATACACACTCACACACCACGAACCAAACACCACACACCACACACCTGCAGATGCACACACATATACACAACACACACCTGCGGATGCACACACACACCACACTTGCAGATGCACACACACACACCACACTTGCGGATGCACACACATACACACATGCACACACCACACACCTGCAGATGCACACACACACCACACTTGCAGATGCACACACACACACCACACTTGCGGATGCACATACACACATACACACACACGCACACACACCCCACACACCTGAAGATGCACACACACACTTGCGGATGCACACACACATACCTGCAGATCACACACATACACACATACACACACACACACCACACACCTGCGGATGCACACACAAACTCCTCAGCGTCCTTTGCTGGCAACCTCCCAAGTGTCCTGTACAGCTGCATTGGCACCTGTGCCCCGTGGGAGCCCTCCCACTGTCTCCAGCCTCAGCCCCAGCCTCCCCCCGACTCCACACCCAACCTCAGGCTTTGGGGCTCAATGACCCACTGAATAGAGAGAAAATAGGAAGCCCGGCCAGAGGTGGGCGAGGGCACGCTGCCCGTCACCACGCAATCCCCCAGCAGCGGGGATGGTGACATCCACACAGAAGCGTGGAAGACCTGGGTTGCAGGATTGAAAACTCCAGGAAATTAACCTCAGGTGCACAGACCATGGCCCCCTCCTGCAGGGACACAGAGCCACACACCCGAGACGGCGTAGGACCTGAGAGAGGGGCACTGGGGGGAGAGGCACTCCAACTGCCACCACCTCCAGGGGCAGCTAGGGACGAGACTGGGACCTTACGGGGTAGGGACAGGGACCACAGGGCACTCTGCGAACATCACGGGGAGCTCCTCACTCTTCATCAGTGCTTCACCTCGGCCAAGAGAACGTCCCGTGGACTCTGTGTGCACTGCACTGATGACCTCTCTTCCCTTTGGCCTACATGGGGGACCGTCCCGTGGACTCTGTGTGCACTTCACTGATGACCTCTCTTCCCTTCAGCCTACATGGGGGACCGTCCCGTGGACTCTGTGTGCACTGCACTGATGACCTCTCTTCCCTTCGGCCTACATGGGGGACCGTCCCGTGGACTCTGTGTGCACTGCACTGATGACCCTCTTCTCTTCACCTCGGCTGAGGGACTCTCCGTGGCACTCCATGGCACACACAGTACCCCGTTGGGTCCCCGAGTCCCACACCTTGGTATAGGAGACTCTCCTGTGGCTTCTCTGATGCCCTGTGTTTGCTGCCGGCTTCTCTCCCTATGTCCGTGAGTCTTGCCCTTTCCCACCTCATGGAGAACGGACCTGGGAGGCCTGCCCCCTGCCTTCGCCTTAGATCTGAGGCTCTCCGTCTTCCTGGTGTCCTGCCCTCTTTTCATCCTGGTCTGTGTCCTTGCCCCTGAGCCATCCTACCTCCTGGCTGGGCACAGGGCTCCCAGCACGTGTGTCCCTGGGCCCGTGGCTGCTCTCGTGCTGAGGCTCACGGGTGAACTGAGTCGTGGTGGGGGCACACAGTCCCCGCCTTCCAGCGGGCCGTGGTGGGACTCAGGTGTAGCCGGCAGAGCCGAGCCCCCATGGAGACTTTGGCACCTGCCATCGGCTCAGCTCGAGCAGCTGCTGGGAGGATGGGTGTCCTTCCCTGGGACCCTCAGGCTGGGCGTGGTCACAGCCTCCTGAGGCAGCTGGGAAGCGGATGGATGGAGCATCACCTTGTCTTCCTGGGGCTCCTCCTAGGACACGTGGGCAGCAGTAGCGGCTCAGCCTCTCCATAGGTCGGGGCCAGCAGCACACAGAGGGCAGATACCTGGCTGGCGGGAGAGCAGGTGCCCTGGGAGCTCTGGCCTCCCTCTGACTTCACTGGGCCCTAATGTCCCATGCAGACCCAGCCTGGAGCCAACCGCACCCTCCCTCAGAGGTGGCTGATGCAGAGGGAGCTATGAGGTCCTGCGGGTGCAGAGCCGCCAAGAGTTAGGGGTAGGGGCCCATTGAGGACCTTGACCTTGCCCACCGATGAGTGAGCTGGAGACAGAGTGCCCAGGAGAGAGGAGGGCCACCAGTCAGTCCCCCTCACTGGTAATCCTCGATCTGGCTACCTGTCTTACTTACTGGCTGGACCTGTTACGGGGCAGTGCTGCTGCTCCCGTCCTCTGCAGAGCGCCCGTGCAGGGAGAGGCTGGAGAGTGAGGTTAAGATTGCCGGGTGGAGGGCCTCTCTCCCTATGGGGAGCACACAGGACCAGGAGCAGGAGGGGCCCACTGTCCAAGAGCAGAGGCAGCCAGGCCAACCTGCCAGGAGGCAGCGGCCACCAGGAACCAAGCAGCCACGCACAGGGCAGCTAGCCACCAAGCCACGCTGCACTGTCCCTGGGCACTGAAGCACCGGAGCGGATTTCCTGCTCCATGCCCAGAGCCCCTGACTGCTGCCTCCTCTGTGAACCCAGCACTACCCTCTCTGTGTGACTGGGACACCTGCCCAGCTGTGCTTGTCTCTGAAGCCCGAGGTCCACGTCCCTTTCTCTTGCGGTCTCTACGGGGTCGCGTGGGCTGCTGCATGGCCTCAGACCTGCTGGCTGCGCCCCCGTTGCCACTTCTCCCGACTCTCCCAAGCTATCTCCTGAGGTCACTCTGTCCCCATCCTCCCTACCCCAAGGTGGCTGCTTGGAGGCCAGTAAGGAGTTCAGACAGCAGGTGGTGTGCTCTGTCCTTGCAGCAGGTGCAAGACTGACCAGGATCTCAGACGTGGAGTGGGAGAGAAGGCCATAAGGGGGTGTGGGGCTGGAGGCTGCGGGTCAGGAAGCAGGCTCCTCCTGAGGAGGGGACTGGCCAGGAGAGCTGGGCCGGGAAGTCTTGGAGTGCCCTGCAGGGCTACCTTCAAGACAGAGCCACCCAGTGCAGGGCCAGGGCCTGTCGCACAGTCCCTGGCTGGAAACTGGCTGTGAGCCGCAGGCCCAGGCCCCTGCGTTACCTCCTTCTGTCTCTCAGGGCTAGAAGTCGAGGGGACATCTCCACAGCCTCCACAATGCCAGGAAACGCCTGGCTGGTGACACAGAAGGTCGGATTGGTGACAAAGAGGAACAGAGGAACAAATGAGACTCTAGACAGAACTGGCCACAGAACAGTGCCATCTTATCAATAATTGCATTAAATGTAAGCAGAAGGAACTCTCCATAAAGACAAAGATTGTCAGGCTTAGGTAGGAACTGATTATTTTCTGTTAGAGATGTGCCTTAAATATCAGAACAAAAAGGACCGAAGGTCAAAAGGACAGAGGCTCCCAGACCTGCGCAGCTTTCCTGTGGAAGCCGAGGGTCTGCCAGGTCAGGTCAGAGGGACCTCGGCGGAGGAGCACCACTCAAACACCTGATCGATGTCATGACCCCAGGGGACTTGCCAGCTGCAGTGCATGTGCACCCAACACAGACCCAAGAAGTGATTGTCATAGACAAGGGCCACGTGGGCTTCAGTCCTCACCCAGCTCCAGGGGACATCTGGACCTCCACTGCCCTTCCTGGCCCTGGACCCACTTACAGCCCCGGAGCTCCCCCTCTGGGCCACACCTCCACGAATCTGTGAACACCGCAGAGAAGGGTGGTGCCCAGCGCCAGGCTCCATGCCTTCCAGGCCCGTTTCAAGGGCTCGTTCCCTCCAGGGTCATCCGTAGCTCCCGACGCCGTTCGTAAGAATGGCTGCCCCACAGTTGGCCCTGTGTTTCTCACAGTGTGGGATAAAAGCTGGGCTGAGAACAGCTGGGCGGCCCGGGTGCAGAACAGAGAGGCCTTCGGCCTCCCTCCTGCCAAGCTCCGGCCCCTGCTGCCCTCCCTGGCTCCTGTGGTGCGTCCTCGTAGGTAGCACCCTACGCTGGGAGCAGGCACACGTCCGAGAGCTGTTCTGTGTTAGAATCTAAACCCAAGAGAGGCCTTCCGCCCTCCTTCAACCCAGAGCCAAACCCGATGACAGACACAGAGCTGAAAGACAGGTGGGTAGACAGGGCGAGTGTGAGATAGGTAACAGGGAGAGACCAGCTGGGGGGAACAGATAGAAACAGGTCAGGAGAGACAGACAGAGGGACGGGTGGATGCTGGCTGGATGGATAGATGAATGGGTCATGAATGCATGGGAAGAAAATACATGGCTGAATACGCCAAAATGCACCTCTCCATTCCCTCTACCTAGAGATGACACCTACCTCCCAGTTGAGGGAGACAACTCTAGAAAGAAGGAGAGAGATTTGGCAAAAAGAAAGCTGCAGGAAACCAACATAATACTTAAAGGTGCAGTGACTCTCAACAGGTTCCTGAGAAGGGACCTGGAGGACGGAAGGTGTTTTGAACAAGCCCATAACAGGAAACTCAAGGGGGACACCCAGGGTGTGCGTTGCGCACGTGGAGAAAGGACGTAGCACAGTTAACTATTTTTTTCTAAAATTAAAGCAACAGTCAGACGAACATGGGTGCAGTCTTCTCAGTAGGATTAGGCCCTGGGCAGGTGGAGAGGAATAGTACAAGGTGCAGCGGTGTGGGGGAGGGGCATCCACGGCTCAGTGTCCCACTGGCCGCCAGCTGCTCCCCCTCGTCCTTCCTCTGGACACTTCCTGCCAGGCAGCCCGAGCTGCCCCTCTCCCTCATGCTGTGGCCCCAGCTCTTTAAAGCAACTTTCCCTTCATTGCATTGAACTTAGGTTTCCCAGAAACAGCTTATTCAAAGGCTTGTTTTATCTCTTCAGTGGAATCCGATAAACTGGATTACAACAATGACCTACCTGTGTCTACCAGCACCCTGCGCTGCTGAGCCTGGGGGCAGTCTGGCCTCCAGGGGACCCGTCCCCAGGGTGGAGAGCACTGCCTCCTGGCAGCCAGGTCCTGCAGGTGGACCCAGACTAGCCCCCCATCCCAGAGGCGCGCCTTCATCCATCACCCTCCACGGCGAGCACCACAGAGTGTCCGTCAGAGTTTTCTCCTCCCCTCTGGTCTCACTGCCAACTCGTCTCTGTCACTCTTCTGTCCCCTTGTTGCAAGGCGCTCAGGGAAGCTCTGGGTGAACAGCAGACCAGGCTTCCGTCCTCCCAGGACTTGGGCATTTTGCACACCTCAGACCTTGGTGTGGCTGTGGTGGCCGCTTCGCCAGCGCAGTCAGAAAGAGGGCACCAGCCCCTTGCCCTGCTGGACCATAGCTGTGCTTGGTGTGAGGAGGGGACCTGCAGGTCAGCCCCCATCCACCAGCTGCCCTGAAGCCCCTTCTGCTGCAGACCTAGGTCAGATTCACCCGGGCACAGTAGCAAGTACCAGCTCAGACCTCATGGAAATTTCACACCGGCGTCCCTCCCCACCCACGTCCCTGCCCACCCACCTCCACCCCAGACCCCACCCCTGCTCCCCAGGCCAAAGAATCTGCTCCTGGCTCCTTAGGCACTTCTCACTCGAGTTGGCATTTCCAGGTCCACATGCCAGTTCTGATTCTCTGGGGCTGGACTAAGTATAGAATTCCGACTACAGAAGATGAGGATTTAGTGGACCCATTTCCTAACTCCCAGTATGCACGCACATGCAGACACCCACGTGCACACACCCCTGTTCACAACCGCCAGCCCCACAGCCTGTGGTCTCCTTTCTAGTACTGACTCCACCTTTGCTTTTCCCGGATCCCATGATTTTCTTGCACCTGTCACTTATCTGTACCCAAAGTCTTTGCTGGAGATGGGAAATTGCTCTTGGTGCAGAAGGTGCATCACGCCACTGGCTGTGTCACTCGGTGGGAGGGAGTGTCCCTTAATCCTGCTGCCCAAGGCTGACGTTGGACCCACTCCCAGCAGCTGCCCCTGCAGGCTGGCCACTTCTGCACTTTGTCCATGCTGGGTGCTGCGTCTGGGAACCTCCCTTCATCCTCTTGCCTGAAGCACAGCATGGCGTCAAACCAGGGCCTTGTGAGTGCCAAGCACGTGCCCCCCCACCTCCCCAGCGCCTGCAGGAGAGGCGGTGCATGGACACTTGGCTTATTTCAAATCACTTCTGAATTTTACCATTACATGTGAAACAGAGAATGCTTTAGAAATACTTGAACGAATGTACACATGTGTGCACACCCATGGAATGCATATGTATGTGCGTGCACACATGTACGTTTTGCTCCAACAATACCAGTCCAGAGCCGTAAGTTGACCGAGGTTCCTCAGCGTGGCCTGGCCACTTGTCTCACTGGGCATGCCCTCCAGTGTGCATGAATGGCAGCAGAGGTTGGAGCAGCAGCCGGCTCCTGCTTGGAGAGATGCCCGGGCACCTCAGCTGGGCAGGAGCCCAGACAGTGCTCCTCTCAGGTGGGCCTCCAGCAGCCGACCTAGCTCCTATGGGCCCGTCTCCCACCTCTCTTTTCCTCAGCACGTGGTCTGCCCTGCCCTCTCAGACCTAATGTGCTGCCGGGCTCACGACCTCCTCTCCACCCCGAACTGTCACCATCGCAGGCATACACTTCACCTGCTTCCTTCTGCAGTCTCTGGCTCCCCCAGTAGACAGCCTCTGCTCCATGCGCAGCGCCACGGCTGCTTCCCACAAACGTGCCTGCGTGAAACCCTGGCCCTGGGCCACGAGGCTGGGGAGCCCACACCCACCGCACTCCATTCGCCCAGCACCAACATCCCCCAAGTGCTTTCCAAAATAAAACGCGCTCTTCCTTTGATGATGTGAAGAGCTAGAGAGCCATTTAAGATTCTTGCTGGATTCATTTTATAAAAAGAACAAATTAATTTTCAAATATGTAAAAAGTACTCCAAGTCTTAAATGTGTGATTTGTGAAAATTTTTATACATATGATGAATATCATTTTGTGCTCATCGTATTAAATATTAACCCTCGAGAGATACGCGGCACCCCGGGAAATCCCAGTGCGCCTCCTTAGCACTTCAATGCAAGGCTCTTTTAATTATGTCTGAAACACACAGGCCCTCTGCTTTGTGAGGAGAAGTGAGGACGGCGCCTGGGATCTGACAGGCTTGTGGCACTGGTTGTCAGGTGCAGGCGGGGTGCCTGCTGACTGCTCTCTTTTCCCCAAATACTCCCCTCCACCCAAGGTGGTGGGGCCCACAGCCTCATGCCCAAGGGCTGGTGGTGGGCAGGGCATGGAGAGTTTCTCCAGTCACCCTCCCAGGACGGGGAGACAGGAAAGGTCTTCCTGAATCCAGGCTTTAGGGTTCCTGTTGTCACTTAGCTACCTGCAGCCTGAATGTTGGGGCCCTGTTTTTAGCTATTCTCTGCTTCACAGGAGATCTACAAGGCAGCATGGAGTTTCTCCAGGTCCTGATTTTCTAATGTGGGTAAATTTGTTACTGTAGCAGAAACTATGAGGGTTAAAATAAACAGTAGCTTTTACAATAGGAGACTATTAAATTCAAATTTACTTAGAGGTTTGTAAAAAATAAGTGTCATCCCAGCAGCTCAGGAGGCTGAGACAGGGGATCATGAGTTCAAAGCCAGCCTCAGCAACAACAAGGTGCTAAGCAACTCAGTGAGACTCTGTCTCTAAATAAAAAATTCAAAATAGGGCTGGGATGTGGCTCAGTGGTCGAGTGCCCCTGAGTTCAATTCCCAGTAACCCCTCCAAAAAACTCATTATTCCCAAATAATTTTAAAACACATATCAATGTTTTAAAATTAAAGTGCTTCATTGTTTTTAATGTATTCAATCTTAAGAGTAACACTGAATCTTCAATTATTTAATTCTCAATATTGAATAAGAAACCAAAAAACCAGCTATGGCCCAGGACATTTATACTAATATAAAAAAGAAAGCCCCCTGTATCAGGATCTGTTCGATGTTACCAAGAGAAGGTGTAAAATTCCTGAAGCTTTAAGGGAAGACCTGCCACCAATTTGCACCTGCTCATATGACTTGGCCATCAGTCCCATGGGGTTCTTGGGGACTGAGCTGCCAGCCACAGCAGCAGGGAAGAGAGACTTGTCCCTGGAGAAAGACAAAGAATAAATACCACACTCAAAATCTGCAGTTGTCACGGTGGAACTAGCTGTCACAATTTCTCCAAACACCTCCCCGGGGACAGCCCTGGGTTTGGTCTCTCTCCACCCTGTGCTCGCTCTCTTCCTCCCTGTTTGTGACCTACCTACCCCAGAAAGGCTGCACTGAGATGCTTGTGTGATTTTAAGAAACTTCCTCAAAGGAACACGGAGCAGTTGGGGTTAGAAGTCAGTTGCCAGGGAGAGGCATCAGAAAGCCAGAGGGAGACTCCCCGCTGTGCCCTCTGCCTGCCACCTGCCACCCACCACCAGTCACCTGGACACCATTCCACTGGAGCTGGGCATCAGCGTCCCCAGGGAATGAGTGAAGGTTCTCTTTCTTCTTTTTTCTTTTTTCATGGCAATGAATTGAATGAATTTTTAAAAAATAAATTTAAATTTAAATTAAGAAATTAGAAAGATGATCTGGATAATTAATAATTAAGTCATGACAGAAAAAGGTATGCATGTGTATCTAGAGTCCCCCTCTCACCTGGGCTGAATCACTGCCATGGGAACGTCTGCACCCCGGCCCTTGCATTGGGACAATGTAGCTCTTCCACCATAGCAGCCTCACGCCTCCCGGCTCTGAGCAGAAATGAGGGGGCGGGCACCTGGAGAAGGACTTCACACTGAGAAGAATGAGAGGTTTATGAGATAACTTTCCAGGAAAGAGTTTATTTTTATTTTAACCAAATGACAGTTCTTGAACGCGTTCTGCTGGGTCCCCAGGGAAAACAGCAGCACAGTTGCGTCTTGACGTCAGATGAGGACAGCAGCTCTCCGTCCTCCTTCCCGACGTGCAGCTGCTGCTCCGGCTCAGGACACCAGGCCACACCATGTGCTGCTGCACCACTTCCTGGAGTGACCCTTGCAGGCGCCAACCTTCACCTCAAGCCCTCCTCCTGGGAAGCCGAGCTGTGGCCGGAGCCACATCACTCCCACCACGGGTTCTGTGCAGCCCTTGGAGCCTCTGCTGAGGAGGCCACCGTGTGAGATCGTCCGTGGCTCACTTTCCTCAGAGGCCCTGGAAATGCACCGTGAGGGAGTGCCCTGGCCATCACAGTCCCCCAGCTGTTGACCTGCCGGCTCCTGGAGGCACCTTTGTCGACAGGGACTCTGACACATTTCACACTTGGGACTTGTCGGCACAGAATCAGAGCTCAGGAATGCTGTGCCGTTTATTTTGCAAATTACGAGGCACTCACTTAGCCAAGGGGGGGGGGGGGCTGGGGGAGGGCAGCCCGAGGACCCAGGGTCCCTGTTCCATCAGTGATGCTCAGGACCACGGCATTTCAGGTGCAGAGAAGCCTTGTTAGAAACACCTAGCGATCGTCCAGCCACGGTTATTCCTGAGTCGGGTCCATTTACTTATTTAGTTTGAAAATTTCAGAAATTTCTGTTTTCTGTCGGCAGCTTTTCCCCAATATTAAAGAATGCCTGGACTTTTCCTTTCATATTAATTATGTTTACTTTATCTGGTCCCATCCAATCAAGAGAGGTCAACTCTGGTGCCCGCAGCTCTTCCTGTGCTCTCTGAACCTGCTCAGGACAGGTGGCACCTTCCCGGCCACTTGGTCTTGGTTCTCATCGATGACTTTTTGCAAGGTGACGGAGCCTCTCTGCACATTCTCACATTTCTTTCTTCTTTCCATCTCCCCAGGCCACTCCCCAGCACCCCTCACTGGGCTCTGCTTCTGCAGGTTTGGTCTGTTGGGACTTGTGTCTCCATGCCTGGCTTATGTCACATAGAGTCCTCCAGGTTTGTCCAGGTTGTTCCGATGCCAAGCCCCCTTTTCTGGGCAGAGGACTATTCCTCTGAGTGTGTGCCACATTTCCTTCACACCCCACCTCTGGCCCACATCCTGACTGCGCTCAATGCAGGTGGGGCATCTCTGCCACTCATGGATCTCATCCCCTTTGGCTGTACACTGAGGAGCGTAATATGAAGGCAACTTTCTGCTCCTAGAGTCTGAGAATTGCCTTGTTGTTCTGTGCAGTGGCTATTGTCGAGGATAACCCCCAGTGGTGCCCGGGAGGGGGTCCCTTCCTGCACACCGTGCAGGCTTGCTCTCGTCTATTGAGGAGGGTCCTCTGGCAGACCTAGGTGTGCCCATATTTCCAGCTTGCAGGCTTGGAAGCAATTCTAAGAAATACAAGTCTCAGCTGTTGAGCCAGGAGTGTGATCCTCCTGTGATTCTAAATGGGTCCTCTTTGCATTTGGGTATAACTGGGATTTGTTCTTAGAGAACCCTTGGTACTTCAAGTTCCGGCCAGCGGTCCACTTTGTCACTTGCTGTCTCCCCTATTTGCTGTGGCATTTCCAGGGTGACTGGTGACAGGAAGTGTCATCTAGGATAAGATGTTTTCCCCAAGGTAAGCAGAGTCTCAATCCCTAAGTGCTGACCGGACACAAGGACATCTTTCTAAACGAAGTTCCTAGAAAACACATTGTTCCAGAATTTGCCTTGGCCTTAACGGGGGGGGAGGACTTTGTTAATTCATTTTTCCAATGGTCCCAGTGCTGTGGATAAACTGTGAGGGAGACCAAGAGACCCTGCATTTGTGGGAAGTATGCAGGTGGAGACGATTATGCAGAGAGAGATAGGTCCTGTTGTGGCCGGTGGCATCTCCTGACAAGGGGACAAGCAGCATGTCACTTCCTGGTGACCCCATTCCCAACACTCTGTGTGGAATGGCCATGTTTTGGGTTCTGGGATTCCCAGGGGTCAGCCAGACGAGGACCTGAGCTGTCCTCTTAGCCACCTGCTTAGGTGCAGTACTAAGTGTGGATTTGAAGTGTCCCCAGAGGCCCTGGGGTTGAAGGCTTGGCCCTAGCCTGTGGCACTGTTGGGAGGTGCCTTATCACGGTGATGGAAAGTGGCCAACACACAGGGACCCTTCCCTGATGCACAGTGAGGTTGAAAGCTCCCCCCACACACTGCCTGGGCCCCGGGCTCTCGCAGGAGGCGCGCCAGCCAACACCAGAACCAAACCCAGCTCTGGAGTGAGATTCGCAGAGAGGTGTTGGAGTCCCCGTCTAATAACATGGCGGTAGGGATGGGACAAGGAGGAGGAAGAGGAGAGAAGAGAAAGAGAGAATTTAAGTCACCAAAGAAAGGAAAGTAGCACACGTTTCATTTTGATATTCAGTGGCATTTCTGAATATAGGAATTTTTGACAAATGATGAAAACATCACCATCACCACCTCACATCACCTGCCTTTAAGAAACCCTGGGTGCTAAAAATAAGGAACATTTTTATACTGAACAGGGACATTTCCTGACTGTGCCATGGAAGTGGCTGAGTCAATCAATATCCTCTCAAACCAGGATATCAAGTAACTTCAATGACATCTTCAAGATTTCAGAGAAAAAATGAATCATGATGAAACTTGCTCCTGGGGACAAGGTGTTCATTTTCCTTGTTCTTCTCACGAAATGCAATTAAAAGTGGGGCAGCAGATAGAATTCCGGGACCCACAAACTGGAAGCTGGAAGGAGGACCATGGTGGGAACCCTGAAGCCAGGGAAGGGCCAGTGCTGACCTGAGAGGCCGCTTTTGTCTGAGAGGCCTCAGCCTGAATCTGAGGAAGTCGGGAACCCAGAGAAGCCAACAGGGGAGACAGGACGTGACAGATGTGCTCTTTTTGGACAAAGCACCAAGAAAGGAGCCACCCACCGAGATGGAAAACTTCAGACAGTGGTCACCCTACTCAAACCAAATGCCACATAAAATCCTGTGGCCCGAGCAGAACCATAGCAACCAGGGCCACCTCCACCCCTTGGGGCTGAACGAGATGTCACCATACGACCTCCAAGAGCACCACAGAAACCATGGGAAGATGAGGTGCTCACAGCCATGAGGCAGAAAGGGGTCCCTATCTAGGGTCAGAGGAGACCACAGAGAGCCGGAACTGCCACCCCTAAATATCAGTAGTGAGACTCGCCCCCATTATGAGGCAGCATTAGAGGGCACCAGTGGAGGATCTAGACTCACACCACCCAGAAGTGACGAGGCCATCCCACCTGTAGGGCCAGTGGAGGCCACGTGAGCAGCCACGTCCATCCCACCAGGCAGCGATGAGGCCCCGCAGGGGTCAAGGGAGCTCTGCGTGAATCTGGGCCTCCAGGGTCGGCCCGCCCACTGCTGGCGTGTGCCTGGGAAGGCCAGCCCACTCAAGGTGCAGGTGCATTCCAGAGTCTCGATTGGATGTGAGAATTCTGAGGTTCCAGGCAATGCCCAGCGTCCCTCACAACACGACGCAAGACCTTCCTGAACCGAAGGGAATAAGACTGTCCATTGGTGCAAGAGCTGAAATGACAGGGCTGTGAGGTCATCGCACACAAGTTCAAACAGACATGGCAGAGCTTGTCAGCAAACTATGGGAGGCCTTCAGATAAAGAAGAAGTCGGACCTTCCAGAAAAGGAACAGAAGATACAGAAAATCAAGTGAAATTTTAAAACTAAGAATATAATGACTTCAATAAAAAAGGCAAGGTGTTTTCTTGACACCACTGTTTCTTCAAAACAGAACATGAGAAATTTTTTCCAGGTTTGAGTCACAGAGAAATAGGCTGGGGAAATATTGCCAGTACCCAGAGGTGTAAGGGACCAAAGCACACAACACTCCTGTCATCGGGGGTCCCAAAAGGAGAAGGGAGCTGAAAAAGACCTTACAAAACAAAGGTTCAAAAGTATTCCAGTATCAAAAAAGACACAGACCTGTGTATTGAGAAGCCAAGCAAAACTTTTTCAGAAAAGAAAAAAAAAAGTTAAACAGAACAAATTACCAAAGATTTGTACCAGGAGTCATTCAGGCAAACTTCTGAAACCTAAAGATGAAGCCAAGTCTTGAAAGAGGAACACCTTGCCTATGGGAGAAATCATCCAAGTTGCAGCTGATTTCCAAGGGAACAATGGACCCCAGAAAGAGGGCATACAGCGTTATTTTAGTTACTGAAAGCGAAGAACTATCCACCCAGAGTTCTTAGCCAACAGAGTGTCTTGAAGAAGGGCAGGTATATGGAGACCCTTGGTGACGATGCAAACTAAGACAATGTGCCACCAGGTGATGGACCCTAAAAAGGAGGGTAAAGGGATTTCTTTAAATGGAAAAAGAATGATAAGAACATAAATTTTAGAATATCAGGAAAAAAGAAAGAAGAGCAGAAAGAGTACTGCTGAGAGCCACAGCCGAGTCGGAATGGCCCCTGGCATTTTGCCAATAGTATTGGTTGAGAGGTGACGCCAGCGAGCCATTAAGATGATGACTTTTGAGTTCTCGTGGAGTTCGCGTTGAGTTCCGGTTGAGCTCTCTTGGGGATTCCTGAAGAGTTTGCGTTGGTTGGTGAAGTTCCGGAGGAGGGATTTCTGGTTGGTGGTTCCTGGAGGAGCCGCGTGGTGTTTGAGAGAGTTCCCAGGGAGCGTGTGTGGAGTGTGCTGGTGGAGTTCAGAAATAAAGTTTGTTCCTCTTGAGTGGCTCGTGATTTGTGCCCAGCCAGACTGTGGCAGAGTACAACTATGAAAAACTACTATGTTTTCCTTTTCTCTTGATTTTTAAAAATTTTGTTCAAAGATTGAAACAACAACTTTAAAACACTGCAGACAAGGAGGATAATGACAGAGAAAGTTTCTGACGCTCTCATGAACTGGCAAAAATTGGTCACAAGTTTATTGAAATAAATTACATATGAATAATGTAAAACCTGAGTATACCAAAAAATTTAACAGAGAAATAACATCATCGATTTGGTGAAACTGAATTTGAAAACATAGTTCAGATAACCCACAGGAAAGCTTGACAAAGAAACAGAGAAACAGAACGAATTAGAAACCAAAACAAAGATCCCACTTAAATCCTAAGTCATCCATAAACACATTAAAGGTAAATGGCTCAAATACATCAATTATAAGATAGAGATTGGTAGAGGGGATCTAAAACAAAAATTTAGCCCATCTTTGAGACGTCTAAAATGAACTCTCCTCAAACATAGCAAATCCCAAGGATTAAAAGTAAAGGGATATTTTAATGCAATATCTACTTAAATCCCAGCAAGGATTTCTATAGATATAGACATTATTCAAAAATTGTATTAAAATGAAAGTGAACTAGAAGAGGTTTTTTTTTTCATATATATGGAAAAAATGCAAAAAATAATAAAATAAAGTAGGAGCAAAGAGTGAACCCGATTCCTGGGCTGGGCAGTTACAGTGATGAGATATTTGGTGTTGGTGAACTGCCAGCAGGTCAAGGGACCAGGTGGAAAACCCAGTGAGAGACCCATACAACGTGCCCAGATTATTTTTGACAAAATTCCAAAAGCAGTTCAGTGGACCATGAGTTTTTCAAAATGAAGTTAGGTGCAATCAGAGAAGGAAAGGCAAAGAAGGGAGGGAGGAGGGAGGGAGAAGAAAGAAATGAAAACAGTTAGAAAATATTTGGGATTTGTTGCGAGGTAAATAATTCTTAAATTTGACACAAATCATGATACATAAAAGGAAAAACTGATAAATAGGACTTCAACAGAATGAAAGCGTTTTACTGTATGGGAAAAAAACCTGTTAAGAGCGTAAATATCAAGCTACAGACTGGGAGAAGCCATTTGCCAACCACGCGGCCATCGACGGTGAGTAGTCAGGTAATATGAGGACTCTCAGAGCTCAATGTTGGAAACTAATTCAAGCAGAAATTGGGAAAAAGCCATGAACAAATATTTCACTGAAGACTGTACAGAGATGTAGAACAGCACATAAAAATGCATTCAGCATCACTAGCAGCCAGGGACAGGTGAGTTGATACCACAGTAAAACAGGATCACACATCTATCAAAACTTCCAAAATTAAAAAGCAATAACACCTAACACTGCAAGGATCGGCAAAGGTCGACTCGCTGAAGTGCTTCTCGCGAGAAGGGCAGATGGTGCCGTTGTTAAGGAAGGCAGCTTGGCGGTTTCTTAGAAAGCTAAATGTGCAGCCGCCATTTGACCCAGCAAGTGTGCTCTGGTGGGGACTCATACCCACAGAGGCTTTAGGTGTGATGGCCAAGCCAGAAAAAAGCAGGTGTCCTGCAGTGGGCAAGTGGTACCCAACCCGTGGCAGTCCACACCATGGAACAGCACCCAGCAACAGGGAGGAGAGGACCTCCAGAGAACTGTGCTGCCCATCCCCACAAGGTCACTCTGCATGGCTGCCCTTGGTGAACCTCATGAGATGCTGAATGACGGGAGAGCTCATGTGTGATCACCAGGGCTCAGGAGGGCATGAGTGCAGGGGTGTGGACCTAGAGGTGCTGGGAGAGACCTCCCTGCCAGAGGGGATGATGGGCACCTCCGTGGGCAGCAGCTGGCCCTGGCGTGATGCTGCTGGGTTGATCACACCACCCACCCTTGGAGAACTGAGATGCGTGGCATCTGTCCTTACTGATAAATGTGCGTGGATCCTCAGCTTTCTCAAAATTAAAATAATATTAATAATTTTAAAATATATAGAAAAAACTTGACCAGTTTTCATATTTTGAAAAAATGTAGAATGAAGTCAGTTACTTACACATGTCTCGGGTTGATAGGTTAATAGAGAGGGGATAGATTTACAATTAGATGCCACCAATGTAATACACATGCAGAGAGAAAACATTCTGCATTTACCCTAATTAGACTAAAAAATAAATGGAAGCTCTTTGCACATTTGAGACTTGACATGTTTGAGCAGCATGTAGGTAGGCACCTGTCACAGTGGCCTCGACTAGTCCCCCCATGGATTTGTTCTTACACAATGGTTCCTTCTCCGGCAAGAAGGCAGAGGAAAGCAGGAACATTCTGAGAGCAAACGAGCACACACCAGAGAGTGAGCAGGTAAATGGCAGAAGCATCTCGGTAAGTCTAAGAGGCCTCTGATAGTTGGAGGAAGGAAGCTGAGAAGGTCTCTATGTCTCTAAATACATTTGCACTTTCTTAATGAAAATAAAGCTCAGAACCCTCTGATTTAGTCCTTGAGATGTCCAGGTGCTGACAAAGCAGCGTGACAGGTTTCTCCGAGGGAGGAAAGCCTCTCCGGCCCTAAACTCACCCCTGACAAAAAATTCCTGATTCAGTAGGCCTGGGGTGGGGCGCAGGAGCCTATTCAAGTGTTTCCAAGTGCCAGGGTTTGGGGCTTTGGTGGCTCTGAATGTCATGGAGAGTGGGGCGTCAGGAAGCCTTGGGAAGCATGGAATCCTCCCCAGGAGCAAGGCTGTTCCTACTGTGATGAACAGCAGCTTCTGAGTGGCCAGAAACACGTTCAGGTTCGTCTTTCTTTAAAGCCTGCTTCAATAGCGTGCAAAGAATACTCATTTTCTTTAATCCCACAGATTATTTGTCCTCGTTTATGTTTGAGAAACTACTCATTTGGAAATGAAAGTGATCAAAATGATGCCCAGTAGCTATGATGTACCAGCAGTCTCACTTCCTGAGTACACTGACCGCCCCCCCCCACCCCGAAACAAGTGGCATGTCACTTTACAACTCTTCCTGTTTAGGAAAAGTAATGAGTCCGACCCCACTGCCTTACCCCATTCCCCAAATGCTGGGCCAGGAAGCTCTGACACTTGGCCTCCTACAAGGCTTACTTCCCAAATCCGTGAGAACTCAACTCAATGTTAAAGAGATATGGGGCTTTAAAACCCCATAGGTGTCTACAAAACGCAAATTCCTGCAGATTCAGGAATGTCTATGGCATTAATGGAGAACGCAGCCTTTCAAATGAGGAGGGCATTGCCCTTTCTTGCTTCTGCACAAAGACGCATGCTCCAGTGTATCTTGCAAACCTGAGAACAGGGTGCCCTGGTCTCCAAGTGCCCAGGAAAGACAGGACCAGGTACAGGGTCCCCTGTAGAGGCCACTGTGACAGGTGCCTACCTACATGCTGCTCAAACATGTCAAGTCTCAAATGTGTCACCATGGCTATTGTGACCTTGTTAAAAAGGAAGCCCACAGCTCTTTCTAGCCACCTCAGTAAGGTCACCTTATTGAACAACTGGGACCTGGGAGTGGCCGCTGACCTGATGGAGATCCCCCACAGAAGGCCATCTAGTACAGCTGGGCAATCTTGCTCACGGTGCCAATCACCTATTGGGCCCATTTCTTCTTTCATCAGGACCTACCCAAGCTAACTGACTGGCCTGTCGTCCACTACCGTATGCCTGGCACCACCTAAAGACAGCAGGGTTTCTCCAGAAGTCCAGGAGTGACTCATAGAGCCAAGTTCTAGCCTCTTCTCTGAGAGGGTGAACTGGTGGGATGACCATCAGTCCAGGATGCTAGGTACCGTGGGGTCCTCTGAGTCAAGGACCAGAGACCAGCAGAGGCTAGTCTGCTCTGATGAGCTAGACCTGGCCAGGGCTGCACGTGGGTCACTGGCTGCAATGGGCATGTAGTGGGGACGCTCTGGCACCTACAGCCCTAGCTACTGGCCTGGGGTCTCACGGGACAGGCTTTCTCATGTGTCTGTAGTGTGGTCATCCAGCATCCCAGTTCTGTGCACAACATCATGTGCTCTGTGGCTCCAGAGGCTCAAGCCAGCATCAGAGCAGCCAGAGGTTAATGAACAGTGAAGAGCGGGGGGATATTGGACCTACTGAAGGAGGCGGCCCAGACAGCGGGCTCTGCAGGAACTCTGTGCCCACCGTCCTGCTGCTCAGGCCTCAGCCGCACCCCCACTGCTGCTCTCCGAAGAGTTTTAAGCTCTATGGCATATAATTTAGCTTTTCTGAAAATCCGAGTCTAAATTAATTATAGTTCTGCTAAAGGGGGAAAAAGATATTAGATGCCCAAGCTAAAATAAAATGAAGTCAACTTTTTTTCCTTCTTTATTAGATTTTAATGGTATTATTATAATAATTAAGCTTTTCATTAATTTTTTCATGCTTATTGAGTTACAGTTCCCTGCAGATTCGAATCGTATTTAACCTATAATTGCAACGGTCCATTTTTAGGAGGACATGGGAGTGTGGAGGTGTGGGATTTCGTTTAGGCCTCTCAAACTCAGCAGAGAGAGGTGGAGAGTGGCTGAGTGCTGCTGCTGGCCCCAGGTGTCCTCAGCAAGCTCCCCACCCCCTTGCCGGTGTGTGGGCCAGCACCAGGCCAAGAAGACAGGGCAGCTTCTCCAGACTGTGGGTTGCCACCTCCCATGGGGCCTACCCTGCTGTGGCCAGGTCTGACCTGGTGGGTCACTCCTGGCCAGCCGCCCCAGGTCTCGGAGCAGAGCAGGCACCACACTCAGTGCTGCTCTCAGACAGAGGCCCCGGCAGGGCCTGCTCCCAGCACACGCAGGGCGAACTGCTCTTTGCTTAGTGGCCACCTGCAGGCCTCAGGGGCACTGACTGAGCAGAGCCACCAGACCAGCCTGGGCCCAGTCTCGCCCAGGACGGAAGCACCCCTCTGTGCACAAGGGATGCACGGTGCAGGCCATGTCCCAGGACAACTGTGCAGTCTCCGAGGACCCCTGGCATGTGAGTCACACGGGCTGAACCCGGTGCCTGCTGCATCTTCTTCCCACACCAGGAGCTGACAGCTGAGAGGCCCAGTGAAAACCAGACCTTGGCCTGCAAGGCGGCTGGCTGTACGCTCCCAGCCAGACCGTGGACGGAGCCAGAGAGCTGCTAGAGGTACACGGCCATCATTCCTGAGATGTCAGGTGTCACCCAGCACTGCCCAAGTGCCTTGGACCTCGGTGCTCTGTGCACTGTGTTAACTGGACTTGAGAGGCTTAATGAAGGCTTGACTCCATGCCTGTCATCTCACACGTCCCGGGGATGACCCTGGGACCACCATCATGCCAGCCTGTGCTGATGTCACCCCAGGAAGGCTGCTGGGGCTGGCCAGGAACCTGGGCTGCTGGCCTGCAAGAGGCAAGAGGTCCCAATTGGTCCAGAACCCAGGTGACTTTGGGTCTCAAGATCATTCTGGTGCCTGCTCCAGAATCTGGAGCCCTCACCCAGCTCTGTCCAGGGACCAAGCCACCCACTGGAGAAAAATTCACCCTTACAAGGAGCCCTGCCCTGGGGACCGAGGCACGTGGTTTGCATTGGCTGGACAGTTCCATCATTAGTCAGTGTGGTGAGCATAGCTGAACTCTGATGGCCAGCATTCCTGCCCTCCTTGTCGCCTGCCTGTCAGTACCAAGGTGGAGCCTGGGCCCCGAGGGGAGCTGGAGGAGCCTGGGGTCTGGGCAGGGATACAGCGTCTCCCAAAGAAAGGCCGCGGAGCAGGCACACAAGCGTCCACATCCTTGTGCACGTGACTTCCCCGTGGTTGGGCTGGAGCTGGAGCCCAGGTGCTAGGAAGACCTCCGCATGCGTCCGTGTATCTCAGCCTCAAGGAGCTGACTGCCGTCTTGCAGAGCACACAGTAAACTCCGGGAAAGTAAGTGCCCTTCCTTGCTGCACATCACCTTGTGCTGGCAAGTATGTGTGTGCACAGGCCTGTGCCTGCACATGCAGATTATCTGTGCATATGGCAAGGGCCTTGGTGTGTGGGGGTG